>NC_081531.1:8658604-9309438 GCF_030273125.1 Centropristis striata
AGAGGGGGAGATTTCATCATTTGCTTGGTAGAACCTCCAGAGAGCCAGTCTAATTAAAGGTCTATAAATAAGTGGAACACTTTCCTGGAGCGCACTTCTAACACTTCTCAGTCCTCAGTAGGGTTCACAAAGACTGAATGAATGGCATTTGGGCAAAGAGAGCCAGCTAATTCCCAAATGGAAAAAAAATAGAAAAACACCTCAGGACATAACATTTTTTCAGGTCATAACTAGAGACAGAAAACCTCAACTGTATGTCACCATGTTTTAGTATCGGTGTCATCTTATTTATCGGAGTGAGAGAAGTATTTCAGCTAACTTTTTTGGTGATTGTTTTTCAGCAAGTCGTTCTGTCTCCACAGGTGGAAGTTTTATTTGGAAGATGCAGTTTGTTCCCTAAGAACTGAGTCAGTTTTGAGGGGACACAGCCTTCTCTTCTTACAATACAGGACGTAAATGACTCTAATGCAAAACATCAATAATATCTGTGTCATGCACAGACATTAGAGTCTGCCCAGACATCTAAGGTCAGGTCAGTTACTTGCTGTTAGGTCTTGACCTTAAATTTCTTTAGTTCATGAAAGGGAAGCAACTTTTTTAAAAGAAAGTTTGTCAAAGACACAGCACCGAAGCAAGAGCAACAAATTTTCCACAGCAGTTTCAGGCAGAAACAGTGACGCAGTAAGGTGTCACAGTACTTAGACATTTAAGTATAAGGATTTTTATCCGTGTCAAAAGTGAGGTTTTTCAAAATAAATATATAAAGTACCCAGCAAAAGCATCCAGTACACTCAGGAAAATATATTGCTGTATCTTCTGTCACTTGAACAATAGCATTGAAGTTCTGACCCAGTAACAGTATCATTTTAGCCTACTTTCCTGAAAAAAGAGGTTGAATAGTACTATCTAAAAATCAGCACTTCCCCACTTATGATGTTATGATTTTGTGGAAAATTTGGACCTGTTATCAATGTTTCTGTTAAATTATAGTGTGAAATAATTTCTGAAAATATAGGCAAACATTCACACTTATTCAGTTTACATATTCCAATTTATTCCAGGGTCATCCACAACACTTTACATTCATACGGACAAGAAAAAGTCTTCTCAGACAAGTGACATACGCAGTGGTCTCAGTTTACAGCAGCATATCAGCCCATATACAGCACACTATCTATAGGCTGGATTTTGGCAGTCACTGTTCATTCTGGTTAATGTCATGTTTAATAATGCATGCTGCTCTAAGCTTGCCAGCTTAAGCTGTATCTGTAAATGTATATAGAGAGGACTTTACTGCTACAAAAATTACATTCTGATATCTTCATTGAATAGATAAGGTGAAGGAGATTGTGAAAAAATGGTTTCATGTAAGATTTCCACATTTCTCCTGGGTTCTATTTTCAGGTGCTTGTAGTTCCCTACTTTTCTCAATAGAGAGCAGTGTTGGCTTAAAAGTTAATATTGAACTTGCACTTAAACTGTCTTTTAGTTCTATTAATATTAGAATAAAAATATCAATATATAATAAACAATATATATAATTACTACAAAGTGGCATTTTTATTCAGTTCTTGGGGTGTTTTTTAAATACTTTATTCAGACATTGACAATGCGACACAACATATACATTTAACATATCAGTTGAAACCAGTGGTGGAATGTAACATTTACTCCACTACTGTACTTAAGTACAATTTTGAGGTATTTGTACTTTACTTGAGTATTTCCATTTATGCAACTTTATACCTCTACTCCACTACATTTAGAGGCAATATAATACTTTTAACTCCACTACATTTAGAGACAAATATTATACTTTTTACTCCACTACATTTAGCTGACAGCTTTAGTTAAAAAAACACAAACAATTTAAAGTGATTACAAACTTTTATGAATTCAACCACAAAACAGTATATTCGTCGTCAGAAATAGCCATACCAGACAACATTATAATGATGCTTACATAAATGCATCAATAATAATAATACTCTAATAATATATTCAGAATATGTAAAACAATCTGCATAAGGAGTACTTTTACTTTTGATACTCAAAGTACATTTTGATGCAGATACTTTTACTTCAGTAAGTTTTGAATGCAGGACTTTTACTGTAGTGGAGTAATTCTGCAGTGTGGTATTAGTACTTTTACTGAAGTATAATGGATCTGGTTTTAAAGAATTACTTAGACTATGCTTTAATATCAATGACAATTTATGCACATTCTGTGAAAATGACATTGAGACCATGTCTTCTTCTCATGTGATGTGAAACAAACATTCTGGGTGAACATTCACAATTGGATTAAACAAAAAAAACATGTTATTTCCAGCTGCTATCTCTAGAGAGGATGTCACTTTCGGTATGCTTTTGCAAAACAAAAACGATAAACTATGTTGCAACGTTATCCTTTGTTTAGCAAAATTTTTCATCCACAAGAATAGAGTTATGAAATCATCCCCCAAATTTATTGTCTTCATGAATGAATTCAAATTGTACTTAAAATCTCTAAAAATTCAATAACAATAACAAAGGCACAAAAATTATATGATCTCTTGAAAAATGTTTCTAAAACTAATTCAAATCCCCCCTCTTGAAAACAACATTTAGACTGTTTTATATGAATTTTATTTTTATCTATTTATTTTTGTATTTATTTTTTATTTTATTTCAACTGCTCTGAATTTACAATATTGATGATTGATTAATATTGAAGTTTTACTGTTGATTGATGTTCACCTAGAACGCTTTCTACACTTGTATGTACTGTGAAAAACGTGCCATAAATGTTTATTTTTTATAATTTTCAATAAAGCATTGAAAAATATTAAGGCTCTGGTTTTGACAAGTCGCGGAGCTGTGACGCCATCACCAAGAGACCATACTAAAAGTAGATGAAGCTTCATACATACTGCTAGCACGTTGAAGAAACCAGCAGGTATGAAATATAACCAGTGTAATCCGCTTTCTGTCAATTCTGCAGCATTATGGGGGCGTTTAATGTATGAGCATATGTGTTTTTGTTGGCAAAGTGTTATATATTGTACTGAAGCGGTGTTTTTTTTTTAAGTAAGCGGTCTTCCTTCCAGCTAGGAAGCTAACGTTAGCCAGGCCGGCTCCACTTGTAAAGTTAGTTAGCTTTAGCTTTTTAGCCCACAAAGATTTAGTTAGTTTACAAAAGCATAGCGTTGGTAAAATCTTAAATCAGTGATATATTCACATGCGGAATTAAATTCCAAAAATATATTTTACAGGCAGTTACCCAACATTGTTAGAATAACTTTAATTGTTTTATATGCGCAGTAAACTTGATGCTGAGCTCTTTAACAGTTAATGATGTTTTCAACTGCTGCTTCAAACGTTTAGAATCAACTTAAATCTACAGTCAGGGAAACATTATTAGACCACCCTTGTTTATTTCATTGCATTTGTTCATGTTAATCCCTGGTAAAACTAAATCTACATTTTTTGGACAAATATAATGATAACAACAAAATAACTCATAAACGTTTAATTTAAGAGCTGATATCTAGATATTTTTCATGGTTTTCTTGATAACAACCAAAATCATTATCAAGGAAACCATGGAAAATGGCTAGATATTAGTTCTTATGAGCTATTTTTGTTATTATATTTGCCAAAACAAATGTACCTTTAGTTCCACAGGCATTGAAATGAACAAGAAATTGAAGAAAAAAGGTTGTGTTTAATACTTTCCATTACTGTATTTTTGGTAATTTTGTGTCTTTTTTTGGTCATTTTTACATCTATTTCTGATCAATTTGTTTCTATTTTGATAATTTTGTCATTTTGTATCTTTTTTACATCTACAGTCTTTGAAACATTGTTGATAATAACCAAAATCATTATCAAGAAAACCATGAAAAATGTCTAGATATCAGCTCTTAAATTAAACTCTTATGAACTATTATTATTATATTTGCCCAAACAAATGTACCTTTAGTTGTACAGGCATTGAAATGAACAAGAAAATTAAGAAAACAAAAGTGGTCAAATATTTTTTTCCATGACTGTATATGTTGCTCACTGACTTTTTGTGTGTAGGTGTGACATAGACTTACTATTATTTTCTGTTATTTTTGCAGGCTAACAATATGGACTTGCTCTATGGTCCAGTGGGCCTGGGAGTAGTCGCAGGACTGGGCTGTGGGCTCCTCCTCGGTTGGCACCTTCGAGCTCGCCTCGCCCCGATGACCAAAAGCGTGACGGCAGCGGTGGGGAACGGCGCGGGTGAAGCAAGCGTGATGGGAGAAGGAGGCGAGTTCAAGATGATACTCGTGGTCCGAAATGACCTGAAGATGGGTAAAGGGAAGGTGGCTGCTCAGTGCTCTCATGCGGCTGTATCGGCTTACAAACAGGTTCAGCGCAGGAACCCTGAGCTCCTCAAACAGTGGGAGTACTGCGGCCAGCCCAAGGTGGTGGTGAAGGCCCCTGATGAGGACACCCTGATTGATCTGCTGAGTCATGCCAAAGAAGTGGGACTTCCCGTCAGCCTGATTCAGGATGCAGGAAGGACACAAATTGCGCCTGGATCACGCACCGTGCTGGGTATCGGTCCAGGCCCAGCTGATCTCGTTGATAAAGTCACTGGAGACTTGAAGCTCTACTAGAGTTCCAGCCTGCATCTGTTGGACTTGTATACAGTCTCTTATATAAATATTGCAATGTAAACTAAGTTGGGCTACATTGAGTTTATATTTTTATACAACAATTGACTCAATTACATGTTTACTACTTGAATATTTTTTGGTGCATTTTTTTGCCTATCACATTTGTTGCAGGAATAACAGCTAATACAATAACAATATGTATGCCTTTACTGTGATACTTCTGTGACAATGACAAAAATACACCACACACTGTTGATGTTCAGTGTTCTGAACACAATTCTGCTAAACCTGTCTGAAGACATGATGCACAGAGGAAATGGATGAAAATGATTGTTTATCTTATTACAATCCCAGTACAATAAAATACCTTTTCACTGCATACATGTTGACTTGTCAGCTGAAGTGTTCACTAATAACATTAATAATGGCTTGGTTCAATCACTGAGCATAGAATTTGCTATGAATGTCATTGATTACACCTGTGCTATAAATAAGTATACATCAAGCCAAACTTTAATCTCACAACATTAATTCTATAATATAATTATATTGTAAAATATTTTACTTTAGAATGCCATGTATCTCACTGCCATCAACAATTTGAGCTGGCATTTTGCAGTTCAGCATTAGATCTGTCATGTAATTTTTCTGGATATTTGGTTTTTGTTATAAAATTATGAGGTATCTTAAATACTTTCCTTGTCTTAAGTGCTGCATTACAGCTAAAATTCCTGAAAATAGTTTCTATTAGATAACTAAAAGAATGAAAGTCTCTATATAATCGGTCATCATATCCACGCTTTGTGTGCTTCTGCTTTTATCATCTGAACAAAACAGGAATCACTGTTTTCCAGTTGTTTTCAGCAGATATGATCATGTTACTACTGGTCTGCTTTACTTCTGGCACCCTCTGATTTTTTACCACCAGAGGGTGCTAGAATTACATCCTTAAGCATTAACTGAGCCTTACACTGCAGCATATCAAAATCATAAACATTACAATACGCATACTACCATACTATTTAGTACTTAAGAAGATTTAGTATGTCCCAATTAATAGTATGCATCCGGTCACATTCTGCAGTATGCAAGCCGACGTGCTTTTCTGGTTATTCTAACACCCAAAATTCTGAGAACGTATGAGCCATACAGTAAAAGTTCAAGGCGCCATGTTGTGAAGTCGTATGTCCCATTGTATGTGCACTGCATGCAACAGTACGTACTTTTAAAGGTCAGCTGCAGCATGCACTAAAGAAAGCAGTATAAGGAACATGTTACAGTCCAATCCAACAACAGATTATAGCGTCAACACCATGGATACAGATGAATCAAGAGCTCTCTGACAGTTTTGATAATTATGAGAGCCAAGCTTCACTGCAGATACGATGTAGTGAACTGTACTGTTAACAAGGTTGTTTTAAAGTTATGTTAGCTTAGCTCAAACCTCTTGAGGTTTCTTTGACATTCAATTCTACTGAAGCCTGTACAAGTTCAGGCCGGCTCTGGCAGATCCCAGGTCAGAGTTCATCTTCTGCCCTGCAAATTTGCAAAGTCAGTCGACAGAAATGCTGATACGTTTTTTTTTTTTTTTTTTTTAAATAGTTGTTGTAAAAAGTTGTTATAGTGGGTGTGTAATCACATTTTTTTGTGCAATATTAAGTTGGACAACAAACTGCAGCACCTCTCATACACCTTTCCCCCCATGATTGCTCTTTGTGGTGTTTATTTATAATTCCTATTGGAACCATGACATCACTCCCTCTTTTTGCCGCTGAATGGTGTTCTTCTCCTCCTCATGACTGTATATGTAAGACACAATCAGACTGTTCTTGACAAACAAGAAGCTTTTATTTTTTTAAGTGGAAAACAAAACCGCTGTTTCATTCATTATGATCCTGATTATGCACAATCAAGTATCTTAAGTGCACAATTTAAATCTAAGGTAATTTAGATAAGAATATAAGTTCAAAGGAGTTAATGATTGATTTTCCTGTATACACGCAAGCCTTTGATAAAAACTTCAAATTACCACAAGTCCTGTGATATTGTTTCTCAATTGGATGGGCGGGTCAACTGAAACGGTAAAAGGCAACCCTCGAGGGGAAGGTTAAAGGAGAATAAAGTTTGAAAAATCTCTCTCTTGTGCACTCAGTAACAGTGACCTAAAATGATATCCAGCAGAAACAAACCGCAGCATAAAGAGGGGGCATGTTAGTCAAACACGAACAGGTCTGCAGTCCCTCCTGAGGTGGAATGGTCCCACATTAAGAGTAGTATTTAAAGCACATGGAAATGTCTGAATGAAAATTTGTTTTGTGCTGCATAGGCTTTGCTGGAAAGAATCAAACTTTCCCGTAAATCATATGGAAAATACTCTCTTGGGATTTCTTCAGCCCTGAAGTGTGTGTGGGGACATGACTGGTACAACGTAGTGTTTCAGGATTGTGGTCATGGAGGCGGCAGTTTCATGTTCAAATATAGAAGAACACAGTAGCGTTTTTTTTTGTGTCTGAATATACAATAATTAAATGCATTTTACAGTCGGACAAAAGAAGCTGCTCACACACATCAAAAGGAAGAGGTTCTACATTAATTTCTTCTCACTACAGAGTGCAAATCAGATGCTTCACAACAGACCATGTTTTTAAACTGAGAAGAGGACTAGCTCTTCCCACAAGCCCCCCATTGTACATAAACCATTTCCCATTCAAATAAAATAGACAAAAGAAAAATTAATCTAGTCAATACGGAATGTGAGAAAAATTAATCTTTGTGATTCAATCTTTTTCTTTGACAACAGAAATAAAACTGAGTCCTTCATGACAGTTTAAAAAAAAAGAAAAGGGGAAAAAAAAAAGAAAATCAGAAAAAAAGGGTTGTCTGTATTATCCCCCGCTCCCTGTGGAGGGCAGAGGGAGACACTACTGGTCTGGTGAAGGACTGAGGGAGATGGATGGATGGTTGCTCCAGCCTGCATGTGGAGAGAAAGGGGTGGGGGTCTTTACATGCCGTAGCCAAAGCCTGGCTGAGCTGCTGGCTGACTGTATCCTGCAGGCGCCTGGTAGCCGTAGCCATAAGGTTGCTGAGGAGCCACAGGTACGCTGGGGCCCGCTGTCAGCATCAGCTGGGGTGTGCCTGCAAGATACAAACAGGAAAGGTTTCAGACGCGTATTATTTTAACACAGTTCTGATGTGTTTGATGACATTTTACTTTCTGTTCTCAGCTGTTGCCAAATAACTACTATCGCTGCTTTGTGCCTGTTGTGGAAGTCTGAGATATGTCGGAAAACCAAACGCTGTCGTGGCTGGATTAATAATATCAGGAGATGCACAGAGCTCTGGGAATTTCATTGTCATCGTGATTTAATTGCAATAAAAGGATCAAAAGTACAGTTGCATCTCAATAAATTATAATGTCATAGAAAAGTTTATTTATGTCAGGAATTCAATGAAAAAAGTGGAAATAACACATTAAATAGATCCTTTACACACAGAATGAAACATATCACGTCTTCATTTATTTATTTTCTTCTAACTACAATGAATGGCTTACATTTAAAAAAGACCTAAAATTCAGTGTCTCAAAAAATGTAATATCACAAAAGAGCAATTTTTAAAAGTATGTTCAATATGGAAATGTTGGCCTCTGAAAAGTATGTCCATCGATATGCATCAATACTTGGTTCGGGCTATTTGACTTTAACTACTGGAAATGGACTTTTCCATCATATTCTAATGTATTGAGATGCACCTGTATGCAGAAATAACTACAACATGATGGTGAGGTGTAGAAAGTAATTCATGCTTTGTCAGGTCTGTCTGCAAGAGAACAAGCAAACTCCTTTAAAAAGGCTTTTTTTATGAATGGAGTTCAGGTCAATCAGAGATATGCTCTGTGCCTGGTGCATTTTTCTTGTTTCTCAGCTGTTGAACTAAAATCAGCTGTTACCAACCACTGTGACGAATGCACAAAATACACATGAAATACAGACTATTTTTACTTTCCATTATTTCACGAGTACTTTCTGCATTTTTTCCCAGTGTTCTTCTCACAAGCAGCTATAAAGTTAAGTTTTTTAGTTTTTAATGAGGTTTGATACATTCTGATATGGATATGGAAGGAGGACTGCTGCCTTTGCTTGTGATCATGGTGAAATGGACATTGAGAGGACTATTACCGTAGACGATGGGTTGCGTCTCTGTTGCCTGCTCCTCCTCTTTCCTTAGGGACTCTGAGGTTTCTAGTTTATCTACCTGCATGGTAAAGATATAAAAAGGATTAAGAGCAAATCCACAAAACATTCTGAATAAACAATATACCACACAAGTAAAACAAAATAAACAAAACACAACAGTTTAATATATATGTTCATTTAAATAATCTGTGATGACTTTTCTGACAAAGATGCTCATGTGGGCCACATTTAGCAGATTTCACGCAGTAGCAAGACAAAACAAAACCCAACAGGTGAGGAACAAGATCATTTTAGGTTATTGAACCAGTACCAGTAATAGAGACATCTGACACCTTTATGTGGATGGTTTATGGTGGTTGATGGTAGTCTATTGTATACATTCGCTCTGCTTGTATTGAAAACTAGCTACATTCCCAACAGCAAAATAGCACCCATAAATGTGGGTACATAGGAAGTTATGGATGACGATACATGGCGCAGAGTTCTGGCTAACTTCGATATTCAGCAGTAATAATTTGAGAATGTGCATATTTGAGTATACAGCCAAAGAAATGCAATGCTCAATATAGCATGCACTGAGGAATTTATTGCTTCAATTAACTACAATTACCATGAATACTGAATTTCCCCTTGGGGATGAATAAAGTAATTTTCATTTTGATTGATTTTGATTTGATGAGCATGCATATAAAAAGGTGGTAAATGTCTTAATTAGCACCGGATCAATCACCTGAAATGATCTACATGAAAGGTGGTACATTTTTCCTTTGAGTATTTTTATATAAAAATAAAAACAAGTTAAATTCAAAATTTCCTTTCTTCTAACTGTGGCTTGTCTGATATTAACAGTAGAGGCAGCTAATTCTTTAAATAAGTACATGAACATATAATAAAAAATAAATAAAAAAATCAGACAAAGAACTTCTTCAGGCAGCAAGTCAGATGCAGCAATAAGCACAGTGTCAGTATAAGGTCCTGGAGGGAAAGCAGCAGCACCTGGATGCAGGTTATTTCTAGAGTTAAAGTAGCTCAGCAGTGCACTTCCATAACTCGTATTTATGCATTTATCATTCAGTTTCTCCATGCCTCGTCAGAAAAACAGCAGCTTTTTAAATGAAGTTATCTGAACACATTTACATCAAGCTGAATCTTCACTGTAAACAGAAAGAGTCCCATGCTCTGTGTGTTACACCGCTGGCAGTGAGGAAGGGGCTGCAGCACTGAGATGCAGTTAGGGAGGAAGGGGGAGGAGGGGGGAGGAGGGGGAGTCTCAGGCCAGGTGCTCCCTTCAGCTCAAAGCTTTCTACAGGAAGCCAGGCACAACCAACGGCCCGCTGCTACCCCATCAGCATGCTTTATGCCTGCAGCCAGCGAATACATCAAAACACAACCTTCAAAAAACAAACAGCTTCATACTGTGCAGTGTCAAGATCTGTGAGGAAATGCACTTTTAAGTGCAGTTGCTGAGAATTTGTTGTAATTGTTGAGGCTTTGCCACCGTTTGAGCACCGGTGGCAAACAAAATGATGAATTGAAACGGTAAAACTGTTATTGCAAAAATTAATTAAAGCTATTGTGTACAGTGCATTTTCTTCAAGAAACTCCTCTGGGTAGAATATTTTTTTTGGCTCCTTGTTTTATCTCTGAGGATAAGAAAAAAATGTTCACTTAACAACTGGCACAAGATGCATCTTGTCAAGATAATCTATAACAGTTACACCCAACTTTTTCCTCATGCACAACAAATTCCTCACTATCCCAATCTGAAGCCAATTTGATTTGCCTGTTTCAAACTCAGAAGTTCCCTTACCGAGGCACTGTAGTTTAGATGGCCATCATTTCAACTATTATTTACAATTAAGCCTCATACAGTCATGGAAAAAATTGTAAGACCACACTTTTTCTTCAATTTCTTGTTCATTTAAATGCCCGGTACAACTAAAGGTACATTTGTTTGGACAAATCTAATGATAACAAAAATAGCTCATAAGATTTTAATTTAAGAGGTGATATCTACACATTTTCCATGGTTGTCTTGATAATAATCAAAATCATTATCAAGAAAACCATGGAAAATGTCTAGATATCAGCTCTTAAAATTAAACTATTTTGTCTTTATCATTATATTTGTCCAAACACATGTACCAGGCATTAAAATGAACAATAATGTGAAGAAAAGAAGGGTGGTCTAATACTTTTTTCCATGACTGTATTTTCTAATAACGGATTATACATGCGTGTTAATGCCAGATGCCAAGATGCGTCTAATGTCAATGTAGTCAATAAAAAATCTGCATCTAATCCTGCATTCTTGCAGCAAATGGCTACGGTGTCATTTGGTCTGGCTTTTAGTTATACAAACTACATATCTCAATAGTTTGAAAGATGCCTCAGTGACTGTGTTGAAGTGAGAGTGTAGCTAAAACCATGCACACTCAAGGCCGCAGTCTTCCGAGCTAAATACTATGAGATCAAAAACAGAGCATTTAGCTTTCACCTGTTCCTTAACTGCATCAACCTGGAAGAGAAGAGGTGCAGCATAGAAGAAGAAAATTACAAAGACTTTCCTTTGAAGACATTTTGTCAACAGAAACCATCAGAAAGAATTCCGAGTATGTCTTTCCTTAGATACTTCCTGCTTCCTGATAATTAACAATGGTATCTTCAGATTTTGAATACACTAAGGACTCTAAGTGTGTCAACATGTCAGATGCTCGGATTATTTGCAGTTGCATGAACAATGACACTCTTAAAGGCCCTGTTCATGTCATAAAAACCAGAGTGAATCTTGTGTTTTGAATGTTATCATCATACTGTTTGTTATGTGTTGGTTTTTGTTCCGGTACTCTGCACTGATCTGATGTGGACCCCGGCTTCCTGAAGCTCTGTGCAGCACAAAGGTGTTGTGTCTGCGGCACGGGTGTCCCTGTGGACCGCCAGTAGCCAATAACCTTATACTTCTAGGTTCATAAAATGCCCAAATCCACAGATTATGTAAGATTTAACTACAGACATTACTGTAATCTTACACTGCAGACAAAACTTAAAGGGCAAACATTATTATAATTGATGCTGCACACTCCAAATCAGGCCAGATAATACATAATCCATTGAAAATTATTAATCAAATATTATTTTTTATTTCTCCATTTTTGCTACGCTGGAACAAATTGCTGTTTAATTGGTCATCATTTTTGGATGACAGTGGATGACTACTATTTCAGTTGCACAATTTTATTGGAGTATATAAAAAGGTAAAGTTATTTTATATCTGATCCAAGATGAAAGATTGAGGAAAGATGTAAAGTGTAATCTGAAGATGCATTATTTATGTATACCAGATGTATACAAAATGTTTGTTAAAATGTTCAATAAAAAGAAAGTAAAAAAAAAAAAAGAAGATTATTAATCAGCACCATTATTTCTGACGCTCCATCTAAAAGGTTCAAACTCAGTTTAGATTACTTGCCTACTATGTTACATTTCCCCCATAACACAACCTGCATTAATCTGTATAAAACAAACTGAACCATGTGTGTGAAGATTCACATGTGCTCTGATGATTGTATTGATCCTCCGCAGGATGACAGCATTGTTACATGTCCTTTATTTATATCAATTATGCCCCCCCTCATTTCACTAAATTCCAGCCTGAAACGAGCTGACCCACCTTGCTGAGGTACTCCCTCATGACCTGAATGAAGTATGGCATAGAAAAGTCCATGATGTTGTGCCTCCAGGCGGTCTCCAGCACCACGTCAGGCCGTAGCAGGTCATAGCAGGTGAACAGGCAGGCGGCGAAACACTCCTTCTTGTCCTCCTGTAGGAACCAGGACAGCAGCTCCTCCGCCAGCTCGATGTCCTTGGACTCTGACGCATACTGCATGGCATCCTGCAGGGGAGACGTAGCACAGACAGGTTCAGGAATGATCCAAGCCAATCTAAGTGGAAACATTCCCTGAAAAAAAGTTAAGGTGAATAAATAAACGCACCTTATAGAGCTTGTCCTTCTTGCAGAGCTCCACACTCTGTTTCCAGCGGTTGTTGCCCTTGAAGAGGTACGCAGCGATTCTCCTGAACTCAATCAGCTCGTGCTTCTCCAAACGCTGGGCCAGTGAGATGTTGTCAAAGTTGTCGTAGGCGTCTATTGATGTCCTCAGTGCCTGTGGGAAGTGGCAGGAAACGGGGACAACATTAGATAAAAAAGAATGACATTTATGAAATGCAAGTATCTGACTAAATACAGGAGCAAATGCTCTCTTACCTGATAGTCCTCCTCTGTGATGAAGAGGTTGTTAAGTGCTTCATTGACTGATTTGTTGTTGTGGTTCTGTACTGACCGCAGGTAGGGTTTGACCAGAGGCAGCTGTTTCACCTGTAGACACACATTTGCGTTCACTATCGGGTTCGTACAGCTTTTTCTGAGTAAAATGCATCATAAAATCACATTTAAATCTACAGCAACCAATCTATATTGACACGGTTTACTTTACCAGCTGTTTATATTAACTTAATCCAAATATTAACAAACCGAGGAAATTTCTTTAAGACCCTGGTTCTATCATCACAAGACTAAATTGTACCTTTGAGAAGAAGTTGACAGCACGGGAGTGGTCCAGTCTGGGGGAAAGCACTATGAGCAAATCATTCAGTAACAAGGGCTTGAACTCCAGATAGAACTGGGTGGCTTTGTAGTACAGCTCCACGTTGGCCACCTACACAGAGGGAAACAATTAGAAACAATGATTAGCATCAACACTTCAGTCCGAATATAGTAGAATGTGGCATGATGATCATTTTAAAATACAATTACATTTTATAATACTGTTTTCAATGACACAGAAGTATTCCTTATTAATAAACAAAATCTCAATTTTGGTTGATAACCAAAAGAGATTGCAGTGGAGTAAAAGCCCAATCATATGTTTGACTACAGGTGTATCACTTAGGGCTGGGCAATATGGACCAAAAGTCATATCCCGATATATTTAGGCTGAATATTGATATGCGATATATATCCTGATACTTTAATCGCAAAGTGACAGCAAATGTTCAGTCAAAGCCAAATATGACATGTCACAAGTAGTTTTATTGAAACTGTTCATTTAAGTGATCATAAATACTGTATAACAACAGGATTACCTCTTTAAAGTGCACATTTAAATAAAAAAATATCTTTAATAAAAATAGCCTATGAAATAAAATAGGCCAATCTTTTTCTGAAATAAATATATTTATATGAGAAAAGAATAACAAACATTACAAGAGAACTAAATATGACAAACCCTAGTGAGGGCAGCATTTATATATAAAGCTGCTTGCCTGGAGCAAGGATCACAGCGCAAATTTGAACTATATCGATAAATGCGATATGGTCTAATTCCATATCACATTCAAGAATATACCCATATATCTTTTATATCAATAACGCCCAGCCCTAGTATCACTTAAATGTAATTTTAGATACCTTAGTTAGGAAAAAACCCTACAATCTGAGTTTTAACAACAAATCAAAGTGTACCTTGGTGATTATGTCTTTGAACTGCCCCTCCTTCCAGGCATCTGTCGGGTGGTTCATCATGGTGATGATGGCGTTATCGAACTCCTCGTACTTGTCGTACAGGAAAACCAGCTCGGCCCACAGATGAGCCTGCTCCGCTGCTCTCAGCACCTTGGGGATGTTAACTCTGGACCAGAAGAGCTCCAGATGCTCCCTCATCTTCTGGGGCTTGAACTTTGAGTAGAGGATGGCCAGCTCTGTGAACATCCCCATGTGAGCGCGCTCCAGGCCCAGGGCGGCCTCCAGCATGGTGATCAGCTCCTCAAAGTAACCGCGATCCTGGGAGAGAAAAAAGGGACAATGAAACATGGTAAATGTGTTTGTTTATGCATGTATGTATGTGGGCTAAGCTGTGGCATACCTCAAAATAACAAGGTATAAGGTAAACTAAATGCAATACCTTTTTTAACCCATTAAGGCCTAAAACGCCTGGAAAAAAATGCCTGTAAATCCTATGGGCGATTTTAAAATAACCCCCTAAAACCTGAAGTTTTCCTGGAAATTCAACAGAAGTATTAACGCCTACTAAATAATAGATTTTTCAGCCTCTAAAAATGTAAAACATATAGTGCACTAGTATGACTGTAAATGGACTGTAAGCTACTGTTTACAGTTGTATGTGATGATGCCTGAATGAAAATATTATGCATAATATACTATCTATATTGAAATTACATTGGAGTGTAAGCTACTGTCTGTATCTCCCTCCGCTATAGTCGTCTTCCGCCATGATTTCAAAGTTCTGGAAAAGTCCCATGTTGCATTGCGACACTCCATGTATTCTGATGCATTTCATTGGCCAAGAGACCGAAAATAGGTGGAAAAAAACCCTACAAATACTACAAAACGACGTATCCGCTTTCCCGGCTTTAATGGTAGAATAACGCAACAGCGCCCCCGCTTTAAATGGTAGAAATGCGGTAATGCTTTCCTCGCTTAAATGGGTTAAACTAACACACTAGAAGCTGTCAACACAAGCAAATATTGCCTTGGTTCCCATCTTACCTGGTAGTAGTTGATCAGCTCCTCCAGCTCATCAGCGTGCACCACAATGTGGAGACCGCACATCTGGGCCAGTCTGAACTCCTTTCCATCCACGCAGGCGAAGCACACCTCCTTCCAGGTGCGGGTGCTGTTGGCCTTACGGGCGCCGTCCACAGCAGCCTGGTACTCCCCGAGGTGCACCAGAGTTGAAGCCAGACGGCCGAAGTTGGAGACGTTGTTGTAGAGCAGCTTAGCGGCATCATACATTTTCTCATCATAGCAGCGGTCACCAACCTACAAACGGATAGAAAGAATATTTAGTATTCAGTTGTTGAGCTCACAGCTCATTCACAGAAGGTTTTATGAGAGCAAGGCTCACCTGTTGGATGTGAGCATTGTTGGGTCCGTTGATGAACTCTTCCAGTTCAGCCAGGCGATTGGTTTTGGCCAAGGCAAAGATGAGCTCCGTCTCCACATAGGATTCACGGGCCTTCTTACGAGCCATCTGAAGGAATTTGACCAAGTCCTCCCAGTTACCTGAAAGATAAGGACAGTGATATTAAGCTCCTGGTGTGTTTCTACTGCACATTGACCCTTTTCTTTTTTGTATGTATAAACACAGGGTTCCTACAGCTTTTTAAAGACTCAAATTCAAATTAAATTCACTCTTCAAGCACTTTCAATGTCCCTAAACCAAACATTTCCAAACTTACGTAGTCTTCATCATGACAACAAAGTACAGACAGACTTGTTTAAACAATTTTAAAAAACTATTAAACTACCTAATATTCGTATATAATAGTGAGTACAGCAATATATGCATCTGTTCCAACCACAAAAAAAAAAGTTAAAATGAACAAATAAAGTGATCAGATAATCCCAGAAGGATATCATATTAGAAAAGTTTAAAGATTAAAGCAACTCTTTCAGCTCTTTCATTTCTCATTTAGGGTTAGTGTCATCCAAAAACCAGAAAACATAACCAGATTGGTTCATTTTTAAATATTAAAAGATTTTTGGTTTACATGAATGCTTGTGTCAATGAAACATCCATTTGTTGAAAATCAAGCATTTTTTAAAACAGTATATTCAAAATCAAGTATATTCCTTACCATAAAAACATAACCCTTAAAATAAAGCATTCTCAAGACTTTGTGTGAACCCTGCTAACTGTATCTTATGCTGATACTATGCACTTTCAATAAAGAATTGCTGAATTGGCTGCAACTATCAGCAAATACCCCAGAGGAAAAAAATCAAACCACAAACTCCAAAACACAGCTAATGTGATTCATATCGATTGTTTTTAATCGAAGTGACGCTGGCAAACAACGAATAGCTTTCTCTGAAACCCTGCATTCTGTTTATAGTGACTGATCAGCTTACAAAAAGTCAAGTGATGTTCTTTCTCTACACTTTGCTCAGTATTTGGAAGCCCTGTGCTATGCCTCAGACAGAAACAGAACAGCAGGGCGTTAGCCATTTTAGACACCAGGGATGTCAGGAGAACTGATACTTTGGTCCCAATCGATGCCTAGACTCTGAAAACGCAGAATTCCTTACATGACCCCGTCTCTTACCGCTCTTATCAGCAGCCTGTACCACCTCCATGTATGCAGAAGGATCATCAGCTTTGATGTAGGAGTCAATGGCCTCTTTAACCAAGTCCTTCTGTAGCTGAGCCTTAGCCAGCTGGCTCCACACAGCCGGCTCATTGCAGCGTTCTGCAAACTCATAGGCCCTGTCCAGGTTGCCAATATGTTCGATCAGCACCTAGGTCATAAAACAAAGAAGTAACAATCAACACTTCTTCAGTCAATATGGCATTAGTCCAGCGGTGTAAGAGATAATGACTGACCTGCACAGCAGAGGTGTTGACGTCAAACTTCTTGAAAATGGCAAAAGCCTCCTCGAAGAGCTCGTTGCTGATGGCGATGTTAGCGATATCAGGAGCGTCATAGTTGTCGAGCCTGCTGATGTACTCCATCACGCGGGTACGGTCAGCTTTGATTGCAGTTAGGATCAACAGATTCTGCAGATTTCTGTGGGAAAAAGGAGAAGACATAAAAAATTCAGCACACTTCAAAGTTCGTACACCTTTTTTCAAGGTCAAATTCAAGGTCCATTTTCAAGCTTTTCCAGCATCTTACAGCTGTGGTAAATTACATATTTCTCTGAATACATACATACTGAAAATGATTATTTTACGTTTTCATTGGAGGTTCTCCAACTAATTATATTTCTATTCTATAAGATTTTGTTGTTCAAGAAATGCAGATACATTTTTAAGCACTTTATCCAAAATTCAAGCACTTTTCAAACCTTGAAAACACAACACTAAAATTCAAGCATTTCCAAGGGTTTCAAGCACCTGTACAAACCCTGACACTTAAGTTTTGATATTTAACTTTGAAATGACTAATGGGAACACAGCAAAAATGTTATGACTAAACACCTGTGTTCGCTGAAGACAGAGTTGTCCAACACAATTTTCTCCAGCAGCTCAATGAGCTCGTTGGGCAGGTCTGCTGTCATGAAGGCCTTGACTGTGACTGACACCTCCTCTGGGTCCTGGGTTTCTGACAGTGCTGTCTGCACCACCTGAGGGCAAAACAGCAGAGGTTTAAAGAAGCACCAGGCAGTTGTATCAAGTTATACATATATCCTTTATTTAACCATGTAAAAGTCTCATTGCAATTAAAAAAATGTTTTTTTCTAAGAGAGACCTGGCCAAGAAAGCAGCATAAAAAGGGACAAGTTACAACATTTAAATACAATCATAAACAATTAAATAAAAATACAGCCATCATAACACTGAAGGAGCCTCAGTAGCCGACTGATAAGGAGCAATCACGCTGACCAAGGGAAGTGATTTCTTTGGCCTTTCAAATCGATTTAAATTCACCGATTGTGAAGATAAGATGCGTTTTGTGAATACTTTACCTGGTCAATGAGTGGCCGTCTGAAGGGGTTGCTCTCCAGCAGCACGCTGGCCCACAGGTCAGGGTCTTTGCGACGAACCAGGTAGCGAGACAAGCTCTTGAACAGGGAGTTCTCATTGCAGACCTGATAAGAAAAGAACAAAAATGTTTATTCTTCCTGCTACAGAGGAGACAGTTTAATGAAAAAGGTGAACTGAAACTGAGACATTTTGATCCATAGGTGAGAGGCAGACAAGTACAAAAATCGATCCTCACATTGATCAGCTCTTGGTCACACTGTCCTCTCTCGTAGGCCACGCAGGCCAGGTGGGGGTCTCTCTTCTCGCAGTATTTCCCCACCACACGGCTGTCATAGTATGGGTTTTCCCTCAGGAAGCGTTCAGGGTTGTTGTTGCTGTCAATGTAGATCTTAGCCAGAGCGTTATGGGTGGCTGGCTCCTCACAGCCTTCGTGGATACGAGACTCCAGCCAGGGCAGCAGCAGCTTCAGTCTGGAAGAGAAGGAGGAAGTCAGGACTCTTTCTGAGACATTGTGTGAGCAGTCAGGCAAAGATGAATATATGAAATACTACTGGGAGAACTAGATAGACCAGGTTCTCTATGTGGGGATCTGTGTTGGACTTGTTGTACTGAATGTAAGTCACAGACTCCCCATTTAGATTACTGTAATTTATTAGCAATCTTATTTCAAAACATTGTTGTGAGAGCCTTTCTTATATATTTACTGTAAAACTAATGGGACAATTATGACAGTAGATAATTGAGTCGTTTCAATTGCTACAATAAACCAAAATCCTTTGTTTTCACATGTGAATTATTCTTTTTAAATGTTTTTTTTTTTTAATAATTCTTATCTATAATACCTATTTTTTTAATAATATTTGTATTATTATTCATCTGTTTACCATGTAGGTGTCTGCTGAAAATTTTGAACATAATTTAAATAACGTAGTCAGCTCTCCTGTAAGCAATCAGCAAAATATATTCCTTAATTAACTTGATAAGAATTGCCAATACAAACAAAAATGTTTTAAATTTAATCTATTTTACTCTTACTGTAGTAAAAGTAGCAATTCTGAGTAGAATAAATTAATGTAACACAAGTTGGTGTTAAAGAATGTAATAATGCAGCAACACTGTTACAATCAGACCAATAATAACCCCTATCTTTTTCTGTCATAAAAAAGTCACCCAAATGTCAGATATTTATAATCTTATCCACCATCTGGCGTTCCACACAAAGCTGCAACCACTGCCTGGTACATTTGCTCTCCTAAGGATTAATCTTTTCTAATTTGAAGTCAAAACGTCACCCCTAATACGGAAAGACAAAATGACAAACTGTCTACATTTGACATTTAGGAACATGTAGGTGTATAGTGCAGCACCTGTTCCTCTTTTCCACCTCAGCGACCAGTTCATCAGTGGAGAACTGTCCCCTGACGACCAGGATCAGGCTCTTTATAACATCCTCCGAGCAGTCCACGTCTAAGAGACCGCCAACCACGACAGGCAGACGGCTCGGGTTCACCTGAGACACAAATGTAACCATTTATCTCATTTTCTTATTTCTGAAAAACAAGGATGTACAGGCGAATTACAAACTCTCCTCCAGAGCCTTACCTTCTGAACATAGATCTCAATGTATTTCTGCAGGTTGTTGCGGTACAGATAGAGGACCAGGTCGTGGACAAAGTCAAAGCGGTCACAGACGATGATGAGCGGTAGCTGGTCGGTGAGTTTGGCTTCCTGTCAGTCACACACAGTGGAAGGAAAGAGGACAGGGTCAGTAAGATGACATAACCAAGGAAACATCTCTATACAAGCCACACACACAGAAAACAACCTTAGTGCAACAGGGTTGACCTTAAGCAGTGGACTAATGAATTTCCATGGATTTAAGAAGAAAAAAAAAAGGAATATAAACGTATTTTACTTTCAGTATGGAAAGTTTTTTGGATGGGTGAAAATGAAATTTAAGATATAATTTTCCAGCTACATCAATGCTCCTGATTGCACATCCGGGGAAAAATAAAAGGTTTGACACTACAACAAACGCCACATTTCAAAATTAGTGTTTCAACCTCTTAAATATTCTAAAGAACCTCTCTTACTTATTAGCAGACAGGGAGCTGACAGTTTTCAGGTCAACACTAGACAGCACTGACCACTAGTCGCCTGTACCACAATGCTGCCATCCACACTCATACAGGATTAACAAACTGGGATTGTCATCCAAGAACATGCTGCGCTGACTAAAGGCTCCTATTACGGGACTACACACTATACACACAGACACTTTCAATGTCTTCAAATAAATATGGAGTACAGGACCCTAGCTAGCTCACCGTCAATTACACACAAAACATCCAGTGAATGACTAGGGCTACATAAAAGCTATGTAGTATGGGTGTATGGATTGTGGTGTACAATCATATACACCTCCTTACAAATCCCAGTTTCAATCCTGTACCTAAAGTTCAAGGGTAGGGGTTAAAGCAAAAAAGAAGGGAGAAGTCCTGTACTGTGGGGAAGGATAAGTTTACCTGATACATGTCCTGCCATTCCACAGACAAAAAGAGGAAAAGCACAAAAGATAATTGACTGCCATCAGGACGGTTGTTTCCAACATTTAGAACCAAGACAGGTAAAACTGTGGGGGTTCTGCTAGTGACAGCAACAATTTTAATCTAATCTATTAATCTTTAGAAAGCAGTCAAAATATTAATCTCAACTCAAGCTTTTCTTATAATAGCATTTTAAAGACTTCAAGTTTTATGATTGAAAACAGACTGGAAATGGAGATTCCAAAACTGCAAAACAAGAAAGTTTTGCCTAAAGGGATAGTACAGACTTCTTTCAACTGGGGCGTATGAGGTACTTATTCAGTGAATTCAAAACAAAAAAAACACCAACAAAAAAAACCTTTATTACCAAAATAATTACAAGCAGAGCAGATTGAGAACAGACAGATACAGGGTATGAGGGAGAGAATGTCAAGGAGCAGGGGAAGGGAGAAAAGCTGTTAAATGTCAGTGTTTGATCGCTCAGGCTGTCCCTGCGGCTTTACCTTGAGGAAGTTCTTGACTCGCTCGGGGTCGTAGCAGTTGCTCTCTCTACAGATCCTCTCCACCTCTTTGATCTGGCCTGTCTTGCAGGCGGCCTGGATGTATTTGAAGTGAACCTCTGGGTCTTGACTGAAGTTCACAATAGAGCCCAGGAAGTAGAACAGACCTGAGAGACACAGAAAGTCACGTATATTAAACTACAGCTTTACCAATCCAGTAATACATCCTGAAATACAGAATGAAGTGAAATAAAATAATCTCCAGGCCATTCTGCACAATCTATTGATTGTCCTGCCTCTGCCCTGGCCTACTTGTCTAATTGAAAATTAGGACACAACTACTGTCTGTCTATCATCAAGTACATGGACGGGAGGGGAATGGCTGCATCAATTCATCTGAGGGACAAGTCAAATAGCACTCTGATATCTCGACTGGACACATGGATATTTAGGTGAAATGCCCTATTGTTCAAAACACAAACTTTTAAGCACCATATGACTATTTTTCAATACTCTTATGAGTATGTCGTCAGGGCCTATGAACTTCAAAAAGCCCAACAAAAAGGTTTGAATATCAAATGAAGCTGTATTTCCAGGGTTAATTTTTTGAACTCACCTTCAAAGCTCTTGAAGGACTCAAAGAGCTCAGTGAGAGACTGTGTGGTGAGCTGTTCATGGTACTTAGATGCCACCTGGACACAGATCTGCAGGTTCTGGCGGATGTTGGCTGACAGCATGGCCCTGAGGCACTCCAGAGAGTCCTCCACCGACAGAGAGCCAAAGAAGTTCACCAGCCACTGCAGGTAGGAGGGAATTTAAGTTTAACTATGGACTTCATAAAAAAATCAACATTAGGGCTACATCTGACATGAAAAAAAGCCTCTAGTTTTAATTAAATTTCACTCAGTCAGTAACTGAAGCTTACCTCTGGGTTGAGCAGGTGTGTGTGCACCACAGCGCGCTTGATGTCATACAGGTCAGTGTAGTGCTCCAGAGCCCTCTGCAGGAGTCCAGCCTTCTCACACAGCTGAGCGATGTGGGCGCGATCGTAGTTGGTGAACATCTGGTTGCCCAGGATAGCATCAGCAACCTGCACCCATGACATGAAGCAAGAGAGAAGTTGGGAAAACAATGCATCCCAGCTATGTTCATTTGATTCCTATTAGTAAGTATGTGTAGATGTATGCACCTGTGGAGCGTGCATGAGGTTCATCTCCAGCAGGCGAGTTTGCAGTGGTCCCTCTGAGGGTCTGTTGTTCTTCAGAGCGTCCAGGAGGAATGATGTGCACTGCTGGATCAGGTTGTACTCCATGAAGACATCCACGATCTGGACACACGTGGAAACACACAGGGGGGAACTTAAAACTCAAGAAAGGAACCATGATCGTCTAGCTTTTAAAACCCTTTCAAAATCTTTCATTGACCAAAATGAGGTACTACTGCACTGCAGCAATAAGTACACAACACTTCCCTTTAACAAAACTCCTATTAACACTTCTGTCATAGTCTCCTGAAGTTCTGCACCTCAAACAGAATTAACTTAAGGGATGCAAGAAGACCACATACTTCTTTAAAGATGTTTCAAAGCCACTTGCCCTCTTCCACAGACTGAAGAATGTATCCAAAGCAATGTGTTTAACTCTTGTTACCTGCCAGTACAGCACTTTAAGCAACACAGAAAGCTGTGTCAGCAGTTGACATTTGCAGTGCAGAGTGTCTGCAGTGGCAAGAAGCAAAGGGAGAGGTGCATTTTCTGTATATTACAGGATGCCCGAGGTTCACAGATGTTGGCATGTCAAGTCATTTATTCAAATACTTTGAATACTGCAGGGCATCGCCTCAGACGAAACTAATTTTTGTCAGTTTCAGCTATAGTAAGGCATAATTTCTTTACAGCACTGCAACAAAGACCTTTCCACTCTTTAATATCATTAAAAAACAGCAGACAGCTAAACTCTTATTTTATAACTATAAATAATTGATAGGAAAAACCCATGCATTGCTGATGGATCACTAAAAATCCCTATTCTTTCCTCTGACCTGTGTGATGTCAGCCAGTGGCTCTTCATCCTGGACCAGCATCTGGGCAAACTGCAGGCCTTGTTCTGGGTTGATCCGCATTACATTCCTGAGTAGGAAGATCCAGTCTGGAGTGTAGCCCACCTGGAACAAAAAATGGATAGATTACAATCAAGTTTTAGTGCCAATGTTTCAATCCATTAATCTAGTTGACAAAGTCCAACATGAAATGCTCTTATGTTCATTAAACTTCATGGACACACACATTTTTATTAAAGCATGAAACCTGAATTCTTGAATTAGGCACAGAGGATTATGTCTCTCCTTTACTAGACATTCACTCTATTGTTTGGGAATTATCAAATCTTTAAGAGCTCAAAATATTTTATCTCAGCAGGACAGACATACCTTCTTGGCGTAAAGGACGATCTTGGGGAACTGACCAGTCTCTGCAAAGCACTGGATGACTTTGTTGGGGACGTTGGCCCTCAGGTAGACACTGAGGGCCAAGGTGGGATCCACTGCCTTCACCAGGTCACCCAGTTCCTCTGAACACTCCAACTGAAAAATAGGACAAGTCAAATCAGCACTTGAAGCAATTTTAAAACAAGTTTACAGTGCTATTCTTTTATCATTCTCTTTCTAATAATCTTTATCTGTGTAGATTTATACAATTTAAGATTTTATCTTCACTGTATTCCTTTAGATTTCTGCTTTAAGTTTATTTTGTGGTTTTAGTTAAGAAGGCTAAAAATGAATCTAGCAAATACATAATGAAAATTTAAACATGATTTTATATTCCTTATCTCTGATTCTCTTGTTTACTATTGAGGCAGCTTAGAACCACCCAAAACTACAGTTCCCAACGGAAACTTCACATATTCCTTGCATAACACATGTTTTCACATGGACCAATATAATAGGCAGTCATGTAAACAAACGGGCAGCTCAGGAAGAGCCTCTTCCTGTGACTAGAGGCTGAGATGGAGATCTACAATACCTTGTCTTCCTTCAGCCACTTCTCCAGGAGCTGCTTTCGTCCCTGCTGGAGGACAGGCCTGCAGAGCTCAAGGGACTCAAACTTGTTGAGCTGTCCCTGGTCCAACAGGATACCGAAGTACTGCAGCAAAGGGGAGGTCTGGCCTGGCTGAGTGGGAACGCTCTGGAAGCGACGGATGGTGTCTGGGGTTCGCAGGATACCCTGAGGGGAGAAAAGGTCAACTGAAGGTAAGAGGAGCTCTATATGACTGATAAAAGGCAAAACAAATAGGTAGGGTATAATACAATCCAACACTAAAACCCTGTAATAAATACAGCCATGTGGACCTTTACATTAAATTGTGTTCAAACTATGTAAGGGCTAACAGAATTTGTGAAGTTACCTTTGGTGCATTGGCAGCAACCTTAGCAGCTTCAGAGTAGTTGCCAGCAGCAAACAGGTTGTTGAACTTGCGTGCAAAGAGCTCTTCACCGCCGGCGAGGTTGTTGCGGACAGCTAGACGGAGAGCCAGGTCTGGATTCTGGAGCACGTTAGTGATGTAGGGAATGATGTTTTCCTCTTCCACACAGACTGACAGCACCTGTGTTACAGGGAAAATACAGAATGTTGCAGTACATTACACTAGAGACCAGACAACACAGTAAACCACACCGCCAGAATCCATCCTCTTTTAAAGTGTTTTGTTTGAATAGATCTAAAGGAGGGTCCTCTGTTTAACAGTCTGTCTATAGGGAGTTACAATTATGTCAATCAAGTCAATGTGCAGTAAGTCAAAGCATGATCTACGATGATATATGAAGCATCAAGTCAAATGCAGTGCTTCCTAACCCCCATCCCCACAATGTTTAGAAAGACTCTGTATTAGAGCTGACATAGATGGATGGTTTTAGCTAAATATAAACAACACTGGCATAAATTGACACATTCCTTTAGGTTGTGTTGGGTGGGCAAGCTCAGCTGTATATAACTATGGGCAATAGCACTTAACTCCATTAAACGCTGTCTGGCCTTGGGTTGTGGCTGCTGAATGCAAATGTATTATTAGTGGGTCAGTGTAACGCATGGCTTTTGTGAGCAGTCTGCCAACAGAGAGAATGAGTTGAATGAAAAGAGCTGGGTGGAGGAAAGGGGAGGGGGGCGAAGGAGAAAGACGGCCAGTGTTGGCCCCTCTACAAACAAGCCCAGCAGGTCAGTGCCCTAGCTTTTAACATGGGTGACTAGACCTCATTCTTCCTGCCACTAAAGCAGTGTCACTTACTGATGTGGGTGGACTAATTGGGGGTAGTTGAAATAAAAACTGGACAGATAAGGAGTAAAAATAGGCCCTTTAGTGGGGATTCTGTGTCCTACTCACCAAAAGAGATAAAGAGGCTACTATTTGGGCCTATGTCCACCTAAGCATTTTTTTCCCTGTGGCCAGTGAATTTTAAAAATGTTTTGCAAGGGGAGCATATATATTTACAGTGCTACAAATACCAGTAATGTGATGACTCACATATTTATTAAATCACCTGGACAAGTGAGCCAATACTTCAGCAACAAAACTTTAGTTAATAAAATGTAACACACCATTTAAAAACAATGAATAGAGACTGATGGAAAAAAAAGAGACAAACTTGGCAGAACATCTCTTCTCAACAAGAGAGCACCGAGTGTCAGATGACACAGGAGCTGTCGTATCAAGTGATACACTGACCCAGACATGAATACACTCAAACACACACACACAACCACACACACAACCAGAATAGTAAAACTGCAGGAAAGACATCACAGGTCTCTCGCGCACTGATGACGTGGAAGATAAGGTTGAGGTTGTGATTGGATGAGAAGACCAGCACTAAGAGGATTGAGGGCACCAGGCTGTGCCTCCTACTTCACATCATGTGCTGATGGGTGGTGGGCCCTTCCCCCCCCACCCGGCTTTACCTTGCTCTGTCCCTCTCTGGTTTGTGTGGGCCAGTTCTGTACTGCAGTTATCATTACATGTCAGTGTCAGAGCAGGCCTGGCACATACTGTTGTCCACACTGCCCAGGCTAAGTATCACTGATAGGGATGCTGAGACTCACAAAACAGCACTGTTCATAGCTACGAAACTTGCTGACAACCACAGGGAGAGTCAAGGCAGTGTGGAAGCAATACTGCTGCACTAACTTGTCTTTTTATGGTTTACCTTTACTTTGTTTGCTTACCAATAACTTTCACCCAAGTGCTGTAATACCAGAACACAAATATTCAACCACCACTTGACTTAAATTTCAAACCACCATTATACCATCCTGACTTTTACCCTGACAACTTTTACATATAAACACACAGCAAACCCGTTCTGTGGCATTCTTCACTGTTCCGCTTTTCCAGGCTTTTGTTTATACAAGTCTAGGGCTATAGTGAATGTCACTTTTTTACATTCAAAGCTTCTATTGAGGATTTTGAATCAAGCATTCAATGTCTGTCATCATATTTTATGACGCCATCACATTATTTCTGTTTTTGGTTGAAATTATTTATCAGATTAAATGAGTTAGTCCCTATAAATGGTAAATGGACTGAGCTTATAGTGCTTTTATCCAAAGCACTTTACACTACATTCACACACACATTCACACTGGTGGCCATGTCACAGCCGCTCATAATATAACTCATCACTTTTCGTCAACACTGATTGCTGCCCTGTTAATACAGGTGGGCAGCAGCAGGAAAACAAACCTCAGAGCACAGTAAAAATGCTGTTTTTGAAAGCTAAACACCAACAAATATGATTCGAAGCAGAATATTTTGCTGGAATGCAGCTGAGTTGATGACTCAGGAGTTACTGAAACTATTTGGATCACATGAGAAAGAAACAATCCTATGTAGGACCTACTGGAATCTAATTCTACATAAAGTATAATACTAATACTATTACTGTAGCCTAATCTTTAGAATTTGAATGTCAACGTTATGAATGAAGCTTCAAACTATTCCTATGCAAGTCCTCATGCTGCTTGTTGACCAAAGACAGCAGCTGTTTTAAAATAAATGGCATGTATTACTTTGTATCAAGTTACCAATATTGTTGGTAACCAACCCTCTGACGCTGGCCTATTATCTCTCAGATCACTGCCTCCGTGTATGTGTGCATGTGATGTGTGTACACACACACATACGCACTTCACTGCTCTGCCATACAGCGAGCTCTGTCACTGCCTCAGATCAGCTTTCCTCTCTTCACTCAATTATTCATGTGGTGTGTGGCCTGGCTGGAACATTATTCATCAGCTGGCTGGATCCAGTTCTCCTCTCTGGTTCAGCTTTACAAAAGCAGTAAGACACAAACCTCTCCCCTCTCTCTGTGTGAACCCTACACCTTGGATTATTTATAAAGCCTTATGGCAAAGTCTGAGCTTGTCTGATGATGACAGACAAACAAGGACTTGTTGTTATTATCCCATGCAACAACTGATGTTGATGTTATGCTCGTTTACATTCTTTGACCTGAGTCAGATTTGCTGTACCGGTGATTGCTGATGACATAAATGGGAAATTTTAAGGATGAGATTTTGTAGCGTCTGTGTGATAGAATTGAGGATGAATATCTGGTTTAATAAGTGAAGTTCTCCTGCGACATTAATGAAACTGAGCAGCCATATCAAACATACATTCATTTCCTTGAGCATGACGGATGAGAACATGTTGACCTTCTTACCTGTCCCTTCCTGTTGACCCCAATGATGCCTGAGGTGGCCTCATGTGGAGCAGTAACGAAGATGGTCTCTCCGCTGATGCGATTCATGTAGATGCATGTGCCTGTCTCCAAGTCATACAGGTGAATGTAGCCATATTTGGTAATAAGGAAAACCACATCTTGCTTGGAGCTTATCTGTCAAAAAAAAGGTGAAACATTGTTTCAGTAAATCTGATTATATTAAGAAAAAAGAAGAAGACCTAACATAAAACCACATAGTCTATTTTGTTCCATCAATTGACTGATCTCACTTTGTCACTCCAACTTTTGTCTGAATGTGGCAAACCCCCCAAACAATTATTTTTAATTTAATGAGTGACCTGTTTAAGTTCAAAATGTACAGTCTATAAGTTTAACAGACCATTTCAAGTAGTCTGTTGTGTGGTTCAGCAGAGGGCGCTCTTCACAGATTGACCTAAAACATGCACTATTAAGTAGGCTGATGAATCAAAAAGGAAGTGGACATTAGCAAGCATGCTGATCGTATAACCACAGATACCAAAGGTATGAGAAACAGCGTGTGAAACTATTTTGGTTGCTACGCTGTAGATGGCCGAGATACCAACAGAGACATGGCTGTTTGCCAAGTTTAAAGCAGCTGCCTTTCCAATGACAACTAATCTGAGGAGCTGACAGTTTGCTTGCCATTTAAGTAAGGCAACAGAAAGGAGTGGAGGACGAGACAATTCTGAGGGGTAAAACACTCTCTTTGTCTTTTTAAGGTTGTAATGTTCAAACACACCTGCATGGCCACAGGGAAGTCGTTCTGAGCTTCTGGAGGGAAGAACACATCCACTGCTTTCTTTGGAAATGGCTGGTTGCCAGTTGGTGGGGTCCCCACTTCAATGATATGCAACTGCATCAAAGAGAAAAAACACAAGTAAGCAACAGTTGCTTCAAGAATCCCCCCCCACCTCCCCTATGATGTTATTAATATCAGTTACCTTTCCTCCAGCCTGCCCTCTGACAGCAAAGCAGAACAAAGTTGACTCCTCTGTATTTCCCTCCATCTTGAACTGGGCGAAGCTGGCAGCATGGCCTTCAATGGGCTGAGAAACCTTTCTGTCAACAGAGTAGAGCTGCATGGCTCCAACTACCCGATTTTGCTGAAAAAGGCAAAACACACACAAATATGTATAAAGCACATTTATAAAAACAGACGGGGCTTACCAGTAGCAAACATACAGAGTATCTATGGTTATTAGGGTTTGGTACCAAAACTTTAAAGGGTACCAAGTGAATTACATAAGTACTACCGAGGAATGATTCACATTAAATCAATCAGTACCTGAAAGGTGGAGCCATCTGATTGAGAATATAAATCACAGAGATTAAACTTTACTTACCTGGGCTGAGATGCCGATGAGCAGGAGCCACTTCTGCTTGGCGTCAGTGCGGTAGTTGATGATCTGGCAGCCCGCCAGGCTGGAGTGGCGGTCGAAGACTTTCACGGGCTGCGAGTCACCCTCCATGCTCCAGTGGTAGACAGCATTGTCAGTCACAAGTGCAACTGTGTTAAGAGAGATCCACTTCCAGAAGGTAACATCGTCTGTCATGGTGTGTGCCTTCATCTTGCTCTTCATCTCAATGTTGAAGATCTGAAGAGTTTTGGCGGCTAGAGGGAGGAGAAAGGGGGGGGGCAGGAACCAGGCCCCAGAGGAACGTTACAGTCTCTGACAACAGTGTGTCCACACATACATTCATAGGAAACACCAAATTTCAATAGAAAAGAGAGATTCAAATTTGAAATATTGGTAGTCATGACAAAGAGTTCATCAAGCAACGAGGCCATGACTGAAAGAAAGGGGATGCCATACATGCTGTAGTCGGAAATTGTGTCATATCTGAGGTGTAGTGAGACAAATGGAACACGTGAATACAATTTTGGCCTCCTGAGAGGCTACACAAGGTGTCAATGTTTCAATTATGTGCAGTTCAAGCAAATACACGTCTCTGTTCTAAACTACTGGTACATTTTGGCAGGTCAATACGAACACATAACTGCCGAGCCGTCTAATACCAGATGTATATAGAATTCTGTAAATAATTAAGTTAAGAGTAAAGACCAATTTTTTTTTCATTTTGCATGAACTTAAACAATCCAGTGAGGAAAACTAAGACGAAAAAGTTTCCAGGTGCTTCTTGCAATGTGCGAGACTGTGAATGACTGAACACATGCATACCTCTCTCTAAGCCCAATAGTCATTATAAATTCAGAATATAGATTAATAAATAGGCATGGGACGATTTGAAAATTTCATGTCACAATTATCCTGGCCAAAATGGTTGTGACTCACAATATTGTCCTGATAATCATAAAAAACATGCTTCAAATTCTTAAACAAACATCAAATAAGATGGATTTTCTGTAAAATATATATCCTACTTGATTTTAAAAACTTACTTATGGGCTGTAGCAAAATTAATATTTTGGTTAAAGGAACAACTACAGTAACATGCAAATCAAATCAAATAATTATGTTAGCGAGCTAGACAGCTTTTTCAAGTTACTTGTGATAATATTTAAGGTTATCTCGATAATACAAATTTACCACACTAAACTAATGATGTTGTTTTTATCCTGATCTGTGATAAAATCATATATTGTCCCAGCCCTACTAATGGTTTGATAAATGTACTCAGTAGATGTCATGTATTGTCATGTCCGACTACTTGGACCATCCCATCAAATGAACAGCCTTCATCGAGAGAAACAAAGCAGACAGAGGGTAGAAGCAAGGACAAACAACTCACAAAAAAGGCAAACACATCTGCGTCTGAGTCAAATATATAACGGTGGAAAATGACAGTTGGAGTACGACAGATACAGGCACAATTAAGGGGGAAGGGTACATTTTAAGCAATTAAGGCACTTTTGGACAAGAGTCACAGGAAAGGTTTACAATAACGATTACGTTTGATTGTCTACAATTGAAGTTAAATGTTTGTCCTGATAAAAGATCATCAACTAAATGTTCAAAAAAGGTTCACTCACCTGCATTTTTTGTCTATTAGTTAGGGTTAATTTCGAGAGCTAAAGCTTTATTAAGAAGCAGTGTGACTTCCTTGTTTGCTCATTATTCAATACTCATCGAAAAGTGAGAAAAAGCAAAGACCAATGCGTTAGCACAACTATCAAGATAATTTTTGCCATCACTAAGCCATGGGATCAGAGTACAATAAGCGGCGTGGCGAATGGATCACTTGCAGATGCAGCCAAATTTCAAAGAGCAAGCAAAGGGAATTTTAATTAAATTATAATCAGCTGTTGGGAGGTGTGTGTGCGCATTGTGTCCGTCCTTCAGACATGGTTACATGAAAAGGTTAAGGCTCATTACTGTGTCACATGACAAGGTCGACTGAGAAGCATCATTATGGTAGACTGAGCAGGGAAGACAGTGAGAGAAGAAAGAGTGAGGAAGAGCCTACACTGACCCTACGCTGCATAATTAGTGAAAGGAAAAGTCGGGTACTCTAGGTACTTTTCATATAGTTATAGCATCCTCTGTAATGACTCAACCAGGGTTGGAGGTTAACTTATTTTCGCCCACTTGCAACAGTGGCTGGTGGATTCCAGAATCTAGCAGCCACTTAAAAGATTACCATTGTTTTTTTGGCTGGTGAGTGAAGCAACTATTGTAGCATATTTTGTTGCTAATTTCCAATTAGTGTTTACCATGTACACAGCTTGTGTGCTGTAGGTAATGAGGAATGTACATTGATGAAATGTTACTGTATTTGTAGGACTTGTTTATTTTCCAGATTTTATTAAAAATCCATTTAAAATAAGCTTAATTGCATTTTCTCCCATTTTTTATGCAGGAAGCTTTACCTTTGAAGCTTAAACTTTGAAGCATTAGCACAGTAACTTTGGTATAGATGTGAAAATATTATCAGGGGGAAAGTCTGCTTCTTCTCAAAGGCTGAAAACGAGGAGCCGTATGTAACTGCTGTATAACATTTAACCAGGTAGCATAATGAGTAAAGACAGAAATATTGCAATGCTCATGTCTGCATGTCACATGTTTGTCAGCAATAAGCTAGAACTCTATAAAAGCTCAGCACATAATTTATAAGTGCACATTGTACCACATCCTCAGTAGAGAGGAAAGATACTAAAGAAAGGTTGTTTAACTAACACATTTAAAGGGAGGAGAGCCACTTCCACACAAAGTTATTTTACCTTCATCACCCCACAAAAATGACGGTCTACCAGTTATTACCTCCTCATTATAAAAACATTAACTAACACATGTTCACTGAAATCAATAAATCTGAGCCTGGTTAGTTGTTTAAGAAAAATGAGCTGGGGTGAAAAACTAGGGTCACATCAATACTCTAACGATTATTTTTAAGGGATCACTTTACAGGAAAACTGAAGGAGCAAAGGGCCTTATATATGCATTAATTTTACAGCATTAAACTTTGACCACAGGGAGACAGCTTAACCAAAAAGCTGTGTGGCTCATAAAATGTTATTTTAATAGGCCAAGAGCTGAACACAGACAGATGGACACACAAGGCTGTTGGTCTCTTGGATCTAGACAGATAGCACTCCTTTACTTTACTATTCACACTCTGACAAGCAGGCCTCATAGGTTGTTATCCAAAATCTCTTCTTGACCTAGTTCACTCCTCATCTGGCACTACTTATGATACAATGATGTCCCATCATGTGAAATAAAAATCAGAGCAGCTATCAGATGCCATTAGACTTCACACACAGGTATTAAGTCAGCACTTTAAGTCTAGGCTCTTTGGTAGTTGGAGCAAACTAATCTTTAGTCCTTGGTATAGAGAACAGCAAGCGTGTCAAATGTTGCTAAGTTAATTAACAAATATTGACGACAGCTGGGAAATAAGTGAAACAACAGGTTTGGGGAATTATCACTTCACACAGATGGAAAAGGACATGAATTTCAAATGAAAATTGAGAAGAAATGAGAATTAAAATGAAATCATTTTACCCACAATATTACCACATGTAAAACAGGTTCTAAATCACTTGTACATGTAATAAAAATGATGGAATGCCAGCAAGCTATAAGGCTGTGAAAGCTAAATCCTGTTTAAAAAGAAATATTTTCAGTGGCCTATGTGGAAGAAGGTCCAAAGAATTATCCATAGATGGGTTCAGATACATAAAAAGATATGAAAAGCTCAGCCATTACCACAGAGCCTTAAAGGTCTTTGTTACAAAAACTTTAAAATAGTTGAGTACTTTTGAAGTGTCCAATGGTACACAATGGTTGATTAAGCCGTGTCAGATGAATTCAATATAGTCTGCAGGCTTCACTTGTGTACTGAAGAGGGCAATGCTGAATGGGATAATTTTCATAAATACTGTCTTGAAAACAGGATTTTACTTCCACAATGAAGTAGTTAAATTTCAACTCACCGTCTGCAAACACATAAGAAAGCAGTAAAGAAAAAAAAAGGAACATAGAAAAGACAAAAACAAAAACAACAAAAAAGTCAAAGCAATCATGGATGCTGGACAAAAAGAATAAAAATATGCTACTTTGGGAATATTTACAGGACAAATGTTTGGAAAAAACATACATGTTGGCCAATAAGAAGTACTAAACAGTGGAAAACTAAAGTAGCTGGATGTGTATGGACATAAATAGATGAAAATTATTCATAAATACTTAATTATTAAATGGATAATGTTGCTATATTGAACAAACATGAATTGTATGCTGCATAATCCTTAAAGGGGGGTTGCTAAGTACAACACTGAGATAATATAATGTACTTTCTGTCTCTCTGGTTATTCCTACTCTCATTTAGAGAAATGTGGCCTACGTAATGCCAATACACTGTCTTACCTTTAAGTGCAATGACTTTGCTGGCTGGATTCATGATGGCGCTGTCGGCTGATATGGGCCTGCGGATAGGTGTATTGGGGTCTGCCATGTCAATGATCACCACCTGAGTCTGCTCGCCAACCTTCTCACGGATACAGATGAACTTATCCGACTCCATGGTTAGGGTGCTGAAGCCTATGTTGGCTGGATTGATCCCTAAGTTTTGGAGCTGAGAGAAAAGGAGAAAAAAATGGGGAATTAACTGCCACAATCTCATCTCCAGCCTGCAACTTGAAAAGAGGTAGTTAATTTAATTTTACTGCAAACCAGTGCAGTATTTCCCAAGAGATGCCCGGGCAACCATGTGGTGAAATAAACAGGGGAGAAAATAAGTTACTTAATTAACATTGTACACGTTAATTACAATTTTGCTGCTAGCCAAACAACAGTGTCCCATAAGGAAGCTCTAACTCTCTGGTCAGCTGCTTCGCACCGCCACAGCCAGCAGATGAGGTCATAAAGCCTGACACTGAGCAGCAGCTCTTTGGATACATAGAGCTGTGGCGTGGTCACAACGGTTAGAGAGCTGGGCGGAGGGCTAATCCAACGCCAAGTTCTCAAACCATGGCCCACAGAGGCAACAAACCTTATTACACAACACTATAATCTAACTGCAGTCTGAATACCAGCAGCTGATCGAGGTCTGACTTCTAACAACCTATTGCATTGGGTTGAGATGCATTTCATCAAGGCTATGGGTAGCACTACTGTTGCATGGCAATTGTGCCTCAACACCCGTCCTGACAATCACCTGTGTTAAACGATAAATACTAAATTGAATAAGCCAACAAAAGTCTAACACAGTTCAGCACTGTGGCTTCTGTTTCCCTTATTTCTCTGGTGTCCCAGCAGAACAAACAATGTGATACAGGACATAAAGAGGTTTAACCTGCATAAAAACTAAAGCCTGCGGCTGTGGGTGAAATGCTTTGCAGCACATAACACCAGCAAGCTCTGCAGCCCAGTTTACTGCCAAGGCTGGAAACAGGGCATCCTGCCTGCCTCACACAAACCCTGACACAGCACTACCTACTGAGGGCACTGCCAAAACAGCTCTGGGCAGCAGTGTCAAGACTTTGGTACAAGTACAAGCCATGTATCATTGTTACAAAATGAATTAACTGCAAAACAAATTTTAACATCAACACTGGACATGGCAAATGACAAAGTGCAATCATTACACAGACGACAGAACTGCAGTGTCTTCCTGCTAACAAATTGCAATGAAAAAGCTGCAGTGAAGTAAACCTGAAGGAAATGAAACTACCAAAACATGTCCTATAGACCATGCTTGCTGTTGCAACTTCCTCTACTTTCGCAAACTTTCAGCAATACACAGTTGTACAAATGTTGTATAACCACGTGAGACCATTTGGGAGAAGGATGTTGTGCACTTGAAATGCAGTGGCTCTCTAGATACATCTTACAAATGTATTTGTTGCCATTTATTTGCACTGTGCCATTTGAACTGTCACATTTGCCATAACTGACCACATTAAATTATTTCTACACAGTAAATAAGACACCATATTACCCTAAACATTAACTCACAACAAAGGAATATACAAATACAATTTATTAAATACAAATACTGACATTATGTATTTGGATCATTATAATTTCCCCTCCTAAGACTGCAAAAATGTTTGTTTTTAAACAGGGAATCCTCAACTTATTCATCATATTACAGCAACACAGCAGCAATAAGTTGTGTGCAAAGCTGCAGGAGCAGAAATCTACGAAACAGTTCTCTCTTGAGAATTAGACCCCATATCTGAATTAGATTACCTGTATAAATAATGGTTTAATAAAATGTCTACAAATCTGTCCAAACCTCTCTTCAGCAGACAGTCGTACATGGACGTTTACCCATGGTCATTAATAACTGATAACTCTATTATACAATTACATAAATACAATTTATCTAAAGGTAGTAGCTGAATTTACATTTTAATGGCTGGTGTTCAGTATTCAAATGGCAAGTATTAATGACTTCTTTACTTTACCAACTGTAGGTGTGAGCATATTCATAATTTGTGGGTCCCTAATTAAAATGTTTAAATGTCAAGAATAGTGCTGGGAACACAAATTGGGTCTCTTCCAGAAAGCCTACTCATCTCACCAGCCAGAGCTACAATGTAAGTGCTCATTTCAAGGCTTGCTAATGATAAAATGTGACTTCACTGTCTGCAATTTGCCGTAGTTGAACCCTAATCAGCAAACAGAAACCACAGTTCCAGGAATTGCTCAACGAAATGGGAACACCTTTTATCAATGGCAGGACACACCCTCCACTCAGCCTGCCCCACCCACATTCTTTCACCAGTGTGTAACCTGGTTCCCTCTCAATGACACTGCGATAAATGACCTTACAGAAGAACAAGTGTTACTACCTGCTATGAGGAAAGAACTGAAAACTGAGCAGTAGCAAGCTTTCATCACACTGTTTCATGTTGGGGTTTTTTTTTACTGTGGAGGCTGACATCATGCAGTAACGTCATTGGAGCTTCTGTGCCTGTTATCGCTGCCATTGTCCGGTATGGAAGCCTTGTTTACTAAGGCAACATTTATTTAAACGCCAGACAAAGAGAAAGAGGGAATATTATTTAGACACTGGATAGATCTGCTTTCACTGTACCAGTAAAGTTACAGTTAGCATTATCAGATCTCCATAAAAACTGCAATCTTCCTGTAAATAGACTTACTAAACAGTTACTCTTCTCCGTGAGAATATTAGAAAATGTCCACGTTGTAGCTTTGAGATCCCAGACAGTGTGAATTCACTGTTTGCTTTTCCTTAATTTGTCACTCTAATCTCTGTAAACCAGACAGAGGTATGTCTAGGTATTAAACAGAAGAAGAGGGTTATCCTCTATCATTACACAATAGTTTTCTAGACAGATTTACGTACGTCCTGTGTCTCTCACTCTCACTCTACCATCTGCCATCTATTCTGGGATCAGGAGGAAGCCCTTTCATTCACAATGAATAGCATTCGTAAAACAGGAAAGAGCACTGTGGCCTAATCACAATGAATATGTTACCTCTGTCCTTTGGAATAAAGAACAACAAACATAGACAGATGTTACACAGCTGGAAGAGAGACCACACCACGGTTTGGTCTGTCAGACTGGTTTGCTGTGGAAACCTGATAGTAAAACACTGCTGTGGACTAAAGCTGCTGTGACATCAATGAGCAGGAATTTGGGTGAAAGCAGGTCAAACCAGTGGAGCTACAACCAATGTGGAAAATCATTTAGTCATCGAGTCTAGCCTGCCCTGAACTCGATGCTGCTGCTTTTAGCTCAGCTGTTAGCACACGCTTTCATGGGCTAGCTAAAAACTTTTGAATCAATGAGGTGAAAGGGGAGCACAAGGGAGACTGGACAGCAGTCTAGGGGACGAGTAAGAAGAAAGGGTTAGGTATACTCTATCATGATAATCAACCTACAACCAAATCAGGTGATTCTGTACAAAATATGTAGTATTAAAGCTTGTTAAAAAAAAGAGAAGAAGAACCTTCAAGAGGAGGAAACTAGTGTTGACAAGACTAGGTCAGCTATCCAGTGCAATGGCAGAAACAAACTGCCAGCAAGAAACATAGTGACTCACTATTACACTAAGCATTGCTATCATTAGTCCCTTGAAAAACCATTAACTCAACCTCACTGCCTCACTCTATTCTGTTCACGAACAGAACTGTGCCATCAATGACATGACATTATGGAAGGGCATGTCCCAAATTAGAGTCTCTGCAAGGCCAAATGTGGTGGACAAGAGACAGCACAATTGCCATAAAAATAATATGAGTGCCCAAGAAAGCTCCAGGGTTAATGTCAACAAGTTTATAGTATCACAAAATGAATTTACTGCTTACTCACTGGATGTTTTGCTAAAGATTTACTACAGTTACACCAATCAGTCAAATTAACACAATGATCTACTACTGCTTGGAGGAATAAGTGCACGTGGTTGTAGAGGAATAAGTTGACATAAAGTATGCCACAACTACTGATAAAGTATGCCCTAGTTGACATTTTTAAACATGATCAAAGTCTATAGGCATTTTCGGACAGAACAGTTATGGGGACTCCCTGAGTGGAACGGCTGCAGAGCCTATCAGTGGACACTGTGTTGTCATGGTGGTTATCGTAGCTGCATTGGTTAAATTCTACTAATCAACAGACACTTACGTCTCTGGACTAATCACAGTGCACCTCTTATGCTGGGAGAGAACCTACTCTGATATTGGAGCAAAACAAAACAGTGTTCTAAGAACTACAATTGTTCCCTAATTCTTGTGGTGCGGAGACAGTAAAAAGGCAGTTCTTAGAAAAATGTTTTTTGAACTGTGTAAGCAAGTGCACTGTAAAGCATATATCTGTCTAATACAACCCTGCATACAGAAAAGTTGGGACACTGTAAAACGTACCAGAATTTATCGAAACAGAATGTGTGTATTTACAGAAAAAAAAATGAAATATCGTTTCTTTGTACTGTATTCAGTTGAATAAAGGTCAAATATGATTTGTAAATCTAATAATAAGGGAATAAGGGTTGCACTTAACATTGTTTGCTAGTGTCTAATGGAGTTGCAACACAGTACTTCAACTGTGAAAACACTGACCTAGGCATAAAATTATTTGAACACCCTTGCATGTGGACCTTTGAGTGTTTTACTGCAACTGGTGTAATAGGCATAGATTTGATAAGGGTCCCAAAAAACCCAAATATTTGTATTTCACTCCTGCCCCATAACTATAAATGATGCATCATGCAACCCTAATGAGAATGTTTTCTTGCTTGTTTGATCTGATCCATGGTTAACAGTCATCCAGCTCAGAGTACATATGATTTCTCATAAGCAAGCTCAATCAAACTGAGTGAAATTGAGCTGATAGTTGCTTTTAAATCTTACAGAGACAATGAATCAGCAAGTAGATTTGAACTATTCCTATCAATCCCAAGGGAATCCCAGCTGCTGATTTAACCTGTATGCTCTTCCTTCAAAGGAAAGCAGCAACTTGCTCAGCAGAAAAAAGGCCTATGTGTGTCCTGCACATGTAAAGTTCAAGGCAGGGCAGGGAAGGATGTGCTATGTAATGTGCTGAGGCTTGCAGCACTTCATTGCAGTGCTCCACAACAGGAAACCAGGGACCCATTGTCTACCAGGACTGAAACAACAGGCCTGCCCAGTGCTGCCTCCTCCACTACCATGTGACACTGGTGGGGGACATGTGACCAACCCAGGGTGAGGAGCAAGAGGGCTGCCTTTACTGTTAGATAAAGAGACGGGGGCAGAAGAAAGGAATGTGTGCATTTCTGGAGCCCATCCATCTCTACTCCGGGCCAGTTCTGCTGAGGTGGTTTTGGGACTGCAGTTTCCTTTTTCCCACAAATGCACACTTTATCTTACATTTAGACAGTGCTGCAGAATGTCAAGTGCACAGCAGATCTGTATCCTCACAGGCCTGTCACGAGATATCAGCTGGTCAGTTACTAGCACAGTTCAAAGGGCAACATGAAAACCTTGTCGGGTGGCATTTAAACAGCACAGAACCATAAACTGCAGTAGGAATGTAATGGTACAGGTATGGGCCACAAATAAATGAAAATTACTATTAAATACCAATGAGAATAAATCTAAATTACATGCATTTTGTGTCAGTACTGCCCGATATAAAGTCCAATCTAAACAGGGAACTGAATACTTACTCAGGCCACTAACTTCTGATTTAAAACAACCCACATTTATCTGAATTAACTTAACTACTAATTACACTTATTTTTCCTTCCCCTTATAGCATCATTCTGGGAAAATGTATAAACTTTCCTCACAGCTTTCCTCTGACAACAGAACAATGATACAGTCCAATCATACATTGCTCTGTCATGAAAATGTAATTTTAGTGGCCTGGGTTTTATTTTATTTATTATTATTACATTATTTTATTCCTTTTGGTTATAATAACATTCTATTAAAAAAAAAGTTAGCTGGAATCTGATGATATTGTACAAATGAATGAATATGAATGAAAACATCTGCAATTAAAAAAAATAAAATACTGAAATAAATGTTTTTTTTAAATATATGATAACACCATTTCTAGGTCTTCTGAAGAAACTATACATTGTTAATTTATTTTCTTTTTTTTGCACAATATGGTTCTTGGTGGGTATTTTGTCACTTATTTAGCTAGGAGAGTTAACTGATGACATGTTTTGTAAACATAACAGATTACTGTGTATGCTTACAAAACATCCACATATGCAGAGAAACATAACATATCATTATGAGTACTCTTAAGAAATACTATGTTCAATAAGATTGCGCTTTCCCCTCCACAAATCATCAACAGTGCCTATTCGGCATTGCAAAGAAAACCTGGCTTGTCCAACCCAGAGGACTAAATACTATACGCAAGGGAAGCCTCTGTCAACAAAAGTAGACAGCATGTTGTCATTACATAAAAAGAATTAAGAGCCCATTTTAATTGTTACAGACAGCCCTCTCCCAGGTAGGGGTGGCTACTGAGGACCAGTCTTAAATGGATACTAGTTCCTTGTTAATCAAAACAGTTATCCGTTACACATCCATATAATGTTACCTACTCTCAGTTTGCTAGGATAAGAGGTGAACATAAACTGAGTGCACTATGTTGTGTGGGTTGAAAGATGAGGTGCTAAGTTATAGGTATTTAAAATGACACTTGTGCAATTAAAGTTCTTTAACTGGAGTCTGCACTACACTATATAAATGGATGATATATGAAAATGCAAGCTATGCAAGTTGACCGGATGACAGAGGACACACAACTGCAAACTTTAAGGGAGAGGGAGGGAGGGAGGAAGACAGAGGGAGGACAGGGTAAATGCTTGCTTTTAATCTGTTGTAGGCAATGTACATCTGGCCGTGTATTTAGCTCCCCACACTAGGTCCAGAAAACTAAATCCTGTAGAAAATCTTAGTTTGAGCATAATTTCAATTTTGACATATTTGACCATTCATAAAGTTAATATTAATAAAGAATTAACTTTTCAACTAGCACATGTCACTTCTGTTATCCACTTAAATCTCCAAATGTTTTGTTGAAGCAGAAGTTAGAATTACTGTAGCTGATGAAGTGATGGCATTTACATAGTAATTTTTACGTACAGGAAACAGAGTTGATCTGTTGTTTACAAATATGCAATATTTGCGGTAATGGAATCACAGAATCTGTCAGGCTCAACTTGCACAAGTGGTGTGGTGTGAAGTGGTGGAGCAAACTTGGTTGGTTAGAAAAAATGTTATATGGACCTTTTCTGCTGAGCATGCATCCTGTAATAGCTGTGTGAAAAAATCATGACAGCACCAAAGCAGCCATAAGCTAATGTCAGGTTGGTCTCTCTAGGATCATGTGACTCTACTGTAAGCTCTGAGACCTCCTTCCTGCAACCTGGAGCCATGCAAGCATCTTATAGTACCTGACTTACATAATTGTGACAATACTTTTCTTATACAGATTTCAGGTCAAATAATACAGCTCTAATATTCTGCATGACCATCTCAAGTGAGGTATGCTGTGAAACATGAATGAAACAGCATATGCAGATAATGCATAAGTGATAGTTGCTTGAGATCCCTTGGGAGTTGATTAGTCACACAAAATGACCTTGTGATGTGTCAATGACACAAATCAAAGAAAGCATACAGTTCATATCACAGATCTACAGCAAGGTATGGTAAGTGATCTGCACAAAACGCAACATGTTATTGTATTATTATGCAAAAATAAGTAGCATAATATTGACATAAAATAGACATATCAGCAAGTATGAATGACAAGAAGCTATTTGAAGTTTCATTCAGCTAATTTCATGAAATCGTATAGATAAATTCAAAAGCTACCAGAATAATACCAAATGGCTAGTGTTAGAAGCTTTTCTCTGCGCTGAAGATGAAATATAATTTCAATTTTAATTCACAGTACTGAAAGTAATTCACCACTTCTGTATTGCGGTCTCTTTTCACTCCCACTCGTACAATCACTTAACAAAGGAGTCAGAAAACATCCCATAATCATTTCATTCTAACTGTATACACAAAAGATATTTGCATAACTTTGTAAAGCTCAGTTTCAATATAATATTTTGTGATTGGCCTTCATATTAACAAATAAACTTCTAAAACTAAGATAGCAATAACACAGGGTGATGTACCACACTGTGACTTGTGTTGAATTTTATGAGGATTTGTTACATGTCTTTTGTTTTCACTACATCAACTGCAAACAAAAATGAAAAAAAAAATAATAATAAAAATGAAATCCAAGGACAGCATCCACCTGCTTTGAACAAGAACAACCCAACCTTGCTAAATCTGTAAGAAATAAGAATAAATAATAAGACCAGGAGGCCTGAGTGCAAACATTCCTTCTGCTGAGCTGTCACTTAACAAGATACTCAAAGTGACAATCTACTAAAATGGTACTGGCCCTGACCTCTGACCTCAATTCAAGGATCAGTTTCAAAACACTGTTATCATTACTAAGTGTTGAGCAGAGACAGTGCTTCTTATAAATTAAGCAAAACTTGAAAAATGAAAGTGCCTGGATCACAATTTAATAGTCTGCATTTAGCCCAAAGTTGTCTGTCTCAAAAGCCTAAGAAGCCCAAAGCTGTTTGTGTTCAACAGGCTAGAAAACAAATAACAAGAATGAATAAACAAATGATTTTCTTGCAGCCAAACAGTAAAGAGATCACATTTCTCATCTGAAGCCTGACGGAAACACCAAAAGTTACTATAATTTATTCATTACATCTTGAAAGTCAGCACTCCAGACTTAATCCAAGCATGAATAGCCGTAAATGTTTCCACTTCCTCAACCTGACCAACTGGCAGGTTTATTAGGGTTATAGTAAAGGTGTGGCCATTTAAACCAAGAGGGCAGGCTACACAGGCCTGCACAATCAAGGATCTATGTTTCTTGTATTGAGAAAATGTGTACTACAAGCTTTATTATTATTATATCAAACAGAGAGTTTCTCTCACGGACATCAGAAGCAAAGAAAGTCATTCTCTGTAAATGCTTGAGGCTCAGCCAACTTTGACAAAGTCATTCAACATGTATAGTCGGATAGCTATCTTACAAGCCAACAAACCACATGACCATTTCTACAACCTGCCAACGTGATTTCCTCCTGAGGTCGCATAATCACTTTCAGTTATAAGTAATAGGACAATGCATATGTAAACGCCACACAAACAAATTAACTATAAAAGTAGAAATAATTTTGACTTTTACATTTAGCTGTCACTTTATTATGTCATGGCAAGAGGTGTACAAAATGCGGATCAACCACTGTAACATAATGAGTAGCTATTACATTTAAAGTAGTTCAAACAGTCACCCTTATCGCAGTATTGACAGAGCTCGTTACTAACGTACTATAGCAGTGTGTAACGAGAAAACCAATACTTTTTCTGAGAATGTGTTCATGGCCGATATAACTTACTAAAAATCGGCAGAGATGACACACTAATGATAACGACTTAATATGTTCACACCTTCTGTTTATGAATTGTAGATTTTCGTCATTTATATCACGAATAAGGGTGGCGAGTCAAAGTGTTAGCAAGAAGGCTAGATGCTAACTAAGATAAACGTCATCCACCCTGCCAAGCTAGTTAGCATAGCTAGCATAAGCTAACTCAGCTTGTGTTAGCAATCCCTATAACTTGTGTCTGAGAAGTCTCTGGAGCCACTGGGAATTCCTTAGCTATTGCGACTGAAAGGCAAACTTTACCGAACAATTTAACCATTCATTCATCCACATACCTGCAGGTGCTCCTGAAAGCGAATAGGCAGGATCTGAGCCATGGCGGTTCCTCTCTCACTCTCCTCCGGTTTCTACTAATGCTAACAAACTACGACTTCTTCTCTCAGATCCTAGCCGGACAGCCAGGGGGGGCACTAGTCTAAAGTCCAAATTAATTAATTCTAAGCTTTGCGTAAATCGTGCTGTCGGTGTGATGGTACTTTTTTATTCGTCCCTAAACTGTTTACTTGCGGGCTTCCCCTGGCTAACGACTGACGGCCGCTACACCGACTCCTTGGTCCTGCAATGGCGGAGTGGAGGCTGGTCTGCAGAGAAAACATCCCGGAAATGGAAGTGCATTCAATAAGGCGGATGGATACAGAGTCACACTTTTTTTAAAAAGTGCTTTATAGCACATATAATCACTAGTTTATTCGTAAATTTTAGAATATTTAATATATATTCAATATTCTCTTTGAACCGCCACACAGCGACACAAGATTTCAACATAAAGATATGTAAGAATAAATGAAAGACTGGGACTATTTCTTTCTATTCGCCCTTTGATTTTTGCCACATCATTCGTCTTTGTAAATTAACGTCAGTCCTACGTGTTGTACACTTGTTCCTCTCAGCCAATCAGGACGCTCAGAACTCAAGCCAGAAATGCAAGTTTTTCTTGCTCTCAATAACCATATAATAGTCAACATTAATTGTATTTGAATGAGTTAGTAACATATGCTTCCGGTCAGCACGCTTTTTTTATCATCTCATCACAATTAACTATTTATTTGGCTTTTATTTGAGAGTATTGGTAAATATCAACAATTTACTTTAAAATGAATGAACTTTCACCTTCACTAATGATCTGGACACACAGTGACAAACCATTTATATCTAAAGTGAAGGAAAAATAATATTAGACCACCCTTATATTCTTCAATTTATTGTTCATTTTAATGCCTGGTAAAACTAAAGGTAGGCTATATTTGTTTGGACAGATATAATGATATAATAATGATAACAACAAAAATAGCTCATAAGAGTTTAATTTAAGAGCCATTTTCCATGGTTTTCTCTATGATGATTCTGGTTATTGTCAAGAAAGCCATGGAGAATGGCTAGATGTCAGCTCTTAAATTAAACTCTTTTGAGCAATTTTTGTTGTTATCATTATATTTGTCCAAACAAATGAACCTTTAGAGGTATCAGGCATTAAAATGAACAAGAATGCAAGGAGAAAACAAGGGTGGTCTAATATTTTTTTTCCATGACTGTATATATCACATTAACTTGCACAATCACTGGGTAATGTGTCAGGATACGTTCTCTGGTATTCATCACAGCCGTTTTCATGACACAAGCAGACTGATTCTTACTGACACAGTTGTCCTACACTGGGGCTGGGCGACCAAAAGTCAAATCCCGATATATTTACGCTGAATATCGATATACGATATATATCCTGATATTTTTATCGCAAAGTGAGAGCAAATATTCAGTCAAAGTCAAAGCCAAATGTGACATATTGAAACTGTTTATTTAGAGGAGTACCTTTTTTTAGATCAAAGCTCCATAAAGTGTTCATTAAAAAAAAAAAAATTAAATAAAAATAGCCTATGAAATAAATATATTTATATGAGAAAAGAATAATAAACATTACAAAATAACTAAATATGACAAACCCTTGTAAGGGCAGCATTTATATTTAAAGAAACAAATTGTTTTTAACTATACCAATATATGCGATATGGTTTAATTCCATATCACATTTAAAAATATATCGATATATTTTTTATATCGTCCAGCCCTATCCTACACCAACTAGTAAGCAAAGCAAAATATGATATGATGTAAAGTATTTTTTTTAACGCATCCTTTCATAGAAATGCAACTAGATACGCAAGAAATAAGCACTTGTTCATGTGATTTTCCCAAGACAATCTGAGAAATAACTAGAGACCATCTTGCCGCAATGTCCCTACTTCCAGCGCCTTCACTCAGACAACACCCATCTTCCAACTCTGCCTTCATTTTAATCTCAACTACAGTTTTGTGGCTGCATCTTGCACAGTTATGACGTTATTGCGTTGACAAAATCTGTCCACAGACAGGGTGTGAACTACAGGGGGGCGAGTGGGAGCTTGGCTCGTCTCAATAAAACATGAGCTCCTCTGACAACATGATCTGGGAAAAAAATGACAATATGCTTTTTTGCCATGCAATTTTTTGCATCTTTATCATAATGGATCATGCTTTAAATAAGGATATTTTTGAAGGATGATTCTTGCACAGGGGCGGGAGTCATTATTAATTCACTTTAATAAAGATACCACCATACATTTTTTTCTTGAAATAATGCTGTGATGGGTAACTTGCCATGTTGATGAGGACGTAATCTCATATGCAGCTTAACATGCTCGGTTTTTAATTTCAAACAAATACATTTGTGTGTTTTGCTAATTGATCTGTCTGTTTCATTTGTGCTATAGAATCCAATAAGCTACATCACTCCACAGAGTATACTTTGCCCTAATTTACATTGTAGTACAGCCGTATAGTATCATACCATGGTCTGGTGTCTGGAAGAGAAAAGGTTTGTTGTAGTCATTAACTGATTACTAAATATCAGATGTGCTGACATAAAGCAAGTTGGCCCAGATGCTTGCTGCTATGAATGTTTCTTTGCAACAAGCATAACTGTCCTCCAGTCAGCACTCACAACCCCATTCAAAACTGCAAACTACTCAAAACCGCTGATGTGGTAATTCCAGCCACAGAAGGTGTCTCCAGGTCTATATTTTGCCGTGATGACACACACAGACACACAAACAAACACAGACACACAACAGGAAATAAGAATAACAGCTGCACGTTGTCTAGAATTAAGCCTATAAAATAATGACATCTTCACAAAGTCTGTAGCAGAGTGTTTTTTGTCAGAATGATGCAATTTCTGTTGGGTGGAGTGTGCACGCAAGTGATCATTTCCCTTTTTTACATCCACAATTTCTGTTGGCAAAGGATGTAACTTTATTGCTCAATGTAAAACTGATGCTGGGAAAGTCGTTCCTCAAACTAGCTGACCTCTCAGCATATCCTTCTGCTGAGCCAGCCATTGTGGCTTCTGAAGAAAAAAGTGCTTGCAGGAAAATGAGTAAATGACATTTGCCAATCACAGATAATGTCATGATGCAGTAAGATCCCAAAACTTTTCCATGCAAGGACACCAAGATATGGTGTGAAAATAGACACCTTTTTTAGAGTTGTGTCCAAGCAACGGTCATCTGAGAACATACGTTTTGTTTATGATAGGTGGTGACATAAGAGAGGCTTAGGGTTAGGTTTTTTAAACAATAATAATAGCTGATGAATAATGAAAATACACAAAAGATGACTTAAAGATTAAATTCAGTAATATACTGCAAACAGCGCTGACATATGCATGTTTCCTTTTTTTTTTTTATGATTAATTTATTAAGCTATTTGTCAGGGACAATGCAAACAACATTGTAACAGCGTACTGTCCCTCTTTGGCTTTTCTTCTTAAAAAGACATATAAACATCTCATTATCAACAATACATTAGTTAACTAGAGTAAAAAGGGTTTGCACGTTTGTATTTTCTAATTTTTGTAATTCATGGCGATATATATTTATGTGTATGTGCATAGTGTTATGGGTATGTGTGTTTGTGTGCATGTGTGCATGTAATCTTTGTAAAAAATTTGAGGTTAAATGATGTGAAAAAGTGCATCAAGTGTAAAAGCTCTGAATGTATTGAAAGTTTAACATCAGTCTTTAAATGCTGATGGAAAATCTCCAAAATAACAACATTATATTCACATCAGCTCCTTTTCAAAATCACATGCATCTGTGTGCTTCCAAACATTTTCCATGCAGATTCATTTACAGACAACAAATCAAGTTACTTTCAAAAGCATACTTAACAATTCATTAAATCAAACCATAAATAATGCTAAATTCCCCATTGAGTTATTTTTTCTATTTTCTATTTTCTTTTTTTTGTGGTGTCATAATAATGAATTGTCCCAAGAGCACCAGAGTCCTACAAAACAACATCTGGATTGTGATCCATCCAGAATGATCATCTGGCCAAAGGAAAAAAAGAAAAAGAAAAAACGGACTAAAACATTTCACAATCAAATGTTAAGGGGAAGTGTTGAGGATAGGATATACAATTTTACAAAACGTTTATGAAAGACTTCCTGCACTGTAAACCCGCATCACATTACATAAATCTAGAGTGTTAAATGTTTCATTTAAAACTCACAAATGAGATTTACCACCGATGTGTCTATAAATAATATCTGATCGGGTCTGAATGTATTAATAAACCACCTTAAAAATACAATATAACTCAATCATGAATGAAACACCCAAATGATTGGTTTTGTGCTCCAAAGCATCACTGAATGAATTTCAGAGAAAACCAGTCACTGCTGAGATGACAGAGGATTGTATGGAGCATCAACAGCAGTTTCATATCCCGTATTCTGAAGATTAAATTGATTTGTTTTGTTCCCCACCTGGGATCAGGTCTAATAAACCTGGACCAAAGCAGGTAAGTCATATGTTTGCTGATCTATAATCTCAGAGGGTGTAGTGGAGCCGTCCTGAATGGACCATTCACGCTGCTGTTGCCATGGATTCACAGAGCGAGGAAACGCCAGACTCAGACACTAACAGAGAAGCCATGTGTGCCACGATAAAAGACTGGCCTTTGGACTCAGACAGGCCGGCTGAGGATGAGATTAGCCTCAGGCTCCAGAATGAAGAGCAGCACTGGTGCTTCTGCAGCCTTTGGCCTTGTCTCTCTTTATAGACTCTCGAACAAGATGTCTCCATCTGTACTTAACCTCCTCGGACCCAGAAGAAAAATGTTTATATAGTATTATTATTTACAAGTGCATCCCAATAAATTAGAATATCATAGAACGTTTATTTATGTCAGTAATTCAATTCAAAAAGTGGAAATAACACATTATATGGACCCATTACACACAGAAGGAAACATTTCATGTATTAATTTATTTAATTTCCTCTAATTATAATGGTTATGGCTTGTATTTAATTAAGACCTAAAAATCTCAAAATAATTTGAATATTACAAAAGACCAATTTTAAAAAGTCTGTTTAATATGGGAATGTTGGCCTCTGAAAAGTATGTCCATCTATATGACTCAATACTTGGTTGGGACTAATTAATACTGGAAATTGAATTTTCCATGATATTCTAATGTATTGAGATGCACCTGTACATATTTTGAAGTAGTTTGAATGTAACATTTTTGTTCTAAACATTTTTATTTGTTTATTTATTTTTATAGCATGTCCCTTGTAATGGACATATGGTCAACCTTTTCCATAAGAAGTACATTACAAGGCATCAATTTGGTAACAATAAAAAAATATATTTTTTTATATTTTTATATTTTTTTCATATTTTTTTTCCTCAGGCTCCTCCTCAGCTGACATGTCTTTCTCTGAACATTCAGCATGATGGTCACACCCTCATGTGTTACATCACCAGAAGGCCCAGGATGTAGTTCAAACAGAACAATAGGACTGAAATATACTGCAGGTGTGGAATTTGAAATAGAGGCCACAGTCAGTGGCTTAAATAATGTGAGTGAAAATACTCACAAAGTCCTGCATTACTTCAGCAAACCTATTTTGAACTATCAACTCATTATGGATTAATCTGCTGACTATTTTCTCCATAAATTAATTGTTTATTTGGTTTGCAAAATTTCTAAAAATAGTAAGAAATACTGACACAATTAGCTAGAGCCCAAAGTGACACCTCTACAGTTTTTTTTTTAGTCCAACCAGTAGCCCCGACCTGAAAATTATGAAAAATGTCTGTTATTTGAATAACTGATAAACTGTCAGTAAATTTAATTTATGATAAAACATAATATTCTATATTGTGTAAAAATCTTAATTTGTAATGTAAAGCTGTAAATTAATTATAGGTGAGTCAAAAGTACAATATCTCTCTGAGATATAGCAAAGGAGAAGATGAAAGTGGCATGAAAAGACAATAGTAAAATAATAAAAGACAACCCTTTATGGTACAGTGTTGCCCTCAGGCAACATAACCATTTTTGGCCTGTCAAATTTTTACAATGCATGTTTTTGAGTGATCCAACACTTTAAAAAAGAGGGAAGAGTATTATATAGGGAACCAATAGCAATGCTTTAATCTGTCACATGATCTCCAGGAGCCATATTGAAACACTTTTTGCAGACTTTTCCAAAGGAAACAGCTTTGCCATTTTGTGCCCCCCAAAAAAATCTACGTCATTTCCTGTCCCTTTTCCATCTGAAAAAAATACATTCCTACTGATAGGTGAGTAAGACTGTTCAAGACATTAATTTCAATGGGTCGTTGGTTCAATACCTACAGGCAACATTCAGACAAGAAATCGGTTAAAAAAGTTCCTTTTATAATGTTTTTAAATTTAAAATGTTATGTATTGTACCGTGTTGAAGCTACTGAATCTTTTACACATGTTTATTCAATAAATTATGTTAAAATTAATTTTAAAAACTTTCTTTTTCACTTGTGCACCGTTATGGTACAATGTTGCCTTTGAGCAACAAACCCCAAAAACTTAAAAAAAACAAACAAAAAATTATAAAAAATATAATAACATTTCTTCAGATTATGTTTATTTAGTCTATTTGAAGACAGAAAACACTATAATATACTATAGTATACTTTACAGTCAACCACTGGCCACAGTGTCATGTCCCACAGAGGACAAATAAGTGAAGTCCACAGAAGAGCAGCCATGCTTGGACTTGAGATTTGTGCAGAAATAGGATCAAGTTTACAAAAAGGTGAGTGTCTGTGTTTCAGCTCTCTGACCGTTAGTACACTGCAGTGCTCTGGCAGCGATTCAGGCACAGATGGGAGCTCCGTGTCTTCCTGTGGCTGCTGGGAGGATCCCATCAGGGACGACTGAGGAGGACCGATACTTGCATCCAGAACAGGATTGAAAAAAGTCAGATGGAAGCCCGATTGGCTCTTCTGGCCCTCGCTTTCTCTTTCTTTCTTTCTTTCTTTCTTTCTTTTCTTTCTTTCTTTCTTTCTTTCTTTTTTCTTTCTTTCTTTCTCTGTCTGTTATCAATCAGACTTTATTTGTATAGCACTTTTCATACAATCGAAATGTCACACAAAGTGCTTCACATAAAAAAGGAAAATAATAATAATAATAATAATAATAATAATAAAATATATAATACAAAAGTAAATAATAGTAACAATTAGAAAGTAAAAGAGCTTAATAAAAAAGATGAAAATAAATGAAAACAGTGAGAAAACGACGCCTCACCGTGGATTTTCCTTCTAACTTTTGGTATTATTAAATACCAAAATACCCAGAAGACCTAAGGGTCCTCGAGGGTTCATAGGATAAAAGTAAATCAGATAAATAGGCTGGACTAAGACCATTAAGAGATTTATAAACCAGTAAAATTAAAATGATGGAGGTTAATGGCAATATATTAAATTACTGGGAAATAAATTGATACATGTGACATTTTTAAATAGCATTTTTTTAAATCTTGGGTCTTGAGGGAAAACATCAAGTATTTTAAAGTCAAAAGACCAAGTCCAAGTCAAGTTGCAAGTGTTTTTTGATTTAGTCAAATTGAGTCCAAAATCCTCAGATTTGTGACCGGAGTCTGGCCTGAGTCTGAGTCATGTGACTCGAGTCCACACCTCTACTGTATGCCAACACACACACACACACACACACACACACACACACACACACACACACACACACACACACAATTTGTGTTATTTCTGTCTCTTCCTGTCTGACATTCAGCAGGATTGAGCTCATTCAGCTTCATCAAAAATTCTAACAAAAGGTTTCTCAGTGGTTTACAGTAGTATCAGATGCTCTTAAAAACATACTAAAAGTTTACCAATTTTTGACTCCAACAAATGCCCAATATTGACCATAAATAAATGACCATTACTCATTTCAGTCAGGCGGCTGAGCTAAATAAAGGGGACTCGATATCAAGAGCACCAAATTTTTTACTCATGCTCTCTGTCACCATAAGTTTAAATTTTTGATGGGAGCCACTTCATCAAGAGTGCAGATCAGAGATGGCAGCCATATAAAATCTATGAGAACCAATATAAGTCACACAGAAGGTCAATATTGGTGTCAAGATATACATTTTCTGCATCAAGGAATCCATTAAAGCTATTGAGAATATCACGTTTAAGTGATTTCGAACTCAGTTCCTAAGCGGTCGAACATATTTTAATATAGGTCATATACAGTACATATATTCTGCATGCATACATTTTATTGAACTTTATAAGCTTCATTTGTATAATTTATTACATTTACAACTGCAAAGATCTTTGCAATTCCAGTGTGCCTTCTTGCATGAGCACCTTGTACCACAACAGTTTTAGGGTAATGTGTTTTTTTTTTCATATATGCACCTGTCTAATAACATCACTTGTCTTGTTAACTCATAAATATTTTGTATGTTTAAGTTGTGCAATAACACACATGCTAATAATGCTTGTACAAATAATACCGGGTCATTGGGTTTTCATTTCATTTTCACTGTAACTTGTCCTCTAACCTTTGAACGTCACTAGAGAGGAAGTTACTAATTGACCGGTGAGCCTTTGCACCATGCAAGCAACAGGAAGAATAGTTAGTCATTGAATACAAATACCAGTCTAAGGAAGGACCAATAAAGGCAAGTCATTTAGATGTAAGTCATTTAGATGTAATTTAGATGTTAGAGTAGTAAATTGCTCATAGCGTGGGCCTGTTGCTGTCTTTGATTAAATGTCTCTATGAGTCTTGCTCTCATATTGTGCTAAGGATTCAATAGGGAGTTTAAACATATTCCCCACTAAATAAACAGAAACTTTTACTAATATATTGCCTACTATATATACTGAAATATGATTGAGTGTAATTTCACTAACATGGTAGTAGTTACATGTAGTTTCACTAACATGGTAAAAGTGTTCAGTGCATACATGTTTGGTTTGGAATATGTTGCCATCTAGTGGACTGTTACAGAGACTGTTACATCTATTCTCATATTCAAATACATGCATTTGGTGCAGTTAAATAACAGCGGTCCTCTGATAATGACTGTCCTTACAGCATACTGGCAGTGGTGAAAAAAGTGGCGCATGGATTCAGAGGGACAAACTAGATTGTGTTGTGATGCAAAAACAAGTCTTGACAAAACGAGGGACTGGAGTTATCTCGTTAAAGGAAGAAATAGAAGAAATGTCTAAACTTTGATTCCATTCAAACAAAAGTAATTTAACTAGAGCCATTCATGTAACATTTTGGCTTCATCTTTGTGCAGCATTGTTACACTTAGACTCTGGAACAGCTATAAACACGTTTTCCTATAGAAGTGGTCAAAAGGCACATTGAATAAAAGTTAATTGCATGTGAAGAAAATAATAAAAGTCAAAGCTTAATAGTGCTGTTAAAGGAAAAAGTCATCAGGTTCATAAATGATGAACAAAAATATGAACAATCATGCAGAAGCTAATTGATATTGAATGTCATGCAACTCACAACTCATTACTGCACTGTTGCTGAATGTCTAGTTTAAAAGTTAAAGTAAAAGTTTCAGTACCAAGGTGTAGAAATACACCCTATAAAATAAAAGTCATGCATCTCAAAATCTTGGGTAAAAGTACATTTTTATTTTGCATTGACAAATCGGGGGATACACGTTGGAGTAGTGGTCACAGCAACAAGGTCACGGGTTCGAATCCAGCCCTCCTGTGTGGAGTTTATTCAAAGTTTGGGTGTGTGTGTGTATATCCTTATCTTCACTAAGGAATGTGAAAAGAGGTGAAGAAGAGGTTGGGGTCATATATTGTCAGCTGGGTGTTTAGTAGTTTTCCTTCAGACTTTAAATGTTGCTTTGATTCAAAGATCAAAATTGGAGTTGCAAAACTGAAATTTATGTTCCAGCACTAACTGACAAACAATGTTTTGATTTCTCTATTTTTTCCAGTAAATCTGGTCCGAGCATGCTCACCATGTGCATCAGTACCACTCCTTCTGCTGCACCAGCTCAACTATAAATCACTGCTATTTATTTTTGTTGGAATGTTGCTCTGTTTGTGCAACTTGTTGGCCTTGACACACTTAACTCTTGGTTATAATTCTCTAGTGGACACAGCACAGATATATCACGCATCAACACGATTAAACACATTCATTGAGAGATAAACGTAGAGAAGGATACTTAGTGTTTCGTACTTCCAGTCCACAGGACAAAGAGAAGCAGATGCTAAACATAGTGTGAGCTTAAAATTTCACACACAGATTAAACATTAAACCGGCGTCCCTCAAAGGGAGGAGTCTCTCTGTTGTCAGAATAAATGTTTGAACGTACAGTACTTCCACTTTTACCTTTCTCTGTGTGGGTGACTGCTGGCTGACCAAATGGGAAAGAGACACAACATGAGATCAAATACAGGTAATACATTCAAACCTTCAATATGAGCGTACTTCATCATGTTTCTGTTGGGTTTTGTCCTCAGTGCACTGCAAATTATTTGTTTCTCACCAAAATGACAAAAACTAAGATTTAGAAGTGTTAGATTTATCGTGTTTTAAGAGTTAATTTCTTATTTTAAGTGTTCAACATGCTTATTTATTATTGGATTTAACAATCTTAATTCAAATATCTTGTCAAGTGAAACTATCTGTCCATGCAGCAAGATAATTTCCCTCAAATTTAGTGTTTTTATCTTGTTTTTAGACACACCTTTTTGCAGTGTATATTTTGCATGCTTGTCCTATTTTTGTATTCTAGAGCTGCATTTAAGATGAATTGCAGATCACAGTTTTAACAGTCTTTGTCTCTAATGAAATATAGATTTAAAGGGGAGACACTACAGGTAAATAGGGTACAAATTTTAACTAATAGATATCATCATGAAACTTAACCAGTTGGTAACTTACATTCAGAGAATGATTTATTATATGAAAAGCTTAAAAAAAAGTTTACATATGCCAATGAGGCATTAGCTATTAAATATGTCCTCATCTGCATCATTTCCAAGAAAGGGACATTGTTTCATATTGTTGACATTTTAGAGCATAAAGAGGGATTTTTAAAAAAAGAATTTGATGAATTATAAAATTAAATCAACAGCCACAAAAAAAAAACAATTTCCCTATTATTTTTTTTAGGAATAAAATAGTGTAAATTAAATATAGCGTAAATTGGGCTTTGAATGATGTGAATGACAAAACCTCTCAGTAAAAACCTTTAGAATAAAGATACATATAGAAATCAAATTGGAAAGTGTATTTAGTTTAAAAAAAATGATTTTGATAAAACAGCCTTTCTATATATTATAAAATTCCATTCATTTTGCAAAAGACTACAGGAGAATAGGATAAATCATGTAACTTTGAAATATAACCATGAAACTTCCCCAGTTGGTTACTTACATTAAGACAAGTTCTTGGAAATATCATATTTAAATATGCAAATGAAATGTAAACTGTATTTTGGATGTTTCATTTCTACTAGTCTGGAAAAGAAGACGAAGTAAAATAACCCAACATTTAAAAACTGACCAGTGCATGAAAAAATGTGTCTCTGCTTAACTTTTTAATCATTTTAAAAAATCAATCTGTCTAGGTTAGCTTCAAAAAATGACATTTTCTCGTTGTGATCGCTCACAACTCAAAATTCTCATCAAGCTTCAGCAGCTTGTCCTTGTGTACAGAGAACCACTAAGACCCAGGACACTGAAAGAAGGTTTATGGTTGGGGAAAAGCAAACAGTGAGCCATTAGCTGCACTGAAGTGCCCGTATGAGCTCTTCAGGAGACAAGCTGCTTAGAGGTGATGTGGGAGATGGATTTTATCAGGGAGCAGAGTGTGACTAAGCATGCTACATTATTGTAACAGTTTTGTTCTTCATATTGTGTCAGAGAAACAAGGACTCAGTGTCACTGATACGATAAACAAATCAATGAGAAAAGGCTCTCTGTGTTCCCACAACAAACGTTATGCTGATAACGTGCAGTTTAAGGCAAAAACCACATAGTTTTTCTCATGTAGCACAAATTTGCCATTTATTTGAATATTTGTGCATACTGAGGCCCCTAAACAGGCTTTGGATGACATAAACTGGGTATCAGTGGAAAGCTGAGACTCTTATGAATTCAATGAGGCCAGTTCTCTCCTCGGGGATGATGTTAGTCATCAGTAGTAGTCAGTTCATTGCAGTGAGGGCATTTCTTGAGTCTCGACCTCAGTGTATAAAATGAACTGCTGTGACCTCTAGGATAGTCACAGCCTCATGAAACTTTACAACCACAAACTAGAGACATAAAGCATTGAGAGGATGTGAAGCTTTCCTAGGTTTATTGACAATAAGGGTTAGTTTCTCAGCAGTTTGTAGAACAGAAGTGCTCGTCATCCAATCACTGAAAATACAGAAAGTTTTTGATCTCAAATCATAGCATGGATTCTTCTCTGTTGTTCCAAAGGTGTTTTTTTGTATATTTGTCACAATCAGCCCCTCCTCCGCCTTCTACAGTCTCCAGCTTTGCTACCTGCTGGTGGCTCCGCCCTCCTAATCACACACCTGGGTCTCATCACCTCATTGACTCTCTATTTAAACTCCCTTTCCCCAGTGCCATATTGTTAGTGTACCATGTGTCCTGCTCTCCAGCAGTTTCCTAGTATGCTTTTTGGTTTTGACCCTTGCCTGTTTTTGGACTCTACCTTATGCCTTTGAATTGTTTGCCTGCCTTGCCTGACTGAACTGTGATTACAGACTGGTAACCTCCTGTTTCTGCCTCCCGAGTGCTGCATTTGAGTCCTGTATCCGTGCTGTGTAACAGTATAGATGTAATAGGTTTTCTCTGACCATTTTTATCCATTCTCAATATGAATAAAATTGCATTATTGAGCACCAAATGTGCGTAGCAGTCATAACAACTTATGGGACATAGTTGAACATGGACTGGACTTTAGAAAGCGTACCCTGACCCTTTATTCACCATTATAGGCTTCAATAAATAAATAATTAATTCATTAAGTCATTTTAATTAGAAATTTTTGACCAGAACAACTTTACACAGTGTTGAGCTGCATCTCAAATTCACTCAAAATCTTCGGGTTCACAGCTTTCAGATGATGTTCACTTCTATGTGGCATTTATTGTTGACCTGCTATCTCCCCCTAAACATCCACTGCCCACAACCACCAAAAAGGTATTTGAACAATAACAGGTTATGTATACAAGGGGAGCCAAGAGCACAACACAGACACACGAGGCACAGAGAAGCTTATTAAACACTTGCAGCAGAGGGCAGGTGGGACTGTAGAGCAACACAGGAGGGGGAAAGGCTGAGGCAGTGAGGCAAGGCAGGCAGGATATGACAGAGGGAATGAAGACAAGATTGTGGTTGCAAAGACAAGAGGAGATCAGGCAGACAGGCGACAGTGATTCAGTGGGTTGGTCATCCTGAACACAAGGAAAAGGGAGTTTATTTGTTTATTTAAAAGGATCCCCATTAGCTGACGCCAAGACGAAAGCTGGTCTTCCTGGGGTCCAGACAATAATATTTAACAGAGCACAACAGGCATTACAATCTCAAGCCTATATAAAAATGAAAGGAGAAAAGAAGAAAGCATGATACAGTCACAAAGCCCAACCACACTCAAACAAGATGATATAATTAAGGTTTTGATATCAAATACATTCTTAATCTTCTTTTAAAACCAGCCTTCCTCTTAATCTCCAAACCTCACCTTCATGTTGTGAAGTGTATTGAGTATGTGTTTCTATTGCTTTTTCATTGTTTTTTCCTCCTTTCCTCTTCTCACGTTGTGCTTTATTTCTTTTCTTTCATCTCTGTCTCCCTGTCCTGTCCACCTCTGTCATATTGTATGTGTGTTTAAAGTATACGTTTGGACGGGTTGATGGCTACTCTGTGGAATGACAATAAAGGAAAATCTGAATCTGAAGACTGCTCCAAAACGCAATTGACCTATAAAATACTGACAACTTCATAGAGTCAGACTTAGGTAGTGGTAGAGTAATTAGTCCACTATTCGCCCCTCGAGTGTTATAAGAATGAGTATGTGAGCAGTAAATTATATTATAAAAAAATGTAGGAGTCTGAGTATTAATTATGCTATGCAAGCACATTAGCAGATAGTCTATCCTTAACTCTCAACCAGGTGAGACGTTCATGCATAGTTCTTGGAGAACAACCAAGAACCAGTCTAGCAGCCTTGTTTTGAGCCACTTGTAATTTGTTTAAAAGATTTGGATGCAGCAGACCATACAACAGTCTTTTTTTACAAAAGGAAGGAAGGGGAGGGGGAAGAAAGGGAAAGGAAAGGAAGAAGAAAGGGGGGAAAATCAAGCAGCTTCTCTCTTTTGTGACTGCTTATTTCTTTTATTAATAAATAACAGATTTTACATTTTTAAATTAACTTGAGTTGTAACAGGGTAGGCGTTATAAGCTTTGCTTCAGCCTACGCCTTCTCTCGTTTTTTTCTGGTTTGTTCCTTTTCTTTTAATGACATGTATTGACTGAAATAAACGGAAACAAAATGGAAAAACGGAAACAACTGAACAGTAATCAAGATGACATAAAACCAATGAATTAGTTAACAGACAGGCAACATGAAAAGTTTCACCAAAAAACAAACTGGCAGAGCAACTACCAGTGTAGTCGTACAACAATCTGGTGACGAGTGTGTGAGGAGCTGAGGGTTCTTATCCTGCAGCAGATGAGGAGATGAGAAGCAGGTGTGTCAGCAAGGAGGAGTTGATGAGTTAATCACAGGTGTGGAGCAGAGAGCAGGAAGGAGGCCACACCTGCACCACGACACAGACACAAGCACAGACAGAGACACAGACACAGACAGACAGGGGAACACAGACACACGAGGGAAGGGAAAGAGAAGATAAGAGAAAACTTGTAAACTGTGGCTAAAGGCCCAGATCATAACAGCCTGAGCTGCTTCTGTTCAAACCACGCTTCAATAAGTTCATCTAGCTCAGTGGTTTCCAACCTTTTTCTTGAGGGACCCACATTTTTACCATTGTAAACTTTGGCGACCCCCCATTGTCCATTGCTTTTATGAAGCCGAACTCAATGTGACTTTCATGGTACCTTCTCTTTTTCTTTTTGAGATATTCAACATTTTCGTCTCCCTGACGCGTTGCCATTTTTCCTTTAGCTCTGTGTTTCTGTTGTTAGGTGAGGTTACTGCTAGGTGAGGTTACCGCTAGGTGAGGTTACCTCTAAGTGAGGTTACCACTAGGTGAGGTTTCCACTAGGTGAGGTTACCGCTAGGTGAGGTTACCGCTAGGTGAGGTTTCCACTAGGTGAGGTTTCCACTAGGTGAGGTTACCTCTAGGTGAGGTTTCCACTAGGTGAGGTTTCCACTAGGTGAGGTTACCACTAGGTGAGGTTCCCACTAGGTGAGGTTACCTTTAGGTGAGGTTACCTCTAGGTGAGGTTTCCGCTAGGTGAGGTTTCCGCTAGGTGAGGTCACCACTAGGTGAGGTTACCACTAGGTGAGGTTTCCGCTAGGTGAGGTTACCTTTAGGTGAGGTTCCCACTAGGTGAGGTTACCTCTAGGTGAGGTTTCCGCTAGGTGAGGTCACCACTAGGTGAGGTTACCACTAGGTGAGGTTACCTCTAGGTGAGGTTACCGCTAGGTGAGGTTTCCGCTAGGTGAGGTCACCACTAGGTGAGGTTACCACTAGGTGAGGTTTCCGCTAGGTGAGGTTACCGCTAGGTGAGGTTACCGCTAGGTGAGGTTACCTGTGTATGCTGCAGGAGGGATGTTACACATGTCCTTATTCTCGCAATATAGCCTTTATTTTTGAACTTTTCTATAGTGATTTTTCTATTTAAATAAATGAATAAACATTTAATGTAGCCCTTATTTAGTTTCTTTTTGTCCCACTAATGAATTAAATGCTGACTCATCTATATTTAACACATTAGATTTATTACATCCCTTAAAATCAAGAGGGCTTCGCAACCCCCCGTGGATCTTTGGAGCCCCCCCGGGGGGGTCGAGGCCCGCTGTTGGGAATCACTGATATAGCTAATCATAGCCAGTGCAATAATTTAAAAGAAGCCGCTGTTTACAATTTATTGCAATTACTGAGTGTCGTCCTTCAGTGCCTCATACTCTGAACATACCAGGATGGAGACTGTAACATATAAGCTGCAAAAGTTGCACACAAAGTTCATCCTATTTATTGAAATAGTGAAACAAAGTTTTTTTTAAATTTCATAATAATAATAATATATAGTTCTTAAATTTCATAAGAACTATATATAGGATGATAAGACATTTTTCAGACATTAGTCAAACCCTCAGAAACTGAACTGTGTCTTGTCAAAAACGTGAGATTATGATTGTGAAACACGTGAAAATATAAAGTTATGGTCTTCATTGTTTTTCTTTGGCATGTCACCATAGTAAAAGTGTGTTATTGCACTTTGAGGTGTATGTAATCAGCAATTAATGAACTACCGCGCCCCCCAGTCATCCATTAATTCCTGATAGTGGAAACCCTGTAAGACATTAACCTTTACGTAAACTAAATATTTGCATTTGGAGAACACCAAGAATTGTGTAATATTATCACGTAGTTCCTTTTTATTATGCACATCTTTCAGTGCATTAACAGAGAGTTGCAATTTCTGGCTTAAGTTTATTTTTCTCCAACAAAATAAACTGTCCTTATACAATAATTCACTTGAAAAATGACAGTTCATGTAGAAATAGCTGACTCATATTTACGCCAGGTCCTGTCACATAATAATTCGTTATCCGTTTGAAACTTTCAGGTTTTTGATTGCTCTTCCCTACAGAGAGGGCAAAGACTAAAGATAATTACATGAAGTCAAACCTAGTTTTATGGTGCCTCAGCTGATAGTTAAAGTCAGCAGATATATCATACAGGGCCAAAATGCAAACGAGCTGTTAAGCTGATGCCTCGCAGTTTACTAGACACAACCACACAGACGTCCACAGAGCTGTAAGTTCAAATTAATATACCATAAAATGATTGACAGTTAATGATCATGTCTGATTTCTGTTGCTGTGATGATAGATTTGATCTGGGTTGTGTGCTACCAACGATAATTGAAAATCAGAAACACTTTATTGAGAGGGGATTAGATTACATTACATTACAAATAAATATGGTAACTCACATGTTTTGGTAAATATGGTAAATATAGACAGATGTGTATGAATACTGAATTTCACAGTCTGAATGTTATGCTGCTAAAGTTATTAAATTCACCTAATATCTGTTTTTTAAGGTTTGGAGGAAGTCATAGGCATGACAGAGTAAGTCTACTTTTCATCTCAATGTTTTCATCAGTGTATGATTTTAACCAATCATAATTTTTGAAATTCCTTCATTATTTCAGTGCCAGTTGAATCTTAATCACTTGGTGCTTCTAGTAAAAAAAGCTCAGATGATCAGACACAGTGTACTGCCCTACAAAGCCTAACTGCAGTATACGCAGAGGGTAAAACTGAGAAAAAAACTGCTTTAAAGTTTTTTTTTACTTTTTGTAACTGGCCAGCCAAATGAGTTATAGGTAGGTAAGTGATATGACACTTATTTCTTCATGTATTGATAACATTATTAAAGTTAAATAATGACGATTTATTTTACCTTTGACCCCAAAAATGTAGTTACTGCACTCTGGTTTTGCTGTAAAAAGATCTAATAGTAATACACAAACAGAGTGCAGCAACTATAATGTTGTTTTAAAAGTGTTTAACAATTCTATTCCAATATTTGTGTACTTTAGACTTAATATTATGATATAGTGTTATATGTAAGTCTTTATATAATTTTATCTCACTTTTTTAATTCATCACTCTCTAGATATGAATTTTCCTACGAAATTAACTTATAATTTCTATTATTCTTCTCTTCACTATTCGACACAATGAAAAAATACAAGGCTACACTGTATCACAGCAGATTTTTACATTATTATTTCTCTAAAATAAAGCAAAATTTAAATCTAAAACTTTGTCACAAGATAAAACAGACATCAAGGGGTTCATTTTTAATTATAACTCAATTTCGACCAAAAATGTAATTACTGCAGTTAGGCTTGGTAGGGCAGAATAGAACAGAGAGTTAGCCACTTTCATGTCTCATGTTTCATGTCTCCCCAAAATGATTACATGTTTAATATATATATTTTGATTTAATAAAAATTGCAATTGACTTGACTTGACATGTTCACTTTGGAACGTCGTAATCTTTAAGACTTTGTGCCCAAGATAAGGCCTACACTTCACAGATAAATGCTGTTGTAATGATAAACACAGGTGAGGTTGTGCGACTAATCTGTAATATAACTGATAAAATTGATTAATTGTGGCATAAAAACTTAGAAAATCAAATATTACATCTGTATGGCATCTGCTTAAAGGTACAGTTCAATACAAATTCAAAAATACTATTTATCTATCTAGACTGTTTTGGTGTGAGTTGCTGAGATATCCACCATATAGATGTCTGCCTTCTACCCACTATAAAGTAACTAGATGGTACTTGGCTTCTGGTGCACACAGTGGCTAAATAAATATATATACATTTATTGAAAAATGAAATGAAAAAAATTAAAACCTGGTTACTTAAGATAAACAAAGAAAGAAAAACACAGACCTTGTTGTGAGCAGTTTCATGTAACTAAACATTTGTAACTAAAATTTAAGCTAAATTTGTCTCATTTCTCCTTTTTTTTAAATTTTTTTAGGAAATTTACATTTAATCCTAAAGAAGGAATAGACAACCCAGTGATGGTCATTACAGACGATGCAGGTATTTTGCACACACATTTCTAATATTCTTCAATGCACCAGACCATGAGGAAACTCTGTTTGACAGCACTGTTCTGTCTCTTCCTGGCTCAGACTCTGTGTCCACACCCAGCCCACGCCTGTGTGTCCTTAAACGAGAAGAAGGGGAGTCCTACAGCTTCCATCTGCGGGTGGAGAAGGGACGCCTGGGTCACATAATCAGAAATGTCGAGCTGGGAGGGGTTGCGAGGAGCAGCGGCCTTCAAGATGGAGACCGGCTTTTGGAAGTCAACAACTACTATGTAGATGATGTGTCTCACCCAGAGGTAGACGAGCTCCCTACTTCATTAACTGAAGCATCTTTAAAAGCCTGGGAATGTAACTGGAGCTGTTTCCTTTTTTTTTTAATCAGGTGGCTCGTAAGATAAAGCTAAGTGGACACCAGTTATGTTTACTGGTGTTGAACGGGGAGGAGTATGAGCAGGCTGTGTCCAGAGGTCTAGATATCCGAGGCTTGGCCAACAAGCTCAAGAGAGAGGACTGCAAACCACCCAGACTGTGCCACATCACCAGGGATCCTGTCTCAGGTCTGGGCATCACCTTCACACCCCTGGCAGGTAACACGACTCTGAGTAATCACAACAAGTGCAAGGTTCCAGATTAGATGTCGAACAGAGAGGCGCTGAGCTGAAGTCTGTGCGGTGTTATTCAGTTGCACGTCCTGTTTCTGCTCTGCAGGAGAGAAAGGCCGCTTCTGTGTGAGCCTGGTCGCAGGAGGAGCAGCTGAAAAGGCAGGAGTGTGTAAAGGAGATCACCTGGTGTGGATGAATGGAGCGACAGTGTCCGATCTCACACACTCTGCACTCAGCAGGATGGTACGAATTCAGCCTGTTTCTGTAATGAACATACAAAATACAGATTAGAGGGATTGTTATCCATGTCTAGCAGTAATATACAGGTACATCTAAAAAATATGAATATTGTGGAAAAGTTCAATATTTTTTGTCAATTATTTCAGAAAGTGAAACTCATATTATATAGATTCATTACACACAGAGTGAAATATTTCAAGCCTGTATTTCTTGTAATTTTGATGATTTTGGCTGACAGATCATGAAAACCCAAAACTCAGTGTCTCAGAAAATTAGAATATTACATAAGATCAATAAAAAAAGGATATTTTAAACACAAATGTCAGGCTTCTGAAAAATATGTTCATTTATATACATCAATACTTGGTTGGGCTCCTTTTGCATGAATTACTGCATTAATACTTGGTGGCATGGAGGAGATCAGTCTCTTCCTCTTGACAACAGCCCATAGACTCCTATGGGGTTCAGTCCAGCCCAGTAACACCATGGTCATTGAAGCAGCTTTTGGTACCTTTGCCAGTGTGGGCAGGTGCCAAGTCCTGCTGGAAAATGAAAGCAGCATCTCCAAAGAGCTTGTGGAAGCATGAAGACTCTAAAATGTCCTGCTAGATGGCTGCTATGTTGACTGTGGACTTCAGAAAACACAGTGGACCAACAGCAGCAGAGGACATGGCCCCAAACCACCACTGACCCAGGACTCACATGTTCAACTTCTTCACAATAATCTAATTTTCTGAGACACTGAGTTTTTTGTTTTCATTATCTCTAAGCCAGAAACATCAAAATTACAAGAAAATCAGAAACAAAATATTTCGCTCTACGCGTAATTAATTCATATAATGTATGAGTTTCACTTCCTTAAATGATTGACAAAAAATATTGAACTTTTTCCCAATATTCTAATATTCTGAGACACTAAGTTTTTTGGTTTTCATTATCTCTAAGCCAGAATCATCAAAATTACAAGAAATATTTCACTCTACAAGTAATGAATCTATATAATGTATGAGTTTCACTTTCTTAAATGATTGACAAAAAATATTGAACTTTTTCACAATATTCTAATTTTTTGAGCTGTACCTGTAAAATATTTTTCCCTAGATGAAAAAATGTGGCAATCACATCACCATTCTAGTGATTGACAGTGAGAGTGAGAAGCATTACATACAACAGAGGATGCCCATTCTGCCCAGCATGGCTGTTCCACACAACCTGCCTTACAGAGCCAGAAAACTCCACCTGGCATCAGGACCCGAGGGCTACGGCTTCCTCCTCCGGCTGGAGAAGTCGGCATCAGGACGCAAATGTGAGAGGACAAAAATAGTGCAGAGGTCAAGCACAAGTATTCAAGGTTTAAGTCCTTTGCTTATATATATATGTGTGTGTCGTTTTGAATAATAGCTCATGTTCTGCGTGAGATGGATAGCGGCGGTCCAGCAGAGAAGGCCGGTATGAAGGACGGAGAGCTGCTGCTGGAGGTCAACGATGAGTTAGTGGAGTCACTGCAGCACGAGGAGATCGTGGACAGAGTGAGACAGAGTGGAGAGCAGGTCTCCCTCACCACCATCACTCTCCAGGGGCTGGACTTTTACACCAAGGTGGGCATCGCTTCCCACATACATGTGTTTTCAACTGGAGTACATTTACTGAACCACTGTCCAGTTGGGATACTTGTACTTTACTTGAGTTCTTCCAATTTATGGGCAGCTGTGGCTCAGCTGGTAGAGCGGGTTGCCCCCCAACCGATGGGTTGGTGGTTCGATCCCTGACCGTCGCAACCTACATGTCGAAGTATCCTTGGGCAAGATACTGAACCCCAAAATGCTCCCGATGCTGCGTTCATCAGTGTGTGAATGAATTCCCAATGGTGGCAGGTGGCACTGTTTAGGGTAGCCTCTGCCACCAGTATGAATGTGAATGAGCGTAGTGTAAAGCGCTTTGAGTGGTCGCAAAGAGACTAGAAAAGCGCTATATAAGTGCAAGTCCATTTACTTTTGCACTTTTACTTTAGTAAAGTTTTGGAATACCAAACTTTTACTTATAACAGAATTTCTGCACTGTAGTATTTATACTTACATTTAGTCATTTAGCAGACGCTTTTACCCAAAGCGACTTACAGAAAAGAAAGGGAAACAATCAAGGTATAGTGCGATGAGAGGCGTTAGTGCAGCAATAAGGTCTAGTGAGGACTCTTTAAGGAGTAGAGTTGTGGTGTGGTGCTAGGAGAGAAGGTCCTCGCTGGGTCTTCAGGAGGTTTTAAAGGTAGAGAGGGACGCCCCTTTAGAGTTTATACGTTTAGAAATAAAATACCTGAGTACTTTTCTTATATCAAATGGTGCTTATCGCATCTTGCTCCAAGCCAAGCAGATACTATTAATATTTTCTGATAAAGATCCGTGGTTATGGTTTCTCTCCTTTCTTTTGTCCCTGCAGTTGGGTCTCTCCCCTCTTCTCTTCTGTGTGGATGGTGCTGAGGAGAAAGAAAAGGAGAGCAGCACGTCAGCTCCTGCAGCAGTGCTGTCACCACAACAGGAAATGGATGGCGTGTGCAACACCAGACTCTGCTCTGTCCAAAAAGGGCCTTTGGGATTTGGTTTTAACCTGGGCTACGTCCCACAGTTTCCTGGGACGTTCATCAGCCAGGTGGGGATGAAATGCTGCTGAACTTAGATGATGATTCAGATGATTATTTTTTGTCAAATGTGGTGTAAGATGTTATTTCTTTCTTGTAGGTGGCTTTTGGGGGTTCTGGGCAGAGTGCAGGATTACTGGTGGGTGATGTGGTGATGGAAGTCAACGGAAAAAATGTGGAAGAGAAGCTTCTGGAGGACGTGATTATGCTTGTGAAGGAAGGAGGACATTTTATTTCCTTACTGGTTATGGATAAGACCAGCTACAGTAAGCGGAAGCAGACTGACACACCGAGTAAAGATACCACTGACAGTGAGGTAAAGAGCTTTTAAAAGATTATATCCTCTACACAATCTTATAAATCTGATAAATCAATACATTTATCATTCCATTAATAACCACTGTATTGATCACATGTTCTTGTTTGTATTTCAGCAGGACGAAGACAACTATGAGATTTCGTCTTTGTGAGCAGCAGAGACACCATTCTGAGGACATTCATCCATCCCATGTCTACTGAAGAGACTTCAGACTGAGCTGAACAAGAAGATACTTGCCTATTATTATTATTATTATTATTATTATTATTATTATTATTATATTGGTCAAGATTACCTCAATCTTAATGTAAGGGTTTCACAAAGGAATCCAAGAGAAATAGATAAAACAAGATAAATGAATATTAACTGTACAAAACCACAAAGAAACACTGTAATATGTATATGTGTGTATTATGAATTATGCATTTCTTCACTGTAGGATTCATCTAGCGTTGTCTTTTTATTTGTCTGATCTCAGTCAGATAAATACAGAACAAATAAAACACTCCATATCTTAAAGGACTATATTCTCTATAAACAAATTGTCATATTGTACTGAGATGAATGGAAACCAGTGGCTTTGTGGAATCAGAAACACATTTGGAAATCTTTTTTTTTTTTTCCGAAAATGATCAGTAACAATGGAAAGTACTGGGGATAAATTAAAAACAAACATACTGGTATGACCTTGTCCATAAAAGTGTTAATGATATTGTTTTAGGTGCTGTGGAGGGTTATGTGTTATGTTGCACAAGATAAGTTATCTAACTGATGTTTCTAGGAATTCACCAACCATTCATCATGTTAGACCCTTTATGACATAACCTAATACATAACACATTAAAGGGCCATGTGACAATGCATGTAAGCATAACAAAAGACACGTTTCCAGACAAATGCAAGTGTGGTGATGTTCACAATTGGTGTTTCAGAAGATTTTCCTGTAGCTGAACTGAAGAAAGTATGCTATAGTCTAAGTGACCATGATTTAATTTTGCTTGTTGAGATCTTGGCTGATTTGTGAACAAATAGATAAATCATGCCCTGGGGAAAGGACCCTGTCCACTCTAAGTGAAGTGGTTTTAATTCTGATTTTATTATTTCACATTACAAATCTTACGAGCTTAAAATATTTCTCACAATGATACAATTTGAAACTGAGAATAGTCAGTAAAACAGTGCAACAGGAACAAAGTGCAGAAGTGACAAAGAAAAATAAAATAATATTTTTTAAATTTCTATCTGGGGTCAGATTAAATGAAAGGTCTGATAATCATTCATAAAGAAAAGAAGCATTTTTAAGTCTCATCAATTTCAACCAATCTAAGAAAATTGATAATTCTGTGGCCTTGAAAGGTATACAGGTGCATCTCAATAAATTAGAATATAATAGAAAAGTTTATTTATGTCAGTAATTAAATTCAAAAAGTGGAAATAACACATTATCTAGATCCATTACATACATAATGAAACATTTCATGTCTTAATTTACTTAATTTCTTATAATTATAATGATCATGGCTTAGATTTAATGAAGAACTAAAATTCAGTATCTCACTTTTAATATTACAAAAGACCAATTTTTAAAAGTATGTTTAGTATGGAAATGTTGTCCTCTGAAAAGTAATTATTAATTCACTTTTTGAATTGAATTGCTGGCATAAATAAACTTTTCTATTATATTCTGATTTATTGAGATGCACCTGTATACCTTTCAAGGCCACATTACACAAATGTAAATTGCTCAGAACTATTCCCACGTTTCACAACTTTTTTTGAAAGACTATTCTGCTCAGCTTCAAATTGTATCATTGATCACGACTTCCCTTAGAGTGAAGAAATTGAATAAAGACATGAAATGTTTCATTCTGTGTGTAATGGATCTATACAATGTGTTATTTCCACTGTTTGAATTGAAGTACTTACATAAACTTTCTATGATATTCTAATTTGAGATGCAGGGAAACATGCAAGGAAAGTGGTGTTCTGATGCACCTGTATGTGTAAACTAATAAAAAAATCAATAAGGGGTCACTGCACCCTCTAGTGGCCATACGGCAAAATGTAGGTGTTTAATTCTAATGTGCTATCAAATTTTGTTTAAATGCTGTAACTATATTGTAAGTGAGAATCAGTAATGCTATTATGATGAAAACTTTCAAATCTTTAGCCATATAAATATGTTATCTATATTGCAAATCACAATATCATAGACAGTCAGGCTATTTCTGCACAGGCAGCTGTGCGGTCAGCCACAGTCAGGGGTCCTTCTGCTGGAGGTGACATTCAGTCGGCTAGCAGGACCGGGGGTGCAGTTAGCTTCGACAAACACCTCAACATGGCACAGGCAGTGCAAAAACTGGTCGCTAAGGTACCGACCCTGATCGGCGGTAAGATAATTTGTCCTTTTATTAACATGTATTAGTAATAAGAGACTGAAGTGTATGAACTATAATCTTTATTGGCGTTAGCCAGGCCGATGCTGTCACCTGAATGAAGTCAACATTAACGCTAAGTAGCTAATGCTAGCGGCGCACGAAACACGCTAACAACTAACTCGCTTTCTTGTCACTAACCAAATTATTTTTTTTAGCTAGATAGCATGGGTGATATGTAATAACACTCCGTAAGCATGAACCATATAGCTAAACGGCTAAAGCTTACAATCAGCATGTGAAGTGCGCTGCAGCTCAAAGCTAGTTTTACCCTCAGCAGGATAGGAGAGTTGAATCAAAGTCGTAATTAATGTATTTTTCTTCTCTTGCAGCCGCTGCCACCTATTCCAAACCTCGGCTAGCAAAATTCTGGTACTATGCCCGTGTGGAGCTTGTCCCCCCGTCCCCTGCCGAGATCCCCAAGGCCATCGAGGGGGCCACAAACCTCATCAAGGGTTTCCAGTCAGGACGTCTCGGTCAAACCACAATGAGGGTGCGTGTGTTTATATAATGTTGTGTGTGTCTACAATGTCACTCTGTAAAGATTCTTTAAAATATATCAGCTTACAGTGTACCTAAAGCTCACAATTATTAGCTGCTTTATGAGTTTACAGTTCATAACAATCAATGTAAGCAGTGGTGGCTCTGTTACTACAAACTTATTTTCCCCTTATTTAACAAAATTTAATGTCAGAAATTCTTTATAGCGTATACTATACAGCTATAAATACTGTACAAAGCTGGAACACCAGCCTCTGATGGCTAGTTGAAGTCAAATATTTATCTTTTTTGTCTGTTTATGAAAAACTCCAGTGAATTGCTATATCTTTAAAGAGCCCAAACAATCATTTTACCTGATGAGTTTGGACTCCTTTCTCAAGACTTTTCTTTTAGATTTGTGCACATTAGGTCAGCCTTTCCCAAACCACTTTCCTTGCATGTTTAAGAGCTATCCCTGCTATGACACAGCTGATTCAAATGATCGGCTTGTTATCAAGCAGCTTCAGGAGTTCATAACCAGCCATTTGGATCAGCTGTCTTGGAGCAGGGAGAGATATATAACATGCAGGACAACTGGTGCTCCACGGGAGTTTTGGTAATGGTGCACTAGGTTACAGGTGCATCTCAAATATCATAGAAAGTTTATTTATGTCAGTAATTCAATTCATATAGTGGAAATAACATATTATATAGATCCATTACACACAGAATGAAACATTTCATGTCTTAAATTATTTAATTTCTTCTAATTATAATGATTATGGCTTACATTTAATGAAGACTTAAAATTCACTGTCTCAAAACTGTATGTTAGCTAGCGGTCTACTGCATCCTGGATAAAATGGATTGAAAAAATAATATTGTGAATTATTTTTAATAGAGTTTAGAGAAAGAATATCCTAGTCACTCTGAGAACTAATTTTTAACCCAAACTGTCCACAGCTTGGTTTATGGATAGGAGGTGAGACCAAAATATCAGCAGTATAGTTTAGAAAACAAAAGCAAATCAACTGCAGGCATTTACATATGGAGTTAGAGTATAATTAATTTTTACACAACGCTTTCAACCCAATTGCTTTGAATAAGCATGTTTAAACAATCAAGAAAACACAAGTTGTTGTACACAATGTACTAATATACCATGGGGTTAGAAGTTCTATAGAGTAATACTTGAGATGATTCATCAGTGATGAAGGGAATTTGATAATGTATTATGTCATTTGCAGTTTTCTGCAACAGCACACTCATTGACACAAATGTATAATGGTGTAGGACGCAGACTTTAAGTGTCCGTTTCATGTATTTGAATATCAGAACCTGACAAAGTGTTGAATCATTGCATGCAAGCAAAACCTCAATGAGGCATATTCATCAATATTTTTCACTTAAAAAGCTCCACTTTGTATCAGGGTCCTGCATGACCCTGTTGGGATTCATTGTGCAATAATGAACTGCTCACTGACATTATCCCGCTTATCACATGCCATATAAACATAGAAAAAACAATAATTTGTCCCAAAATATTGAAATAAAGATGGTTTTATTCATGTAAAAAATGATTGCTTCCTCCAGAGTTTATGATCTGAAGCGCGTCCATAGTAATGGTCTCATTTTTTTTTTTGTAGTAACTAACAGACCAAAGAATTCTGTAATTGACAAATCATCACTACTCAACAAAGCTGTGTAGTAATCATTGTTAGTGTGTGCATTAAAACATAAAAACATGATTAAATTAATCTACAATGAAAACAATATTTTTGTTGGTGGCCAATATCACATTTCACTTGATAAATTTCTCCAGAAGCAAATCTAATTCCATTTTTTCTTTCCTCACAGGATGCTTTTAGGAATGGACTGGTGGCCACTGAAGTGTTGATGTGGTTCTACATTGGAGAGTGCATTGGCAAAGGAGGCATTGTTGGCTATGATGTCTGAAGTTTTGGACTGTCATGCTTTTTCTTTTTCTCTTGAGCGTTGTGCGCTCAACTTCATGTTAGAATTCTGGGAACCAATAAACAAATGTCTATTGTTTAAAAAACAACTTCAGCCCTGTTTCCTGACTCCTTGCTTTTATGTATTGTGCATGTTTTCAACAAATGTGAGTGTACAGTTACAGGGAATGATATGTTTGAAGTACTTTCTCCACCTAGGACACTTCTATTCAGTATAGTGGTTTTGGTAACCGCTTGTGATCATGTATAAAGAGATGATGATTTACTATAGTTTTAAATGCTTTCTCCATATGTTATGTGTTGAAAAGACCAAAAGTTAACACTGTCAGCTGACTACTTGATGACTGAATTATTTGAACTGCATTTATATAGAAATTATTCTGTTCCTTTCTTTATTTCTCATACAGATTACCAGCTAATTAGGGCCCGAGCAGGCAATGACCTGCGAGGTCCCTATTGTATTTCGAATGATTCTTTATTTTTATTCTTTGTCCCAAATGATCGCATTTTACACTGCCTGAACATACCCCAAAACTCATGAAACTTTAAATATAAGCCACACCAGGCACATTTTTTTATAATCTATTGTCATCCTGAATTTTCACCACTAGGTGGCGCTATAATAAAGGAAAGTGCGTTTTGGCTAATAACTCCCACATACTTCATTGAACATTCAAAAATCTTATATCGACGCGTTCACTGAGTTTTGCTGAATCTCGTGATATAGGCCACGCCCATTTTTGCCTAGAGTTTTTTTCCGCAAATTCGCGAAATGTCGCAAACCTACTTTTTCGAACTCCTCCGAGGCAATTTCATCGTTTTGCACCAAACTTTGCACACAGCATCTATGGACCCTCATGACAAAAAGTTATTAAAATAATTTTTATAACCCAAAGTATACTCAAGTTATTAAATAACAAGTTTTGTATAATAATGCACAAACTATCCCTTTAATCCTCATACAGTGTCTGAAGGAGGACTCTTAACTGATATAAGAACTGATAAGTTAGAAGAGGCAGGTAGCAATGGTGGAAAGTGGAAAATGTACATTTACTCAAGTACAATTTTGAGGTACTTTTATGTACATTTTATGTAACTTTATACTTTTACTCCACTACATTTTGAGGCAAATATTGTACTTTTTACTCCTCTACATTTAGCTGACAGCTTTAATTACTTTTCAGGTCAAGATTTAAAATGAAAAACATGATACATTTAAAATGATTACCCATTTTTATAAATTAAACCACTTAAAAGTTTATTAGGTAGTTAAAATAAGCAGAGTGGAGTCATTTCACAGTGTGGTATTAGTACTTTTACTGAAGTAAAGGATCTGAATACTTCTTCCACCACTGTCCTTTTTACTTCTTTATTTTTTTATTTTTAGTTTAATTATATTAAATTTTTTTAATTTAATTTTTTTCCCAATGCGCAATGTGGTTATGGATATGAGCTTTGGCTAAAAATAATATGCGCAATACTCTGAATACTTCTTCCACCACTGTCCTTTTTTCTTCTTTTCTTCTTTTTTATTTTTTTATTGATTTCTTTTTTACATAATTTTTTTTAATTTTAATTTTTAAAATTTTTAATCTAATTTATTTTTATTTATTTATTATTTTTAGTTGCGTCACTGCGCATGCGCGGCTTTTCGGCGCTACTGCGCATGCGCGGCTTTTCGGTGCTACTGCGCATGTGCGGCTTTTCGGCGCTACTGCGCATGCGCGGCTTTTCGGTGCTACTGCGCATGTGCGGCTTTTCGGCGCTACTGCGCATGCGCGGCTTTTTGGTGCTACTGCGCATGTGCGGCTTTTCGGCGCTACTGCGCATGCGCGGCTTTTCGGAGCTACTGCGCATGTGCGGCTTTTCGGCGCTACTGCGCATGCGCGGCTTTTCGGCGCTACTGCGCATGCGCGGCTTTTCGGCGCTACTGCGCATGTGCGGCTTTTCGGCGCTACTGCGCATGTGCGGCTTTTCGGCGCTACTGCGCATGCGCGGCTTTTCGGTGCTACTGCGCATGTGCGGCTTTTCGGCGCTACTGCGCATGTGCGGCTTTTCGGCGCTACTGCGCATGCGCGGCTTTTCGGAGCTACTGCGCATGTGCGGCTTTTCGGCGCATGCGCAGTAGCGCAACGGAGCTGCGCATGCGCAGTAGCGCCGAAAAGCCGCGCATGCGCAGTAGCGCCGAAAAGCCGCACATGCGCAGTAGCGCCGAAAAGCTGCGCATGCGCAGTAGCGCCGAAAAGCCGCGCATGCGCAGAAGCGCAAAAAAAAAAAAAAGGGTATTATTAAAAATTACAAAAAATAATGAAAAAAATGTATCAATCAAAAAAATAAATAAAAAAAGTAAAGAAGTAAAAAGGACAGTGGTGTTTTATTTATTGTTTAAACTTGTTTTCATTCAGTTACAACCTAACTGTGCATCTATGTGTGTGTGTGTGTGTGTGTGTGTGTGTCTATGTTTATTTAATTCTTAAAAACTTAATTTTAACTCAAACCCAGGTTCTTTTTTAAATTAAATATTTGGTGGTGATGATCACAATTTCAGTAAAATTTACTTGGCAAATGGGAATATCAATATATTATGAATTGTAATCCAGTATATTGCTGTTCTTGATTTAAACAAAAACAACTTAAGAATCTTGTTAAAATGTCTTTTTTTCTGACATGAAGATTTTTTGAAGATAAGTCAGAACAGAAAACTGATGCTGTTCATGAGGTTCATCAAGATAAATGTAATGATACACATTATAGCCATAGTAACAGTGGTAATTAGATTTTTATTTCAGTTTAGTTCCTGTGGTCAACCAACAGAGGGAGCTGTTAGTATTGTCAATAATCAGGTAGTGTTAGTGCTGTAATTGGCTTAAGAGCATGTGGTTTGGTTAGTCACAGATACATGTGATTATAAACCGAAAGGTTCACATTCCAGTTAAATATTTTCTAAGATCAAATGATATCTCTGTTGATACAGGCGCTTATGAAATGTTTTAGGCCTCGCCTTTGTTAAAACCCAAACAAAATAGTCAAACAAGTTGCTTTTCAGCTTTTCATTTAAATCCTTATCATACAGACCTAACAATTCTAATCCAATAAGACCTTTTCATTTTCATATTTTAAAAAAATATTTTAATGTAGAAGTAAAAAAATAATCTCAAAAACACAAAAATCCATTCACTTAGCTCTTTATTTAGAACTATGGATGAATAATTTTGTTACAAAACAAGTATTTTCTTGATATCATTTATACTCTGGCTGTCCATTATATAAGCAAACATACATACAAATTAAATAAGGGTTAGTTCAAGTGAAAACAACTGTAAGGACTTTTAGCAACTGATACAACAACTATGAGATAATATCAGAACATGACAAAATGAAATGACAATGAAGTATTCTTGTGAATGTGTTGAAATCAGAATCATACATCATAAAGCACCAATGTCACTCATACTGTTCATAAGGGTACAATATATTTTAAATCGATTATGCAATTATGTTGGCCAACAATGTAATGACTGACCATAAAAAAATGTACCTCTGGGTAGTTGTACATTCATTATGACTCATAGTTACATCATCAGGTGAGATATGTCGCACCCTCTGTGAGGTGATGTGAAAATAGATCACAGGAACAGGTTCGGCTCACTGAGACTGATATTTTTACGTACTGACATGTTAATATATTCTCAAGCAGTTATGATCAGATGCCAAAAGTGATAATACTTTATATTGTACTTGTGTGATTATGTAGTAATTGTGTATTTCAATAATGCCTTAAAAAAACTATCATGAATATGTGATTTGACAGCACAATGCAAAACACAATATGTGATATGTAGCGTTAAAAAAAAAAGTATATATACATTCAGGGAACATTTTTCTTCAAAATTAACGTCATGAATGTGGTTTGGTACAGTTTGAAAATTTAGCCGAAAATATATATTCCAAAAGCTTTGCTGTATATTATGAGAAACGCATGGAAAGTATTCAAATGAGAACTGAGATATGGGTGTTCACTTGACATTGCAGATCTTGACTGAGGTCCCGACTCCAAAGCCTGGATAGAGGGGCTCAACGAACGTGGTCTCAAACCTGTACAGGAGGCTCATGCTGCTGCCTATGGCATAAAATGCCAGCACGCCTGCAGAGTGGTCCAGGTACACGCCTATCCTGGGGGAGTGGGGGCCGCTGACGGGTTTGTCCACCCGGTTGTGCCAGGCAGAGTAGCCCGTGTCAGAGCAGAGCAGACTCCAGGATTTGTCGTTGTAGCCCAGCAGACACAGGGAGCCTTTGCCCTTCCGGCTGATGCTCTTGTAGGCCACTCCGATGGAGAACTCCCCGTTCCACTCGATCTCCCAGTAGAAGCGGCCTCCGGACAGGGCCTCCCGGCACAGCACCTGGGCGAAGCTGTCAAACCTCTCCGGGTTGTCTCCGTAGGGCTGCAGGTCCCGGGTGCGGATGACTTTTCTGCTGCTTTCAGAGACGTACAGCTCCTTGTAGGCTGTGCTCGGGTCCAACTTCAGCTGGCAGAAGTCTGAAAGAGAAGAATCAACACAGTTTTAAAGGGGACATCTGGTACCGTATCTAACATTGTTTTTGCTGGGCTTCCTAAATCAGAAAACATGGGGTTCAACATGCCCATTAGAATATATTTGTTTCTTTTATTATTCTCACAAGCAAATCAAAGCGGACCAGGCTTTTTGAGAACGAGGCTTAAAGAGACAGGTGCGTAATGGAGCATTTCAAGCTGAGAGTGAATACAGCATACAGGTGCATCTCAATAAAATAGAATATCATAGAAAAGTTCATTTATGTCAGTAATTCAATTCAAGAGGTGAAAATAACACATTATATAGATCCATTACACACAGAACCATTTCATGTCTTAATTTAGTTAATTTCTTCTAATTATAATGATTATGGCTTACATTTAATGAAGACCTAAAATTCAGTGTCTCAAAAACAATGTAATATTACAAAAGACCAATTTTAAAAAGTATGTTTAATATGGAAATGTTGGCCTCTGAAAAGTATGTTCATCTATATGCACTCAATTCTTGGTTGGGGCTATTTGACTTGAACTACTGGAAATTTACTTTTCCATGATATAATAATTTATTGAGATGCACCTGTATATTCAGACAGTATGAGAAGTTTTTTTAAAACATTACAGCTTGTAAAATATGTTGCAGTAGAACCCAAAATATGTGTGAGGAGGTATGTATTTGCTGAGTGTATTGTGTTCCATTACGGTTAATTAAAGGCGACACATTTTGCCAATTTTCAGTTTCATACTTGTGTTTTTGGTTTCTACTAGAACATGTTTACATGCTTACTGTTCAAAAGTTCAAAACACATTATTTTTCTCATACTGTCTATCTGAATATACCTGTATTTATCTTCTCTCTGAAACGGTTCATTTTAGTGTCTGTCTCTTTAAGACCCACTCCTGAAAAAAGCCCAGTCTGCTCTGATTGGTTCGTGTTTCCTCATCTGCTATCTTCGCTGTAGAGGCAGCTGAGAAAACTCTCTCTAGTCTCAAAGGCTACAAGTCACACTCACTCTGCTACACAACACGCCCCTTGAGATAACTTCCTGTATCACATATTTATTTGAACCCAGAATGTAATCCCTTGCTAAACCTAACCAAATAGTTTTGGTGCCTAACCAAAACCAAACTCCGACTGTTTAGAGGGCGTGTTACATATCAGGAATGTCCTGTTGGACTGTGCACCTGCAGCTAGAAATACTTGTTGCAGCTGGCTAATAGCTGTAGCAGCACTTTCTACCTACAGTCATGGAAAAAATTACAAGACCACCCTTGGTTTCTTCAATGTATTGTTCATTTTAATGCCTTTAAGAGCTGATGTTTAGCCATTTTCCATGATTTTCTTGATAATGATTTTGTTTTTTTATCAAGAAAACCATGGAAAATGTCTAGATATCAGCTCTTAAATTAAACTCTTATGAGCTATTTTTTGTTGTTATCATTATATTTGTCCAAACAAATGTACCTTTAGTTGTACCAGGCATTAAAATGAACAAGAAATTTAAGAAAAAGGGTGGTCTAATAATTTTTTCCATGACTGTATATATAGTATACTGCCCTACAAAGTCTAACTGCAGTAACTACGGAAAGAGTAAAACTAAAAAAAACTATTTCTACTAATTATTTATAATTATTTCTACATGTATTGATGATGTAATTTTTATGCTAAAAATCATGACGATTTACTTGACCTTTGACCCCAAAAATGTAGTTACTGCACTCTGGGTTTGCTGTAAAAGTTTCAAATAGGAGTGCAAAACCAGAGTGCAATAACTACAATGTTATTGTCTTCTTTCAGCTTTTATATTTTGTTTTCAATAAATAAACATTTTCAAATTGATTTTGTTATATGTGTGTTTAAAAGTGTTTAAAACTCTATTCAAAGATTTGTGTATTTTAGACTTAATATTAGACTTGGCAGGGCAGTATAGTTGTGACACAGTGTCTGAATACGTGCTGTGTGCTTTTCTACATTTCACAGTATTTATATAGCACTTAGACCTGCTTTATAATCAAATAAGACAGGGAAATCTTACTTTTTCATAAATAAAATAGTCAGCAGATACTTACATTTCACAAAATCTGCTCTGATCTTTGGCTCTGGAGGAGGAGTGTTGTCCACCACTTCTTTGCCTGCACATTAAAAAACACTGTTAGGTCAATGTGAACTGTACACACCCACACACATGCCTTTAAATCTTTTGTTGGAGTGTTTATCCACTTTTTAACTGAAAAGTTGATGGTGCAATCGCTTTGTTGTTTGCCTCCAATTCACAGTGTCTACATCATCAACCTAAATAATAATTAACCTCATTCAGTCTTATATTGCTATAGGACGTGACAGCGCTCACCTCTGCTCCTTCTGTCCAATGTTCGACTCTCTGTAGTGTACACTGGGACCTCATTCACTATGAAACAGACACATTCATATTTGAGTTTTTGTACATTTTCTGACCATCATTTTGAAGTATTTCTAATAAGTTCTGCTGGTGATGTCACACCTGACTTGGAGATCTTCAGCAGCTCCTCTCTGCCAAACTCCTCGAGGCGGTCCTTGATCTCAGCCACAGCTTTCCTGACAGCCCCGAAGGAGAAGTCAGGGTTCACCGTCACTCTGGGTATGAAGCCGTCATCAGTGGGGGTGCAGAGGTAGTTGAAATTCTTATGGGAAAGAAAAAAGCAAGTTTCACAATGAGAACTAATAAGTAAAGTGTTAAAAACACATCCCTTCACATATAGTCATGGAAAGAATTATAAGACGACCCCTTTTTCTTCACTTTCTTGTTAAATTAATGCCTGGTACAACTAAAGGTACTTTATATTGGACAAATATAATGATAACAACAAAGATAACTCATAGGAGTTTAATTTAAGAGAGAGATTTTCCATGGTTCTCTTGATAATAACCAAAATCATTATTAAAAATGGCTAGATATCAGCTGTAAATTAAACTATTATGGGCTATTTTTGTTGCGCCTTTATTTTATTTTTTATTATTATTTTTTTTTACTTTTAGTTATACCAGGCATTAAAATTAACAATAAATTGAAGAAAACAAGGGTGGTCTAATAATTTTTTCCATGACTGTAGATTCATAGTAAAAGGGAGATCCGAAGGTGGGAACATTTTTTGTCCATTCAAAATTCCATTCACAATAAATGCTGCTGCTATTAACGCCTTTAATTGGCTGTTTTGAAATTCTTACACCCAAAAAGACACAAAGAGCTTAACATGTCGTCATACTGTCATCTTAATCATCTTAATCATCTCAATCATCTCTTTATGTTGGCTGTTTCATTACAAAAACACACCCATGCACTAATTACTTCAGGTTTTAGGCCCAAAGCAAAAAATTCCATATATTTCTTCTTTAACAGCAGTTTTTTGTCAGACGTTCTCAATATTTTAGATAAAAAATGTGAGGCTTGGATGCAAGATAGAGGATATACTCCTCACACTATTTGCTTACACTTCTATAGTCTTAGTCATGGGAACAAACACAAAATAAATTAATTAGAAAGATATTAGAAAAGTATTAAAACTACCTGCAGTTTCTAAGGGTTCTAAATGTGTTTGATTATTAATTAATGTACTATTATAGATTTGAAAGTTTAAATATTACTTGATGAATTAGGAAGCCTTTTGTAAAAATAAAAACATTTATGAAAACTTTTCACTCAATGTTACCTGCAAAAAGTGGATGTGGTCCTCAGTGCTGTACAGCTGCTTGAGGCCGGACTCCTTCTTCTTCAGTTCATCGATCTCTTGTTCCAGTCTCTCGATCAAAGCCTCGGCCTGGTTGAAAGCAGCCTTCTCGTTGATACCGATCAGCTTGGTCACCTCTGACCTCATCCTCTCAATGGAGCGGATCATGTCCTCAAACATCTTCTGGCTCTCCACCATGGCTCTCTGGGCCGAGTTCTGCACAGAAAGGTGTCAGTGTTTTACAGAGGGCCTGGAAATACATGCGAAAATACAACATGTTATGAATTCTGAGTCCTCACCTTCAGTGAATCCACAGCAGTCTTCAGTTCCTCCAGCTCCTTCACCCTCTCCTGGCATTTTTGTCTAATCTCAGCTTGGGAGACTCCCAGGAGTTTCTGCAGAATAAAAGGCACATTACACACCCATCTATTCCACTGTTTTGTTAGACGTGCACTCCCATGCTGCCTGCCTGTACGGCCCTCCTTTAATTTATCATGCAGCGTTAAGAAAGTTGATCATAAAAGCTGCATTAAAAGAGCTTTATAAGATGTAGTTGAACACCATGCTGTTTTATTGTATGCGATATAAAGCCCCATATTTGTTGGTTCGGTTAAAAACATTCTTTCTCATCAAGCAATATCTGGGGAGGCCCTTCGGCATGTCTAATAAACCCCGCTCAAAGAATCTTCTTAATACGGCCGGCTTTTATCTCAGAGGGAGAGGGGGGAAAAAATCTGTAATGGAATTCTGGCCATGTTAGGAATGTGAATCTACCGCTGCCTGACTTTTAAAGAGATGTTTCAAGGTGCACGCAGCACTGACATGCAGAATAGAGGGCTTCTAATTCAGCTTTTACTCAAGCCCACCAACCCATTCTTCAAGATAAGCTTGAGGAATGTGGGGAATCTAAGGGAGGGGGGGTGAACATGAGAGGGGGATGGGAGCGAGCGGGATGTGTGAGACTCAGGTTGTTAATCTTCTGGATGAGAGAAACCAGACTCTGCATGTTGTAAAGAAAACACTAGGTTGAATTATTACTCCATCATGTCCTAAAAAAATCCTTTAGCCTATATCCCTGGCAGCCATAAAAACACTCCCGCGAAATTACTCATGCATAAAACATAGAATTACTCCAGTAAGGCAGATTTATACTACAGTATCTGTTGACGCTGTTATCTCCTCCACATCCTTTTTACAGCCGGTGTGATTGGTGACTCATTTCAATGTGGATTTCCGCACTGGGATTGGTTGATCATGAGGTGTTGAAGGCCTTGACTCCCTCTGACATTCCAGCACCATTTACACAGTCCCACTCCCACAGGTGGGAACCAGTGCAGCAGAAGGAAGTTTCTGTGTCTCTCCCACAGCTGAAACGCTACATTCTGTGAAAATCAGCTTTCAGGAGGAGATAACTGTAAGACACTCCCCCCCCCCGGCCTCCGTACAGCTAATCAGAGCGCTGGATTTGTTTTGGCGGTGAGTGCCTGCCAGTTTAGCTGATAGCGTTGGCGAAATGGGTCAAAGTACAAGCACTAGTTGTAGTTCAGGGGAAGGAGTTGGGAAAAACATTGTGTTAACCCAGAATATTCCAGTGACTATATAAACATGGGCCTCTTTTTGTGTCTGTTAAACATATTAGAGTAGAATTAGGAGCTCCGCTTCAGCTCTCAGACAGGAAATCACTCTTTCATTCTCTGAAAAGCTGATTTAAATGTTTTTCAATACAACAGCACAGTTTTTGAGCCTTTAAGTATATGATCTATTCAATGATCCACAACAAATGACAAGAGGATTTCTTACCTGTTTCTCACTCCTCTCTGCCTCAGCAGAGACAATGTCATGGCCCCTGTGTTCACTGACTGTGCAGATAGCACAGATACACATCTGATCTGTTCGACAGAAGAGCTCCAGGGACTTCTGGTGCTGCGGGCAGATCTTCCTGTCCAGGTTTCCCAGCTCGTCCACCAGCTTGTGCCTCTTGAATGTGGCTGATTCGTAGTGTGGCTTCAGGTGCTTCTCGCAGTAGGACGCCAGACAGTTGAGACAGGACTTCACAGCCTTTAGTTTCTTCCCAGAGCAGAAGTCGCAGGGGACGTCATTTTGTCCGGCGTAGATGTTCCCCTGGGACGAGTTGAGGTTGAGGTTCAGGCCGCTCTTCTTGATCTTCTCCGCCACCATGCTCAGAGTGGCGTTCGGCCGCAGAACCGGCCTCTGGGTGAATGTGATCTTACACTGGGGACAAATGTAAATCCCTGTGTAGTCAGCCTCATTCCAGTAGCCACTGATGCAGTCCATACAGAAACTGTGGCCGCAGGGGATAGCCACAGGGTCCCTCAGTAGGTTCACACACAGGGAGCAGCTGAAATAATCTGGAGACGTCTGATCAGCCATTGTGATGGGCTCAAAACACAGTCAGACCTGCAGAAACAGACAGAGAGTGCCAGGAGCAGACAGAGAATCCGTCGAGTGTGCCTGGGAGCCCGCCCTCAAGAGTGTGGTACAGCCTGCCAGAGACAGGACCTACTTGTATTTCTGAATTCCAGAGGTTATTGATTGAAAGCAGACAAGGCCCTCCCCCTGTGCTGTGAGTATATCGAGCCCTGCCCAGTTCAGATAAGCAGGTTGAGCAAGGAGGGAGAGGAAGAGTGAGAGAGACAGAGGGCGGGCGAACAGGAGAGGAGAGAGAGTAAGAAGAGAGAATAGAGTTAAAGAGAATGAATGAAATGTAAAAAAGCACACCAAGTGACACTAATGTGCCAGAAAAAAAGCTTCCATTTTCCACTCAGTTTCCTCTACACTGAAATTTCTCCTGTGGCTCATCTGCGGGTGAATTGTGCGCACACTTCTCGGCAGCTGTATTTCCACCTATTGTTGTCAGACAGAATCGCCATTGTCTTAAACCGGTTATAGTCCGACAAACATGAATGCTGCCTAAAGTACTGTAGGAATTTCAGGGACCACCCAATAAACAAACAGAGACACTCTGAACTCAGAGTTTCGAAGTAACTTCAAACATCAGTTGTTCCTTTTATCACTTTTAAAACTTTAAACTTGCTGTAGGCAGTGTGTCTAAGAGCAGCTAAAGCCTGAAGTATTTATACTGCGTCTAGTCCGACCAGTCTGGCTACTTTTACAAGTGACATTGGAGTGTAACTGTAGATGTGTAGATGTTTGTGCAGCAGAAAGAAAATATTGAGACAACAAACGGAAACACATGAGCGCATGACATAGCTGTCAGGTGCAGGTGTGTTGTTGCACAATGCATAGTTTACATATTTGTGTGCATGTCTCATCACAAGTTATGTTGCATTTTTTAAACCCTAAAAATATCCTCTGTTCATGCAGCTATGGGGTAAACTTCAGAGGAGACCCTGACTCACTCTACACCATAACAAGTCTGCTGACATCATAGCATCTCATTAGCATTTCAATTAGGCTCAGTCTAGCAGTTTCAACCAAAACTAATTCCCTATTCATAGTGTTTTTCTGCCAGCCCTTTGGTTAATATTTCACTGTGAAGGAGCTCTTGCTTGAAATAAAAGTTTTGTAATGTATTTAACATTTCCTGCCTGATGCACAATCATGTTACAGTATAATTAACGTTAATTTAAGGTTGTAAAAAGTACACTGGCTGCACCTTCAGCTCATATCTTGCATTACATCATACAACAGGCAGTTTCACCTCTCCATATTTGGTCAGGTTTCTGATAAGCCAGTTTTTCCTTCCTTCCTCCAGAGTAAAGGGAGCGCTGTGTGCTTACAGATTAACAACCTGTTGTGGCCAGCAACACTGCCAAGGGACAGAACTTTCAATATGGCTCTGATTTAATTCAGTGTTCACACGTATGCTCGAGAAATTAAGTTTATGCAGTACACATCCAGAAATGTCTATTTCTTTAAGAATATATAAACCATGATAATGACTCGAATAGGATTTAATAACAAGGCTCTTTTAAAAAAGCAGCATGGCTTCTAAAAGCCTCAGTGTTCTTTAATGAAGCAGATCAAAACTCCCCAGTCCAAGTTCAAGGATAAAGGTCGGCCTGCTTTCTGCAGGGCAAGTGCAGGAGCTCACAAATGGCTATTTAATTAAAGGAAACAAGGTCTTACATCACTGAGTGTGAGTAATAAAAACAGGAAGACACAATATTTAATCGGTTCTGGACACATGTTGATGCTAGTAGATATACAAAGTATCAAACAGACTGGATGTGAATGAAAATGTTGCACGCAACCCGTAAGGGTCACCGTTCATCATGACTGCACTTTAAAGAGTTGCATTTAACCCATAAGAACCCAGACACAGTTATCCTTAAAGGAAAATTATGGGGGACAGACCAAGTGAAGCGCATAGAACACATTTCTGATGTTTTAAAAAAAAAAAATTCTACCCCTAAATGTCAAAGATCTGTGATGTGACATACATGTTACATTGAGAGTTTATGGAATTTAGGAGTTATGTTATGTATAAATAAACTACACACCTCTTCTGCTTACAGAAACACAAATTTGCCTTTTTCTCTGCATCTCTACAACATATATCAAAATTGTAACAGGATAGGATAGGATTATTTTTGTTTATATTTTGTCAAATGTGGTTTAAATTGAACAACAGAGCAGATATTAATTTAAAAATAATGGGTTAAATGCAATACAGGACACCCTATAAATGGAATAGAATTGTTAAATTGGTTTAAACTTAGCCTAGTAACAAAAAATAAGCTTTTTGAAATGAGCTACTTTTTCTATTTCTATTTCCAGCCACATTTTGAAGAAGTCACTTCTTGTCACAGTCACATGACTGTCACACCAGGGTGTTGAGTATACGTCGCTTAGGGATTTAATGAGTTAAGGTCAAGCATAAAGCTGTATATGGGAGATTCAAGAACATTTAAAGTGTTTGTTACACATATTTCACCATTGGTTCTTATGGGTTAAGTGTGTTTGTCCTAATAAAACTGATCTCATCTCAAAAGTCCCTTAGTTCTAAAGTGTCATAATAGAGCTGCAGCGACAATGGATCGTACGATTAGTCAAATTACAGAAAATGAATTGGCAGCTACTTCGATAATCGAACAATTGTTTGAGTATTTTAATAAATTAGCAAAACATTTGTTGGTTTCACAGCTTCTCGATGTAAGAATTTGATGCTTTTCTGTCTGAATCATTTTAGATTTTTGGACTGTTGGTCGGAAAAAACATGACATTTCAAGACGTCACCTCCAGCTCTGGGAAATTACACAGTGCATGCTTCACTACTTTCTGACATTTATTGACAAATTGGTTAATGAGCAGATGAATTGATGTTGAAAACAAGCTGCAGCCCTACATGATAACAATATGCAGAAATCACATAAAATGCAAAATACACAGTTGCCCATAAAGTTGGAATCAATTAGTTTTCAGACACAATCTTCTGTTAATTGTGTTATTTATTTTCATTATTATATGTTTGGAAGAGATTGATTATTAAAGTTTTGAGAAGATATACACTTTATCTGTCACAATCATTTCATGGAAAGAGATTAAAAAAAAATGTTTTATTCAAACTTTATGGGTGCGACCGTGTAGTATTGTTAGATAGTGTGTGAAAGTATTATATAATGTAATTAAAAGATAAGAACTGTACTGTACTGCTGGTATAATGCACATGAAAGCCAAAGTGAAACCTCAAAACAAGGTCAGACCGGAGCCTTGTTCTTTGAAACTATTCAGGGGAAATTCAGGGAACGCACGTTTGTGTTTTATAACACATGCCTTTAAGTGCAGATAGGGCCACATGTAAGTAATGCCACTTGACTGTTCATTTGATAATGTTAGCTCTCATAGACCTGTCTGGTATGCAACCAATTCTTAAGTAAATTATATTATCAGTAGGTGTGGAGCGTCCAGCAGCTCAAATATCAAGATAAAGTTTAATAAGTGTGGGACTAGAGGTTTTTCTTCTCTATAAAACTTCTATTTTTTGTTTTATGGAAGCAAAGTCCCTCTCCTGGCTGGGTTAAAGGGCCGGCGAGGGAGGAAAAAGAACATACAGAAATCTGTTAAGAGAGAAAAATGCTTTACAAGACAAGAAGGAAATGTCCAAACAGAACAGAAACTAATTTTGTGTTTGGTCCTGTTGAAGTGCTATTTCACATGTTATTGGTATTGGCAAAGTTTCCAATCGCATGAGCAAACAAGTCATAGTGACTCAACATTTTTTTGTCATGAGAAACAGAATCAGACTTATTTAAATGACATGCAAAGGAAGAACAATCAGAGGTAAATTTCAATATAAATTTTGTTGAACCATGAGATTAGATTAATAGGTTAGATTAGATGATAATTAGATTGCTCCTACAGCCACCAGGCTTTCTAATTGCACTAGGTTGTATATAGTATATTGCATATTGTTAAATGTCTTTTTCTATTAGATTGCTTATTTTTTATCTTTATCTAAAAGGGTAATCATTTTGTGTGCAAATTTTTGTGGTCGGCTGTAACAAAGAAATTTCCCCGCTGTGAGATTAATAAGGGTGAATCTAATCTAATTCTTCAATAATCTACAGAAGAACTAACAGACTAACTGAATTTCCCCTCAGGGATAAATGAAGTAATTTTGAATTTAAATTTGAATTTTGAATTATAATGTCATAATATGAATCATAATTAAGTGAATTCATGTAAATGTGTAATGCTGCATAGATCAGTGGCTCAATGTCTTTTGAAGATCAAAATCATTATTGGAAAAAAATATTACATTTCACAAGATATTTTGATGAAACATGACTTTACAAATAAAGAAAATGCAAATCTTTGCATTTTTTTGTCAACACTGCTAGTTTTCAGACTATTGTCATCACTCTATCAAGTCCCAGTCGGTGCTGCAGCGCTGCACTGAAGAGTATGACCCCTGTCAGTGGAATTTTTGGTCAAATAAGATGCTACATTTAGTCTTGCGTGTCAGCTGTAGTTACTGTTGTTGACGGACAACAGACCCTATAATGTCTGGCACTCTGCTCGGGCCCTGCTGGCTCTAACACAATGGAATCTTTTAAGCAGGCTTTCTCGGCCCTCCTGTTATCTGGGCTATCAAGTGTAGTTGCATTCCTATCTCCATTTCAACAGCCCTGAAACTCCACCGTGGCTGAGAGGTGTGTTCACTGTAAGGTGAAATCTACAGAGGAGGAAACATTCTTAGAATTGGTTTCAATGAGCATATTTTCTTATTTGACACAGTTTTACACTTGAGTTTATGCTACAGAAATATAATTCTACTGTTAATTTACAGAAACTGCAACATAAAGTAAAACCTCTTACAGAATCAGTGGTAATGAAATGCAAATTAACAGAGAGTTGATAATTAACAGGTTAGGTGAAGGTTAAAGATTCAGTTTTAGTGGCTTAAACTGTGTTTAAAAAATGCCAACAAAGAGGTTCATTCTGCATCTCAACACAATGAGAGCAGTCACTGTTAATGCTGAAGTAAAACACTCCATCAGTGGTATTATTATTCATTTAAGTGCAGAAAATAATCTTTCTAGTGTGAGGTCAGTTTGTTTTGTGACTTGAGATATCATCGCAGCATGTGTTGATGCAATCACTCAGCTGTGACACATCTGTGGTTTCTTTACACTGCATGCCTAGTTGCTTTTACTTTTATACTTTTTTCTCTCTGTTTATGGAATGCAAGTCCTGTTGACATTACTCCAAACAGCACAGTCTGTTCTGTTTGAACACCTTTCCTACTTCCCTCTTTATTTTATGGTGCTTACATGAGATTAAAAAGCAGATTAAATATTGTGGAACTACACATGAATACTCATAGTCAAATCTTAGTTTTATCTGATCACACATCCCCTAAATTCTCCTTTTGTTTTTTAAAATATATTTTCGATAGACATTTAGCATCAAACACAATTACATGAATGAGTTTCAAATATTGGATGCACACATCATCCATTCATGTCTGTCTGAAATTTCATAGTTTTTAAATGACCATATAATTTTAGATTTGCAGAAATAATGTCTGGCCTGTTTTATTCAAGCAGACACTCCAATTCATGATTAACATATATAGTTATCTTCCCCATTTATCAATGTAAATTTCCACTGTGATGTCCAAGCACGCATTTAAATTTGGGCTCTCCTGTGATAACCATCTCTTCATTTAAATCTATTTTAGCAATATATGTCATATATTTTTGTTTCTTTTCAGTCATTCTTGTGGTCCAAAAAATATGTTGCTCTCCAGGGGTAGATGACATTTGAAAATGTCAGGCATTATTGTCAGGCATTATTTCTAACCCATAAAAAATGGAGATGATTTGCATATATATTTTTCTAAATGGTTGCTATCATAGTGGGATTTCTGAAAAAGTTTTTTTTTTTTTTAAAAGATCATTATTTCCAACAAAATTCAAATTTTTCTGTCTCAAATTTTGTGAACTGACCACTTCCACTAATACATCCATATTATTGTCTATTCTTCCCCAGATATTTTTATCCCTCCTCTCTCTAATATTCTTCTAATTTGAAAGTTGAGTGTGGTTTAAGATTTAAATTAACATGAAATTATTCTACGACATTTCATTCACTGTCATTACTCATGCTGTAACTGATTGAGGCATTTACTGTGTCCTTTTCTTGCCCCGCCCTTGTTTGACTGGTTTCGGCTTAACCAGTTTATCCGCCCTCTCTGTTTACTCTATATAACTTGTGCGTGTACTACCTGTGAGTTCACTTTGCCACTGTGCTGACACAAGCCACTTACTGTCTACACAGCAACTCCACTGCATCAGAGGGAACAACACTAAACCGTCTCAATGTCTTCTGACCAGGAGAACTGCCACCTGTGTAAGGAATACCTGAGGGACGCCGTGTCCATCCCATGTGGACACATCTTCTGCTCCGTTTGCCTGAAGACATACTGGGACCATGCTGACCACACAGGCTCCTACATCTGCCCACAGTGCAGGGTCAGCTACAGCAAGAGGCCCACCCCGAGACGCATGGGGAGCTCCCGGCAGTCCACCCTCCCTCGCAACAGCGAGTCCTTCCCACCTCCACCTCCGTCCCCCGACTACAACTACGCAGGACCCCAGGATGTAGGATGTGACATCTGCATTGGAAAGAAGCACAAAGCCGTCAAGACCTGCCTGATGTGTCTGGCCTCCTACTGTGAGAAGCATCTCAAGCCCCATTATGAGTCAAACACGTTTAAAAGGCACAAGCTGGTGGATGAAATCGGCCACCTGGACAGACAGATCTGTCCCCAGCATCAGAAGGGTCTGGAGCTGTTCTGTCGCACCGACCAGATGTGTATCTGTGTGCTGTGTACGGTGAAGGAACACAAAGGTCACGACATGGTGTCTGCTGAGCAGGAGAGGGCCGAGGAGCAGGTATGTTTCATTTTGCGACTTACTAAGAAGTCATGTGAATGAAGTTAGTTGTGAATCAGTTGTACCTATAACAGTCATGGAAGGATCACTTGACAGACCTACTGTGCATGGGGCCCCTGGACTCAGTGCTTTGTTTGAAGTGACGATTAGCACTTCTTGTTGTACTCAACTACAAACAGTCATAACATGACTTCAGAGAGACACAAAGTGAATACAAACAGACACAAAATGACTTCAAGGAGACAAAATTTTCTTACAAATAGACAAAAAATGACTTTAAAGAGACACACATGACTTCAAAGAGACATAAAATTACTCCTAAGAAATGCAAAACTACTACTACAAAAAAATGCACTAAAAGAGTCATTTTGAGTGTCCTTCACAAAAGATCAACATTAAGCCAAGTAAATCTGCAAACACATCTCCTTTTCTCTGTTTCAGGCCTGGGTTCATACTAAAAATTACTTAAAACGGCTTAATGTAGATGTAGTTTCATTTTGAGTGTCTTGTAGGAAAGTTGGGGGATCTTTAACATGTTAGTCCCAAGGGGCTCATTGCTGCACAAACCGCTCATAATTTCTGATTTATTGCACCAGTGCAACAGTGGCAGTTAAAGCATTATTGAGCAGCTAACAATAGATGAAACACACCCGTCATGCATTTTTCTAAGTCGCACCCATATGAAGATAAGGCTGCTACTTGTATGGTCAGCAAACAGTGTCAACTTTGCGCTGCACAGTGATAGAAAGAAAAAGTCTAATGTTGAAATGTTGAAAAAAAAAGTCAACAGCATTATTGTTTGTTTTCCCCATAGCAACGACTGGGTGCCACCCAGGCTGAGATCCAGGAGAAGATTCATGACCGACTCAAGCAGATGGAGGAACTAAAACAAGCCGTGGACTCACTCAAGGTTAGTGTCACAATCATCCATCACTGATGAAACCAGACTAACCACTGTAGACTGAATGGAAAGTTAAATCAACTTCCAGCCCAGACAACATTCCTCCGTGTAGGAGTGATGACAGCTTCTAGTAAAACCAGTGTGACACCCAGTTGATTAATGGCGCTCATTCTTGTTTCCTGCGCAGACCTCAGCCCACACAGCTCTGCAGGAATGCGAGAAGATGTTCAGCGACATGATGCGCTCCATCGAGAGGATGCAGCAGGAGATGGCCAAGCTGATCTCCTCCAACAAGAGAGCAGCACTCAACAACGCTGAGGGCCACATGGAGCGTCTGACCCACGAGATCGCTGACCTGAAGAGGAGAGACAACGAGATCACCCAGCTGTCCCGCACTGAGGACCACATCCACTTCATCCAGGTAACTGACAACCAGCCAGTCAATGTAGCTGCTGACTGAACATGTATCATGTACAGGTGCATCTTAATACATTAGAATATGATGGAAAAGTCCATTTCCAGTAGTTCAATATAGCCCCAACCAAGTATTGAGTCATATAGATGGACATACTTTTCAGAGGCCAACATTTCCATATTAAACATACTTTTTAAAATTGGTTTTCTGTAATATACTTTTTTTTTTTGAGACACTGAATTTTGGGTCTTCATTAAATGTTTTAGGTTTTTAGGTTTAGGTTTAGTTGCACAGTTAGAATTACATGAAATGACAAAGATAACAAATAGTGTAAAGTGCAGGGAGAGGCAGAAAACCCAGATGGGCTTATTTAAAGCCTCGTCTTAAAATTCCATAGTAATAAGAAAGTAATAAACTGATAATAGAAAAAATATATGTAAAACATCAACAACAAGTTATAATGACAATAACAAAAATAATATAAAAACAAAAAATAACATGATTTAAAAGTGTATTTGTGTGTGAAATGTAAGCCATAACCATTTTAATTTGAAGAAATGAAATAAATTAAGACATGAAATGTTTTATTCTGTGTATAATGGATCTATACAATGTGTTATTTCCACTTTTTGAATTGAATTACTGACATAAATAAACTTTTCTATGATATTCTAATTTATTGAAATGTCCCTGTATTACACAAAAAACTGCACGCACTGCATGGTTCAAAATGAAAAAAAAACTGAACTGAAAACTCATATAAAGCGCACATTATCATAACTGTGGTGTTATTTTTTGTCCCTATTAGAGCTACCACATGCTGATCGCCCAGACGGAGGCTGAGGAGCTGCCTACAGTGAGCGTCAACCCCTACTTCACCTTCGGCCCGGTCACCAAGGCAGTGTCTGAGATGAAACAGCACCTGAATGAATTCAGCAATGATGAGCTGGTTAAGGTCGCCAAGGCAGGTGAGTTCAAAAATACGGGAAAATGTAAAAAGCAATTTAAATATTTTGATACATCTTCAATTCTATATAGGGCTGGGTATCAGTCAAACATTGCAATATCAGTACTCTTCAGTGATACCAATGCCAATGCTCTATTTGATACCAATCATGTGAATGGAAGCAATTACTTATGTTAAATGCTACCACCACTCCTCCCCATGACTGATGTATGGGGTGTAGCTGCTGAGGTAATGGGCCAATCACATTTCACAGTTAATGAAAGAACACTTGCGGTGATTAGCTGCATCAAAACCAAACAATAAGTCATTTTTTTCTACATCTGGGTACAACAAGGCTCATATGCAGGTATTGTCTGACCTGAGAAGTTTAGATACTATTAGTATTGGGTTATCTATGGTATTGAGTATCAACAACCACGGGTGGAAGAAGTACAATATTCACCTCTGAGACGTAACAGAGTAGAAATATTAAGATAAAATGTAAATACTCAAGTACCTGTGAATTGAACTTTTCACCACTATACCATACCCAGCCCTAAGTCTCTGGTGTAACTTTACATATATTATGAGCATTTTACCTCTGTTACCATGCCGACTCTTTATTTCTTTCTCCTATTTTGCAGTTAACAAGATGACTTTCTGCCAACTGGATGAATCCAAGAAGAAACAGCAGTCAATAAAAAGTAAGAGTAAGTAACATTCATTTTGGAAAAAATAATTTGCCTGTTGTTGATTTAATGTTTACAACAAAGTAATTTGGTACAGATTGTTTTCAGACAGTCTATAAAGCCAGCAGAGCTATGGTATTTAGATATTAAGCAGAACCAAACTGAAAGACAAGCATAAATTGTCTAGGGAGTGTTCTGTAGATTTACTATTCCCATTGTTCTCAATAGGGCTTTGTCCTGTTCTGTTTGGTGTTATTCATTAGAGGTAGCCCGAGGTCACTCAGCTGCCACATGGTTAAATGTTTACCCTGATTAGGACGTCATGCCACCAGCAAGTTTACATGAACACACTCATCTGAAAAGTTGCATTTCAGAGTATAAACACCACCCACTTTATGTTTTCTATCAGTCTTCATATGCTGTTATTGTTGATTTGCTTTATATGCACAATGTAAGTGATTCTAGATCAGAGCTTTTTGATCCATTATGCAATGGTGAGCTTTTTCTAATGCAACACACATTTCCTTTGACAGGTGATGAAGCCGTCATGTACAAGTCCCTCCCAGCCCAGGAGCCCCAGCACCGGGACGATTTCCTGAAATGTGAGTCCCACTTTCTCTGATCCCGTTTTCGGCAGTGACACAGATCACTGCTCTGCCTGCTCCTTTCAGTGCACAAGGCAAATTAAATGCTGATGAGGTTCTCTGTCAGACCCTGAGGTTGACCACAAAATCTGGTTCTAGTGACTACTGCATGTCCCACAGTGTTGACAGAGACTGGGAGTAAGTCATTACAGAGATATTAGCTGGCACTTACACAGCTTTGCGATTTTATTTCAATTTGCAGTTTAAGTGCTTCCTCCTTTTTTTGCAAGTGCATGAAACGCTTATATAATCAACCTTAGAAAAATATTTTTTCTAATATTATAAAAGATAATAATCAGTTTTAACTAAGTTTCTTGGGGACAGCTTTTAGTATTAACCTAAACAAATTCCATAGCCATTACGGTCATAGGAGAAGTATAAGAGACAAATAAAAGAACAGTGTGCTAATCTCAGAAAACAACATAACTTTACCGCAATGTAGCTTTAAAACCAGGCAGACAACACTTATGCCTTATTACGACACATCCATGATTCCTAAGATGTTGGGATGTATACTTACAAAAAAAACAACTAAAATAAAGTCATGGAAAAAAATACTAGACCACTGAATTATGGCTACAAATAATTTTCTTCAATTTCATCTTCATTTTGATGCCTGGTACAACTACAAACATTTGTTTGGATAATATAATGATAACAACAACAACAAAAGTTCATTAGAGTTTAATTTAAGAGCTGATATCTAGACATTTTCTATGGTTTTCTTAAAATTATTTTAGTTATCAAGAAAACCATGGAAAATGGCTAGATATCAGCTCTTAAATTAAACTATCATGAGCCATTTTTGTTGTTTTCATTATATTTGTCCAAACAAATGTACCTTTAGTTGTACCAGGCATTAAAATGAACAAGAAATTATAGAAAAGGGGTGGTAAAATCATTTTCCATGACTGTATATCGTCTTTGTACAGTTTTCAATTCAATATATGTTAAGAAGAATTAGCAAAGTATCCCATTCTGTTTCATTTAGACAGTGTCCCAACTCTTTTGGTGTCTGGGTTGCGTTATGATATCCAAAACCGAAGGCAATATCTGCTTCCCATATCACAAAATCAATATAATATAAATATATTGCCCAGCCTTATAGGTCCAAAGGTTGCAGGTCTCAGCTTATAGTTTCAGTTTAATTTGCACTTTGTTAGCTGGACTTCTGTTTGTGGTTAAACTCACAAACAGTGTTGATCCCTCTGGCCTTTCAGATAATAGGCCGGGCAGATCTAGGAGAGGCCACCGGGTGTCCCACCAACTGTGACCCACAGAGGTGGACATCAACAGCAGGCAGGTGACAGTTATATTCTGATTTCTGTGCCAGAGGGTGTCCAACTTTTCCTTTTAATTCTATCATTGCAGAAGTTAGCTCCAAATCGAACAGAACTAGAAATCCAAAATGACTTGCTGCTGGCAGGGCAGTGGTGAGGGGTGCTTTAAGCTGCTGGGAAATAGGGCTGGGCAATATATCATGTAAAAAATATATCAATATATTTTTAAATGTGATATGGAATTAGATCATATCGCATATACGTATCAATATAGTTAAAATAGTTTTTCTTTCTTAATATATAAATGCTGCCCTTACTTGGGTTTGTCATATTTAGTTCTTTCGTAATGTTTGTTATTCTTTCCTAATATTAATATATTTATTTCAGAACAAGATTGGCCTATTTTATTTCATAGGCTATTTTTATTTAAGAGGGTTTTTTTTATTTAAATGTGCACTTTATGGAGCTTTGATTTTAAAACAGGTACTCCTTTTGTTATACAGTATCTACAGGTGCATCTTAATAAATTAGAATATGATGGAAAAGTCCATTTCCGGTAGTTCAAGTCAAACAGCCCCAACCAAGTATTGAGTCATATAGATGACATACTTTCAGAGTCCAACATTTCCATATTAAACATACTTTATTACAAAATTGGTCTTTTGTAATATTCAAATTTTTTTGAGAGACTGAATTTTAGGTCTTCATTAAATATAAGCCATAATCATTATAATTAGAAGAAATTAAATAAATGAAGACATGATAAGTTTCATTCTGTGTGTAATAGACCTATATAATGTGCTATTTCCACTTTTTCAATTGAATTACGTACTGACGTAAATAAACTTTTCTATCATATTCTATTTAATTGATATGCACCTGTATGTTCACATAATTAAACAGTTTCAATAAAACTTCTTGTGACATATCATATTTGGCTTTAACTTTGACTGAACATTGGCTCTCACTTTGTGATAAAAATATCAGGATATATATCGTGTATCAATATTCAGCCTAAATATATCGGGATACGACTTTTGGTCCATATCGCCCAGCCCTACTGTGAAAGACTTTGTCCATCTTGGGTTTCCTCCTTTACATTTAATCCAAGCAATGTTAGTTAAAAACTTCCTCTTTTAAGTAAATGTTTAATCTATCTTCCTAGATGCGTGCCAGCTCACTCTGGACTCCAACACAGCCTACAGACAGCTCTACTTGTCTCGAGGGAACAGGAAAGCTGCCCTCAAGAGAGACCCCCAGGCCTACGGCGACCACGCCTCCAGGTTCGACTCCCTGCCCCAGGTCCTGTGTAAGGAGTCTCTTGCCGGTGGAGCTTACTACTGGGAGGTGGACTGGAGCGGGGAAGGGGCCGCCATCGGAGTCACCTACAAAGGCATCAAGAGGACGGGGTACGGCGACAGCTGCCGCATCGGCTACAACCGCAAGTCTTGGAGCCTCTTCTGCTCTGACTCCAGCTACTCAGCCCGCCACAGCAAAGACCAGATAGAGGTCAACGCACCCTACTCCTCACGTATCGGGGTGTTCCTCGACCACTCGGGGGGGACCCTCGCTTTCTACAGCGTAGGGGAAAGCATGTCCCTCATCCACCGCTTCAAGGCTTCCTTTAGCGAGCCTGTCTATCCGGGTTTCTGGGTTTGGTACGAATCAGCCGTCACCCTTATCCATCAGTGATTCAATAACACACTTCCAATGATCAATGTACAACTGTGATTGAGTTTAAGAGAACAAAAACTATTTATCACTATTTAGAACACCAATATACACTAAAGGGCAAAAGTTTGGAAGCAAGATCAAATTTGTACAGAAAAAGATCATAGTTTCATTGCTATACTACACAACAAAATAAAGGTGATTATTATATAAAGAGTCACTTATTAGAACACTTTCACTATAATTATCAGGTCTTTGGGTTTTTATTGCTTAGATTTTGTGTACCCTTATTTCCTTAATGTATAAATCTGTACTCTTGTTTCTTTACTCAGCTGCTTCTTTCTAGTCATTTCTGTGGTAGTTTGTCAGAGATATGAACACAGTTGAGATTTATTGGGATTTTTGTATCCAAACTCTGAAAAGCCAAACAGCTAAAGTGAATTATGTAAGCTGTGATTTGTTTTTTTACTTTTGCACTGAAGTTGTGACTCTTCCAAATCTTCTCAACCCTAAAACTAAGCCCTCCTTTATTTTGTTAATATTTATTTAGCAATGGTCTGGTAATATCAATGAATACCTAAAGGTAAATTGAGGAAAATGGTTAAATTCAATAAAAGGTAAAGTCTGATCATGCAGTAAACACATCCAAAAATCCAAAGAATCCATACTGGTTTTTAAGAAAGCCATTGTGAGAAGAAAATGTAAGTTGCTTTCAAACTTTTGGCCTGCAGTGTACACTATAATGTTATAATTATTTTTACAATATTGGATATTTTGTTGTTGTTGTTTAGACCATGTACACTATGTGTTGAGTATCAGGGGAGCTGTGAATATTCTGCAAATCAACATGTGTGAAATGTCAGATCAGGTGTATATAAAGTGAATGCATTTAAATTATAATTTCAAACAATGAAGGCTGTACTTGATTGAAACATGTTTTGATCATTTATAAAGGTTATGATACACTTATTTTTTATCAATAAACTTAAAAAAAGGAAAACTGTCATTTATGTTTAATTTTTTGTTACATTTTCTACTTCAACTAATGCGTCATTTCATTATATATTACTTTTCTGATTATATTCTTTTAATAATTGATGAACCGATCTAAAAACTGTCAGATCAGGTGTATATAAAGTGAATGCATTTAAGTTATAATTTCAAACAATGAAGGCTGTACTTGATTGAAATATGTTTTGATCATTTATAAAGGTTATGATACACTTATTTTTTATCAATAAACTTAAAAAAAGGAAAACTGTCATTCATGTTTCATTTTTTGTTGCATTTTCTACTCCAACTAATGCATCATTTCATTAAATATTACTTTTCTGATTATATTATTTTATTAATTGATTAACCGGTCTATAAACTGTCAGAAAATAATGAAATAATGTCAAACCCAGTTTCTCAGAGTAGGGGGTAATGTCTTTAAACGTCTTGTTTTGTTTGTCCAAAATTCAAATATATTCAGTTTAATATATCAAACAAAGAAAATCTCCATATTTAAGAGGCAGAAGACAGCATTTTCTGACATTTTTGCATGATAAATTAATCGATTTATCAAAAATAGTTGGCAATTATTCAATAGTTCTGTTTAATTAGCTAATTGATAAGTTGACTTATCTTTGCAGCACTATATCTATTATCACAAACCCAACAATACTTAGCTGCAGGGCGCATATGGGATTTTTGAACTGGGGGAGAAGCTGTCAGCAAATGATTTCAACTCAGTGAGTTATTTTTCCACACCATGCCTTAACCCAAATTTGTTTTATTTAATTATTTTTAACGGACTGTAGTGTAAGCAACAACCAACATATTTCCATAAATAAAAAGAAGTTTGTACATTAAATTCCCAGTGCAGCTAAACAGATTTACTGACTTGAAGCTGACTCAATGAAGGACCCAAAAACATCTCTCCTCCTTTCATTACCCTGAACATACTGCTGGGCATTTTCTTGTCTGTCCAGTCTGTCAAGCCTGTAGAACCAGTGTTTCCCACAGGATTTTCTGAGAGTTTGATGGGGATCCTGACAAAATAGAGGGGTCCAGGGTCATGGTCCCTCAGATACATTTTTGCCCTAAAAGCCCAAATTTGGTGCCTCTTGCACATTCTAATGCCACTATTCCATCTTAATCATTGCATATTTTAGAGAATTATTGTAAAGGAGAATAAGGGTTCTTCTATGTTTTATTTAAGGCGTCATATTTTGAGAGTCTTTTTTGCAAATTCTGTGGTGGACTCTGCGAACACATCCATGTGCTCTTATTTTGAAAGCTACATGTGTTTGCTTTTGATTTTGAAGGCTGGTCTTCTTACCATAACACTTATGGTGTGTTCAATTTACACTCAAAGTTGGAACTTGGAGCTCTGGAAAATGTCGAAAATTCTGACATTTGTGTAGACCTTGAACGCACCATTAGCCATTCCACACAAACGCCGGTAAAAAATTTAAATTAAGTAAATTAGTCTAACTAACGGAACATTAATCCTCTGTTTTACCGGCAATGTTTGTCGCCTTATGCAGGGAAAGTCCCTAGTGCCATCTGCGCGCATTACCTGTAAACCTGCATGTTATGCAATAAAATATGAAGTTGGAGATCATATTCAAGCTTGATCTAATCAGTTCCATCCTCTATTGTTTAATATCGTAATAAAAATAACATCTACCATGTTACCAACACTCAAAATAAGCAAGATAAAGTACATCTGCTGTGAGACAGTTAGGAGAGTGAATAATGTGTTTGTGTGTTCTGATCAGTTCTTTGTCTGAGAAGAACAAAGCTGGTGTTGTGGAGGCCTGGGAGGCTGGAGAGGAACTGTACAGGAGTAGGTGAGGTGTGACTGAGGGGCTCCTGAGGTCACAGATGGCCGAGCCTCATCTAACAGCAGGTTTCAGTGTTTGTGGTATGCTGATCTGAGGTTTGGTCAACTCTAAAGATCTTTATCATTGAGTTAGTCATTAAAAGTCTTCAAGATTCATGCAGTTAAAGTATTACTGAGCTCATTTCCTTCACAAAAGTAGGTGTAAAAGTAGATGACTTTCTCTTGATAATTGTAAAAAATAAAATAAAAAAATAGGACTATACTGCAAACTAACAGCAGTAACTAGATATTTGGTTGAAATTGAGTGATAACTAAAAATGAACTCCTTGATGTTTGTTTTATATTTTGACAAAGTTTTAGGTTTCAGTGTTGCTTTATTTCAGAGAAATGATGATATAAAAATTGCAGTAACTACAAATGTGAGATAAAATTATATTAAGACTAAAATATAACATTACTTTATACTATTACGTCTAAAATACACAAATCTTTAAATCGAGTTGTTAAACACTTTTAAATACATTTATGACAAAATCAATTTGAAAATGTTTATTCACTGAAAACTAAATATAAAAGCTGAAAGAAGACAACATTATAGTTACTGCACTCTGGTTTTGCATTACTATTAGAACCTGTTACAGCAAAACCAGAGTGCAGTAACTTCGCTTTTGATACTCAAAGTGTCAAAAGAAGCACATTTGAATACTAAATATAATCCACAGACACAGTGCAAAAAAAAGGTGTGTCTAAAAACAAGATAAAAAAACTAAATTTGAGGGAAATTATCTTGCTGCATGGACAGATAATTTCACTTGACAAGATTTCTTAAATTAAGATGATCAAATATAGAAATAAGCATGTTGAACGCTTAAAATAAGAAACTAACTCTTAAAACAAGATAAATTAAAGCTGCAAGCAGCGATGAACTGGCCTGAGCAGAGTGCACTGCAAATTATTTGTTTCTTACAAAGATAAAAAAAAATAACATTTAGAAGTGTTAGATAATTTACCTTGTTTTAAGAGTTAATTTCTTATTTTAAGTGTTCAACATGCTTATTTCTAGATTTAACAATCTTAATTTAAGAAATCTTGTCAAGTTAAATTATCTGTCCATGCAGCAAGATCATTTCCCTCTGATTTAGTGGTTTTATCTTGTTTTTAGACACCCTTTTTTTGCAGTGCATTGTTGTGAACAGTCCTCTGAGTTTAGATTGTGAAATCCTAAAACTGCTGCGTTAAGGGAAATGTTGAAGATAAAGAGTATGAGAAACTCCTCCAGAATCCTTGAGGTTTTAGTCATCTGCTTCATGTTTTCATGTAGGAACTATTTTCTTTCTTGTATAGTTCCTCCTCTACTGCTCACATAAATCTATATGGCTGATAATTCCAGCTCTTGGCAAAAAAAAAAAAAAAATCTAGATTAATAAATAGTACTAAAGGTAAGACGAAAAATATGTATTTCTGATATTGGGGTGAACTGTCCCTTTAAGGACGTGTAACATTAAAGTAGCCTGATAATAATTAGACTGCATTCTTTGTCATTTTGTAATGACTGGCAGCATTTAAAAGACCTTGGACAAAAAATGTCAAAATATCTTTTTCATTTGGACTTCACTACATATATTTTGTCACATTATTTGATTATTTTAACCATCTTCTCCATAAGTTGCTACTGAACTTGACTTGACACTATGAAACATCCGAACAAAAAGTTTTTTTTCAGTTCCCATAGTTCTAATTGTCTGTAACTTCCAGTATCCTGGGTTTGACTGTGGAATCCTAAAACTGCTGCCTTTAGGGAAAACTTTGAAGATATAGTAGAGAGGATATGAGAAACCCCTCCTTGAGGTTTAAAAAGAGCATTTAGGAAGTGAACACCAATTCATCTCAATTCTCATGTATTTCTCTATCTCCTGTAATCACACCAAAGGGTTTGTGTTTTTTGTTGCTACTTTTTTACAAATCAAAATGGCCAAAAACTAATATATTGTTATTGTGTCTTGATTTTTACACACAAAAAACTTGTGACAAAGTCCTGACTCCTGCAGAATATTGTCAGATTGTTTCAATCCGTCTGGTGAGCATTAGCTGTAAATTTGGCTGTTGTCTCAGCTTTGCACAGAAATTATTAAACCTGTAAAATGACTTGGGGTGACCATGCTCCCTCTAGTGGAGAAATATACAAAGTGCTTACCAAGGCTGTCATCTGTTCACCCCATAGGTTCACCACCCTCCGGGAAAGCTTCTGTGTGGAGATGATTCACTGTTAGACATGAAAAACATTCCAAGTGAAAAAATAAAAATGAAAACTTGGCTATGTTGAGAAGTTTTTGCCCATATTTAGTTGAAATTATGAGATTAAAAAAGTCATAATTATGAGATAAAAAGTAGAAAGTAAGGTTCCTTCCTTTCAACTTTTTATCTAATAATTTTGAAATTTTTTGTCATCATTTGACTTTTATCTCATAATTTTGACTTTTTTGTCATAATTAGTACTTTTTATCTCATCATTTTGACTATTTATCTCATAATTGACTTTTTATCTCATAATTTTGACTTAATATGGGGAAAAAAATTCTCAACAAAGTCAAGTTTTAATTTATATTTTTCAAATGGCGGAAATGGGCTTCCTTAAGAGCATTTGATCTCACAATTTTGACTTTTTATCTCATAATTTTGACTTTTTATCTCATAATTATGACTTTTATCTAATAATTTTGACTTTTAACCTCATAGTTGAATTTTTCTCTCATAATTTTGACTTTTTCTCTCATAATTTAAACTTTTCAATTCACAATTATGACTTTTTATCTCATAATTCTCATGATTTTGACTTTTTATCTCATAATTTTAACTTTTTATCTCATAATGGACGTTTTATCTCATAATGGATGTTTTATCTCATAATTGACTTTTTAGCTCATAATTTCGACTTAATATGGAAAAAAAAGTTTTCATTTATAATTTTCAAATGGCGGAAATGGGCTTCCTTAAAACGTTTCATCTCCTAATTTCGACTTTTTATCTCCTAATTTCGACTTTTTATATCATAATTATGACTTTCTATCTCATAATTATAACTTTTTATCTCATATTTGTTTTACTTTTATTTAATAATTATGACTTTTTATCCAATAATTATGCCCTTTAACTCATAATTGTGACTTTTTATCTCATAATTGTGACTTTTTATCTCATAATTTTTACTTTTTATCTCATAATTATGACTTTTTATCTCATAATTTCGATTTAATATGGGCAGTTCTCAACAAAATTAAGTTTCCATTTATATTTTTAGGAAATGGGCTTTCATAAAAAAAAAATGTGAACAACAAAATGTGCAGTTTTCATTGACTAGAACTCACTGTTCCAGCTTACCTATGTCTTAGGACTTGCGAACACAGACCCACTCCGTCTTCATAATGGGAATGGTTACTTCAAACAACATGTCACAGGCCTCCTGAACAGATTGAAACTGCCTCGGTACTTTGAACACGTTTGTTTTGTGGAACCCCAGCTAGTGACTGCATACGGTACCTGTCATTTCACACAGAGTTAAAGGAAACAAATCAAATAGTCAAGACAGCTTTCGTGTAATTTTTGTTCATTAGCAAACAGAGCCAGGGTAGCATGTAAAAAAGTAAAATATTGTTTCCTCACTTTAAAAAGTAAAAGCCGAGATTCCTTTGAGATACCACACGGGAACATGAGGTAAGAAGCTTAAATAGGCTAAAATTCAGTAACACTGACCCAAACCTACCCAAACTGGCAGCCCGTCACTCACACCATAATTAATTTACGTCGTGTGACTTAATAAGCAGGTTCTAATGGTTTTATCCCACCATTAGGCCTCCCTGTCTATAGGGGGCAATATACTTTAAACTGACATAGAAACAGGACTTGTTTCTCGTCGGACACAGTTACCCGGTGCACCGCCAGAAAGAAGCGCCGCATTCTCACATTTTCGCAAGTGTGGCTGCACAGGTGAGTTCAGATCCATCCAGAAACTGTAATAAATACTTCAGCTTTTGCTCTTTCACTTCCCGATGCTGTAGCATATTTACTATAATCTAAATCCTTACTATTCGCTAGCATCAAATCCTCAGCGGTGTGTTAAGGCAGCTACTGAAGACAGAAAACCGATGAATGGAGCTAGCTAGATTGCTAACACAACATTAGCTAGCGTTAGCATGGTGTTTTTCTGTATTCGTGCTGTTGAAAAGATAACCGGGAAGATATGTTGCCTCCGCCTGTCATTTGAGTTATTTTGCTAACTACTGATGTGGGTGAAATATCAGTAGTACATTCTCAAATATGACAAGTTAAAAAAACAAAGCAGTTGGGCAAACACTGTCCTGTGTTGTGGCATGCGTTACAACTGTCACTATGACAACCGACTGGACTGGACAGACTCCGTAGTTACATTTATGTGCTCCAGCTTGGTTAACTAGTTTAATGTGAGCTCAGAAACCTGGTTAGAAACTTGATACTTTCCCTGTTTAAAAGAAAGGAGAAAAAAACTGAAACACCAGTGCGATCTGGATTGATGCATCGATTCAGTGAGCCAGTATCCTCCGGAATAGCTCAGTAATATAACTGTTTAATCATGTTTTTGATGTTTTTTTGTGAGCCAAAGAATCGATCTATCATATTGTGATTAAACCTGTGATTTACACCCCTACTTCTAGCTCATCTTCCATATTATTTCTCAGTGATGTTGGGCAGAAGTCTTGTTCAGTCTTACTATTAATGTGTTCTTTTTTTGTTTAAATTGAGACTTGTGTAATATTTGTTATCATTGTGTCATTTTTATCATGTAAATGGATAGAGAAAAGGCAATATCGGCTTCAAGAATCGTCCCAAAAAAATCTGCAGCACATATCGGGATCAGTTAAGACTGATGTCAAAATAATCGGTATCAGCATCGGGCTTATTTCCTGGATACTCTTTAGATAATGAAAGCCACTGTGCTGATATTTCTGGAAGTATTTTTGGAAGATGATATTTTGTTCTGAAGGGTAATAATAATAAGGGTAATAAGGGTAATAAATAATAATCTTAGGGTAATAACCTCCTACTATTACTGCTGTTTGTCATTTTTTAAGACTCACTTTTCCCTTGTCCTTTGTTAGTTTCCAATAGGAGTTATATTCATTGTAATTTATTATTGTTTTGTTATATTAAAGATGCTTCTGTCTGCTTCTGACTAAATATAGATGGCGACTACAAAGGTTCCAGAGGTTCGTGACATAACACGGATCGAGAGAATCGGTAAGCAACCACGTTCACACTGGGGCCTTTATGTGTTGATTTCCAATGGCATCTGGTCTTTACTCCCTCTTCCAAATGTGCTTAATATTAACATTTCTATTCTGTGTTTAGGAGCACATTCTCACATTCGTGGCCTTGGTTTGGATGATGCTCTGGAACCAAGACAGGTAGCGTTAAGCCTTAAGTTCACAGCATGTACTGTAGCTATGGGACTTCCCTGTTCAGATGGTATTTAGCACCTAACAAGGTGATATAATATTTAAAGTATAACTGTAAGGAAACCCTGAAAGCCATCTGAGTGAGGATAAAGTGAGTGAGCAAAAACAAGAATTGCCTTTTTCTCAAAATTCTCATTGTTTGAAATGATCCGGGTATGTAACGTAAAGCAAAAGAGTGAAAGACAAATTCAGTATCATGAGCAGAAATGTTGGGAATTTAACAGATATATTAGATTACAGCATAGAATGAGGTGTAGTTGTGCGTTAATAGGTGTTTGGCTTCAAGGATACCTGTTCGTGTTCACCTGCAGGTGTCTCAGGGGATGGTGGGCCAGCTGGCCTCCCGTCGGGCAGCAGGGGTCATCCTGGAGATGATCAAAGATGGCCACATCGCTGGCAGAGCCGTTCTGATCGCTGGCCAACCTGGCACAGGAAAGACTGCTATCGCTATGGGTAAGCCAAGGGTCACATTGGAGGCTTTCCAGAACATTATCATTTCATCGTCCTCCTCTTCTTGAAGTCATATTGTTGTTGTAATTGGTTTAAGTTATATTTTCATAAAGCATAAGTTCCTTTTACCCTAGATTCACTATGTGAGTATAGGTTCAGCTGAAATTATTATCAATTTTTATGCAGGCATCGCCCAGTCTCTTGGCAACGATACTCCCTTCACAGCGCTGGCCGGTAGTGAGATCTTCTCCCTGGAAATGAGCAAGACCGAGGCGCTCAGCCAAGCCTTTAGAAAAGCCATCGGAGTGAGGATCAAGTGAGTGAGCAAACACAATAATTTATGTTTTGTAATTTTCATTGTTTGAAATGAATCAGTATTCATAGTGGGTTTCTCTTTCAGAGAAGAGACAGAGATTATTGAAGGAGAGGTGGTGGAGATCCAGATTGATAGACCAGCCACTGGAACGGTACGCTGCTAACGGGACGGGATACAATTATTCTATATTTTTATAATAAATACATTTGACATTATCTCTGGTTTTACTTGGCCGAATATAATCCCAAAAAAATCTGGCATGGAGTTTAAAGCCAGAACTTGAGGGAAGCTGATAGCAAGACTCAACGTTCATTTTTAAGTCTTCACGTCATGAAGAAGTAATGTGCAGGTGCTTTCATGGACTTGAGAGGGTTAACTAGTTTAATGTGAGCACAGAAACCTGGTTAGAAACTTGATACTTTCCCTGTTTAAAAGAAAGGAGAAAAGAACTGAAACATCAGCGCGATCTGGATTGATGCATCGATTCAGTGAGTCAGTATCTTTTGGAATAGCTCAGTAATATAACTGTTTAATCATGTTTTTGATGTTTTTTTGTGAGCCAAAGAATTGATCTTTTTGCCAGAGCACACTTTATGAGTTGCTTGAAGGCAACATTATAGGGAATAGGAAATTGAAACAAGTGTAAAACAGTACACACTCTGCTGTTAACACTGTCAACCTTATACATATTTATCTTTGTCTCGCAGGGTGCAAAGGTGGGCAAGCTGACCCTAAAGACGACTGAGATGGAGACAGTATATGACTTGGGCAACAAGATGATTGACAGCCTCAGTAAAGAGAAGGTTCAAGCAGGGTGAGCTCGTTGATCTTTATACACCAGGATGACTCAGGCCTGTCTGCTGGCTGTACGTTATCTAACTGCTCCTCTTTGTTTTCTCTCAGTGATGTTATTACTATCGACAAAGCCACTGGAAAGATCAGCAAGCTGGGCCGCTCCTTCACCAGAGCCAGAGACTACGATGCTATGGGAGCTCAGGTATCCTCTCACTGTTACATCTGCTGTTTCTCCATTTTCACATTTGACATACCAGAGACAATACATAACTCCCCTTATTCAAATAACCTCAGCTTCATCATGATCATCATCATCATCAGTTTCTTTTCCTTCACAACCAGTTCACAAACTCATCCAAATATTTGAGATATATGTAATTTAAGTTTAATTTAGCTAATCGAATCCTAAACACTACTAAAAAAGCACACCATCATTAATATACCATCATTTTGACTGTTTATTTCATAATTACGACTTTTTATCTCATAATTTTGACTTTTTGTAACAATTATGACTTATTAACTCATAATTTTGACTTTTTATCTCATAATTATGACTCTTATCTCATAAATGTGACTTTTATCTTATAATTTTGACTTTTTTATCATAATTTTGATTTTTTTATCTCATATTTTTTGACTTTTTATCTCATAATTTTTTGACTTTGTCTCATAATTTTGACTTTTTATCTCATAGTTATGACTTTTTATCTCATAATTATGACTTTATTTCATAATTTTTACTTTTTGTCATAATTATGACTTTTTATCTCATAATTTTTACTTTTTATCTCATAAACACAAACTTCCTAAACACTACTAAATAGGCACACCATCATTAATATACGATCGTTACAGTCATTAATAAACAGTGAATTTGATCTGAAAGTTCCACACAGGGACCACACTTAAAACCGCGACACATTGTGGAAGAGTAATTAATTTAAGGGGCAGCTTTTTTAAATGAACTGTATTTGTGTTACCTTGTAGACACAGTTTGTACAGTGTCCAGAGGGAGAGCTGCAGAAGAGGAAAGAGGTGGTCCACACAGTGTCCCTCCACGAGATCGACGTCATCAACAGCCGCACACAGGGCTTCCTGGCTCTGTTCTCCGGAGACACCGGAGAGATCAAGTCGGAAGTCCGGGAGCAGATTAATGCCAAAGTGTGTGAGTGGAGAGAAGAGGGCAAGGCAGAGATCATCCCTGGGGTACGTGCAGCTCTGTGCATGAGTGCTTTCTGTTCAGTTCGTCTCTGACTGTACTTGACTAATTTTCTATGTCTGTGGTTTCAGGTGTTATTTATTGATGAGGTCCATATGCTGGACATGGAGTGCTTTTCCTTCCTGAACCGTGCCCTGGAGAGTGACTTGTCCCCAGTTCTTATTATGGCCACCAACAGAGGCATCACCCGGTACTGTTTCTGTCTACACTTTCCTCCCATCTGATCATTTGAGTTGTCTTATTTAGGAATACATCAATAAATCAACCGTTTTTTAATGGGTTACTTTTAAGTCCATGGAAATTCTTTTTTAGACCACCCTTGTTTTCTTCAATTTCTTATTCATTTTAATACCTGGTACAACTAAAGGTACATTCTAGCCATTTTCCATGGTTTCCTTGATAATGATTTTGGTTTTTATTAAGAAAAACATGGAAAATGTCTAGATATCAGCTCTTAATTTAAACTCTTAAGAGCTATTTTTGTTGTTATCATTATATTTGTCCAGACAAATGTACCTTTAGTTGTACCAGACATTAAAATGAACAAGAAACTGAAGAAAAAGGGGGTTCTAATAATTTTCCCCATGCATGTATATCACTAAATGTCCACTCTTTTATCTCTTAGTATCCGCGGCACAAACTATCAGAGCCCTCATGGGATCCCCATTGACCTGCTGGATCGCCTGCTCATCATCGCCACCTCCCCCTACACCGAAAAAGAGACGAGGCAGATCCTCAAGATCCGGTGAGAGTCCATGTTCATCAAACTGTGTGTGTGCGCGCTTCTTCTCAGCGCTATATAAGGGACATTAACTGACATGATTGCATTTCAGGTGTGAGGAGGAGGATGTGGAGCTGAGCGAGGAGGCTCACACCGTCCTGACCCGCATCGGCATGGAGACGTCCCTGCGCTACGCCATCCAGCTGATCAGCACCGCTGGACTGGTGTGTCGCAAGCGCAAGGTAAGATCAGTCTGAACGAGCAGATTGTATGGTTGTCAAAGTCATTGTTACGACATCTAGAAGGTACCTTTTTTTAACAATTGGACAGATAACATTTCAGTATTTGAGTCATGAATTCCTATAGTCTCTGTTAGAGCTGGCCGATATGGACCAAAAGTCATATCCTGATATATTTAGGCTGAATATCGATATATATCCTGATATTTTTATTGCAAAGTGAGAGCAAGTTTTCAGTCAAAGTCAAAGCCAAATGTGACATGTCACAAGTAGTTTTATTGCAACCGTTTATTTAAGTGAACATAAATACTGTATAACAACAGGAGTACCTGTTTCTTTCTTTTTTTCCCTTTTTTTTAATCAAAGCTCCATAAAATGTATCTTAAATAAACATAGACCAATGTTTTTCTGAAATAAATATATTTATATGAGGAAAGAATACCAAATATTATAAATATGACAAACCCTAGTAAGGGCAGCATTTATATATAAAGAAAGAAACAATTTAACTATATCGATATATGTGATATGGTCTAATTCCATATCACATTTTATTTAAAAATATATCGATGTATTTTTAATATCAATATAATTCGACCAGCCCTCGTCTCCGTGTTGATGTCCTCTCTGTGTTTTGGCTTCTTCAGGGAACAGAAGTTCAGGTGGAGGACATCAAAAGGGTTTACTCTCTGTTCCTGGACGAGGCCCGGTCCTCTCAGTACATGAAGGAGTATCAGGATTCCTTCCTCTTTAATGAAACACGTGAGTTTGCTTTTCATCGTCTCTGTCTTTGGTAGCGGCTGAATTCCTCGGCTCTGGATCACACACAGCAACCTCACATTGATGCTGCATTCACACAAGTTAAATCAGAGTGGAACAATGCATCAAACAGCATTCAGGCAGGCTCCTGCTGCACAATCAGACCATGCCAAAGTAATATACCAGTGTTAATCGCTTCATACATGTGACCACAATTGCAAAAACCTGCTTATACTTGGCGTGTCAGCCCAGCACTGCAGGGATATGCATCTCCATTATAACAGGGCTATCTGCCTGAAGGTGTGTGACCAGTGGTCAAAAGAGTGGCTGTAAAACTGAGCAGCTGTATCATGGTAGATAGACACAATTAATTTCCTATAAATTCCAAACAGTAGAAGCCCCCTGGTGTCTGCAGCTCACTGTTACAGTTGCTGCTTGTACTCCTCCCTGCAGTGTTAGTAGTTTTTACTGAAGAATAGTGTTCAGCCCAGCTCGTTTTGGAGAGCAGTAACATGTAATTGGGATAAGAAATGAGGTGGAATGCAACACTGGGCAGTTCTGGTTAAACCTCTGAAGTCCAAGAGATTTTGGTTCAAATTTGTCAACTTCCTATGCATTAACTCTTTGGAGTTTGGGGCTACTTTGTTGGTTTTTGACTCCTTTTCATTCTGCCTATATATGCAACTTAAATAATGATCACCATGCCATGCTGGTATCATCTTTTTCAGCACAACCTCACCTGATTATTATTTTGTCATTTTGACTTACTGGATCAACATTTTGAAACACAAAAAACCCACAAAAAAAAGATACAAAAAACATGTTTGAAAAAAAAACGCACACAAAATTACAAAAAACACAAATAAAAAACATACAAAAAACACAATTTTTTTAAACAAAAACAAAACACACAGAAAAAAAACACACAAAAACACACAATAAAATTATTAAAAAAAACATAAAAACACAGAATACACATTACAAACACAAAAAAACACAATTAAAAAAAAATAAATACAAAAAAACACAGATAAAAACACACCAAAAATAGCCCAAAATCACACAAAAAAAAAACAGTAAACACAAAAGATTGCATTAAAAATGTTGAAACACACACTGCAAAATCTGAAAAATCTCTGCAAAAAAAGTAAAATAATATTACTACACTTGGTCATGGTGATTTTAAACCATTGCTGAAAAAGAGTTGACCAATAGATTGGACATGGAAACTTTAGAGAAAAGCTGACATCAGGGCTCCATGCTGCTTTGTTTTTACCTGATGAAGAAGTCGTGCTCCGGCGCTTTCGTGGACTCCAGAGGGTTAAGGTCAAGAGGCTGTACGAGGCTGACAAATAACCAAAGCACTATACAGAGTTGAATAAATTAATTACCGAGCTCTTGGCTCAAAAGCTCTAAAGAGCAAAAAGAGGTCAGCACCCATAAGCTTTCAAAAGCAACAGACAAAACAAACTAATATTTAAACAAAGGATGTCCAACTCTTGGTTCTCTGAATCTAACTCATTTTTACAAACTAACAGAACATAACTTACAAAGGTTCCCAAAAACACTGCCTGAACCACTCAGACAGGCAAGCAATTCTGCAACACTCAATAATACAATACAATACTTTCTAATAACACAAAGTGCTGCTAATTTAGTGATAAACAAATTTAATTTCCTTTAAACTCTTCACAAAATTCACCTGTTTATTTTGTTATTTGAAAGGTTGAATTTAAAAGTGTGTTTTTCTAAGCAGCAACACGCTAAGCAAAATATATAGGGAAAAAAATCCTATCTCAGCTCAGTATTGCACGAACAGGCTCAGCTTTCCCATTATGTCCTTTAAAATAACAACAATAGAAGGAGAATAATGTATCTGTACAAAACCTTCATCACATGGTGAATAATCAACATGTATTTTGTTCTTACATTTCAGAAACAGCTTCAATGGACACGTCATAATGAAGATGCCTGTTTTGTTTTGTTACTCTGAAGTTTTTATGTTGTCGCTCGTCTCTGCAGTCAGAGTCAATTCAGAACTGGATTTTACTTAAATTTGAATTCAGCATTGAGTTACATTGAAGATAAAATTCAAATGTTTTCAGTTCAAAGAACCTCCTGACATTTTCCTTCTCTGTTCAACCTCAATTCTTCATTGTTTGAATTCAAATTTATTCACTAAAATTTGACTTAATTCTGAATTTTCCCACAAATCTGTTCATCATTGAGGCCTTATGGCAGGAATATCCATTCCTTAAGTGTTTTCCCTTATTTTGTTGACTTGTCTTGACATGGTTTATTTTTATGAAACGTATTAAACAGGCTTTTCTAAGCACACTGTGATGATTTGTTTTCTTTTTTGTCACTCGGTTAAACGTTTCAAAACCCATATAAGTGAGAAAACATTAATTAGAACTTTAAATCACAAGTTTTGTTTCATGCTACATTCTAATTGAGGAGATGAGCACTAGAAAATATAGTACAACACAGTAAAAATTACAAAACCAAACCAAAACTGTTGTTAGCCCAGTGTCCTACCCTATATTTTTTGCACAATTATGTAAAAAGCTTGACAAAAACACCTTTGAACACTGCAAGAGCTGCAACATGCAAGAGCCCTGACACCTTTAAATCTATCTTCAGTTTGAGCCAGAGTCATTTGTGAAACGTGACATTGCAAACATTTGCAATCTGCATGTAAACAGAGCTCACAAATCACTGTGTGTGATGGGCCTGTGGTCGGGAAGTAACCAGTTCCTAATTTGATTAAAATGCAAAACATGGGGACAAATACACAAAACTTGACAGCATAGATGTATTCTCCAGTTTATCTGAAGCTAATGTGAGGCTTCAGCAGTCAGAGTTAAACAGATTAAGGCCATATGTTTTAAATTTAGTCATTTTACAGCCGACAGTATTTGCATAATGGCAAAATGTATCCTCTGACTTTGAATTTTTTCCCAGTTATTAGTCATCCTAAAAACTGATATTTATGTGTTAAGCTATTTGATTTACTTTTTTTTCTCTTTTCTCCTTCTGTTTGTGATTTTCTTTTTTTTTCTTTATTTTATTAGTTTTGTAGTCAAATATTGTAATATTGAGACAAAAATGTGAATGTATCTTCTTGTTTTGACTGTTTAGCCTTCTTATTCTTGAAATTAATTTGGCCTATGAGACTTGTTACTTTGATACTTTGAAACAACTGTTGACAAGAACTGAATCAAAGTCAAAGTTTGGAAATGTTATTTCCATCAATTATTTCTCCCCATTGGTGTTGTATTAAAAATCGTTGGAAAGGCTGATTAGTTACCTTTACAACGATGTACAACTTTTAAGGATCGTGCTTGTCTAGAATGAGTAACAGCTAAACGTGTGGGTAGAGCCCAAAAAAGAATGTGCCAAAATCCCCTGCAATATTCTCCTGTTGGTGTTTTGAGTTACTTGGTGGATTGGATGATTGCACTCACACACAGTACTCCCCCACAGTAATCAGGAAAAACAACACATATTGACCATTTTTACACTGTCAGGGACCTCAGTATTGTGTCGTTGACTTCACCAGTCTCATGGAACCAGCTTCCTGTTGCCCTGTTGTACAGGCCTTATATCAACCTGGTCTCACAGAAATCCGTGAAATAGCCACGGATTTCGCTTAACTCAAAATCCGTGGAATAGCCACAGAATCGCTCAAATTTCCGTGAAACTGACACAGATTTCGCTACAATGCAAGTTAATGACAGTCATATCCCGTGGCTATTCCAACATACAAAGTGATTATGTACATTCACTGAGTGAATATTTAGAAAATAAAACATATATTTCTCGCTAGAAATGTGATCAAAATCCATTTTTATGCAGAAACTAAGTCAAAATATAGATTTTTTTCACTAAAAATGAGAGAACTGTCCGCCATGTTTTTTGTTCTGACCGCCGGAACCTTGAAAGTCACGTGACTTGGAACAAACCAATAGGAACAAATATCCATGGAATAGCCACGGGATATGACTGTCTTTAACTTGCATTATAGTGAAATCCGTGTCAGTTTCACGGAAATTTGAGCGATTCCGTGGCTATTCCACGGATTTTGAGTTAAGCGAAATCCGTGGCTATTTCACGGATTTCTGTGAGACCAGGTTCCTTATATTAAACATAGGCATGTTGATGCTTGGAGCAAACAAACTCAACTAAGTTGCAGGATCCATGCACACAAGTGCTGTGAATGAGGTGCACACACCTGGCAGCACTTGAAGCTCCAAACAAGAGAGTGAACACCAACAGGAGAATATTGCAGTGGATTTTGGCACATTTTCTTCGTGCACTGCCCACATGTTTAGTTGTGTTGCTCATTCCACGAATGCACAACTCTTACAAGTTGTACCTCGTTGTAAAGCTGACTAATCAGGTTTTCCAACCATATAAAACACAATAGCAATAGCTATTATTAAAAGTGAGAAATAATTGACTGAAATAATGTTTCCAAGCTTCTTTTTGAGGAGTTTAGTTTAAAATTGTTGCCACAAGGTGGAGCCCAAAGCTCTCTCTTGAAGACATCAGTCATTCAAACAACACACTGAGACAAACGGAAGCCCTGAACATGTTTTAATGAGCAAGTCAAACAGCATTGCTGACAGCCTAAAAATACCTTCCCTTTGCATCATTTACTTTATTAAAGCCGCCTATCTGCTTAATGGGTGTGATCTTGAACTGTAAACGACTGCAGCTAGTCCACACCTCAATCTCACACCCAGTCTGATGCGCTGTATGTGCTACCATGCTCTGACACACACTGTGGATCAGACTTCCTCACACCTATATTCTTCTGAATTTAGATAATCAGTTGCTTAGTACCGCAACACCCACCCTTGTTTGCAGTTTTATTCCATTATACGTTTATTAGGTTTGGTTCTAGTGAAGTTATTGCCTTTACAATGGAGAAAATGTTATTGAGTCTCAGTTCTTAATGTCCCTGATTGTAAATTATAGAACACATTGCAGTTTTCACATTATAAAACATCTATTCTGAATTCTGTCAAAATCACAGCCGTACTTTGAGTCTCCAATATTACCTACAGCCCTCTCAGTTTCTTTATAACCAATTAGAGCAGATGAATCAATTCTACCTGCATATAGTATGAGTACAGCGCAGACTGTCTCCTACGTGGAAATGAATATTTAATGTTTAGTGCTGGTGGGAGAGAGCTGTGCGTGGATTACCCTGCTGCCTACATCTCATAAATCCCCCTCAGTCCCCTCAGAGTGTTCTGTTGGCTGCTGCCTTCCTCCGCATCTGATGGATTCACTGGTTGGATTAAAACTGGGATCAACTTTATGAGGGCTCAGTTGTTTGTATGTAAAACAGGGTGTGTGCTCTCCATCTCTCCTGTGATAAACACAATTTGTGACCAGTTAAAATATGAAAAATCTTAACGCTCTATGGTAAAGTGTTGCCCTCAGGCAACATTCCCATTTTTGGCCTGTCAAATTTCTACAATGCATGTTTTTGAGTGATGCGATACTTTAAAAAAGAGGGAAGAGTATAAGGAACCACTAGTAATGCTTGAATTTGTCACATGACCTCCATGAGGCCATATTGAAACCCTATTTTGTAGACTTTTTCAAAGGAAACAGCTTTGCCATTTTGCACCACAAAAAATCACTCAAAATGTAATTTCCTGGCCCTTTTCCATCTGGAAAAAATATATTCCTACTGATAGGTGAGTAAACCTTCATTTTTGATAGTTTCATACACTTAGACTGATCAAGACATTAATTTCAATGGGTCGTTGGTTCAATGGTACAATGTTGCCTACAGGCAATATTCAGACAAGAAACCAGATACAAATGTTCCATTTATAATGTTTTTAAATTTAAAATGTTATGTATTGTACTTTGTTGAAGCTACTGAATCTTTTACACATGTTTATTTAATAAATTATGTTCAAATTAATTTAATTTTTTTTCTTTTTCACTTGTGCACCTTTATGGTACAGTGTTGCCTACGGGTAACCCCAAAAACTTAAAAAATAATAATAATAAAATTATACAATTTCTTCAGATTATGTTTATTCAGTCTATTTTAAGACAAAAAACACTCCAAATATATTTTTCCTAACTGGCATCATAATGCGTACCATAGAGGGGTTGATCATAATTTCCATATCTGACACAGAATTCCACTAACACCCAATACCACAGTCTCAATGTTGTCTGAATAAACCCTGAAGACATTTCTTCTTCTCCAGTGTCACTGTGAGTCCGAGCATTGTTTACAGATCATATTCAGCTCAGGCCCTCTGGGTGTGAACAGGGTTCCTTGGATTGGTTCCCACTCTTTGTCTACACACCACTGTCCACAGGGCTGCACAGCATGCTAACATGTTGTGGCATTTTGCCTGCTGCACGGATTTGGATGCCCTTTCTCCACCAGTCAGGCCATGCTATCATTCTGCAGATGTCCCCATCACAGAGCCCGACCCTCCATCTCTTATGGATGGAAAGATTTTCACAGTCCCAGAATAAAAGCTGAAAGTCTTTAGTAAATCTAGGAGTTTTACTGGAGTCACAGCGCTCCCGTCATCTCCATGGTTCAGTTTAAGGTAGTAATCTGCTCTGTTTCATATCAGTCTTTTCCTAGTCTTGGTTTGGATCATATCAAACGTGATTGATATGATCTCAAGTCTCAGTGACGTAACACAATCACCAACCAATAGATGAGCGGGGGAAAGGTCCCCGGTTCAGACCGGCCAGTAAAACCACTAACACAGGAAAAAGGAACATCACAATAATGCCTCAATAAAAATATAGTGATGTCATATATTTAGATGTTTCTTAGTAAAGAGAACAGTAAGGAGACCCAGTTAAAATGTATAAATAAATGTATACATAAATAAGTAATAAATAATGGATGATTAATGTATGATTAACTAAATGAAAGCTGATAGAGCTGATAAATATAATTATTCAATTAAACACATGATAATTAAATACGACATAAATGTATATCATGAATTCATTTCTAAATGTTCCTTTCCTTTAATCTTCCTTATATCTATTTTAACTGTAAAATAGTCACTTTTCATGTCAGAAAAACAGAAATCCTTTTCCAGCTTTGTGAGGGGCATTTTGTGGCGTCTTCTCTTCTTTTTGTTGTTTTTTTCAGCACAAACCACTGCACACACTAGAGCAGCTGGAGCCAAAAGCTGCTTCTCCTCCATGTTGTATGTTTTTTACTAAGAGCATGGTAGGAAAAACTGCTAAAAGAATCTAGTTGTAGTCTTATAAATAGTGACCCAGCAAGATTCACAGTCTATCTAAAATCTCAGTGTGAGACTAGGCTGGGACTAAAAACTCTAAACACTTGTCTTTAGATGTGAGCAGGTGTGAACTGATAGTTTTCCGGGAGTCTTTTCCAAATCTTTTCCAAATCTTCTGATGTGTAGGTAGCATTAGAGTGGAGATTTATTACTGCCAGACACTTTAGTTAAATAGGAAATAGAAACAAATGAAGGCTTTCTAACAGCCAGTACTGATGGTTTCAGCCTGAGTCTCAGTGACAGGCAGGACATCTCTCCACACTATTGACTGTGTCAGAGGTCATTGGACATTGTTCCAGTCTAACGAGGCTTTCACTATGAATGTCATTAGCTTAATGTCTCCATATCAAAATCAATTCCATCTCTCATGAATCGAATTGACCAGTTGATCAATTTCATTGATTAGAGATATTGTCAGCTGGGGATTAACTCCTACACCTTTGACCACAATGAAAGTCCTTTTGAAATTCCCACAATACCAGAATCAAACATGTTGCCAGTATCTGTAGAATCTGTTTTCGTTCAGCTTGATTTTGAAGCAAATACACAATTTCTATTACAAATTATAACAAATTCTATTAAGTGTTTTCCCTTAGTTTGTTGACTTGTCTTGACATGGTTTATTTTTATGAAACTTATGAAACAGGCTTTTATAAGCACACTGTGATGACACTCGGTATTGTGTCAAAATTAACCAATTATTGTTTTAACGTTTCACAACACGTATTAGTGAGAAAACATTAATTAGAACTTTAAACCACAAGTTTTGTTTCATTCTAAATTCTAACTGAGGTGATGAGCAATACAAAATATAATACAATACAGTAAAAATTACAGCATACCAAACCCAAACTGTTGTTAGCCCAGTGTCCTACCCTACATCCACACTCTGGGATCTAATAGTACAGCCCAAAACTCTTTTTTACACAATATTGTAAAAAGCTTGACAAAAACCTTTGAACACTACCATGCAAGAGCCCTGACACCTTTAAATCTATCTTCAGTTTGAGCCACAGTCATTTGTGAAACGTGACATTGCAAACATTTGCAATCTGCATGTAAGCAGAGCTCACAAATCACTTTGTGTGATGGGCCTGTGGTCGGGAAGTAACCAGTTCCTAATGTGATTAAAATGCAAAACATGGGGACAAATACACAAAACTTGACAGCATAGATGCATTCTACAGTTTATCTGAAGCTAATGTGAGGCTTCAGCAGTCAGAGTTAAACAGATTAAGGCCATACAGGTACATCTCAAAAAATAAGAATATCGTGAAAAAGTTAAATATTTTTTGTCAATTATTTCAGAAAGTGAAACTCGTATTTTATAGAGATTCATTACACATAGAGTGAAATATTTCAAGCCTTTATTTCTTGTAATTTTGATGAGTATGGCTATGAGATAATGAAAACCCATAATTCAGTGTCTCAGAAAATTAGAATATTACATGAGTAATAATAAAAAAAGGATATTTTAAACACAAATGTCATGCTTCTGACAAGTATCTTAATTTCTATACATCAATACTTGGTTGGGCTCCTTTTGCATGAATTACTGCATTAATACTTGGTGGCATGGAGGAGATCAGCCTACAGCACCATGTTGCTTTTATAGCAGCCTTCAGCTCATCTGGTGTCTCTCCCCTTCCTCTTGACAACAGCCCATAGACTCCTATGGGGTTGAGGTCAGCCCAGTTTGCTGGCCAGTCCAGCCCAGTAACACCATGGTCATTGAAGCAGCTTTTGGTACCTTTGCCAGTGTGGGCAGGTGCCAAGTCCTGCTGGAAAATGAAAGCAGCATCTCCAAAGAGCTTGTGGAAGCATGAAGACTCTAAATGTCCTGCTAGATGGCTGCTATGTTGACTGTGGACTTCAGAAAACACAGTGGACCAACAGCAGCAGAGGACATGGCCCCAAACCACCACTGACCCAGGACCAGCATATTCAACTGTTTCATGATATTCAAATTTTTTGAGATGTACCTATATGTTTTAAATTTAGTCATTTTACCTATTGAATTTTAATATAAATTCATTGCTCTAATTGTCTTTGAGCAACGACTCTAAATGTGACATTATGCTGCTCCATGCTGACTCAATGATATACTGTCACTTTTAATAGCTAACATCTTATACACTACTTGGCAAGTGCATTAAACTGTGCTCACTCCTAACAAGTGCTGTCAAGGTTCTTATCAGTACTGTTAGAAAGCTGCTCGTTGCATGGCAACTCTGTCATAAGTGCTAGTGCTGTTAAAGATGAAGTTTCTAGACAAATCGTGACTAAAATTTTTTTCTTCTGTGCGGCCCTCAGTCATATGGTGGCTTTCTAAGTTGAGAGGACTTCAGTGTCAAAAGGGAGACAGGAGCAGATAGTCAAGATGGCCTTCAATGCTATAATCAAAGACTGATTTACACACAAATAGACATTTAACATAAGAATTGTATACCTCAGTATTCCCAGGGGCATGGGGAAACTGGAAAAGTCATAGAATTAGTTACATCCTTGAAAGTTTGGGAAAAGTGATGGAATCTCTAGAGTTAAATTTTCCAGGCCTGGATGTAGTCCAACCCTTGATCTTGAAGTTTTAAAATTTTAAAATTTCAAAACACATAACATAACATAGCTGCAAATGTATTTTCTGACACTGCTGATGTAACTTAACATTGCTTCGCTCTTACATCATTGTTGCGTGATATTTTACATTTCCTGCCACGTATGTATATTATTTTTTCCCCCTTTCTCCCCCTTTGAGATGAAAATGCATTAAAAATAAATATATAGGATTCTTGAAAGAAATGCTGAGAAGAAATAATAATAATAATAATAATAAAGTGACAGTCTGAGCTCAAGCCTATACTTTTTTATTCTTTATTCTGTTTTTATATTTCTGTAAACTACCCTGCCTGTATCTTGAGCTGCTGTGACGACTAAATTTCCCCACTGAGGAATAGAAGTCTTATCTTATTTTGCTGCATTGCTTTTCAGAATTGCATCAACTCAATAATGAATTTTTTTATTACGAATCCTGAAAAATCAAAGCAAGGTTTTGAAATCATGTCCTTAAAAATGTGTGAGAATCCTGCTATAAAACATCTGGCACCTGAGCTGTTATGTGTTTATTATTGCGTCTCTTGCCACATTTTCTTTTTTGATGTCATGTTCCTTAAATAGGATTTTAGGATATAAGCACCATTTGGAATGTGCTGCTCGTGAATGGATAGAATGGAGTCTGTTTCCTGAGGTTCCCAAGAAAAAATAAATCCTCTCTGTCTCTGCCATATGTGAAAGAGCTGAGCGTGTGATTCCTGTGGTAACATTAGAGAATGAGGTCAGTGAAAGTGCACACACTGTATGTGCTTTCAGTGCATGCATATAATTATTCTTTGATATTAGAAAAACAGGATTAAATGACACAATGTAATCAGGCTACGTCAAGTTTGATACAAAGTCAATTCAGGGAACATTTGAAATGAAATACCAGTGGGCTGCCACAGTGACCTTTAAGACTTTATAATACATTTTGCAGCATAAATGAAAATGCACAACTCTTCTGAGTGAACTGATCCGGAGGTTGAGTGGCAATGTGTCACTTTCAGCCTCCCTGTCTGACAGAATGCAGTAGCTGGTAGGTCACCTACCATCATGAATAATCTATCAATCCCATTTATCACTCATTTCACAGAGCTCCCTCAATGACAGTCATTCATTTGCGGTTAACAGCTCCCTGCTCTCATTCCTCCGGTTGTGTAAGAGGTGAGGAAAATGAGAGAAGAGAGGAGAGAGCATGAAAAGACGCCTGAGTGAAGCAAATCACCAAGTATTTGACAAGAGTAATGTCTCATAATATCTGATTGAAATGCATGTTAAAGAGACAGTGTATGTGTTTATTCATACAGACTATGGTTTATTCACATAATGACTCTATTCTGTATTCTGGTCCTCATTTGCAAGAGGAAAAAAGATTTTGTGAAAGGGTTTTTTTGACTAATTTGCTTTCTGCTGACAAATTAGTGATGAATTAATCATCAAAACTGAGATGATGAATTCAGCTGTGATCACACAGTCAGTGTGTACTTGATGAACATCATGCATGGAAATCACTTTCCATATGCCACTTCTATGACTTATGACTACTCCAATGCATGACATTGATTGTTCTAATGGTAAATCTTGATGTATTTTTAAACAAGAGTCTCCAGACACACTAGCAGCGATGTGAGACATGCTTCCAAGGAAATAACTTTTATTCTAATGTTGATCAGGTAAACATTTACCATTAGTTTTGTAGATAATTGGCTCAGCTGGTAAATGGGGTTCAGTATCTTGCTCAAGGATACTTCGACATGTAGGCTGCTATGGTCAGGGATCGAACCACCGACCTTCTGATCCGTATGTGACCGATCTACCAACTGAGCCACAGCCGCCATTGGTCGGAAGGTCAGTGGTTCGATCCCTGACCATGCAGCCTACATGTCGAAGTATCCTTGGGCAAGATATTGAACCCCAAATGGCTCCCGATGCTGCGTTCAATGGTGTATGAATTAATTCCTGATGGTGGCAGGTGGCACCAGTTACGGGAGCCTCGACCACCAGTATGAATGTGTGTGTTGTGTGTGTGAATGGGTGAATGAGTGTTGAAGCTCTTTGATTGGCCACAATCCCACAAGACTAGAAAAGCACTATACAAGTGCAGTCCATTTACCATAATTGGTCATCAACAAGTAAAAACTATTTATTTTTATTTGTTTTTGACGTTTCATCTGCATTGCTCTTTTCTTTGCCAACAGTGACTCAACAGACACTTTCAATGAAAATCTTTTTTTCACTTTGAGGGATCACCAGTTCACTCAGTTCATCCTGAGGAGGACATACTACATTTCTAAACCCAAATTTCATGGCACACTATCCAGTAGAGACATTCTACTATGGACCTCATGACAGCCTGACTCACCAGATGTAGACTGTTCCCATTAGTCATGTCTCTGTCATGCACTATTTTCCTCCTCTTCCATTATGTCAACTATCTATTTTGCAGAGTCACCATCGCTGCACCCAGGGCTTAGTGTCACCCAAGACGGTTGTGATTGGTTTAAAGAAATATAAATAATAGTATGACAATAATTGGTACAGCCAGACCTTTCACTAGTATATATCCTTTATTTAACCAGGTAAAAGTCTCATTGAGATAAAAGAATGAAAAAAAATCTCTCTTCCAAGAGAGACCTGGCCAAGAAAGCAGCATAAAAAAGGACAAGTTACAACATTTAAACACAGTTATCATAAACAATTAAAATACAAGTACAGCCAACAACACTGAAGGAGCCTCAGTAGAGAGGAGCAGTCACACCGACCAAGGGAAATTATTTCTTTTTTCCTTTAGAATCGATTTAAATTCACCAATTGTGATCAATTCAGACAATTTCAATTCCTTTTGCAAATTGTTCCATGATAAAGGGGCAGTGTAACTAAAAGCTTACTTACCTAATTCAGTACTCACTCTTGGCACCAGCTTCTGTACAATAATTTGCAAGCGTTGACCATGTTTAGTTTTGTTTCGACACATGTATGCACACAGGTAAGAGGGAAGCAGCCCAATAATACATTTATAGATAAGAACTAACCAATGAGACTGCCTGCGAACATACAAAGATGGCATTTCAGATATGATTTCCCAAGCCAGTTATGAAACGCAGAGCACAATAATAATCACAGTCCAACTTCTTAAGGCTCTGATTAGTTGCATTCATAAAGTTGCCATGAAGGTTGGTCTGTCTATGCACGACTAATCTCAGGTTGATGAAATGTCATGTCAGTAGGATGTCTTACTTTGGCACCATAAACATTTGTATAAAATGTGTGCCAATCTAGCCAGTAGATGTTGTGATGTATTGGAAGAGTGAAGACTTTGTCCTGCTGGTGAGTCTGAGAGAGACTAATCCCAATGGCCACAATGAGTGTCTGTACGAAGTTTCATGGTAACCTATCCAAAAGTTGTCAAGACATTTCAATCAGGGGATCTCTAATCCTCTGAGGACAGTGAATATGCATACCAAATTTCATGATAATCCATCTGATAGTTTAGCTATTTCAGTAGGGACCAAAGCTGTGGGCTGACATTGACATTCTGCTAGTTTGTCTGTAAAACTGTTAAAGGTGCTTCTGTGGGCCTGATACGTGTCTTCTTTTGTCACCGAGAGGTTTCTCTGTAATTATTCAGTGATTTGAAGAATGGGACTTGTAGGTATTCAGTTTAACTACGCTACAAAGTATTAGAGCATAGCTGATTCAGCCCCGTTGGAGAGCACTTAATTACCCAGGGAAGTGTCATATTAGCTGTATGTGTAATGTATTCCTAGATTAAAGCGCTATTAATTCCATAATATAATATCCTGAATTAATTTTGTATGCATCCATATTTAATGATAAGAAATGCTGAAATTAACCCACTTGACCTCTTGATCTCTTGCAGAAGAGAGGTTTCCTGTGTGCATATAAATGTGTGTGTGTGTGTGTGTGTGTGTGGGCTGTTTGATCTTTCAGTGTGTATCAGTGGATTTGTAGGCTATTGGCTACACACAGCTGTGAAACCTGAAAGCTATTTGTTGCGTGTGTCCATACATACGTGCTCTTCTGCCTCCATTCAGACAGAGCTGTTTCCATTCATTGTCTCAGCATGCACTATACACACGGGTCATTCATGGAGCCTCTGCCTCACGTGTGGAACCCATGAATGCAGATGCTGCTGTGCACACACTGGTGCATGCATAAATAGGCTTTGGAGGTATTTCTGAATCAGTTCATGCTGCAGTGGAAACAGTAGTTCTAAATATGGAATCATGAGAGCTAAAAACAGCAACTAAAGCCAAGCAACATCATTCACTCTTTGCCAAGTCAAGCATAAGCTCATGTTTAATTCACAAAACTCTGGTATTCATAACTCACACTTGCTGCACCCGCGACACTGAACCCACTGCGGCACATAACAAGCACGGTTGCGGTAACACTATTCCACTGTCAATTTACATTACATCCTTGTTAGTAAGCATGCAAATCAAATTAATCCCTCATCGCATCGGGGACCTCGCTGGCACAGTTTGAAGTGAAGAAGCCACTGCTCCAAGGCCTGATGGGAGCTGAGGAGCGATCATTATAACTGGCTGCAGGCTAATGACGTCTTCTGCTTCCGTGGCTTCAGCGACAGCAGCCTGACCATTACTTGCCATTCATGTCTTCTTGAATCGTCAGCGTTGGTTCCTTCATTGACATTGCTCAGCCCACCATGAAGCACATCTCTTATTCATTCCACATGGGCAGACAGTAAAGAGGAGGAGGACATCTCATGCTTCCTCTGGAACATGTGTCAGCTTCTTTAATGACACAGGAGTGCATGCGGAGCCATGCATTAATGCAGACTCTGACAGCTGAGGGTTAGTTAGCTCCTCGGGCCCGACCTTCCATTCACACATGAGAGATGTGATGCTTGAAGAAGAGATGCTGAACAACGGGAAGGGAAGAAGACGAGGATAATCTCTCGGCTGTGTGACATTCAACACTGGCAAATCTGGCACCTTGTCAATTGTCTTTATTTTTCTTTCTCCTAAAACGTCAATTGACGTATTGGCTGCCTCATTTTACCAGTTGTTGCGTGTCTGCTGTTTAAAATCTCCACATCATATAATGAACACCATGTCCCTTCTGTTAGATTAAAAAACAGGACCTTCTATATGCCAGAGATTTAGAAAAAGTCATTCATACTCTAATTCCCTCATGAGTCAATTATTGCAACACCCTATATTTTTAACTGGCACAGAATGATGCAGCCAGACTTCAATTTAAATGTACTAAATCCTTGTAAATGTTTTGGAGACACGGCCGGCTTACTAGCTGCTCCGAAGCTCTGGAATAGCCTCCCTGAAATCATTACAACAGCAGAATTAGTTTATGTTATGCATATATTTAAGTATTTGTGTCTTGTGATAATCTTCTTGCACATTTATGTTGTAGTAAAGCACAAACTTGGTTTGACTTGAAACCCCTTTAAATAAATGTAATCTTGTCCATGTTATACTAATTCATCTTCCAATAAGAACATCTTTTGTTTGTTGATTATTTTATTATTTCAAAGATAACATGTGACGTTCCTCAAGGATTAGTTCTGGAGCCACTCCTGTTCTCATTCTACACATTATGGTAAGGACACATTAAATGTGATCATGTCATTTTTTTAAATGATACTTTTCAGTGTAAAACAGTGATTCAGTAGGCTGGCCAGCCACAACACAGACTTTGTCAAAGCTTCTTCTATAACTAGTATTTTTTACTTTCAGAGGGGGCGTTTTATTACCGTCAGTGTAATGTGAAGGTCACTCAGTTGTTAGTGTCTTCTTGTAATGACAGTGGTTGAGAACTTGAGCACGTCTCCGCCTCAAGTGAACCTCTAATGAAGCAAAAAGAGCTATTTTTTGCCTTTTCCCCTCAATTGCACTGACAGCCTGGAGACCCATTTGTTGTTTTCTGTTCTGTTTCTCCCTTTAATCCCTCATGTTCATCGTGTTGATAGCAAGAAATATGTGCTACATGGGCCAATGGATGACTTAGTTTGCCAGTTTGCATCTTTGTCTTCACACGGTACAGTGTGTACCAAAGTCTTTGCTAATGTCATCAATGTTTCATCCATGTTTTAGAGTTGCCAAGTGCTGTGAACCCTAAACACAAATAATTTCCACTCTAAGATGGTATAAAACTTGTGGTGTAATTGCCTCAGTGGGTGGAAAATAGATCCTGGATCTGACATTCACATCTAGATGAGACTATTTCACATCAGGAAATGATTTTTGGAACATGACAAACCTCTCACCAAGTGCAATCGGAGACTTGTGTTAGTGAAGGTTACTGTGTTTCAACAGTGTGAAGCAGACTGGAAAAGTCGGTGGGTGTCAACAGAGAGAAGGTGAGAGATTCACAGTGAAGATGTGATACTGCAGACTGCAGATATTTCTTATTCATGGGGTTTTCTACAGACAAATTATCAAGTCTCCTTTGCTTGCCCCGACCTCTATTTGTGCTGTGCTGGTAACTCCACATTAACCCTCATGTAGTACGTCTAATTGCACAAATGCCTTTGCCTGCAGCCAAACCTTTAAAGTACTCAAACATTCCTATGGAGAGTAAGGCAGCGGTTACATCTCTCGGAAATCTGCTCAGGAGGGTGACACTTTTTCCGGAGGAAACATATAAATCAAATAGATTACACTTCTTGTTGAATAAACACATTACTGAAGAATTATGTGAGTCGCATTTCTTGACAGATGTTTTTTTAAAGTCACAGAGAATTTAAATATGTTGTGGTTGTCACCGCAACATAAACTTATTGTGTCAAATTTTATAATGAGATGCTGCCAGGATGAGCCAGTTTCAGTGTTGATTTATGGCAGAAACCATTTGGGTCTTTAATCTAAACCTTTTCATGTTTTAACTCATTCACACCCTTCACTCCTTAATGGATTGTGTGATCTAAATAAACCTGACTGTTTCAGTTAAATGTAAAAGTTTAAAAAAGATTTATTACAGGATTTGTTGGACTGTTTTGAATATTCTATTCTATTATGGATTACACTTTTAAAGGGGACATTTTCTGCTATTTTTTATGTCCATACTTGTATTTTGGTTTACTACTAGAACATATTAACATTTTTTAATGTTCAAAAAATACATTGTTTTCCTCATACTGTGTGTCTGAATATACCTGTGGTCACCCTCTGTCTGAAATGCTCCATGTTGGGGCTTGTTTCTTTTTCCAAATAAGCCTAGTTTGTTATGATTGAGCAGTATTTCCTTGTTTTCCCACATCTGTGCCAAGTATTAAATTAAAGGTTAAGACACGCTCTCCAACCCCATTAGGAGCTACACAGTATGATACATGCACAATGTAACCGGAGCTGTGGAATGATTGTGTGTCACCTGTTGAGACTTTTGGCAAGTATGGACCAGATTTTACTCACTGTAAAAAAAAATCTGTTGCTTTTACAGAAAAAAAAATGGCAGCTGTGGTTACCAGAATAATTCTGCAAAAAATACAGTACACATGTAAACAACTTTACAGAACAACTTAATTACAATAAATTACAATAAATAATAACTGAAGGTTAATTTACTGGTATTCAATGCCCAATAAGCAAAATCTGCATGTACATTTTGCATAAATGATTAGTATAAAAGCAGCATAATCCTGTCAAATTAGCAGGACGGTATAATCTACAACTTTACAATGTATTTTTTTTTTTTAAATTACTACAGTTTTAGGATGTAAAATTTACAAGTTGTTCTGTAAAGATGTTGACATATGTACTGTATTATTTACGGAAATATTCTGGTAACCACAGCTGACAGTTTTTTTCTGTAAAAACAACAGGACATTTTTTACAGTGCTGTAAAGGTGTTGTATCCCAATGATTTGACACAATATGGCACCCTGACTTCTCTGCACGTCACTGTACTGGCTCCATAGATGCCTTTCTACCTATATACTGTAAAGTTATGACATCACAACCTCACAGAAGTCCTGATGGCTCAGTTTCTGTATCGGACTGTGCATTTCTCAGTGGAATGAGCATTTTGATACTTTCACAGTAGTTATATAGCACCTAGACCAAATGTTTAATTAACAAAGGCACTTTTTTACAATATCAACACATTTTTACAGAATTGGAATATATGAGAGAAATATGAAGATGGGGCTATACAGTGGTGTAGTGGTTAGCACTGCAAGAGGGTTGCCAGTTTGACTCCGGCCTGTGGCTCTTCTGTGTGGAGTTTGCATGTTCTCCGTGTGTCAGCGTAGTTTCTCCCTGGGTACTCTGGCTTCCTCCCACAGTCCAAAAACATGCAGCTTAGGTGACTACATTTCCCATAGGAGTGAATGAGAGTGTGAATGGTCTCTATGTGTCCTGTTATAGTCTGGTGACCTGTCCAGGGTGTACCCCACCTCTCACCCAATGTCAGCTGGGATCGTCTCCAACCACCCGCAACGAATTCAGATGGATGAAGATGTTCAGTTCTTAAAACACATGGACACATTCAAGTCCATAATGTCGTCTTTAAGAGCAACATGTTTGTGCAGCTAAGAGTTTGCTTTTGATTTGAAGGCATTACAAATCTAATATATATCTTTTTTTCTTGAATTGAAAGCTGATTTTTATTCTTCATTTCAAAGCAGCAGCATGCACTGTGATTCATAGTGCACGGTAACATTTAAAGCATGGATGGCCTAAACAATGCTGCTTTTAAACCCCCAAACAAGCTGACATTTTGAAGCTTCCCATCCACCGGTGGCTATTTTTCAACCTAAATTTACCCTGCGTGTTGTACAAAGTTTGTCCTCTGTGAGTTTAAGTGGCAAAGTGCAAATGGAAATTCCAGTGCTCGCTAGAATGGCTCTCCTTTTCCTGTCTACGCCCCAGTGTTTCCTGCCCGCTGCATGACTAGGTGTGTTGACTTTGAGATTGGAGTGTCTGACTTTGGGGTACGTACTGGTCTGACTGTGGGAAAGGGTGTTGGTTTCTCCTGGTCATCCACAGACCAAACACTAATTCTCCACTTTGAGCTTCCTCTGCCTCCTATATAATCTTTCCCTCTTCAAACTGAATGGATCTATTTAAAATGTAGCTCTTCCTAATTAGAGGCCTCACAGCCGGCATCTTAAGTCTTCTTTTGTCACAAATGCAGTGTATACTTACTCTTTGTGTTTGTGCAGCCCTGTCATAGACAAGTCCATTAGTGCTATTAGCTGCCATGTTAGGTAACTCTGCCCTTTCTAATGAACCTCAGCACACAGAGGACCTTTTGCTGTGGACTTCCTCGCTTCCTGTAAAGGTAAATATTATGTGTTTTTCACTGCATCCACGGCACGCATGTGTCATGACTGTGATGTGTCCGTGCGTCTGCAAACCTCTCTGGAGGACTGTGGGATTACTTTACAAACTGAGCCTCACAGAGGCCTGCCTCACTGCACCTGAACAATACAGTAGTTCATTCATGGACTAACTCCAGCCTTCTCTCACTGTGATAAAAATCAAGTCTTTGTAAGCCTCTGCAGAGATGAAGAGAAGGAGAAAAGGGGTATCCAGTTCTCAAAAGAAGTGCATATTTTAAAATAACAGTCTGTGCATAAATTCCTTGGACCTGACTCATCCTTGTGTATCTTCAATGTGAACAAGTGTATAACTCATTTCTGACAGCAATAGATTAATCGGTTTCACTTTATAATAAGGTGAATAAAATAATGGCTTGTTTCTAAGAGGTGAGTAAGGTTCAATAAGATTCAAATACTCTGAATCATCAAGTCAAGTATAGGTAAGAAAGTATGATATGTATGTGTAACACTTACTAATGGTCCATTACTTCATATTGAAGGAAGGGGAGGATTAAAAAGGATACTGGTGCCCCCTGAAACAGAAAGTTTTCCAGCTTGCTGGGCAGCTTTTATGGCACTGTAGCGTGTTTTTTTTACTTTAATTTAAGGCTCTAGAGGGCACTTGATCACATTTTCTTCATTGGAAGGGCACATAAGGGGACACATCATCACATTTTGTTTACTGGCAGGGCACCCTAGAGGGTACTTTATCATGTTTTACAACCCTGAGTCTAATGCTGGGCTTACAACAAAATATTTTCACAGTCCCAGACTAAAAACTGAAAGCCTTTAGTAAACTTTGGAGTATTACTGGAGTCATGGTGTGCTCCCGTCATCTCCATCATTAAGTTTAAGGTAGTAATCTGCTCTGTTTCATATCAGTCTTTTCCTAGTCTTGGGTTTGATATTATCACAAGTTGCAGTGACGTAACACAATCACCAACCAATAGATGAGCAGGGAAAGGTCCCCGGTTCAGACCGGCCAGTAAAACCACTTCCACAGGAACAAGGAACATCACAATAATGCTAGTAAGCTCAGCCCTAAATAAAAATATAGTGAAGTCATATATTTACGGCAACAAGCGGGATTTTTGGGGGCGTTTCTTAGTAAAGAGAACAGTAAGGAGACCCAGTTAAAATGTATAAATAAATGTATACATAAATAAGTAATAAATAATCAATGATTAATGTATGATTAACTAAATGAAAGTTGATAGATCTGATAAATATAATTATTCAATTAAACTAATTATAATTAAATTGGACATAAATGTATATCATGAATTCATTTCTAAATGTTCCTTTCTTTTATTCTTCCTTATATCTATTTTTACTGTAAAATAGTCAACTTTTCATGTCAGAAAAACAGAAACCCTTTTTCAACTTTGTGAGGGGCATTTTGTGGCGTCTTCTCTTCTTTTTGTTTTTTTCCTTCTTTTTCTTTTCAACACAAACCACTGCAAACACTAGAGCAGCTGGAGCCAAAAGCTGCTTCTCCTTCAGTTTGTAAGTTTTTGCTAAGAAAAAAATTGCACGATGGGAAAAAAATGCTAAAAGAATCTAGTTGTAGTCTTGTAAATAGTTTCCCAGCAAGATTCACGGTCCGTCTAAATCTCAGTCTGAGACTAAATTAAAAGACATTTGTCTTTAGATGTGAGCAGGTGTGAGCTGATTGTTTTGGGGAGTCTTTTCCAAATCTGGTGTATAGGTAGCATAAGTTGTCTAAAACAGAATGTAATAAGTAATCATTTGTGACTACTTATATTCAATTGAAAACGGCACAAAGACAATATATTTAAGCTTGTAAAACTCAGGTAGTGGTGGGGTTAACAAAACTGATGCAGTTTTAGTTGTGTTTTAACCACATGCTAAACAACTAGAAACTAAAATATGTTACCTTTCAAATGAAGCCTCGTACATGCAGTTTGCCCTAGTTTTTCTGCTTTAACTTTTTCGGTCTAATTCTTACTCTTTCAACAAGACCCTAACACTACCTGGGCAGGTGGGTTTTAAGAGCTTAATGTTCAAATTGATAAACTTTTGTATTTGTAAATATAAACTCTGAATTCTGAATTTAATACATTCTGTTTTTATTTACATTTTACACATCGTCCCAACTTCTTTAGAACCTCGGTTGCATTTAGTGGCAGCAATGACTATGGAATGTTACCAACCCATAACAGCTAATTAAGAGCTGTTTGGCACCAACATGGCATCCTCTGCCATCCGTGTGAATCAGCTAAAGTTTGCATGTGCTGTAAAATATGGGTACATGTGGTTGGTAGTCTGGAAAAGTATATAAAATTCAGTCTATTTTTCCATCATAAGCCTATTTTTATCACTAATGCAACAGAATATGACATATGGAAGTGAACATGAACAAATATGTGCTCTGATAATGATCCATGAGATGAAAATCCAGCTGGTTTATAATAAAGTAAACGTACATGTAGGCACACAGATATATGCACAGCATGTGGTGCATAATAGCATCTAGCTAAATCAAAGGCTCAGTTATGTAAGCGTAAGACTTCTGTAGTGTGAAAAATAACATCTTTTCAAACTATCACTGGCTTTGCTCTTAAGTGAAGCGATCTCAACATGAAAGTCTCCTAAAATAGATCAGCAGAAAGTAATCAAGTTTAAGAATCATTACTTAATGGAGACTCTGCTGGGTGTATTTGGATGTGATGGATGGAAACAGAGACAACACAGTGGTATGAAGTGATTAAATAGGTTTATTTGATTTACAGACATGTACATTTCCTATCAACCCCCCGAGGGAGCATCACAGTTCAGTTCTACAATAATATCTTTTGATTTCTCTACACTTCTCTTGTATTGACTTGCTCTAAAAATAAAAATAACCTCTGTTTTCTGCTCAACATCAGAAATAGGTTTCTTTATACATGATTCTTGTATGACAAGAAATAGCACATTCTCAATACATCACTTCAGTGATTATTAACATAGAATTACTCGGACTTATACTCCTAAAGGATTGGTGCTAAATCAACTAAATTTGGCAAAAAAAAAAAAAAAAAAAGTGAAACTCAATTCATGACCCATCTGACCAGAGCCAACGCCCCTTCTCATGATCGATGACAATATGTCAGCACGTACTGCACTGTGAGCATGAAGTGGCAGAGGCTGCGGAGTTGATGCTAGGCTATGGTTCAAATAAATCCCTGAACATTAAGTGTGCAAAATGGTTTGATCAGTTAAAAAAAACATTTACAAGAGCTACAAAAATGGATGCAAAAGTATTACACCCTAAACATGAGACCAATATGTTGCCTTAAAACCATCACATTGCAGTTCCTTTTGTGTGTAATATGTGTGAGATGTCCAATTCATGATCACAGTAAATAGGAGGAATCTTAGTGATGTAAAAAGGTATTGTGTTGTTTCATTGTGATACAAAAGGATGGACAAACAGGGCATCTAAACCCAAAAGACATACAACAAAGTGTATACACAAACCTTAAACTTCCCTTTATAGAGTATTCTTCATTATGGTAACAAACAAATAAATACATTGCATCCAAGCCATCATTTACAATATATTAAAGTTGCTGCGTGATATAGCTATATATATCTCTATTGTAAGTTATTACAAAATCATTTGGTAACAATAAGAAAAAAAGAAAATCAATAAAAGGAAGGTAAGAAGCTTAGTTCATTAAGAAGATGTAGGTGTGTAAACACGTCAGGTTGGACAGAGTCACATTCAGAGAGCTCCACGCAGTTGGAGAGAAGCTAAAGCTAATGATCTGGCAACAAGGACACAGCCCACACAGCACCCCACACACAGCCAGTGAGTCATGCTCACACATCAATGCTACAAAAACCACCTCGACGTTTCCCTTTATTCCTCCGCTAAGGTCATTCCATCCTCCTCCTTCTGTGTTTTCTTGGAGGTCTGCAAAGTGCTTTTTTTCCCTTTATGCGCCAGCTTTAAAACCTTTGACTCCATTAGTGGCTTCAAGGTTTCAGTTAAATTGTATCCACCAGGTAAAATACGACAAAACTATCCTTCAGGGGAGCTTTTAATGAAGGTTTTGCTGAAATTTATGTATGTACAAGCAACTGGCAGAGTTTTTTTTTTACTTCTCTGTGGGGGCAATCAAGTTGCATAATTACAAATAAAATGCAAATACTGTAACTAAGCAAAATCATCAAATACTGAAGCTTGGTCAGTGGCACTGCACTTCAAAATATGACACTCTGGGTATCCCTCTAGCATCAGGTTTGGATGTGTCAGGAACGGTTTGTCTTTTTCTGTTTGTTAAATGCATAGTGACTTTTTTAAAAATGAACTTTTGTGTTCCCAGGAAACGCACAGTTTAGGTAACAACAATCCTTGGTTAGGGTTAGGATATAAGAACAGGGTTTGGGCTTAAATAATTACTTTCTTACATAACTACTGGACGCAGCTATGAAGGTGTCATAGGTTACAGATAATACGATTGTTTTACATATCTACATGTATCAACATTGTCAATTTTTGGTTTCAAACATAGACTGTATATAAAGATAGGCGGCCTGGTAGCCCCCATAAAGTGAAACCAAAACATGTTGTTCACCCCCTAGTGGTGGGCTGCAGTATAGTTTATAAACCCCGCCCCCAAGTACACATCCACATCCATTTTTTCCCAAAGACGGTTTCTGTCATTTAAAAAAATTATTGCCCTGATGTTTGTTCAAGAGTTCATTGTTCAGACACATTTGCTTTTTTTAGTCATTTGATGCTATAAAACTGGGGTGTCGTGATTGACAGCTGTAACTGACTTGCGAGTGTGTGGTCGGGGACTTGATACCGCAGCTCCACTGATCATTCCTGCATGATGACTCCAGACTGGTTCAAAATGTTCTCCTGTGTTTAACCCTTCTGCAACCAATTCCATCCACCTTAGACGGACTTTACGCTCTTTATATGGCGTTAGTTGCATTGGGCATCTAATAATGACATGGATGGGTTTACATCGGAGTTAGTTGAACATTGGTGAGCCTCATATAGAAGCTAAAAAGTTCCTTTTGTGCCTCTTTCTCACACCGAGGGGCACTGACCAAGCTTCAGTATTTGGTGAGTGGGAACGTTTTTTTCTCTGGTGCAGGTACTAAATGGGACTTCAGCTCCTGCAGTGACATCTGAGCACATGCTGGTCTGGTTTCAAAGGGGGATTCCTCTCTTATCAACAATTAGAGCTCACCATCAGTCTAACTTGGGGTGGAAGGATTTCCTGTTCCTGTCTGGGAATTTGATTTCGCCCAGTAATAAACTGACAACTGTGACTCCAGCTCTTCTAAAAGCTCCTTTCTTCTAATCGTGGAATGGGATATCTACAATTTCGAGGGGGTGAAAGGTTTCTTTTCACAAAGCCTGCTATTGTTACCGGTGTGGACCGGACTGGAATCCATCATTAAAAGCGACTCCGTCTCTGTGTGGGAGTTGTGTCCAGAAATTCAAAACCAACCATCAGAGAGCTACCTACCTACCTAACCTCGCTCACTGATAAGGCAGTGTGGATAAAAAGGTTGGTTTCCTCAAAAAATGTTTGTATTGCTTCTCATGTACACAAAAACACAGGTGCTACTCCTTAAAAGAGTACTTTTGGGAAAAGCATGTACATTATAAATTATAAAATATATAGTCCAGTGTCCGCTTTAAATCGCCCTGATTGCATCATCGTCCTTCTGAAACAATCATAGGCAGAAACCTCCAGTTTCAAATCCAACATCACACACACAAAAGTTAAAAAAAATAAAAAAGCACAAGAAAGAAGTTTCTTGTGAAAAATAATGTGCAGAAATCTCTCATCTCTGTCCTGTTCTCTGGCACTGTCTACGCTGATGTAAGTGCTAAAAGCTAAACATAAAAAAACACATGTGGGGGTCAAAAGAAACAGCTGTTGATGAGAAAGCTCCAATTCTTAAGGCTGATTCACTGACCGTCAGACAGTAACACTTTTTGGCTCTTGGTGTAACGGCTATGTTTACATGCACAGCTAAACATCGAAGGATTATGAGAATACTGCATTTATCATGTAAACATTGTATTTATGTTAGACGTTGTTAATACTGCCATTAATATGTGCAGAGTAATCTGATATTTGTCACATTTTGGAGACACTGAGAATTAAATTCCTGCACATAACTTGAATTTTTTGTACAGCTTCTGTCTGTTTACAGAGCAAAATGAATTGTGGATAATTTGCATGGGAGCAACACCAATAGGAGCTTTATGACTGCAGTTTACAGATGAGGCTGCTTCTACTTTCTAGCAAATATAAACAGCTTAATCACACTAATCATATAGCCAACAGCTGAATTATAGTGTGCATGTAAACACAGTCTGTGAAGAAGTCATGAGGGATGTTGGTGGTCAGTGCAAAGTCTGAAGGAATGTAATGACGCTATGGCACTTGGTGCAGATTGACAGCCGATGTAACAGACAGACAGAAAGACAGACAGACACATAGAGACAGACGAGCAGACAGACAGGGCAGGTTCATGGTCAGCATTCAGTAGTATGGCATCAGGAGTCAGAGGGGTCACGGGGGGGTTTCGCCGCCCCACCTCCTCCCTGGAAGGTTCAGCGGATCCTCGCAGACAGAGGTGACGAGGACACCAGCTGTCGGTCGGCGGGCTTTGGCACACCGCTGTGCGCCTTCTCACCGACCTGTGATTTAGAGACGTTTCAAGGAGGGGCAAGACGCTCCCTCATTCCAGTTCTGAGCGGCCTCTATGAGAGTGTAGAAAGGAAGAGCAGCAGGAGCCAAGAGGAGGAGGAGGAGGAGGAGGAGGAGGATGGCGGTGACGGCGGTGAGGAGAACATGGACGTGGTTTTAAAGAAGTGGAACAGCTGCCCTCGCTTTTTATCTCCATTTTGTCATCCTTATTGAGTTTGGTTGCTCCTTCAGACGGCTCCTCATGTGGCTGTCACCTGAGAGAGAGAGACAGAGAGGAGAGGAAACGGTGTGGTTAGAGTCTGTCCTCACCACAGGACGTTCTCATGTAATTAATGTTGAGGTCGAAAGCTCCTGGGCCATCTGTTAGGACCTTCCTGATAACGCCTCACACCAGGACCAGCCTGTGACCTAAATATTTTGCTGCACACAGCATACCAACACATAAACACTTTGTTTAATGCAGACCCCCCTCCTGCAATCTGTACAAGCTATAAGCCACTAACTCACAGACGCTGTTTCTCCAGACTGGGGCTTTACTTTCGATGTTACTGTTTCTGCCTCAGTGTACATACCAAATATATAACTAAACATATGCATAGAACACCAGAAGGAAAGGCTTAACCGTAAAATAATGCTTCTAAGCGTTTCAGCAAGAATACACACAGCATACACTGCAGAAAATATGATGAAAACACTTTAAGGCTGACCAACTTCCAAATTTTACTTGCGTGTTGTTAGATGTTAATATCCTTAATTAACCTATTAATGTAAAGGTGATATATCTAATATTGTTACAGTATGCCAGTGGTGGAACAAGTATTCTGATATAGAAATAAAGCTTTGTAAAAATACTCCATGAAAGGCCAAAGTCCTGCATTCAAATTCATGAAGAGCAAAATGTCCTTCAAAATAAAAGTACCCATTATGCTGCTTATGGCTATTATTAGTGTTACATTATTATATGTTTAGTTGTTAGATCATCAGCAGTGACGCAAATGGATTATATTATATTAATAATAATTATATGTTTTTGTAGAGCTATAGAAAGTAATGGAGAAGACGTGTAAAGTAGCATAACATGGAAATACTAAAGTAATGTACAAACAATGACGGGGTAATGCATTACAAAGTAAGAGATTACATTTGTCTATTTGTAACGCACTACTGAAACTAGATTCAATTTTAAATGCAGTTCACATGCTGTTAAAACATCCTTTTCTCATAATCTGATAATAATAATATGCAGACTAATGTAAGGTTTAACATCATATTGTTAGTTGACAATTACAGGATAAAACATCTCGGGCGATGTTGCAGAGTAACGGCACAAGCAGTGTTATTAAATACTTTCTAAAGGGATTAAATTACTATTGCATTACTTTTTAAGTCAAGAGTAATGTGCAATATATTATAGGTAACAACCCCAACACTGTGTACAAGTAATTATAAACCGCACTTAGGTAAAGTACTTAATTTATTTCCTCCACCGCAGTGTTCTTCAGTTTCAAGAAATTAATTGTTTTGCATTCTCTCTCTGCCAAGAAAGGGATAATCCCTTTATTCAAACACAGTGAATCTCATTTACAATTCTGATACTTTTTCACATCTGTTCATTTGAGCACAAAAATCCTACCATGGACTAATAATAATAATAATAAAAAAAGAAATATTAATATTATGGTGACACTTTATATTAAGGTCCTTGTAATAACCATTAATTAACAAGTAATAAGGCCCTTGTGAGTCCTTACAAGATGCTTATTAACATTAATGTGTGTTTATAAGCTTATATAAGTGTTAATAATGGCATTACAAACACCCATGACCCACCCATTATGTCTTTGCCATGCCTTTATTAATCTTATTTTGTTTGCTTATTGATATTAAAATATACTTTATTGCTCATCTATTATAAGTTAACTATAAGTTAACTATGCTTTTTGCAACTACCGGATCTAAATCGAGAACAATGCCTTATTACTTGTTAATTAATGGTTATTAAGGACCTTATTACAAAGCGTTACCAATATGATTTGTTAATGACTTCTTCAAAATCTCCTCCAGTTGTAACTAATTTTCATAAGAGGTGAAAATGCAGCACCAGAGGTGGGAAAACTGCAATTGAGTTGGAGATTAGATCATTAAGCTTTCAAGGGTCCAGGCTTGTGATCTCTCCAGATTGGAGGACAGAGATAGTGGTTGTCCTGCTGTTTGTTTGCAGTCTGTCATTACGGTGCCCTGGATGCTCCAGTACACAAGCTACTACTGCTGCTACAATAGGATTAGTGCAGGGAGCTCGGCGGAGCGATGTTCCAAACTAGAGTCTCACACTCTCAAACACACACACACACACACACACACACACACACACACACACAGAGTGCATGCATAGACATTTACGTACACACTCCTGCATACATACGGACACACTGCTGTGTGCCAGAAACACAACAGCCCCATTAAAACGAGGGTAATAGCGTAAACAGGAGGATTAGAGGATCCTCGACAACAATGTGTTTGGTTGTGTTGATGCAGACCCAATCCTCTCTGGAATGAACCATTTCCCTCAATTATTAGTGTCAGTTGTTGCCGTAAACTGTGAATTGTTTATGAGCCAAACTTGAAATTAAAATGCCAGCGTGACATAGAGAGATAATAATTAAAGCTGTGAATGCTTTGATACGTGTGAGATTGGCCTGCCTCCTCGCTGCTCCACTATTACTGCGTTGGAGACTGTTGGCTTCTCAAGCAAAGGGGGAGGTCTGAATGGTCTGGCAAGCGAATAAACTCTAATCAAACCGACGTGTAGTGGTTTTTGGCTGGGAGGATTCAAATCATGTGGGCTGACATTGCTATAGATTTGACTGGCTTCTCATTCAAAGACAGATGGTAGAAGCGGTGGATGGTTTGGTGCTAGTGTTGTCACGATGCTGGAATTCCCAACTTTGATACAATTTGAAAAGTATTTGATACTATTTTCAATACCACTGGGAAAACTGAACATAGCATACCACATTTAATGAGATAATACCATGACAAATCCTGCATATTACTATTAAAGTAGAACCAATATATCAGTTGTCCCATATTATCTGCTAATATTGACCAAAATCAGTATCTAGCCTGGCATCGGCAGACTAATTCGCAAAATCTGGAAGCTCATACTCTATTTTTAAATTTCCAAGGGGAAACATGACCCCCAACCAATCAGAGCAGAGCAAATAAAACACGAGCTTGGTAGATTCGACTGGTTTTGGTATTGGGCCTCAATAATCCCATATTGGCTGGGCCCTAATTATGATATTCAAGTGGATCGAAAGAGACGAGTGACAAGAAGACAGCTCTGTGATTAAGTGAGAGGTTAGGCGGGCACTACTGCTGTGTGCGTGTGCGTGTGCGTGTGTGTGTGTGTGTGTTAACTCTGTCGGAGAGAAGAGAGCAGAAAGTGCAACTTGTACCTGTGTATTGAGACTTTGAATTGAAACAGTATCTATTATTCAGAAATGATATGTATCGATACTTTGACATTTTTAATAGCACTATTCTTAACATGAGACCAAACTGTAAAAAGAAAGAGATCTAAAATTTGAGGGTGTTTGAAAGCACTGTAAGATCCACAGCTCACACAAGAGCCTGGCTGCACACTGTGAGTGTGTATATGTGTGTGTATGTGTGTGTGTGTGTGTGTGTGTGTGTGTGTGTGTGTGTGTGGTCTGTGGTCATCGCCCTGCCCGGCACCATGAACCCATTCTGCTGACTGAGGTCTCATAGCTTTTGTTGAATGATAAGAGTGCGTAGAAGGAAAGTATGTATGTGCCTGCAGCTGTACAAACACTTCTAACAGTTAAACTGCGACTAAATCAGAGTCCTGCCTCGTGATGCGAGTTTCCTCTCAGAGTAATATGGGATTGTGGTTACAGAATAAATGAGTGTGAAGCTCCGCTGTCACATCTCATGCTGATCTTTTGACAGCCCCAAGCCTGGGGATGTCCTCTAGTTATCATGCAGTGTGGGGTGAATGTGGTCAGCACAGGCCGCTTCCTCCTGCAGAGGAAGTTAATTGGATCTCAGTGTATCTGATCTCCATCTGGGATTGCATCAGCGGAGATTAATAGCTTGCGATGTCTAACAGCTTAGGCGATTACTGCTTCTCTTCATCCTCATTTATTCAGCGGTCTTTTCTCTCCTCCTTTAAATTCCTCTTCTTCACTTCCACTCTTTGTCAGAGCCGAACACGTTGTCTGTAATCTAAATAGTCTCCTTAATCCACCACAGCACAATATCTCCTTTTACCTCTCCATGTTCTTACTTAATTGTTTCTCAGAGCAGCATGTTATACCTCCGGGAGCAGTAGTCAGAGTCAGTGTGAAGACAGAACACTTGTCATCAAAGAGCGGATGAACTGTGAACCGATTGATCTGTGAGTCAGACCCGAGGGAGGAAATATTGCCTGTCACTGATTGGATTATCCTCCAAAACAAATTTGTTGAAAATCAATCCCCACAGAGCGCCGCGGTGGCTCACTTCAGAATAGAAATGATCAGTTTGCAGACATATTCAACTCTGACCTCATGTTGCTGTAATCACTGTTCTCTATAATTAGCCCTGTTTGACAGCGGGGACAAAATGCTTTAGCTGCTGTGTGCGACAGAGGACTGATGAAACCCTCAGGCTGAGAGCAAACTGCCACTGAAACCTGATATGTGTGGCAGCTATGTGGGGGCCTTTCATGTCACCTGTCATTAGCTGTGCATACTAATGTCACCCTGCCAGTGGTAATGACTTTGCAGCACTTAAAGTAAAAGGCCGATCTGGTAGTTTTGCATATAGTAGCCCATTAACGACACAGTAGGCAGGAGGGATTAAAGAGATCAATGTCCTGGTATTTTTGTTCGTATCCACAATTTGCTCTTATTTGGTTTGTATCCATTGATTGAGGAGTATGTCTGCAGACCTGGAGACTGCAGATTCAGACCTGCAGTTCTGGACCCCTTTGTATTTTGCGACAGCTCCCTCTATTTCATTGGAAGCACTACAAACTAACTTTTGTTCCATGAAACCAAAGCGCGGTGATGAGTAATTTTAGTATGTGCTTTAAATAAAACATGAATAAATGATTAAAGCAATGAAATGGATGTTATGACAAAAACATGTATGGGCCTACGTTTTCATACAAGCATGAAACTCTTTAGGCTACATATTGACATTTAGTGTACTTTATGCAAAAAGTTAATTTGTATGCATTTATGTATATCATGTAATACACCTACACACATGTTTTTCCTTTATTATTCATATTATATATCACCAGTGTTTATATCACTACATGGATATTAGGCTACTCTAAAGCATATATTTAGAGATTGGACAGAAATTAAGCTCATCCAGTGCAGAAGATCAAAAATGTATTTTTGTCTATTATTAGGTTTTGGCCTTGTTTATGTCTGTAAAACGGTCTAAAATTATTAGTTTTGATTAATTAATCACTCTCTTTTGAGGATTCTGAGATGCAAGAGAAATACAAGAGGTCCAGATCTGCAGGTCTGAATCTGCAGTCTCCGGGTCTGCAGACATACTATTGCATTGATTTCTGGGTATATTTGCTTTACTTCTCTTGCTTAAGAGAAAAGTGGTGGAGAGCACTTCTACCAAGATAGGGAAAAAACTGCCCACAAATTGCAGGAAATGTAGATTTTAAAATGTAGGAACAAAAAAAAAAAAACATGTACAAACATCACATAATCCAGCAATAAACAATTATCATGAAGTGATCATTCTGCACAGATTTAATAGTTTGGTGCATCTGACAATGACTTCTCTTATTTTCCTCGTAACAGAAAATTAAGAGACAGTTGCTGCATGAGGGCCATTACGAATCACTGATATTCCTTCAGACTATTTTCCAAAGCATGCCACAACTTCTTCAAGATTGATTTTCTGCCTTCGAGACAGTCATTGTCTCCCATTCATCAGTGCACAATGCAAATCAACTTGCAGAGCGCTCTGAGTTGCTTGTGATGGGTGATCCATCACACTATTACTTCTTTTTGGGCCAACAATGTTATGTGGTAACGCAGCTGCAGACATGAAGTGTTTGGAACAGTCTCATTGTTGGCACATTCAAGGACACTTTGACACTGCAGATTTAAAATGCGTTTTCTTATTGTTTGTAATCCCAGCCATATATCTCTTGAATTATTATCTACATTCTGAATACTATGGAGTCGTTTTTAGTCTCTGCATTTCATTGTCCAATTCAACATTGTAATACAATAAGACAATAAAGCTGGACCTTGAACCTCGAATGCAATGCTTTTCATCAGTCGATGCTCAAAAGTCAGATGCCAGAGTGTCCTTGAATGCACAAAGGAGAACATTTTTACAATGGTAGTAACTGACTTATAGTTGATAAATGTCCCTAAAAGTACAGACTTTGTTCTAAAGTGAAATTAATGGTTGTCTGGAAGGAAAAGTATAATTCTTACAATGTAAATGAAAGCTTGAGAAAATAGTCAGCAATGATACAAAGTGTTTTTGTGATTCAGGGGATCATCCTGCCTACCGCTTGCAGGAATTTGCACCTTTGTACAATTTTTCCAGCAAACCGGCTGTTGCCTTCAAATACTACAGGGAGATGTAACTGGCACATCACACTGCTACCTCAACTGAACTCTAACCATTCTGTAAGAAATCCCACACACCTCTATTTCCTGGTGTTCACACATTTTCATTATGAGAAACTCTGGTGAGAGGACTTGTCAACAAGTTTGTGATCAAACTTGATGACATACAGTCATGGAAAATATTATTAGACCATTGTTTTCTTCAATTTCTTGTTCATTTTAATGCCTGGTACAACTAAAGGTACATTTGCTTTGACAAATATAATGATAACAACATAAATAGCTCATAGGAATTTAATTTAAGAGATGATATCTAGCCATTGTCCATTGTTTTCTTGATAATAACCAAAATCTTTATCAAGAAAACCATGGAAAATGGCAAGATATCAGCTCTTAAATTAAACTCTTATGAGCTATTTTTGTTCTTATCATTATATTTGTACCAGGCAATAAAGTGAACAATAAATTAAAGAAAACAAGGGTGGTCTAATAATTTTTTCCCTAATTGTATTTAAATCCTTGCAAACGATAAATAATTCAGAATAGTTGGAATCCTGCTGAAAATATAAAGGGTTTGTCTGTATTCTGACCTTCTGCATTTCACATTGAAGACACACACACAGAGCATTATTGGGAGGAGGCGATAATAAACCTGACAGTATACATTCATGACCTATTTTTTTCCACTCTGTGTACATACACTGTTTTTACGAATGTTTAAAGGACAAATAAACCCAAATAGGGTTACAAAGAAAAGACTAGGAAGGACCTTGAACTTTTGGTTAAACGTGATAACCTTTGCAAATATGGCTCAAGAGATTCCTTGTCCTTCTAATCAGTGAGTCAGAGTTTAATCTTGTTATTCTTTACCGGCCGCTACAGTAGCTCCCCATTGTCGGAGCAGAGTTGGCTGGTGTGCTGCCAATTATTGTGTTTTTCTTTGCTTAGTTAATAATTAGAGAGGTCTTGCACCATGTGTGTGAGTCTGATAAAGGCAGGAAGGAGGGAAGGCAGCTCAGGACTTGATAAGATGCCAGATAGTTGGTCAAATAGCCACCTCTTTAAAAAATGCCTGGACCCTCCCAGAATACAATGGCACTTGAAATGGATCAGTCATTTGTGTGTCTTTATGTGTATCACCTCCAGCGTTTTACACTGTCATAAAGCTTTGGATAGTTTTAGGTCAAAGTGACTTTTAACTGCTGAAAAATCTTGTTTTCAGATCTTTGTTCCCGCTAATGAAAGAAGCGCGGCATGATGCTTCCCAGCTAATGAGAAGAGAGTGCAATAAATGTTGATGTTCCAAGACCTTCTGTTTGTTAGCAGCCACTTCAACTGCTCGTAGAACCGCTGATGTGGAAAGCACTAAAGTGTTAAAGTGTCTTTAGGAGAAAAGGCAATTTACCTGGTCATACCTTGACTGAGGAGGGTGGTCGTGTCAGCTGGCTCAACCTGAGGAGAGAGGAACAGATTTAGGAATTAAAGGGATAGTTCAGGTTTTTGGGAAGTTCGGAAGGGATACAATGGGAAAAAAAATATTGGACAATCCTTTTTCTTCAATTTCTAATGTCTGGTACAACTAAATGTACATTTATTTGGACAGATATAATGATAACAACAAAAATAGATCATAAGAGTTTAATTTAAGGGCCATTTTTTATGGTTTTGTTGATAATAACCAAAATCATGATCAAGAAAACCATGGAAAATGTCTAGATATCAGCTCTTAAATTAAACTCCTATCAGCTATTTTGATGGAAAAGTCCATTTCCAGTAGTTCAAGTCAAACAGCCCCAACCAAGTATTAAGTCATATAGATGGACATACTTTTCAGAGGCCAACATTTCCATATTAAACATACTTTTTGAAATTTCTTTTGTAATATTAAAATATTTTTGAGACACTGATTTTAGGTCTTCATTAAATGTAAGGCATAATCATTATAATTAGCATAAATTAAATAAATTAAGACATGAAATGTTTCATTCTGCATGTAATGGATCTATATAATGTGTTATTTCCACTTTTGAATTGAATAACTGACATAAATACACTTTTCTATGATATTCTAATTTATTGAGATTCAACTGTATTATCATAGTATAAACTGATGTGATTTTTTTTTTAAATGGCTAAAAAAGGTTTAGCTGCTGCCCAGTCCACAGCAGTACATTGCTTTGCTTTTTGTTTCCTCTCCTGCTTTGATGGTACAAAAACATTTCAAAAAATCAAAACCATCCCTAAATGGATGCACAAACATTTTCAGACAGATCTTATAAAACCACATTTAATATTTATGACTCTCTTTTTCCATCATTTTCCCCCAAATCCCTTCATCACATGCTAACTGCCTGCTTCAGTCTGTCAGTCATCACAGTCTGCTGGTCCTCCAGGCGGCAGAGCTCACCCTGTCCTGACCCACACTGAATCTGTATTGTCAGGACGCACTGGCATGGCAGATGAGACGGTTCTGCTCTCACACATCACTAAGTGTAAATGTGGACTGGGTGAATGCGTAGAGGGAGGGGGACACGCACTGAACCTGAGCTATAAATGGCAACCCAGCAGCCCAAAAAAGCTAACAACCTAGAAATAATAATGCACTCTTTAAGGCTGGAAATAGAAAAGCGCGCTCCAGTGAGTAACTCATTCGGCTCCGCGCCTTTTATAAATAGCGCTGAGTATCTGAGGACACACTCGAAGGAGGGGGAAAAGAAGGCGCAAATCGCTCAGTAAAGTCAGGGAGAATTTATAAACTGGGGGCTTTATAGCGTGAATGGAGTCTATAAATATCTCAGTCATGAAACAACCCTAGTTGTACAAAGTTGTGGATGCTGTCATCTTTCTTGGTCCCCGAGGCGCTGTTCGCAGCTTCTTACATAAGAGCTGCTGTGGTTTAAGTTTGACTTTTTTATTCATTGGGATGTTACAAATGTGTACAGTTCTATAGAGGCCTTTAGAATACTATGTTAGGTATGCAATGGTATGTTTGCTCTCTCTATATATACCTGAATGTACTCATACAAGCTGGTGTATGATTAACCCATCTATAGTTGGGACAGACTAGCCAAGTACACAGCAAATATATTCCATGAAAAGGTTTGGTATCACTTCTCATAGTGTAGATTATCCCCATTGATAGCTGACTTCCTGTTTGTTACCACGGATTAATGACTTTGAACCATGTATAACTGTAGAATTGCTGTTTAATAACATGTATCTATGACTAATTACCATTTATAGCTGCAGGATTTCTGTTTATTACAAAGTACAAATGACTTATTACCATTTGTAGCTATGAAGTTGCTGTTTATTTCTATGTATTAATGAGTAATTACCTCTTATAAGTGCAGACCTACTGTGTATTACTATGTATTAATGAGGAATTACAACTAATTGCAAACCAACTGCAAGTGCAGACTTGCTGTATATTAGTATGTATTAATGTCTTGAATTTAATGTTTCCATTCCATTTCAGACATTTCCAAAACACAGCATGAAAACTGATGTGCTGCAGTGAGAGTTTATAGCGATTGCTAACTTTCAACTCTGTTCCTAGTTGGGCTTTCACACATTTTACAAGACCAATTAAAAAAATGAGGGTTTTTTTTGTTTTTTTTGTTTTGTTTTTACAATAAAGCATATAAACATGCATGTAAAAAAGTATGAACCTGAAAATGAGTACAGTGTGTCCCCTTTAGAACTTAAAAACATTTATAAAGGGGGACTTATCAGAAAGTTTCGATGCTGTATTGGCTTTAAAATATAAACTCTACGCAAAAGCCAGCCTCCACACACTATGTTTAGGATCATATCTGTGAAAAAGGACAAACAGGAATAACCTCCCAATGCCTCCAAGTGTCTCCGTTTCAGACTTTTTCACTCCATCTGTTGCCGTCTTAGCTTTGCCCTACAGCATGTAGTGTGAAAGTGAAGGGTTTGTGGTTAGACATAGTTTGAGTGAACATGTGCCATCTGCCCACACTGTGCAATAATGTAATGTGGTGAGATAGCTTGAACTACATATTGGACCACAAACTAGTATCTATTACTGGCACGGCGCCAAGACTGTGACTTTTCTTTTTGTCTTTGTTCTGCATTTTTTTTCTTTTCTTTTTTTTCTCCCTTGGACCAGACCCAACAGAAGCCACAGCACGGCTTTGTGGTGCCTTAGTCCCACAACAGGAAAACTCAACTTCTGCATTCAACCCATTGGTGAACACACCATGCACACACAGCACATTTTCTACACTTCAGTCCTTGACCTGACAGTCCTGGGATTCGAACCGGTCACCCTCTGGTTCCAAGCTTACAAATAAGCTAAATTTGTACTAAAAATCTCACTTTATGGGATGTTTAGGCGTGGGAACAACATCGACTAACTCCACAGGGTGAAGACAAGGCGATTGCAGACAGACGTCAGACATCAGACGTCCATCCTGTCTAAAAATGTCCCTCATCTTCAACAGGAAGGAAGTCATTTCTGAGGGTGCTGGCACCAGGGGAGTAAGTCAATGTGATAAAAAAAAGTAGGAAAAAATAGTCGGAGAGAAACAAGAAGTCATGTTTCACCATCTAAAGGAGGATGACTGTGTTTGTTTTAGCCTTTTAAGGCCATGACCAGCCTCCATGCCTTCTGGGTTCACGTTTTTGGTGTTTGAAAGAGGAAAATATGAATGCATGAATGAGAGGCGAGGTAGCTGCTAAAAGTCTATGTAAGCACACTTAAACAAATTGATGGCTAGAACAGCTTGTGTCAGCTCTGGAGCACTTTTAGCTGACTGGGACTTTCTATTGGCTCCGAGGCATTTCTGACTCTTGCAGGGTTGGCACCATTGTTGGCATCTCTGGGCTGCTTGTCCCCGACACACGTCAACCCCCACCAATAGGGTAAAGAGTACGACACTGTCCAGAAAAAAAGTCTCGGCAGGGCAGAATAACAACAATATTGTTGCTGCTGCTTCTCGCACGGAGGTGGTATGTTTGGATTTTTGGAGCTCTTACTCAGAAAACCAGTGGAGGACATCTCAAGCAAGTCTTAAATATTTAAAGATCGGGTGACTAAATAACAAATGAAATAATGATGAGTTATTCAAACAATGTCTGAGTCACTTACTGTTTCTCGGCTTTCTCCCGGTCATCCAGGAAAAACAGCGCAGTGGCCAGGAAAAACATGCCCCCCAGGACGATGATAAAGGGACAGAGCATGAGGGCATAGCCCAGACTGAGGAACCGCCACAGCGCTGACGTAGCGTAGCTCTGCTGAAGGGCGTCGGAGATCTGCACACGGGCACGCCACCACACACACACAATGACACACACACAGACACAGACAGACAAAGAGAGAATGGAAGAGATTTTATTCTCACTAATCGTCAACCCAAAGTTCTTAAAATATCCTGTCAGGCTCTGACTTTCATCGCAGCAACAGATAAAAATGACACAGCATGATGTAAGATGTGGTTTGTGTTTTTTCCAACAAGGCAGTATTTCACAGCTAATAGCTCATATTGCTGTCGAAGGCTTGAGTAACACTGGCGTTCAGTCTGCCGTGTGTGTCGCTGAGGAAAACAACAGCTGGAGAATAGTGGGCGTGAAGTGACCATTTCTGCCTCCCAGTGTCACTCACACAGCAGCTCCCAAACACTCATAGATCACTGACTGACAGTCGTGAGGGAGGAGGAGGCTGCCGATGGTAGCTTTTAGCAGATTATGGTGTATGCATGCAAAGAAGGAAGAAGAGGGGGCGTCTCTGTGTGAGCGAGAGTCTGAGCGGCCATAGGTCACCCTGGCTGAAGCACATTGATTATATGTTAGAGTCAGCAGAATGAGATTCTCCACAGAGAGAGCTGGAGAACTGCTGACAGGAGGATGTGGGAGGGGGTGTATGTATGTGTGTATGTGTGCATGCATGCATCATGACAAGTGATCACAGAAAGAAGAAAATAAATAAAATACACGTGTGTGGTGCAGGTCAAGCCGCTGTGTGTGTGGCCGGTGCAGAGCTATTTCATCAGGTACAGTAAATTGCCTGCAACATGCACGGTACAGCTTAGCTAAAAATACATAGTGAACTGCTGCATGTCTAATTATCAAGCTAGAAGGCATTTCTTGGGAGATTGCTGAGAGATTGTTCCTGGCGTTCCCCTGCCACCCACTCTGCCTACGGCCATGTCCCACTCATACAGTATAGGAGGAGTCCATTATGTGGTTCTCGGGGGATTCTTATGTGACAACTGCTTTGGTCTACGTGCTGATGGAAAGAGATGTTGGCACAAGCTCAGGAGGATTTCAGATGCACTCTTTTACATAACAGGAAGAGGTTGCTGTGTGGCATTTAGGCACCAATATCTGCAGGCGTTCCCACAAAATGCAACTGGGAACACCACATTGGTTTGTAGAGTTGAGCACATATTCTGCAGGTCTGTTTGGCACACTTGTCCAAACCAAATTGTGAACCAAAAGGACTGAGTCACTCGCTCACTTTCTCCTGTGGTTGCTTAGCAATAACCACCAGTCTGTTTTCCTTGAGATTCTCCACTTTGCTCATTCACAGGATCTGTGCCAGTCTGCATGGGTGAGTGTGTATCTGCCCGCGCTCAGAGTGCGTCACGACAAGTCCATCGCACTCGCGTGCTAAACCTCAGATCAGGATCTGAGGCAGTGAGTGGTGACGCACTTGGAGCATTCTGGGCCTTGTTGGTCGGGGTTTGTGGAGGAGTGAGAAACCCCCGGACATTCAGCATGTCACTCAGAGAAGAGTCGTGACCCCGGAGGCTGCATGGAGAACCGGGGTGGCTAGCCCACTGTGGGGCTGTGTCTGGGTAATTCTGGCTGGCAGCGTGTGTGTGTGTGTGTGTGTGTGTGTGTGTGTGTGTGTGTGTGTGTGTGTGTGTGTGGGCTGCATTATTCTGACATTCGGAGCTAGTTGAATTATTACCAGAGCACTTGTAGTCTCAAAATCCCTCATTACACGTTGTTAAGGTAAAGGTGGGACCAGCAATTATTTGTATAATCAATCCATTATTAATATATTTAATTATTTAGTCTATGAAATATCAGTAAGCATTGGAAAAGTGGTCATCAAAAGTTCTGAGAGCCTAAAGTGACCTCTTCACATTGACCAACAGTCCAAAAGCCAAAAACCTCTTTAATTATTCATCATTGAATTGATATGAAACAACTCTATTCACAAAATTTTGAAGCTTAAACCAGCATATGTTTATAATATTTGTTTGATTAATGACTTGCTTAATTCTTTTTTCTGTGGATCAAATAATCCCTTAATCCCCTGATCTTTTCAGGACTGGTTGCAATATTTATATCTGTATTCATATCTGTAGAATTAGCATGAGGCAGACTGAGTCACACAGTATTTCAAAGTACTGCATCTCTTAATGTGTCAATGGGACGCTTGTACAATATAAGATGACACTGGGTTGTATTTGATCTGCAGAAATAATACAGCACCCGTCTTTGAGTCGGATTCTGTTTCCCAGAATTAGGATTTTTTTTTTTTATGGCTGCTTTGTTTAGTCTTTTGAAGAGCTTGTCAGTACTTGGAGATAACTTACTGCTCCTTTTATCTGGCTTCCACAATAGTTTAACATTTCTATTTAAGGAAGAAAAGAAAAACAGGACACTTTCTATGCAGCTCGACAGACAGCTGCGTCTGTTGCCAGCCTGTCAGGCCCCAACAGAGGATCTCGAGGATCAGTTTGATTCACTAATCAAAGACTTCCACTTTGCCTTTGTTAACATGACCCAGGCTGTGAGCCAGAGGCACAACAATAAAACGCAATGTAAACACATGACACTAAAGCAGTGTATTCTCTCCCAGCAATTCACTGGCACCAGACTACATCAAAAAAGTTAAACATTAGGGTATGATGTGAAGATTTTAATATGCAGTAAGGCCGTTATTACGGCATCTTTTATGCTAAAATAAGGCATTCAGAATGTGTACCTCCATGGCATGGGCAGATTATGAAGCAATGGGCCCCTGGACACATGCAAAAGGCCTTAAACCTCTGCTATATAGGAGCAAGACACACAGACTTTATTGTTATTTTGTGTCTCTGTGTGGTTTTGAGTGTCTTTTTTTTGCGGTCAATTCTAGTGTCTTCCTGGTTGGTACGGGTCTCTTTGAGTGACATTTTGTAGGTGAAGGCCAGTAGGGGCCCATTACACTTCGGGCTCCTGGGCCTGTTCCTGGCAGGTCCATTCAGTAATCCATCCATGCTCTATCGAGTTACTATTTAACTTCAGAAATGTTCATTCTCTTTTGGGAATGACAAGAATGCTGCTTGACAGTCTGAGGTGGATCCTGTTTTACACTCCATTAAGTAGCGAGCAGCGCTTGTATTTCAGTCTCCTGGATGTTTGCATCGAGTTTGGATGGTGATGGTGGCGGTGGTGGTGGGGGGCTGTTGGGGGTTGGAGGAGTGACTGTGACCTTGAGAGGCCTAGCTTCACCAGTTAGAAACACTCTCTCATCTCCAGACCAATCACATACAGTAACACGGCCCCTCCTGGGAACCGTGAGATTTACTAGAAAACGCCACTGACAGCCTGAAGAGCAGTGGTGAAATCACGACTCTGTTCACCAGCCCTCCTGAGACGTGTGCTAAAAGCTCCTCTTGTACCTCACTTTGCACTGGCCCACTTAAAGCAAGGGCTGAACTGGTATGTGAAAACATGGTGTGTATGAATGGGGTGCTTACAGATAGACTCAATATGTGAGTTCCAGTGAGGATTCAAGGCTTGGGGTAAATCTTAACAGTCCCATATTGTAGAAAAGTGACATTCCCATGTCTCTTTTGGTTATAAACAGTGGTGGAAAGTAAGTACGTTCATTTACTCAAGTACTGTACTTTATACTTTATACTTCTACTTCACTACATTTTGAGGCAATTATTGTATTGTTTTACTCCGCTACAATTAGCTGACAGCTTTAGTTATTTTTCCAGGAGATTTAACATAAAAACATGATAAATTGAAAGTGATTTTTGTATATTTTCTTTTAATTAAAGCACATAACAGTATATTAAGTAGTTAAAATGAGCCCTACCTTTAGACAATTAAAACACCAATTAATAATATAATAATATATTTGGAATTTAAATAACAATCTGAGTAGGTTCATTCTGCATAACCAGTACTTTTACTTTTGATACTTTAAGTACATATAGATGCTGATACTTTTGTAGGCTACTTTTCCTGAAGTAAGTTCTGAATGCAGGACTTTGACTTGTAGTGGAGTAATTCTGCACTGGTATTGGTACTTTTACTCAAGTAACAGATCTGAATACTTCTTCCACTGCAGGTTATAAATCAGGTCTTGGTGCTGTATAAATACTGTGAAATTATGAAAACACTTCCATCCATGAAGGAAAGCACACAGCCTGTATTCAGAAACTGAGTCATGTCAGGATTTCTGTAAGGTTGTGATCTCACATTTCTAATATTTATTTGTAGAAAGTGCAATCCTTCCCTGGCTGCAATGAAGGTGCATAGCCTGCCAATGTGGAAGAGCCGGTAAGATTGAACAACCAGAGCAGACTGGTTTTGGGAGGGGAAATAATGTGTTTTTGAACATTTAAGCATATAAACAAGTTCACGTAAAAAACAAAAATACTTGTATGAACCTGAAAATGAGCATAATAATACATTCCCCCTCACACCCTGAGTCTTACCAGGCCTATCAGGTACGGACTTCCTGCGTCTCCCAGGAGATGAGAGGTGAAGCTCTGAAAGGCGACCGCCGTGGCTCTCCTCGTGGGGATGACGACAAACTGCACAGAGAGAGAAATGGAGGGTGAAAAATACAAGAGATGATGTGAGGTGATGGAGAGGTAGAAAGATTCACTCAGCCATGTTAAAACAACTCTTTCAGTCTTCAGTTATGTACTCAGAGCCCACCTCAATGGGTCAGACCTGTCAGTCACAGTAACAACGTCAGTAATCTCTGTCTCTACATACACACAGTCTCAAACGTGATTACTAATGTAGGCCACTGGCTGGTACACCAACATTAAAGAAAGCCTCATTTCATTTAGTTCACTTTTCACTTTTAGATACCCAAACAAACATCAGAGAAATCACTTCCCTCCATCAATCAATTTCAGTAAAGATGGTTATTATCATCCCCACCCAAACTGTAGTCCACTCACACATTTCATAAAACTGTGTCTAATTGGGTGACCGCTGTTTGGTGTAGTTGGTTGCAGGAATTTCCAATGACCAACTGGATAAGTATAGGTTCCTGGTACTTACCATTAAAATGTCTGCTGTTATGGCCCAGTTAAGGAAAAGCAGCGTCTCTCCGATAAAGATGCAAACCTTAAAAAAAAACAAGAAAAAATCATCCTTTTACTGGTGCTAATTAAGCTCACACAATTTCCACAACACAAAAGACTCAAACCAGACATGAAGCCAAAAGAGGAGGTTTGCAGATATTGCTACTGTGTGTGGGAATAAAAGTGCTTTGGTTGCCGCGGTTTCAAAACATGTTATTACGCTGTGGCCCAATTATACATGGAGGTGCAGGCCTTAATTTTGGTCCCATTGAGCTGAGCATTCAGCCGACGAGCTGAAAAACATCAGATGATAAGGGTTGTTTATTCTTGTCAAAGCCGTATATTCAATGTGGAAACATTTTAACACTTCCTAAGTTTAGATCCAGCTGCAAGGTTTGAATTTACGGCTTGTGAATGGGTGTAACAGAAACTTTAAATTACAGGTCATATACAGCACTCTATATGCATGTAGGTGACTGTATATACACGGGTTGGTACCAGCTGGTGTTGCAGTTTGCCACTTTCTTCATAACAGACCCAGAGGGATTTGGTTGCAGGAGAATCTGTCTGTATTGGCTGGTTTCTTCTGGCACATTTTAACACGGCAAGTTGAAGTGTTTCCTGCTGGGGAATAACCCTTCTGCCGGTGTGCCAGACCCACAGTGCAGTACAGAGCTACAGAGGGAGTCTGACAGAGGAGACAAGCGTGTTCTGAGAGCTGTGAACCAGACACCGTGACCGACATGTTGCCTCTCAGAAGAGAGAAGCCCAGCCTTTCCTCAGATTAGCTGTGTGTTGACGAGACAACAGCTGCGAGGGGTCAATCGTTACAGCCACGTCACGCCTTATAATACGACACATCTGTCAGTGCTGCGCCGTGAAACCTGAGCTGATCACTTACAACTGCTGCTGTACTGTACGATGATTTAATACGGTACAGTAGAGCAGTCTGAGAAGGGGTAAAGCCACACGTTTAAAGCTGTAATATGCAGCTTTTACACATTAAAACAACTACTTGTGTTATATATGTTATTGAGTTGTTTATTTACATTATCTTGGATTAGATATTTGGATTTTATTCACCAGCTACCTTGATTTTAAGTGCACATGGTCTGTTTGTTTTGGAGAGGAGGAGACCTCTGCAGATAATTCAGCTGCAGGTAAAACCTCCTGTGTGATGAACACTGCAGGAAGCTTACTGCAGGTGCTACAGGCTGCAGCTGGACCATATTTAAACTTCATCTTTTGCATGGGCAAATTATGAGACAATGGGCCTCTTGGACAGCCATGCAAAACGCACCACAATCTCATCTACATAGGCGCAAGACACAGACTTTTTGTGTTGTTACACATCTTTCTGTGTTTTTTTTTATTTGTGTCACTTGGTGATTGTTTTGGTCTTTTTGCAGTTATTTTTTGTCTGTTTGTTGTTTTACCCATTTTTGCAGTCTCTATATTGTTGCTTTTTGTGTCCTTGTAGCTGTTTTGCATCTTTTTTTGGTTGTTCTTTGTGGTCCTTCTGTGTATTTGTAGATTTATGTTTCTTTGGAGTCATTTTTCATGGCCAGTATGTGTCTCTTTGAGTGACATTTTTTAGTTAAAAGCCAGATGGGCCCCGGAAAAAAACTTTGTGCCCCTGGGCCTGTGCCTGGTAGGCTCTTCAATAATACAATCTGTCTAACCTATTTTTATTATTTTGATTGAGAGATACCAAGCAACAGAAAATGAGATATTTTGCATTTAAAGTGATGTTACAGTTAAACTACTATATAACACAAACTGTTGAATATTTTCATACTTCGGTATAACACAGTTAATAGTATTAACCCTCCAGATCTCTACCCTTTGTGACCTATATAAAGATAGAAAGATAGAAATCTGGTGTCACTTGAGTGCATCGGCCGAAGCCCTTTCTGTCACACAGCATGTGTCTTTAATTGAGTTGGACAGATCTGTAATCATGTAATTAATATGGACACATCAAGTCTAATTGTCTGAGTCACGCTTCTGTCAAACACCTAATAAATGTGCGCCTTTGACCTCATGGGAGTTCATTCATTCATTAAATCAAAATCACCACTTATGCAAGTAATTATTTATCATTAAATAACTACTTTGTTTAGCAGCTGTTGAAAACGACTATATGGATCATGGAGCATTTAATTAATAAAGTAATTATTTAATATGTTAATGCTTTGTTGATTAAAATTGTGTATTATCTCAGCTTTATAAAAGCAGTCCAACCCTGTGGCTCATCATCCTGAACATACAGACACATACACAGTAAAAAAAAACAGGTCAAACATCAGTGAAGGTCACATGATTGGGATATGGATAAGGCTGTTGTTATGTTCCTTTACACGCATGGGAAATATTTTTCTATCTCTTCAAGCTTTCCAAGTTGTTGAGAGTCAGTTCCTATTCCTTTGTTTCTGATAAGAGTGAGAAATTTGTGCTCGGTGAGTCCAGCAGCCCAGAGAGCATTGTTTCAGGGCAGTGATTGTTAAGTTGCACCCTTTTCCTGCTTTACAAGGAAATTAGACGCACAGGCACTCTGGGCATTTGCTTGAGACTCTTAACTTTGTGTCCAGACGAGGTATGAGCCTCAGCCACCTGCAGCAGCTCCTCAGGCAATCTCATTCTAACCTGCAATTAAGACTATTCATTATGAGGAGCGACACCCACTCGCTGCCTCTGGGTCTCAAAGCGAGTGGCGCCAGGCAAGGTGTCCCTTTACTGCTTTATTCCTGATTCAAACATTAACCCCACCCGGTGCATTTACTAAGCCTCGTCTTGTTAGATCGGTTACCAGACTTTCTCTTTTAATTCTCAGCCCCCGAGGCTAATCCATAATTAACATGCTAATCGCTCTTTGTGAGAGGGACACTTTTCACTGAGGACCTGTTGATTCTTGGAAAAGCAGAAAAGAGAACTAATGAGACGCAGTTACAGGATGTAACATGTCCCATTGCTGATCATCGAGCTCCACTGGCTACCTGTTGCAGCATCTAGACCTGTCATGATAACAAATTCTTTAGGACGATAAATTTTCCTAGAAACTATCATGATAAACGATAGCATCGTTGTATCGATGTTGTTTTAGTTTTATAATGATATTAGAGAATAATAAGTACATCCTTTTCCATAGCAATTAATTTTTAAATCTCGAGAACATTAAACATTGGAAATTAAATGTGGAAAAGAAATATTAAAATATTCTAGATAAATAAAACATAAATAAATAAACTACAACCAAAACAAATAAAATAGACTTTCAGGCTCTGTTAACAAAAAATGCACTGAGATAAATGTTTTTAAATTATATTATTTTATATTACAAATAACATGTAAACAACTGGAATTGCTGCTTGGGAAATATAGGGTTTCTTTGCCAATTCATACTGCCTGTCAAACATTTGCACAATACTTTGTACAAAATCTTTTTACATTGGAGGTCAATAAAGTTAATATTATTATATTATTATCATACTGATTGGTCAGATGTCATGGTGTCACCGTCTGTGACGTAGCCTGATCTTTGCTGATTAGCTGGAAGAAATCCATGTGGTTCTACGACCAAACAGAGAGACATGGAGACCTCATTTTGATATCCACTGAAGTTACCAAATATAGTTCTTCGCCCGATAAAAGGATAAAAGCGTCTGCTAAATGACTAAATATAAATATAAATGAAGTTGCTCTTACATAAGCTCCTACGATGCTCTTCTTGGCCACCACGAAGATGAGGCAGATGAAGATGGCTGAGCCCAGCATGCTGACGGCACACACCAGCGGGTCGGCTCGCTCCGTCTTTTGGCGGCACAGGCGTGTGGTGGCCGCCCCGATGACCACGCCCAACAGACCCGTCACACAGGTGATCGCCCCGAAGATAAGGCTACGGGACAGGAGAGACAAGATCCTAAATATACATCAGACAATGCATGTGTATGTGTATATATCAGGGTTCATACACTTTAGCAGTGGTCAAATTCAAGCATTTTTCAAGGACTTTCAAGTCAATTTCCAAGCTTTTCCAGTATCTTACACCTGTTGTAAATTGCATGTTTTAGATGAGTACTTACATACTAAAAGGGGGAGATTTCCCTTAACCATACCATCAGCAATGGTATTACACTTTTAGGAGGAACGGTCTTCATTTCAGATAGGCCACTCATTATTTTTACATTGAACATGTGATTATCTATAGTCTATAGATGGATATAGTCAGATTGCAAGAGAAATACAGTAAGAATTTCAAGCATTTACAAGCACTTTATCCAAAGTGTGTGTGTGTGTGTGTATGTATGTATATATGTATATATATATATATATATATATATATATATGCACTGTTCATTTAATTTATTTAGGTATATGAAATTTAATTTTACTCTTTATCTGTCTTTATTTCATTTAATCAATTCATAATTCATTCTTATTAACGACATCCACCCTGTTATTGTCTTGTGTATTTGAATAATTTCTAATTTTACTTCGATACGACAGCTAGGGGCGACTGTGACTGAGACTCCTTTTTCTGCTCCCTTTTCTTTTATTGCTGCCTTTCTTACTTTTTTTTTGGGAGTGAGGTCAGTCGTGAGGTACTTGAAGTCATTTTGGTTTGGATGGTGGTTTATTTCTCTATCTGTTGCGATATCTTTGTGAATATAGAGAGCATTTAAAGCACTTAGCACTTAAGCACTTAAAAAAAAATGAGTAAATCTATATATATATATATAAAAAATACATCAGACAAGTTTTAATCAGGATATTGAAATATTTTCAATATAAACAGATGAACTGGATTGAACTGCGACAGTTCACGGCAGTTCAGTCCAGTTCTTCCAACTTATACCTCAAAGGATGCTGGTATCTTCATCTTTTACAAGGTTTCACATTACAGCAGTGACTTCAAGGCCTGTGTTTAATCATTAACCTCTCACCTGTCTGTGCTGCTGCAGATCTCCTTTGTACAGGCCTCTGCAGTCTTCTGCACCACCTGGGCTCTGGCCAGGTACAGAGGGATCCACATACCAAACGCTCCTGTGGCAAAAGACACTGACGAAGACGCCAGGGAGGAGAACACGTAGCTCCGACTGGCAAAAGAAACACACACACACACACACACACACATGATCACACAGATGATTATCGTGGCTTACAAAAGGCAAACACAAACAAGCTACTGTTTTCTATCACATAATCTCAAACATCTGTCTTGCTCTGCCTCTTTAAAACCCATCTGATAACAACTGCAAACAGATAATAAAGGAACAGGAGTCAGGGAGTTTGGACAGGATTAGCATTATCTCAGGAGAAAATGAGAAGCGGCTCTGTGCTAAATGGTAGTAAACTGAAATGACGTGCAGGTGACATTTTTATGTAGGGGACAAAAATAACAGCATTTAACACTTTCCATTGGTTGTGAATGTGGAAGACTGTCTCGCTAACAGCCACACTCCTAAAATAGTCCCCATAAACCTGCTGTATCACATATAGAGTTTTCAACATTTCTTAAAGAAATGTAGCTCACAGGGCATATAATAACAAGGGCTTACAGTGTCAGGGAGGCAGAGAGCTGCTGAGTGGATGACACTGCTTCACTGTGTTGAGGTTTCCATTCCTCTAATGGCTACTATAGAATAACCACCAGTGTGAGTTTTTATTTAGGGTTCTAGGATAATTATCTAGTTATCTGCCAGTTATTTTCCCAACTAATTGGTATATATAAAACATCTCAAGACAGTCTAAAACACAAAGATATTCAGCTTCCTATAATGTTAACACAGGAAACAAAGCAACTTCTCACATTTGAGAGGCTAAAAGTAATAAATGTAATGTAAAATGTAATAAATCTCATGGGAAGGCGTGTCATGCCTATGCATTTCAGGGTTTTCGTGTGTCATTTAACGGGGAGTTCTCATTCTCAACAAACAAACAAAACTACTGAGTTAGATTTTTTTCAGAGGTAACCAATAATTATAATAATGATGGTTTAAGTTAAAAACGAATGTTTGTTGTGTGTCAGGTATTTGTTTGACCCATCCATCACGGACTTTGTCACTTTTTATACTATGTCACATGACTTGTGGAGCACTTGCTCTGAGTGTATAGTGACAACATGTAAAATGGCTTTAAAAATGGTTATTCATACACAACTTGGTGATTCTAGGCTGTAAAAACTGACTGATAATTAATAACAAATGATCGTTAGATAGTTAGTTAATTTGACCTTGATTGACTAACTGATTAATGGACTTAATGCCTGTTGTTCAACAAGTGTAAACTAAATTGTTAGCCTGCATGGCTCTTAGTGACCTGCTGGGGAAAACTGGATCATTTTTGGGGCCCAGTCTCCCCAGACCCTGCTGTATTCTCTGAAACTGAGGGGATGTCTCACTTTCTGGCGAGTGCCTTCATGTCACAGAGCCAGGAGGTTCGGGTCTTGATGCGTCCCATCTGGTCCGCGCTGCCTCTCTTTGGCTCGGGCACGAAGAGAAGGATCAGGGTTCCTGCAGTGATGCCCAAAACTGGGGACACCTATCGGGACAAGAAAGATCTATGAAGGTTCACATCATAGTAACACATCGCATTTTGATACAATCTTCACGGTGCAGGTGGTTTGTAGGAGGATACACTGGAGATGCAGGACAAAGAGCAGTGTGTTTACAATCTGAATGGACGACCACTGTGTTTGCCGATGCGCTTGACATCCTATACAAGCTGAGAACATTCCCTCTGCTTACTCTGCTGGCACTGTGTGTTTATGGGAGTGTGTATGGGAGGCCTGCTTATGTGTATAAGCATACACGACTCTAAAGGAGCTTTTGGGCTTTGAGCGCTGCTTTGTGAGCTCTGCACCAAGGTAAAAACCTCATAAGTGCCCATCTGCTATTATGTTCACTATCATCTTTTATGGGTTATGAGATAGCATGTTTGTGCACGTGTGTGTCTGTGTGTGTGTGTGTGTGGGAGACAAAGACAAAAGGCAGGATGCAGTGTGTGGGAGAGGATTTGTTCGACTAATACAAATTGCTCACAAAAGCAAAACCAATTTCATCTGTCAGGGGAAATTCATCATTTTATATTTTGTAGCTTATAAAAGCCATTTATATGCACAAGTACTGTGGCACTTTGAAATGTGTGTGTGGATGTGTATGTGTGTGTGTGTTCTCAATTCTTTTATTGAGGGAGTAATTTTAAGTCTGATGTGGCTCATAACGTGGCTGATAATGTGGCTCAACACAGTGGTTATGGTCTCAAAGGTGTGAGGATTACACCAACACTGATTATTTCCTTTCCTATATTGTGTCTTCCCTCCAGTCTTCCGCTCGTGCAGGCAACTTAATTGGCTCGACATCAGAATCTAATAATGTGCAGGAGGCAACTTAATGAAAGATTTCACCTTAAAGAAAATAAACATTTGCTTTGTTTTGCACAAGCTTTGCACTCAAGTGGCCCATCGATATTCAACATGACACCAGGAGTCTGTGCCCTTTGACCTTAACTCCCACAGGCCCCATTAGAAACTTCCGGTTGGCAATCAAACAGATTAGCTACTGCCCTCTCCTGCTCCTTATTTCAATGCATCTCCCCCCTGTTCCTCCTTATCGGGCCCTTTTCGCTAAACAAGGAAGGTAGCTGGAACGCGTTGGGCAAAAACAAACGGAAGCGCCGCAGTGTTTTTTTCCTTAAAAGCAGGATACTGGTGCACAGAATCCGTTTCATGTCTGGGTATTTGTTTTCCTCTGCATGCCATGGTGGTGATTAATTGGCTTTGAGATTGTTTTATTGGAATGTCATTGTGGCTGCTGTGGAACAAACTACCCCGCTCTTTGTGTGTGCTTTTTTTTTTTTAATGCTCCACAAAGACAAGAAGAAATGCACGTCCTGTTTCCTCAAACCCAGCGAGCTGTCACATCCAGGAATCTCTTCCACACCACGACATGCTGGGAGAATGTTTAATGTCTTCCTTTAAAATGTCAGCCGCTTCGTCAGAAAGCATCAGGTCATAATTTGTTTTAAGGATTTTTTTAAAAGCTGACCCTGAAGTCAGAGGCTCCTGGGGAGTCCTGTTAGACCTTTCATTGGTGCTCTTCATTACTGCTGGTATGCCTTATAGAGCTGTTGACTTCTAAACGTTTTGTCTCAAGTACTCATTGGAGTCCCAGTAAAAAAAGTGCTATGACAACAGTGATTTATGCTCCTGATTTAACACCTGCGTCTGCTTCTTGGTGTGCCGCTGCTAAAAAAAAACAAAAAACAGTCCAGTCAGGAATTTTTTTTGTTGAAGCAAAATGTTATCAAGGTGGGACATCTCAGCAAATTTCTCTTGAGAGCTGAAATCAGGCTTTAATTAAAAGGGATCCAGCTTAATGCACTTGGAGCACCTTTAGGGCATTTTGCGAGCCAGTACGTAGAAACAATTGTGCCTGTGTGGGAGGTCAAACTATTCCTCACAGAGGCTCACTGCCTTCTCTGAAAAACATTTTCATTTCTTATTTTCTCTCATAGTTTGACTTCTTCTAAAGATCAACTTCTCCTCAAATGCTTATCAGGGCAGCAAATTCCCTTTTCTGCACTTTACATTGTTCTCCTTTGTTTAAAAATAAATGTCTTATTATTATAATTACAATTATTATGATGATGATTATTATTATGACTATAATTATCATCTATTTCATGTGTCATTTTCTTCTTTTTGTATATTTTATGTGTAGCTTTTAAGTATTATTTATTGTTTTGTTCTTTTAAGTCTTATTTATTGTTTTTAATGGGGTTTTTTTGTTTAAAAAATATATATATTTATTCTATTTTTCCTATTCTAATCTATTCTTCTAATGTGCATTAGTCTTACATTGTCTATATTTGTTGATTTTGGCCTTTTATCTGATTTTTTCTTGTTCTTTGTTATTATTATTGACTTGTAAGTTCTTGGTGAAGCACTTCAAACGTATAAAATGTGCTATACAAATAAAGTTTGATTGATTAAAAAGGTTCAAATTGGTGCAGAAAAATTCCCCAGAATGCAGGAAATGAAGTGTTTGAAATGTCTTGGGGGAGGACCTGCAGCCTCCCTGCTTTAAGCTGTTGGTTATTGTTCTGCTGCAGTTCCTGTACTTTCTGTTGTGACGGAATGACACATTTGGGTGGCCAGTCACAATCCACAGCACCGCGAGCATTCCTGAAAGTCCCTTGGAACATACATTTAGTCAAAATATACCTCCAGCAAACTCTCTAAAGCGTGCAGTTAACAGAACATTAAGTTCCTGCACGGAAAAAGACTCTGCACAGGTTGAGGAAGCCCTGACACCTTGTTATTAAACTGACAAGGTGAGGTGAGGCCGACATTGATCCTGCTTCACTGGAGACGACCTCCGTGGGTAAAGCGTAATGAAACATAAATGTGTTTACAGCCACTGAGAGAGAAAAAGCTAACATCAGCCTTGATCTCTAATAAAAAAAAACATTTTTTTTGCTGCAGCCATCGGATCAGAACTGAACCACTTCGACACTCGGCCTTTTAGCTTTTTAAACACATATTAGAAGATGTTGAGTGAGTTTGATGTTGAGGTTTTTTTTCAGAAGGGTTCTGCAGAAGCTGGAGGCTGAGCTGATGTGGCTGTATGTGAGAGTTTTCCGCCTTTAGCCCTCTCTGTTCTGTCACTTCTCTACAATGTCAGGACTTGGACCGCCTGTTCAGCCACGTGTGTCCCCCCGGTGCTTCTGCCACCACCGACCCCCCTGACCCCAGATCCAAGACAGGCCTCGTCACCGAGTCCTGCAGGAGGGGCTCTTCATCTGTCTCTGTGAGCAGGTTTTTTTTTTTATATATATATTTTTTATTGGAAATTAGCATTCATAAGCATCAGTACAAGACATAACTTATTCCACAGCTGTTTTCCACATTTTTGTTTTTTAAAGGGTACATTAGCACAAAGAACCACAAAAAAGACAACCCACAAAACAAAAATAAAAATAAATACAAAACAAAACAAAACAAAAAACATAGTATTATAATAATATATAGGGAGGCAAAAAAGCAGAAAAACAGAAACATTAACAATTATACTAATAATACCAATACATAAATAAAAAAAATAAATAAATAAAAAAAGATTTTAAAAAAAACCCTTAATAAAATAAATGAAAATTGGACACATCAAATCGATTCAGTTGGGGTCCAGAGAGGTGAGGGTACTCACATATGTGATGACAGGCTGCCATCTTTTATAAAAATTGGCTGCTGAGCCTCTCAAGGAATATTACATTTTTTCTAAAGACAGAAAAGACATTAATTGTGTGTGTTTGTGGTGCCCTTACCCTCAGTGCCCAGTGCCAGTCTCCTGCAGCCACCTTGGCGCTGGAGCCCAGGATGTAACCCAAACCACTGCAGAGAGACAGAAAAGACACAACACATTATATATATATATATATGTGACTCTATATCTATCTGTTATATATAAAGTTTATGAGTCAGTGTCCTGGGTCCTTACGCCTACACCACACACATCCTGTTTGTCTGCTGCGTCGAGTGTTTGGGTACTTGACATGGAGAGCTTATGACAGTGTAACTGATCAAAGCACCGGTAGCAACTCGGCTAGTCGGTCTATTTGTGGAAGTGTGATTTGTGCACATAGTCACAAAATGCAGGTGCAAAGTTACCGCCCACATGCCAACAGAGCGCAGCACTAACTGGGTTGTCTGAAGGCCGAGGGCTGTGTGTTGTCACGGTGTAATTGAATTTCACTGCATTTTACTTGAGTTGAAGAGTGTTTTGTGTGTCACGAAGGGAAATAACAGTGGAATGCTTTGAGGGAAATGTTGCTACATCAGATCAGATCAGATAAAGGGGCACTTGTGCTGCGATAAGCCTTTGCTGCTAGATAGCATCAACATCCAGAGGACAAAGAGGATTCAAAGAGTAAACTGAAGGAATGAGCGGCACATGACTGATAGCTCAACATATCGGCTTTATCTGCAACACAGTAATTCGGTAAATAAAGAGCTGATTAACCTTTGATATCTGTTAGTGACCGCCTTGACCGGAACTAGAGCTGAGAGGATGATATGAACCATCAAATGCTTTATATAAAACAGGCAGACTGGTTTGAATGTGTTGTGAATCATATGCTATGGTCTTCATTTTTTTTTGCCATGGCTGATTTTAAATGACAGCGCCTTCATCAAATCACCAAATGAGGAGATATCTTTTGAAAAAACATAATTAATGTGGGTAAAATGCTTAAGATGTCCTTAGAGGCACAATACTTTACTAAGACCTGCTTTGTTTTATGTTTCCATTTCATTTTTTTGCTTACTCCTACAGTTTTTAGGCTTTGTAGCAACCAATAATGTGATAAATTTCTGAAAATGTAATAGAATTTGCAAATCGATAGTGTAATAAAAGCCAATAATGTAATAACTTTGATTTCTACTTTGGTATGAGTTTACTGTGACCCAGACATTTTGGCAGCTCAACCACTCAGAGGACAGTTTAGACTGTCCTTTCCTTATTTACCCGACTGTCTCCAATCTGCCATTAAAAACTCGTATAATTAGTACACTGAATTAGCTTCATTCATGTGGTTTGCTCTGCAACAATGAACTCAAGTGACATGTTATGTTGTACATATAATTCTAATGTTTGCTGCAGCACATTTCCTCTTTACTTAGTGTTTCCTTGTGTGTGATTGATCATGCAGAAGCTGGAAAACAGCTCGGTCTCATACTGTTAAGCACCGTATAGACCAAATGTGCTAAAATATTAAGGTCAACTTTCTTCTTAATTTCACTAGATTTGAAAGCCCTTTTTGAATGCAAACATTTCATATGATCAGGTGAAGGAGACACTCAATTCAATAAGAATCACTGACTCAGATGAAAAAGAACATTTCATGGAGATTGAACTGACTGTTTGGCCTCATAACCGGCTTCTTCTGGAGCTTTTGTCATCTTCTGATGGAGTCTAATCTCAGATCCACTCTGGTCTAATGGATCATTCTTGCACAATGACTAACCAGCATGTGTTTGGGTGTGTTTATTTCCAACTGATAAGGATTTCAGTTCAATGTAATGTAATGTATCCATTTGTTGAACATTTCAAATTCCACACAATGAAGAAGAATGAATAAAGAAATCAGCTTTAATGTGTTTTTACAAAGCTAACATGACACTAACAGTATTATAAATGATTTATACTTGCACACTTTGCAATTCTGAGAGAAGAAGCATCCTTTTTTTAATGATTACATTCTGCATTGAAATGATTACATCATCAGTTTTGGAAAGGTATTACATTATTGGTAAAACTATTATTTCAATATCAATCAGGGCATTTTAATTACATTATTGGTCATTACATTATTGAGTTTTATTACATTTTCTATCAATTTAAGTGCAAAATCTATCATATTTCCAGGGTGTTTTTGCTTTTTTGGGTGCTACAAGCATCTTCACTGCTGTCCACCCCCACTTGAGTAACTTAGGGGTAATATCTGATAAATCATTGTTGTTTGACACCAATGTTAAGCAGCTGTCTAATTCCTGCTTTTTCCACTTGAGAAATATCAGCAAACTGAGATCAGTAATTTCAAATACTGAACTTGAGAACCTGAATCGACCTGTATAACGCACTTTTCTCCTCAGTCAGTATGTCTGCTATAACCCATTAAGGCCTAAAACGCCTGGAAAAAATGCCTGTAAAACCTCTGGGCGATTTTAAAATAACCCCCTAAAACCTGAAGTTTTTCTGGAAATTCAACAGAAGTGTCAACGCCTACTAAATACTAGATTTTTCAGCCTCTGTAGCAGATAAAAATAAAATTCAAAAAGTATTTGAAAGCTTATACCTGTGGCTTTCATGAGAAGTTGAGTTAATTTGTCCAAACCTTCAATAAAGTATTTTAAAAAATCAACGTGTTGCATTGCGACACTCCCACATGTATTCTGATGCATTTCATTGGCCAAGAGGCCGGAAATAGGTTGAAAGAACTACAAATACTACAAAACGACGTATCCGCTTTCCCGGCTATAATGATAGAATAATGCAACAGCGCCCCCGGTTTTAATGGTAGAAATGCAGTAATGCTTTCCGGGCTTAAATGGGTTAAACTGTCTTCAGTCAATCCAAAATGCTGCCACAAGGCTACTCACTAAGACAAATAGACAACTCACATCACCCCCATACTCAAATCTCTTCACTGGCTCCCTGTTGCATACAGGATCCAGGGGGGGTTCTGTGAAAAGCACTTCATGAATAAAATGTACTTTCTTTCTTGCTTACTTGCTTACTTACTTGCCAATTGCTAGAATATGCCAGTAAAAGTCCATGTAACTTCCTGATAGAACCTGTCTGCCTGCATGTGCACAGCCTCTGGCCAGGACGGACTATTTTCCATTAGAATAGCAGATTAGAGCAATAGATTGATGATCGAATGGAGCCAATGAGTTTACAGTGGGTTGTTATCAGCACTGGCTGCACAAGGTCCAAAACATGTTTTACTGGTTTTACACACACATCTATGGACTCAGGGCAAAGGGGGAAACAGTCTACGCTTGTGCTTTCCATGATTAGTTCTCCAAAAATAACAGCACAGTATAAACAGGCTCAGACAGCATATGATATTTCCAGTGAGTGACTAACAGCTAATCTTATCAGAGTCCACCCAGAGAGTGTTTGGAAAGTTCAACACCAACAATAAAACTTGAGCATGAAAAAATATGCTTGCTTCAAACGCCGGCGTCGCACAGAAACCTGTCTCTGCGGTCAAGTTTAAATTATGGGGGAAAAAAGGGAGAGCAGGGGAATCCATTTCCTGTGAATCCGGTCTAATTCCTGAGGTCATTTCCTGGAAACGGTCATAACAACCTCAGTTAAGACAAACAAGTGGGAGACTGGATAGGATGTTTGACTGCACTTTACTGAGGCCCACTCTTTCACCTTCTATTGTCTGTGTTGCCGGGCAGTTTACCGTGACCCAAACATTTTGGCAGCTCATAACACAACCACTCAGAGGACAGTTTAGACTGTCCTTTCCTTATTTACCCGACTGTCTCCAATCTGCCATTAAAAACTCGTATAATTAGTACACTGAATTAGCTTCATCACTGTTGTTTGCCCTGCAACAATAAACTCAAGTGACATGTTATGTTGTACATATAATTCTAATGTTTGCTGCAGCACATTTCATCTTTACTTAGTGTTTCCTTGTGTGTAATTGTTCATGCAGAAGCTGGAAAACAGCTCGGGCTCATGCTGTTAAGCACCGTATATACGATAAACCTCAAGTGGCTCCTGCACCGCATCCACCGGTACATCCATCTTTTATTACATGGCTTTGTTTGTTTTCTCCCCGTGGCCCTTTTTCTGATTGAATGAAGTGAAAAGGCTGGAGAATTGAGCTTAATAATACCTCCTACTCTCACACCCCCACGCCACATCCCCAGAAAGCCTCCCGCTCTCCTTTAAGCTTCACACAGTCAATTGTAAGTTGTGCTTTTCTTTCTGCAGAGGGCCTGAGCTCTTTGTGTGTCTGCGTCTGAAGAAAAAAAAACCGAGAGCGAGATAGGAGCGAGCCTGGATCCCCTCTCTATGTGAGGATATTTTAAATTATCCATTCTAATTCTCCTGGTTCTTTTGCACCTTTGGATTTAACCCGTGAAGAACCGGCCGGATTGGATGCAATGTTAAACAGATTTAAAGGGGACATATTGTGCTTATTCCCAGGTTCATACATGAGTTTCTGCTTAAAACATGTTGACATATTTTAAGGTTCAAAAACGTTTTGGTACTGCCCATTGGCTGCTGCACCTCTATTCACTCTCTGTTAGAAATACTGCATTTTAGAACCTGTCTCTTTAAGCCCCCCTCCCCAAAAAAGCCCAGTCTTCTCTGACTGTCGCATCTACGCTCTCACCATCTCTACTGTCCAACACTGCAGCCAGAGGAATGGCTGTAACAGGGTCAATCTGCACTTTCTACAGTGAAAAATCACCAATATCTGCTTCTAAACCAAAAGCTACAGAATCAAACATGTTCCAGTAGGAGTGTGATCCGAAATTGGGGAGAAATGAACAACACAGGCAGACCAATTAACCCTGATGTAGCGACACTATCTACTGTGAAAAATCAGCTCCTCCACCAAAATCTATAAAATTAAACATGTTCCAGCAGGTAAGTTTTCCAAAACTGGGAAAAAATTAACAGCATAGGCAACCCAATTAACCCTGATGTTTACATGTAGCTACATGAAGCAGTTTATATAATTTAAACATGACAGTAACGTGTCTGGAGAACATGGCCATACATAGAAATCCATCACAAGTAGAAAAAAAGCAGTTGGAAACAGATAGTTCAGAATGGTTGAAAATGTATTAGGGATGGGAAAAATTAATCGATGATCAATAAATGGTCGTAAAGAGTTTGGTTGATCACATGGGATTTCTAATCGATCTGTATTTTTTAATTTTAATTTTACCTATGACTGTCTATCAGTATCACTGAGCACCAATGAGCTGAGAATTAAGTTGGATAAAGCTACAGTTTGCAAACTGAAAGTAGTATTCATTTGAGCAAAAATAGCTTACTGTATCAAACCTTGCTAGCATGAATTACTAGCATTAATTTTATCAAAAACTTATTTAAACACAAAACACATTTAAATATGCCAGATTACTGTGAAAACTAACCTCATGCCTCTTCGGGGGCTAAAACATAAAACACTGAACTCCTTGACGTTATCTTTACTGTTAAATCTCATTTAGGTTAGTTTAACAATTATGTAGCAGGATCAAGTCTCTTTTCGTCCTTTCAAAATAAAAGCGTCTGTTATCAAAACAAGCATTTGCATAGTACTGTATATATATCTTTTTTTTTTGCCCATGTATGCATGCCGCGATTAATCTATTAATTGATCGTTAACGTTATAGATAATCGAGTTGGCAGGTTTCTTCCAAACGCCCATCCCTAGTGTATGTATGACAGAAAATAAGGAAAAGCATATAGGAGATCCCCTTTGAGCTTTAGTTTCATAAATGTCAGTATGAACACCCCCCCAGAATAGAACATCTGTCTTGTTGTTTCGTGGTGTCTGCTTCAAGGGTACACCATGTGTCCTGCTCTTACCTTCCCAGTGGGATGGCCAGGTAGAAGACAGACAGCATCATGGTGCGGCTGTTATTAGTGAACAGGTCTCCTATGATGGTGGGAGAGATGGAGGAGTAGCTGGATTCTCCGATACCCACAAGTCCCCTGGAGAGAACAAACAGCCAGTAGTACTGCAGAGAGAGAAAAAGAAAAAGAAACAGGAGTTTTGTTATCAGAGCACAATGTCAACCAGACGGACATATTTCTTTTTCTCACCAAGACACAGAAATGCCTTTCTCTACCTTTAGCACCAATTTCTATTCTATATCTATTTCTATTCGATTTCTAAATTATAGTAACTATTCACCACTTACTGTATATGTCCTAAAACAGGTTGAGAGGTCACATGTCTTTTCTGATCTACCAGATAATCACAGGCTCATTTAAATGTCGAAATTTTGTTGCACTCCAAAAAGTTGGAGGAGGTCATCTTGATAAAACAAGCAAATTTTTGATTAATGAAATTGTGAAGTAGTGTCACGTCAGCATTTTAATGTGCTTAATCCAATTCAGCTAGATTGAATTACCACGGCGTATTATCTTACCATGAGATGTAATAAAGTGATAAATGAAAAGATGAATACTTTACAAAGGCTTTAATAGGAGCGTGCACGCTGGCGGGGGCACCTGTGTGTAGGCAGCTGGATTGTTAACTGTTTCCATGGCAACTACTACTTGCTGGATACAGACTCTCGTGTCTGCTTGTGAAACTACAAAGAAATCAGGGTTCCCCCCACACACTGAATCCTGCAAATATTGGCCACTAATGTGCGTACTGTCCTTTAATCCCAGGACTAAAATTAGCTGTGTGAAGAATTTGTGTAATTTGTTAATATTGAAGTGAAATTTCATTGTTTCAGTGACACTGGGAGTGTTTTACTCCTTGTTAGCTTGTCTCATAGTCACATTATAGTCCTGTTTTTCTATTTCCAACCCAAACATATGCAGGTTTTGGGTCAGAATGATGTCAGAGTGTGATAAGGTTACACCCTGTAGGGTTTGTCAGCAGTGAAAAGAGATTAATGAAGGTGCTGTAGGTGTTAGAGGCAGAGCTGAGACCGTGATCCCTGCTGACCTGCGTTCTCAGCTAACATTACAGGCTTCATGCTGGTGGATGTCACATCGTGTCACGGGGTCATGCACACAGCCATCAAACACGCTCTGGAGGCAATACCACACACACATACCTCAGTTTAAGATGACACTTGAGGGACGTGTTAAAAAAAACTCTCTCCGCTGTGGTATTCGCCCATATTATTTTCAATTATATGTGTTTACAGTTGCCTGAAACTGTGTCTTTCTTTTGTGCTATACGAGCAGTTGATGATTGATCACAGCTGAGCTCTCTGTGCCGCATAGCTTTGTCACATTGTTTCCAGCGATTTACTGTCTGTCTATTTTCTTCTTTTAATGGCCCGCCGTTTAGTGGGAGCATGATGGTAGTCCTTTTTGTTTGTGTGGTCACCAGACTATCATCGCCACTTGGAACAGAAATGTTAGCAGCGGTGAGAAAAACAAAAAGCAGCGATGCCAGGGAAGCACCACAAAAATGAGGCTGTAAAAGTAGATTGATTATGATAAGATCAAAGAGAATAAAGGAGGTTTAGGAAAATCTTCTCTTTTCAACTGTTTTGAACTTATTTTAAAAGACTAAGATTATACAGTGTATGTGAAGCTGTACCATAATATATATATATATATTTTACATTGTGGTAGAAAAAAAGTTTGGCTCGATAGCTTATTTCCTCCCTTCATGACATCTGTAATAAATCTCCCATTTAAATTTTATTTATACCTACACATAAATTCTCCTCTAGCAGTTCAGTGTCACTATAGTATTGTTTCTATATATTATATATGCCTATATGCTCAGTAGTTCTCAGTGTGTTGTAGAAATGCATTATGTCTTATTTATTTTGAATTTATCAAATTTTCCTTAATTACTTATTTAAATGCATAAATTAATATAATATATATTTAATTTTTATTTATTTATCTAATTTTTTGCATTTATTTATCTCATTTTTTGCATTTATTTTATTTGTTTTTCAGTTAAATTATATCTAAAGTTCAAGAAAATCGACAAAACCTTTTTTTTGGTTAAAACAATGCATGATGTTTCCAAAGTCATGTATGTGAAGCTGTATCAACAAAAATGACAACCTATTTTACATTGTGGTAATTTCCTCCCTTCATGACATCTGTAGTAAATCTCCCATTTAAATTGTATCTATGTCCACACATAAACTCTTCTGTAGCAGTTCAGTGTCATTATCCATGTCTGACACTATTTATAACTACAAGATGAAAAACGAGTGATTTTCCCATGATGAATTTATAAAAAGAGTTTCACATTCCAAACGCTCTACGAGTGATGATTTTATGACGATAATCTGTTGTGCTCATGCAGAAAAAAGTGTGCAATTTAATTTTATAGGAGTTGGAAATTTTGGTGACATAAGATCTGAACTCCATATCTGCTGCGAATCCTTCCAGAAATGCCCCAGAGTGTCTTAAATGCGTAATGATAGGACTCAGTCGTAAGTGGTCGTTAACATTTCATTACGCGTCATGTCTTTCATCTCTCATGGCGACAGCGCTGTGAAGCTATTACATAAGAGCCATCCACTCTTGTGTCATTTGATTGGCACCCTCAGGAACAAGACTTGAGGGTAAAGTTAAACTTTGGGGCAAAAGACTGCAGGTGCTGAGGATCAGCCCCGATCTGCTCATCGGCAATCAGCGACCTTTGTGGCATTTGTCGGAGGGGAAGAGGCCTTTGATTTCAGTTTCGCCATGAGCAGCATGAATGTATTTCCTGCTTAGTCAAATAGCTGCCACCGTGTCTCCGAGCAGGCGAGTCTATAGGGGATTTGAGTCAAAGGACGCCCTCCTGAGACATCTCTGAGCTGTCATTCCCTTCCACAGCTCTGGGCTGAAGAGCTTCGGCAGTGAACAGGCTTACTCGCCCTGCGGGACGCCATGCACGCGTCTCACATGCTGCATAAATTCACCGAACGTAGCTTTTAATGCCACATGGCCCTGCCACTGGAGCGACTTCAGATTGTTACATTTTTATTACGACTGTCCATCAAGACTGTATAATGGGGTCCGTCTACACACCCACACACACATATACATGTACAGAGCCTTTTACTGTAATGTGGTGGCTACTCTCAGCGGGACGCCCCTCTCCCACATCACCGGCCCCAAGAATAATGTTATTGTTTAATGCATCCAACGCCGCCCAGCACACAGGGGCTTTTAGAGATATCAAATCTAAATCCACTTGTCAGGGGGCAGTGAAACAACAGAGTCTTATCTTCTGAAGCATTGTAATTGAGACAAGGCTGAGGAATGGGCCTTCATTAGTTGATTGGCTGGTAGCCAGAGAGAGAGAGAGAGAGAGAGAGAGAGAGAGAGAGACATAAAGAACGTCTACAAAAGCAAAGCGGGTGTCTGACTTAACGAGCGTTTCATTTTTTTTCACTAGTCTTAACATCAAGCATATCCAGATCATAACGGAATAATTAGCTCGTCAGGGTTGGGCCGCTTCACAGGGACGGCTGCCTAATAGAATAACACTGGAGCTCTTGTGCTGTCGGTGTCGTACCTCTTTACTGATGAAGGAGCTCAGCAAAGTGATGGTGGACCAGAAGAAAATGCCACAGCTCAGGATGACCTTTCTGTTGAAGCGGTCGCCCAGGTAACCAAAGATGGGAGCTGCCACCATGAAGCTGCAGATGAAGACTGTGGAAGGAGACAGAAGGAGAGAAAATGTTACTTTGGATGTAGTGACAGGAAATGACTGTTACCGGTGTAAAATATGTGTTTTTTCTGTCTTGGTCAAGTGGAAACATCCAGGTCTGAAAAGTGAAGCCAATGCAGAAGTGCCTTAAACCTGCATTCTTTCTAATGGCCAGCAGGGCGCGACTCCACTGGCTGCAGAAAGAAGTTAAATTTCTAGTTTTTTAGAAAATGACCCTACTTCGCACTTGATTTATCATCTATAGCACACATTTTCCTGATGAGCCTCAATTGCTAGTTTTAAGTCATTTTCAAAACAGTTTGATGTTCTTTTGTATGTTATGGTCCCATTTAGAGTGAAACAGACGATAAAGCAGGGTTTAGGATGGGACTACCTTGTGATTGATCAATCAGCATAAAGGCATAGGAAAGGCTCAGCATGACACTGTGTATATGTTATAATGATAACAACAAAATATAGCTCATAAGAGTTTAATTAAGAACTGATATCTAGACATTGTCAATGGTTTTCTTGATAATGATTTTGGTTATTATCAAGAAAACCAGTGAAAATGTCTAGATATCAGCTCTTAAATTAAACTCTTATGAGCTATTTTGTTGTTATCATTATATTTGTCCAAACAAATGTACCTTTAGTTGTACCAGGCATTAAAATGAACAAGAAAATGAAAACAAGGGTGGTCTAATAATTTGTTCCATGACTGTATATAGCCATTAACTCCTCTACAGCTTCACCATCTTATTTAAATATGGCCACTTTTGGTTCCAAACAACCAAAATCCCAAATTTAACACATCAAAGAAACCGATGGGTGACATCACAGTGATTACTTCCACTTTTTATACACAACCTGTGGTCTTAGTATGGCATGATCTTGACTATTTTCAGTATCCTGTGTTTCTCCATTGTACTTTGTTGTAAAAATAACTGAAATTCCAACTGCACTGAGACAAATATTTCAGCCTTAAGGTCCACTTATTAAGTCAAGACCTGTCCAGATTGACTGTGTGATAGCACTCAGCCAGAGACAGTGAAGGGCTGCCAGAGGACACCTCCATTCAACTCCAACCAATTAGGATTCCATTATACTTCACCTACACTTACTACACGAAAGTTGGCAAAAGATTATTAAATACAGCAGTGGGAAAGGTGACGGGGGTTGTAAAGGATTCAATTTGTGAAAGGAAAGGGGAGGAGAAAGAGTTGTATAAATGTAGTGACTACAGTTTGGAAAATGGCCAAATACAGTAGCTCTAAAAAGAGATAAAGTGGGAGAAAAGAGGGCAAGACTGAGATTGGGTTTAATGTTGATCAAATAGGTGCTGGAGGGAAAAAAAACATGCCACTGGTTAAATTAAACTGACTAGATACAAGGAGATTAATGGCATTAGATCACACATAGCACCAGAGGACTGTGGTGGCCCCGTGGACATAAATAATTCTCCCATCTTAATTTCTTACAACCAAACTTATGTCCCAGTGAAAGGAACACAAGTGCTTTAAAGTGTGTCCCCCTAATTGCCCCACTGCTGACTGGACAGCTATAAGCCTCGTTCGCAGGGCTTTTAGTCAATATTTATGAGGAGGACCAACCCAAACAGACCTGAATATTTAATGCTCTCAAACCGTGTTTTGCGTCTTTGCGGAGGGGAAAGGGCAGAGATGTTACTCTTGACAGCAGCAAGGGGAGCCGGGGAGGCAGGCTGGAGTGTTTTGACACATCATCAGCATAAACATACAGAAGAGGAAGGGAGGAGAGGAGATGAGAGAGCAAAGAGAGGAGGGAGGTGTTATATAAGACACAGGCATCACAGTCCCACAGCTGCTGAGGCCAACCAACAGGAGAGGGGACAATAATCAGATTATAGCATAACTGTAGTTTTGAACATGTGATATTAGGCTATGATAGGAAAAGAGAAAAAAAGCTGTCCTTGTTTAACCTTTTTTTTAGTGAGAAGAGTTACCCAGAAATAGTGTAAATGCAGTTATTTGACTCTGTTGCAGGTATTTAAGCTGGTTACTGTACCAGCTTCAATAATAACCAATCACTGCTTGTTTACTCACTAAGGCTTACTTTCTTTGTTGTGTGGTTTTGATATTGATGCTGTAAGGCTGTATTATATTTCCATTTTCATCAGAAAAAAAAGAAAATGGCCTTATATTGAAACAAAAATGGGTAGAACTTACATAAGCAGCAGCAGCAACATGCACATAAACCATCAAAAAGCATATGGTTCAGGATAATTTCAGATCAAGAGCACTCCTGTGAGTATACTCATTTTTTATAAAACTGCAAACAACAGACAATCTGCACTGTAATCTGTTGCTTAAGGAAATACAGAGCAATCACTCAATAAATTCTAGCACATTTTTTTGCAACCTGAGGATTAAAAACCTAATTTTGATCAACCTTGCATAGATATTTTTTTTTTGCATTAGAGAAGAATAACCTCTTTGGGATATGTCTTAAGATTTATATTAACATTAAAATTATATAATTTAAAATATAATATCAAAATATTACAAGTAATACCATATATACCCATACTGGTAAAATACACATATTCTGCAGTGTGACCTCACTGCATAATTTTGAAGAAAAAAAAAAGAAGAATCTCATTTCAGAAAGTGAAATGTAATCTAAAATCTAATTTAAATCTAATTGAAATTATTATTAATGAATGAATCCGTTACAGTTTGGGTTTTCACAGGTGCTGCTGGAATTACTTTATCTGCTCATTACGGATAATGCGTCTCTCTCCCTCTCAGTCTCACTGTCTCACTGTCTCACTGTCTCCGTCTCTGTGTTTCCCTCCTTCTCTCTCTTTCTGCAGCCTCCATCGTGAGCATTTATGTGGCTAAGTGCTGCAGGTCTGTTGTGTAATGCTAAATGACACTGATGACTGCTTAGTGCAGGTCCGGCTCTCTAAAGAGCTTTGCAAGCTCCCCCTGCAGCCACGGGGAAACCACACACACACACACACACACACACACACACACACACACACACACACACACACATGCACACACACATGCACAGAGCAGGGTGTTCTGCAGTGCAAACTGGAGATAAGATGAGGGAGAGGTCCACAATCAGCCACCAGCAGCTGGTTCCATGTGTGTTTCTAAAGGCCAGGGGCCATCACTCTCACTGTTTAGCAGCTTGTCAAAAAACACATCTTCACATCATTAACTGGCCTATTTGAAGTCATTAGCGGAACCGCACAAACCATGTCTCTCTGTGTCCTACTTTATATAATTTTGTGATTTCTTGATAAGCCACGCCCCTTTTTTGAGGTCCATTATCACCTCTTAGCAGTGTCAGCACATGGGAATGAAGTCAGGTCCTGACTGTCTGCTCACACTTATTAAGTATTAACCTCGCTGCTGTCTGATGTTTATATTGCTTTAATATCCTGCTTGATAGGTGTGAGTTAAGCTGCAGGAGAGAAGAAGAAAGAAACACCTCCCGTCTGTTAAACCATTCTTAGTTTGAATATTGTCGACTGAGTGGCCCAAAGGGCACGCACGTCAGATAAACCTTATGCCAGGAAGCTGCTTTGAACTGACAGAAGAATGAGATGATGAATTGCTGTCACAAATAGATGCTTTCTTTATTTGATGAGAAGAATAGAGGAATGTTGTCGTGCATTTGAAAGCAGGTACACCCTTCCACGGAATCAGCACGCCTTGCTGCATTTTTTCTCCCATGAAATTCTTTTCTAATCAGAGTCAGCACCAACAACCCCGCTGAGCTCCAAGTCGTCTCGTCCTCTTTGACCTAATTTATACATCTACAAGAGAATAAAAGCTTTGAAATAGGTCACATTCAGAATCGCTATAAGACATACTGCAGACTGTTGATAAAACATGTTATTGTTTAAGGATTACAGATTGATATAGAATCACAGAGGAGACGCTGGTGTTTTCACTTGATAAAGATCAATAAGGAGTTTTCATGGTGCCATTTTGATGCCATTAAGCCAATCTTAGACTGTATAATAAGGTGCCTTGTCCAATTTTAATTTCAATTAGGAATTTAGGGTCCAATGATTATGAAAAGATAATCGAGATAAATTCATTATCGTTCCGCATTCAGTTTCACCATGATCCCTGAGGGCCCTTTAGTTTACACTTTCTCCCATTTTCTGACTGGAATATGTTATATTAGGAGGATAGTTACATACAAAATGTTGTATATAAATTTAGTTGTTTTCAGTAGGTTGTCGCAGTGCACAACAACATATTTAATCTAATTTATTTTGTCTTATTTGTTTTTATTCATTATATATGACTATATGTTTAGGAGTTTCGAGTAAGTTGTACGAATGTTACAACATTGTTGATCTTATTTACATTGAATTCATTTGTTTTTCCTGAATTACTTATATATTTTTTATTTAATTGTATGTACCTATATACTTTATATATTTTATTTTTATTTATTTATATATTATATTTATTTTATTTTTTATTCATTTTTCAGTTTTATCATGTTTAAGTTCTAGAAAATTGAAAGACAAACTTTTTTAAAGGTTCAGTAATGCTTCTAAAGTCAATGAGTCAATAAGTCAATAATTGTGTTATACCAAAATAATCGTGATTATGGTTTTTGCCAGCAGGCCTACTGTATATAATAGCAGATTGTGTCAATACAGAATGACATAAGATTAATTTGCACTATATAAAACAGTGCTGTTACTGAGACAAGTTGCACACTGATATCACATAACCTTTTTCGGCTCATGTACTCCCAGGAAATGCCCTGTCACTATAAAGACTGTCTGAAAAATGATCACACTCTTCTCCTGTCAGTCTTCGGTGAAAACTGTAAACCTACAAAAGCCCAAATGAAGAAATCTGTCAAGCTTGGAAACAAATATCTCCTCCTCTAAGTCCAACTTATTTTGAGGGATCTGGAATGTCTTTAAAAAGAAAAATACAGCTCAAAAACGTGTCCGTGACACTACAGTTATATATCAAGTTATTTATAGGATTTATATTTAAAAGTTTGAATCGAATGTAATGAACGCAGCACGATTTTCAGATCTAGTGGAACATATGGTTGGCTTCATTAGTAAAAATGGACTCAGTGACAAGAAAATAAATGTGTTCGGTCTATTTCAAGACATTGTAGGGAGGAAAAACAAACCATGCCTAACAATAAGTCTGCACAGATGCCAGGTCACACCCAAAGCTCTCAGCACAGACAATGACAACTGACAAACTTATTATGAAAAGTTTAATTATTCATAATTCAATCTGGAGAGGAAGCATCTAATTTTGCGGTCAGAAGCACCTTAAATGTCTAGAAATAGAATGAAAACAAAGGTTTGATTGGCATACAGAAACTGCTCTTGAATATGATACACGCGGTTCTGTTTAGTCACATTCCTACATTGACCACCATTGTCTCTCTGTTTACTCTTGTTGATGCACTAGAACACCACATGTTTGTTTGATCTCCACAGTGCCAGAGATAAGCCCTGGCTGATCGCCAAAGATGGCAATCTGTCATAAATAAATAAAGTGCATATGTAACAAATATGCAGCAGGAAAGGCCAAACAGTGAGGAGCTGATGTCTGGAGCAGGCATGTTTACACTGCAGGCCAAAAGTTTTCATAACCTCTTTTATACAACAATGGTCGGCTATGACTACTCTTTCACACAGTCACTGACTCAAGCTGCAAATATATTCGTCAACGATCTTTTTTTCCATGACTAAAATGAGCTTATGAAGAGATGGCATGGAGGTCATTAATTATATCAGGCAGGCCTCCTCACTGTCCGTTTTATAAAAGTCATCTTAAAACTCATTTTTATTCACTGGCTTTTAACTCAACATGAGCTTTCGCTTTGTTTTAGTTGTTTTTTTTTCTTCTGTTCTTTGTGGGGGTTTTTAAAGTTGATTTTAAAAGCCACTTTTATTTACTGGTTTTTACCCAGCATGAGACTGGCTCTGTTTTAGTTGTTTATACTTCTCTGTTTTTATTGTTGGTCTGTCCTGCCATGTACAGCACTTTGTATATAAAAAAATACATGAGGTTTTGGTTTAAACTAAAAAAAAAAGCTTGTTTTTTTTACTAAGATGAGACTGAAATTCCATGACGTTTAATCAAAACTAAAAAAAAAATCACAGGTTGAGTCATTATGATAAAAAAAGCTGACAAAATTAACACTACACCTACACTACAAGACATTTCACATATAACAGCAAAAAAAGTTCTGATTATATATTGTTTCTATGAAGCTCATGTCTATAATGCATTAAAAAAAGCATTTTATAATGACTTAAAAAGTCAAGTATCATAATACTTTGCGAGTCCATGTCTATACTGCATTATAGCCATAATTATAATTAACCCATATAGGGTTAGGATTAACTATAACCCCCTACCTGTACCCTATAATGAAATTATTATAAAGCATTATAAAAAGTTTGGAATCTATTACAAGTATGAGAATTGAAATTCACATTGATCAATGTAAAGACAATCTGCGAGTGACCTTTTACGGCATTATAAAGCTTTTTATTGTGTTTTTATTATTGTAAAGGAGCATTATGAATATTTATTAACCTCTAAAATACAATAATATAGTGTTATAAGAGGATTACAATGTATATTCATACTGCATTAAAGACGTGGGCTTCATAGAATATGTAATAGAATGAATAATGAAATATAACAAATGCAGTGATAGTTGAATTAATCTAGTGTTGCAGAGAGAACAAAGCTCTTTGACAGGCAGAATATGTTCCTGAAGGAATTACTTTTAATTCTCATAATTACAGTGTTCAGTGTTGGCTTGTAATTATGATAGCTATCGGTGATCTATCTCTAAAGAGAAGTGACTCAACCGTAGACAAACTGAAACAAACCCTACAGTATCGGCTCAGCCTGACACGGTGCGGCTTATGTAACACGTTCCCTGCTATTAGCTCCACAAACACAGATTCCTTTCTTTAAAAACCGCTGTTTATCTCATAGCTCCCTCCTCTTAGGTGGAGAGTCATTGTCAATTCCACACCAGTGGCATAAGTTAAGAAAACAAGTTGTGCGGTTAATTAATGGCAAGGACATCTGCAACTTCATTATTATGTGTACTCATTACAATGCTGCACAAAGCCATGCGGCCAATATGGAGACGTATCCTGTAACCTTACTGAGCTGTTTGAACAATTAAGGTCATTTATTAACGGCGCCTCATCTGACTGCAGGGACCCCTCTGAGGCCCGTCTGGTAGAAGGGGTTTTGTATATAAAAGCCTCTACAGATATAATAAATTAATCATTATTCCTTCTCAACTATTTCATTCTCTTTGTAGAAAGTTGAAGCAAAAAACTCAAAGTCTGTGTGTACTTCTGACAGAATATATAACAGTGTCCAACAAAAAAACTCAACATTTCTCATAAAGAATACAATGAATTATATTGTGGATCTTATTAGAGGTGGCGGGAAAAAATCGATACAGCATAGTATTAGCGATATTTTGCGTGGAAATATTGTATCGATTCATGGCCGCCAAGTATCAATACTAAGAGTTTATTTAGTGTCAGTATTTTTGCTTTTGCTTTTTTTTTGGAGGCCGTAGCAGGCTCACTTTTAGGAATGTACTGGAGATACTGGTATCATATGAAACTAGAAGATCTAAGGAATCTATAGGCACCTTGTTAGGATATCATGTTGGGAAGTTGTTTAAATGATGCTGCAAAGTTACAATAGTTTTAGCTATTAGAGGGTGTTTGCTTGTTTCTATGTTTTATTATCATTATGATTATTTCTCCTTTTTTATGTGAAGCACTGTGTTACTTTTCTTTTGTATGAAAAGTGCTACACAAATAAAGTCTGATTGATGAATAGACTGAGAATTTTCTCTAATTTGACAAAACAATTCTTGATTGAATTGAATTTTGTGGACACAACAGGCATTTAAACAGTTAAATCACAATATTGCAAAACTCACCATATCGAAAAATGCTTGAAATCTCAAAAATATCGTATCATGACTAAAGTATCGGGATAAAATCGTATCAAAGGGCCTCTGCTGATTCACACCTCCTATATGTGCGTCAGGTAGGAGTGTCAAACCGGTTCTATGTCCTTAAAATTCCAAATAAGATGCTGTGCATTTTTCTCACAGTCTCTCACAGAGAAAATTACATCTGTTACCTTTAGTCTTTGCACATTCCACGCATGAGAGGACAAAGGCTGTGAGAAATCCAAAAGCAGACACAATAGCAAGAGACTGGAGTCAGGTATTTCAGTGTGACATTTCAGTGCTGTTATTGTCAAGTTAGACACAGGTGAATCATGCTGTATGTGTCCGCTGGTTACCCCCGTCTGATATTTATAGAGCGCCGCAGGGATGATGTGGTTTGTCGGCTGACCCGGTGGTTAACATCGCTTGGTTCCAAAGACAATGTTTTTCTTCCATTGGATTTTGGATTTTTGCAGAAAGTAAGCTCCCTGACAAACTAAAGTGTTGAGTTATGATACTTAGTTACAACAAATAGACACAACTTTTAGGATTTTTGAAGTTAAAATTCAGTCGACAGAAATAAAAAGCTTAGGTTAGGTTTTAAACAAACTGCACTATGGTTGAATGACTTATGGTTCATCCCCACGACAACGCTGACAATGACGTTTAATGATACTGAGAACCTCTGCCGTCTTAGTCAGCCACTTGTTAGCAACCAACGTTTTCTAAAGACACTTCTAATTTCATGAGTAAGGTGTTAATGTATTATAAGAACATGATACCGGTTCCAAAGATGGCTCCTATTCAGTTCTTTTGAGAATTTTTGTTTTTTCTGGTTGTCAGGTACATTTCCAGGTGCATCTGAATACATTAGAATATAATGGAAAAGTCCATTTCCAGTAGTTCAATTCAAATAACCCCAACCAAGTATTGAGTCATATAGATGGACATGCTTTTCAGGGGCCAACATTTCCATATTAAACATACTTTTTTAAATTGGTCTTTTGTAATATTCAAATTGTTTTGAGACACTGAATTTTAGGTCTTCATTAAATGTAAGCCATAATCATTATAATTAGAATAAATTAAATAAATTAAGACATGAAATGTTTCATTCTGTGTGTAATGGATCTATATAATGTGTTATTTCCACTTTTTGAATTGAATTACTGACATAAATAAACTTTTCTATGATATTCTAATTGATTGAGATGCACCTGTAATATATTTTTAGACTCTGGCATTGGAAAGTACAATACAATTAAAATGTAATCACAAAAAGTCATAATGGACCTGATAACAGACCTTGTTTTCATTTTCAGGTGTCCTGTCAACAGCTTTCACATTTCTTTTATAATGGTGGTCTATGGGTAAAATGCTTTTTGGGCTTTAGGGAGATTTTTAGCTGCAATACCATGAGTGGCCACTGGGCAAAATTAGCTTCAAGGCTGAGTGGCAATGCTGTATCCAGTTGTGGTCTGACACGCTGGATGAAGACTGTGGGAATAAGCCTCCGAATGGTTGCCACCCAAGAAATGTGATTGGTTAAAAGAAAATGAAAACAAGCCAGAGCAGATTATTTGTCCAGTGCTTTGGAGAGAGGTCTGGCTCTGCGAGACTAGGTATTTACTGCTGTATTTCTTGTCGAAAAAAAAAACGTGAAAGTCTCGTCACAGACTATATTTCAGGCATGTAACTAAAAAGCCATCCTAAAAACACAGTGACTTTGAGACGAGGGAACCAAAGGGTGCAGAAACGCTGACTCACTTCCAGGTTTTACGACTCATTTCTGCAGCACTTCATAAGCAGCTTTAAACAATCTGGTAAATGTCAGTGAGTCTCGACATAATCATTCATCACCCTTTATTATATCACCATCAGCATGTAATATCTTTTATCATTAGTGGCACCTTATTTAACACATAATAAAGTATGTCTCATGGTGAATTGGTACCAAAGCCTTTTATCATTGAAGGATAAAAGTGAATTTAAATTGGTTGGGCCTAATTATGCTTCTTCTTCATGGTTCGGTTGGGTAGTCTGATGTTGGATTTTTTTTTTTTTAAATATTCTTTTTATGAGACGTTTTATGGTACAAGAACTCACAAGTACTTAAAGTCACAGCGACAATACACATGAATTACCCTAAATATTATTCAGCGGTTTCCCCTGAGAAGCGAGTAATGACATTGAATGCAACTCAAAAACAGAACACGACTGAACAAGCGGCACCCCCACTGGCAGACCCACACACACTTTCCTCCTGCACACACACACTCAGAGGGAGACTAGAAACACCGGACGTCCAGCTCTCGCTTTGATTGGACGGCAGAACAATGCCTCCTGGGATGACTCACCTCCTATGATTCAATGCCACTGTGAATAGAGCATCGGGAGGAGATGCAGGCACACGTATGTAGAGTGTGTGTATGTGTGTGTGTGTGTGTGTGTGTGTGTGTGTGTGATTGATATTCACTGAGCCTGTACGGATACATTTCCCTATGAAACACTAGTTTCCCCTGAAGAGAGCACCTGTGAGGCTCAGCATCCGGCTGTGGGATGCCAAATGCTCAGCAGCCCATTTGATCCTTTTTTTAAAAAAAACAAAAAGGCACTGAGGTATATGGAATCATTCACAGTTCTCTTGAAGGTAACTGACTGTGATTGAAAAAGTGCAAATGAAAGAACTGAAAGGCACCGTAATCCTCTAACAATGCTGATGTACACAGAAAGTAGTCTGCTGCTTTCAAGCACTCCCTTTAAGCTCCTACCTCGGAGATTAGACTTTTGAAGTAAATATGATTTGTCACAGATTCAAGGGCTCCTGCTTCAAAATAAAACGGCACAGAAGTACTTTATGCTGCAGAAATGCAAAATGGAGGATTTCAGGAACACATACAATGTTTTGGGTTACTAATAAAGTTAATAAGTATTTGTTACCTAGATGGGATGCAAACTAAAGATGCATAGTAGTTAAGGCCACTCGGTGTTTATCATTTTAGCATTGACACTGCAATGTGCTCATGCTCAACAGAGACATTGTTGCAGGGCGTGTAACTTAATACAAAATTACATTTCCTAATGTTACAGACCGACTCTTCTCTTTTAAGACAGGTGGTCTTGTGGGTAATAAATGCACGTGTAACATGTGCCATTGTTATTGGAAGTGTGTGTAGAAAAGTATGGTAACCTGCAGACTGAGTTCCTGCAAAAAAAGTACCTAAAGCAACTTTATCACAACATCTTCTGACTGTTCTTCACTGCAGAGTTTCCAAACTATGAAAACTCATTACCTGCTAAGAGCCAGAGCAACATTTCAGCTAACTGAGTTAGCCTAAAGAGGCCAAGTTTGTTGCTGAGTGACATGCAGTCTCTGCATGCACAACAAACCATCAGTCACAATTTATGATCAGTTTATCATTGCAGGTCCTGCTAGCGGTCAAACCTGATAATTAGCGAGGAAAAAGAGGGGAGTAACAAGAGGGAGCCCCTTATTTTAGGTTTAGCAACATGCATTATTAATATGTTGCATCATTGACTTTAGCCTGGGTTGATAAGAGTTTTATATCAATAAAAAAGTTTCACATGAGTCAATCAGCTTATTAAACTACTCCAAGAGCACTTCAGTAGAGCAGTAGCAGCCAGATCTCACCAATTTGGAATGTCTTTTTTTTTTTTTTTTTTTTTTTTTTTACGATCAGGGTATTTCCCACTGGAGCTGAAGCCACTGTCATCCCTGCGCTGTGAAACCTGACAGTCAGGACAGACAGTGCCACCAAGGGATAGCAGTTCGAGGAATTTGAATGTCCTTCAGCTGCCGGAGACAGAATTAGAGGAATAGGAGAAGCACATCCTTTCTGCAGGTCTGGACATGTCTGCAGGCCAGGCCTTGTCATTCGGTGCCATTTACAGCACCGCCAAGTGTCACTTTGACCCGTTCGCTGTGGACGAGGTGTGTGTCTAGGTGTCAGTGTTCAGCAAATTGCAAACATCCATTAATACAGCTTCCCTCTTCAGTGTCTTTTGTGTCCTTTACATCATTACAAGGTTATCTAGAGGCGTTACTATGGATGAGTAATGTCCCTTCTGCTACTGTGTCCTTGTTGCTCAGTCCAAAAGGGTCTCAAGAATAGGTCAATATTATCATACAGATTAAATCATGTTTTATAATGCTTTGTATTAATTAACTTGAATTGATATTACTGAAAACACAAGAGTCAGTCGTACTAATTACAGCTTCAAATGGCTTTAAAATTGCAAACACTTTTGGGCAGAGCCAAATATATGTGAGATTTTACTGCTAATAATACAAAAAAATCTGTTTAATTACAGTAAAATACTGATAGCTGTGGTTGCCAGAACTTCACCGTTAAAAATTGAGTGGGTTTTCCACTGTAAATTTAAATGAAAATATCAGCAAAAACTGTAATTTAGACTAAATAGTCCCCTTTATTTTTTGGGTAATTGTGTCAATGTGACATTATGGTATTTCTCCTTTAATTTTACATGAAAAAAAACTGTGCGTTTTCTTCAGTTTAAAAGTTTTGTACTATTCCTTGATTCATGGCAATTAAAAGGATCTACAACAGTTGATGCTTTGTATTTTTATGTGCTATATCTGATGCAATTTGACAGTGTTTTATTGTAATTTCTACAAAAAATGTTTTAGAGTGCAGTATATTTATCACTGAGATTTAATGTGAGAACCACACCTATCGAAGGTTTGTTCAAATGTTGTAGAAATACAACAGGTAATCCACTGTCAGGGATCACCACACACAACACCAGCCACTCCAGCCATATGTAACCCTCCTCCACCATATAGTATATTACATCAAATCCCTGGACGCAGTCATCAAAAGACACCAAATGAATGAGTGTTTCCACGATATTGGACTGCCACTACTTGTGTATCTGGCACGAGTTGCTGGCTGAGACATCTTTGACAACACCGCCTACTAAATCTGTCTCAACACAACATTCTGTTGGAGCGTTTTCTTCACAGGGGTGAACCTTTCATAATAAAAGCACTAAATGAGAAACTTTCTGGCACTTGTGTTACTATGGTAGTGCCTGATGTCTCTGCAGAAGCCACAGGTGTCCTCATTCAAACTGATTATGTAGATGTATGCACACATGGAAAAGTACCTGAAGTTTTCCACTGGGACATGACATACCTTAACTGTGACACATTTCTTCACGGATTTCTGACTAAATTTACAGGAAGAAGAATCCTCATGGTTTCCAGGAAGGAAGAGACTGTGCACGAGCTAAAAACTCCCTAAACTCACTAAATGAAACTTAAGTGAAACTTAAGTGCAACATTTATACACTTGCGAGAAAAGTATGTGAACCTTCTGAAATTACCTGGTTTTCTGCATTCTTTTGTCATAAAACGTGATCTGATCTGCATCTAAGTCCCAAGTATAGACAAACACAATGTTCTTGACCTAATACCACACAAACAATTATAATATTTCATGGGTTTTGTTAACACATCCATTATCCATTCAAAGCGATGGTTAAAAAATTAAGTGAACCCTCTGGCTAATGACTCCATTAACAGCTATTTGGAGTCAGGAATTAGCAAACTTGGAGTCCTAACAATGAAATGAGATTTGAGTGAGATGTAGAGATACTTTGATCTGTAAAAAAAACCTCAAACTTTTTGAGTTTGCTATTCACAAGTTCACATACTTTTTCTTGCAACTGTATATTGTTTTTCTAAGAGGAACTCTCTCTACAAATTATTACTTCTGCCTATCATATTATGCTTTTCTTTGAGGTTTTCCTGTTTTTTTTGTCTGTCTGTTAGCAGAATTATGGAATGACTACATGACCAAATTTTGAATGATTTGCATGTGTCAAGTAAGAACCCAATACATTTTGGAGCGTATCCGAGTCACGCAGTGGATACACAAGTTATTTGTGCTTCATTCATGTGGCGTCGGAATATAAAGAAAAACTATTTTCCCTCTCATATTTCATGGTTCGCTGGGGATCTGTTTCCATTGGTCATTGTTGTTGCGATACAAAAAGCTACAAGCTTGTGGTTTAGAGGGCTCTCTGACGTGTCCATGATGTTTCCACATTACAACTTAAAGCTCATGAACACAGTGAAACTCTGGAAATGCAACCATTGGGGGAGCATGTACATGAATTAAATTTCACATGTAGATTGTTAAATATGTACAAATCAATTATACCTACACTGGTGGTGGCGATCTTATTGGAAATAAACGTGAAAACACCGGAAAGTGGGGCATTGCAGATGAGTCCGATTGGGGAAAAAGTCTCTATTGATAATTTTCAGTATAATGCAAATGTATGGTAGAAGTTGCATGGTTGGTTTACTTCTGTGGACAATTACCTAATTGCCTGTATTTGTCTAAGTGGATGCAGCCTGGAGGTTTGCATCGTCTCTGGTGTATTCCATTAAACACAGCACTAAATGTAATGCCGTTTACTGGAGATCTGGGTCTAATAAAAGGCTGTGGCTTATTCATATGGAGCAGAATGATTTACTCATCTCTCTGCCTGCTCGCTATGATATTCAGATGCAATAAGAATGATAATAAAATCAATATTTATTGCTACAAAGGTTGGAGTAAGAAGTTACATAAATATCATTAACTTAAATCCACTGCAGCAGAGAGAGGAATAAGGAAGTGGTATCTTTCTTTCACCAACAGATCGCTGGTGACCAGTGCGCTGTGGCAACAGGGTGTTGTTTTTTCTATCAGGTGTGCAGCACCGGTGGGAGCGGCTGCTTTGTTTCTTCTTCCTCTAATGATTAATGGGACTGCCTGTGGAGGGTGTGACACATAACTTTGGTTTGAGTAGGACACCAGAGCCGACCAGTGTGTCTGACATTCTCATACATCACATCTCTGCCTCCTGTATTTCCCTTCATGCGGCGCTCCGAACATTTCTGCATTCCTCACATTTCTGATCACCGCTAATTCTCTCCGAAACCCCTCTGCTCCGACTTCACCGGTGTTGGATTACCAATGCTGTTTGATAAATGCCACATGCGGGCTGGGAAATACCCGTGCTGCACTCTCTCTCGCCTGTTTCTGTCAAACTCAGCAGCTAATTCCTGCAGAAGCCATCAAGCGCTACCTAAAGCCAACTTAAACCCCCTTTTCTTTCATTCTCTCTTTCTGAGTTTGTCACCGCAGCTGCAGCAGAGCTTTCTACTACCTGCTCAGTGTGACTGCTGCATCTGGGGAGAATTACACGCTGCTACAAATACCAGGCTGGCTGGCAACAGTGCACTGGAACATCATCTTTTGCACATTTCCAGCACATATTATAAGCAAACACATATGGTTAGAATAAAGGAAGGTGCTTGCTTCTGCACAAAAAACAAGTAGTGAGATGTGCGTTTCGTTCAGCTCCAGACTGCGATCCGAGCTGCAGCATTAATAAAAACATGTAGTTATTTTTTCCCAGGGATACTTTCCTGTGGCTGGGGACATGGCACCGAGCTGAGCACTTGAGTTTTTCTTTCCTGCAGTAACGACGGGGAGCAGCCAGCTTAATGACAAGCTCCGGCTGAAATGACAGAGGACCCTGCTTGTCTGTGTTTGTGTTCTCGTGTGCTACCCTTGTTATTGGGACTAATGGAGACGAGGACCGACACACACATACAGGCACAAATTACTTACGCCCACACTTTTAATGATGAGTGAAAAATGAGCAAGCAGCAGCCATATCTTTGACCTTGACTTGCTGGTATGAGTCGAGCACATGTGTCTGACAAGGAGGGGTGTAGAGTGTGTGTCTGTGTGTGTTTGTGTGTGTGTGTGTGTGTGTTTCTAATTGATCTGTTGATGTCACTCGGAGCAGAAAGAGTGGAGCAGCCTCCCGTGGCGTCAGGCGATCGATCAGCCTCTTTTTTTGAGTAGCGGGAGAAAATCTTGCCGCCAGAAATGCTCGATCACTCCCATGACAACTCAGAAATATGACAAAATAAAAGGCCTATTTTCAGATCTGTGACTCTGCCACTGTTTGGGCAGTTTCTGTGGGTGCTTCAAAATAAGGGGCGATTAGAGACCTGATAGGACATTTACATGAAGAGGGGTTGACAGCGTGCTTGTTTAATTGGCCTTAAAATCCTGATTGGATTGGCAGTCACTTCATGGGCAGTGCTGTTGGTTCGTTGACAGGAAGTGAGGGGGAAGGAGACGGGGAGCCGGGTGCCAATCATCGCCCAGCAGCTGCCCTCCTCCGAGACATGGCCTATAAAAACAGCCTGAGATGGGGACACACATACACACACACACACAAACGCGCACGCCGTGATGTCGATGCAACATCAGGTCATCGTTCTATTCTGGTCTCAGCAGGAGAGGAGGCTGCCGAACACCATCGCAATGCAATTATTTGGCTTTGGGAATCAATAGTGGAGAAGATTAAACCTCGCTGCCATGCATGACCAGAGAGAGGAAGTCACAGGTGGCTCTTTCTTCTCCCTCCATTTCCCTTCATCTCCCCGTCTCCTCTAACTCTATAAGGTGCCAGAGGGAGTGACAACAAGGCAACAACAGCTGCCAAACTGCTGATAGAGAGAGAGAGAGAGAGAGGAGGTACAGAGGGATACCAACAAGTGCGAGGGACAAAATAGGAGCAGCTGTGATTGGCCTAAACAGCTGATCAAGCACTGATAGCACTTATTCCTTCTGTGTAAAAGGAAATCAGAGAGGCCTCTATTCAACAGGAGACATTTTTGATTGACACATACCATAAACCTATACAACTGGCCAAACCTCAGGCCCAATGAATACCAGGCTGCTACAGTATGGCATGAATTATATATGGCTAAAACCTGACTTCTACTGACTACAATGCTGGCTTGTTATAATTAAGGTTTAAAGGTGGAGTCATGAGTCTAATCCAATACACTTTTATGTCAAACTCAGTGAATATCCTCCTCATGGTCCGCCAGCTGTCCTTTCTGTGTGCATTTTGTTTGTGCTCGTGCACAGGATGGGGAAAAGTCATGCACAGGACAGTAAATCCAATTCTCACTTCCAGCTCATATGCAATTTGATCAGTGTCAGCTTTTAGTGTATGTGTGTGTGTATATATATATATATATATATATATATATATATATATATATATATATATATATATATATATATATATATATATATATATATATATATATATATATATATATGCACTGACATTGATCGGGCTTTCCATTACCTCTAATGTAAACCCATCTGCGTGATTATTAGATGTCAGAGCAACTTAATGTAACTCAGGTCCATTCAGGCAGATGAGAGTGCTGGTGGATGGGCCAAATATGCCCCAGGAGAGCCAGTGTTGTTGTCCCGTGAGAAACCAAGAGTCAATGTACTTATTTTAAGGTTACCTGTAAATTTTAAATTCCATGACCTCTCTTCTAGGTTTGTTCTCCCTGATGCCAAGGAGCACTGAAGAGTTGGGAATGACAATATGTTGGTAAATCTGGCACATGCTAATGTTCTGAAGTATGTATTTATTTTTTGGTGCATCAATCTTTCTCCACCTTTAAAGTTCGTTATGTGCAGCATAAGCCTGATGTGTTAGCAGAGCTCAAGCCTGCAGTCCTACACAGCACCTGTGGCCTCATTCCTTACAGCTCACATACTGGCTGAACGGCAGACTGACACCATGTTAAGACTGTGGCAGTGTCAGTTGGTGTGTGTGTGTGTGTGTGTGTGTGTGTGTGTGCGTGAGTGCTGGTGTCATGTTTCAGACAAGGTGGGCAGCCACACACAGACCCGGGTACAGACAGTCTGCGAGCTGTTTTGAGCGCCGGCTCCTTATTAAGCCGCCGCCCACTGTACATCCAGCCTGCTGACCCCAATAACTCTGCTTCCATGCTCAACTAGCAGCAGGTAATTACTACGGCAGCTTCTATTGTAGGTAAAAAAAATCAACCCATTAAGAGTTTTTTTTTCTGATTTGCCTCAAAGCACTTGGATACAATAACGTTGGCATGTTAACAGGAGGAGAGAGCCTTCTCTCAGGTTTCTCCGTCTAGTTAACAAAAGTGCTCAAAACTCCCCCCAACCAAAGGTGACACCATCCAGGTGAGCCCCCTCTCCTCTTCCTCTCTTCCATTAACCTTTCCTGCCCTCCGTACCCTCGGGACCGGTCCTGTTCACAGCTGTGTGTGAGTGTCACTCACTTAGCCAAAGCCTGAGGGCCATTAGCACGAAGGCCTGTCACTTCCAGTGGGAGAGCTGAGCTCAGGCTGTCCTGCTGCTCTGACAGCTCTACTGAGCTCAGGTGAGAGCGTACTGATGGACGGAGCGGAGAGCTGCAGGCTCAAACGGCATGCCTTTACCTCTAACCTGACTGACAGCTATGAACACCTCATCCCCTTACACAGAGCTGAGATCTCACCTCCTCGGGCAATAATGACACACGTGCACACTCACATGCACAGTAGAAATGAGCACATACCTCATGTCAATTTGTGTTGTGCAAGCTGCTTTGGGAAGGTTGGTGTTGCCAAATAACAGAAATAACTGGTGCTGCGGAGGCTGAGCTCACCACAGGGTATTTTCCATGTTGTCCTTTAGCATAAAAACACCAACTCACACCCACCGCACTGCAGCAAGCATCTTACCATGTCATTCAGTCCAGAGACCTATGCTTCTTATTTTCAAGGTAATGTAGGTGTGATCTTCTGTACTTTAAATGAGTTTAAAGATCTTAAAACAAGCTAAGGGGAGGAAAATTTTCCTTCGCAGAGAGTAACAAACAAAGGAAAAACATCTAGATCTGTAAATTGAAGTTGCTGCGGAACTGCCTTAAACCTGCATTGTTTCAAATGACCAGCAGGGCGCGACTCCACTGGCTGCAAAAATAAATCAGTTTGTCTGAAAGTGATTTGGAAAATGACTTTACTTCTCACTTGATTTATCACATCAGTAAGCATTTTCCTGATAAGCTTTTGGTCTCAATTGCTAGCAAACAAGAGGCTTCAAAACCAAAGTACATAATGCAATGAGTGATGTCAGGGTGGCTATGTCTTTTATTTTGATACAGTTTTTATGCAACAAAGAAGTAAAAGTAATAGTTGAGTCTTACTGGAAACAGATACAATTATCTGCTACTACTCGCTGATTGTGGGCTTGTTCTAAGTAAATGTCATTTTATGAATCAAAATAGACAAAAGATGCAGCAATCAAAATGAAAACACAGCTGCAGGTCTTAAGGGCTCAGTCAAGCTAGTATTTCCCCAAAGCAAACAACTTGTCAGTAACTCCTAGATATGGGAAATTTTTCATTCCAGTAGTTCAGATTAAGAGCCAAAGAAAAGGCTCAAAGCTCTCCTGTGCTCAAACTGAACCAGAACAGAGTTCATAAAGTGATTCTGACTCACACTCGTGTTTGTTCTACGACTTGGATCCTGCAGTGTGTGGTTAGGTGTTTTTAAAAGTGTGAGGGTGACCTGGCAGCAGAGCAAGAGAGAGAAAGCCTCGGCACACGCAACACCCACCGCCTGTAAAACACCTACGTTGGCACTTTGCTATCCCAGGTGGAGGTTAGCTGCCAGGACAGCGGGAGCGAGGAAGGAGAGAAGGCAGAGCCGGCCTGGCTGCAGGTGCTCACAGAGGCAGGGATTGTTCCCTCTGGAGACGGAAGTAGGGGGGTGGGGGAAACCGGAAGGGACGTGTGCAAATTGTAAACATATACACATGTAATGAGACTCTCCCTGATTACGTCAACCTCCTAACCTCTTCTTCACACCTAGGCTCCCTGTCTGGGCCCACCCGCTCTCACAGCCCAAAGCCCGGACACCCAACATTCCTCAGGCCAGTGTGAGAAAGAGGTCGCCCGGGGATCAGGGGCCAAGCGGAGTCTGAACCATGACAGGCCGGGAAAGGCCAGGAGAAACCAAACACACAGCAAGAACCTGCTTTTAGGCTGGCCAGCTGGGAGCCTCTCACAAACCTGCAAATGCAGACGGTACAGAGGGCAAATCAGCTACACATGCCCCTCTACTAACATACTGTGTGTGACTGTGAGTCTGTGCCAGTGTGGAAGTGTGCATATGCCAAATAATGAGCCAATGCAAACAGAATTAAGAGTCAACCTCCTTCACAGTTTCCTTGTTAAGATTTCATACAAATATCCCGGTGCAGGTCAATATTTTTACAAATTCAGGCATCCTGCTGATTAAAAACACTAATTAAATGTGTTTGGTTCCATATTTCTGGACCATTAGGTGTCTGTGCAGGCATGACTGACTTTTTAATCTGTTGCAAAAAAATCAACAAAAACATAATAAAGGAAATAAAGGTGGAATATGTGTAAAGAAGAAAGAGTTTCTGATATAAAATTAACTTGAGAGAATGTATATGCTTGGTGCTGCTGTCAAACATGGGTGGAAATGAGATTTGGAATTGATGAAATGGCTTATTCACTGCAAGGCCAACAGAACACTGATTTCTTTTTTCCTCAGGGATATTTCTGTCCTCACCACACCATTCAGCTCTGCTAAAGTTAGTCTAAGAACATCAAGCGCAGGAGGAAAACACTGACCTGTATTCTTTCCCCCCTCAAACTCAACCCTGCCTGCGAGCCCTCAATGGCACTTTGTGTGCAAGTTTGTTGGTGTTTGAATGAGTTTGAGGGGCACACGGAGACAAGACTGGGTCCTGTCCTCCAATGAGAGGACTAAGGTATCTCCCTAAAAGGTGAATTCATTGGGGTCTAGAGTGGAACAGGAAACCCTGCCCTGAGTCCTCAGACGCTCCGGGTGCACGCGTGCAGGCTCTCAGAAGAACAGCCTGCCTGGCTGCCGACTGTGTTTTCTTTTCTATTGACCTGCTGCTGCTGTGAAGAAACGTCACTCCCACACTTAAGCCTGTGATACAGTGGTGCTAATAATTCAAATATATTTCTTAAGTTCTTGAGAAAAATGTGCAAACACCTCCAAATTGGTGGTGGTGTAACTTTCTGATACTCCCTTGAGTAATCCACTTGGAGATAAATTGTTGCAGTAATTGATGCAGAGGTTTATCTTTTCTCTTTTGAACAGAAGAACAGAAAGGCTTTCTTTGAACAGAATTCAAAGAAAGTGTTTTGTTTCAGCTTAGCACACTATAAATTAGAGGCAAGTTTAGCCAATTTTTATCTGTTTTTCTAAAGAAAACACAAACTGGTTTCTATTTAAGTCCTATGATTAAAGCACTTTAATATGTATAAAGGAAAAAGATTAGAGGCATAATTAAATCATTAGTGGGTTGATTATGTAAATTCACTCCATAATGTGGATCATGCCGTCAATATCTCTACCAAAGTAAAAGGCTTTTAGTCTTGGTGTGAAAACAGCATTTCTGCTGTTAAACTGTCAAGTAGTTTTCTGCCGCTAGCGGTCTCTCAATCAAAGCAATTACAATAGACGGATGTCGTCTGCAGTCAGCTTCTCTCAGTTAGGATTCCTTAAGTGTTCATTGTTGAGAATATCTTTACTCGGAGCAGAATTATCTGCAGAGGTCTCCTCCTCTCCAAAACACACAGACTGGGTGATTAAAACCATTGCAAACAGTCAATAAAGCAGTTTTATTTTAAATATCGAGGTTTTTCTGATGCAGTTTGGTGAACACTTTGGTGGAAGTCCCATAAGGGCTACGAGCAGAGCTGCTGTTAACATTTGCTCAGCTTGTTGTTTTTTTTGGATAACCTAAGATCCAGACATTTTTACCAGGAGCTGAATTACCCACAGAGATCTCCTCCTCTCCAAACCAGACCAGGTGTGTGTCCCAGAAGTTGTAAAAGCCCTTAATTAAGCAGTTTCATAATAAAAAACTCTGATGCTGATCCAGTGTTTGCTCAGGTTGTTTCTCTGATAAATTAAGATCCAGAAGGGGCTAAAACATGATAGTTAGAACTGACCAAGATCTAAAAAATGTATCATAAAAATGTGGCTTAAAACCAGATTTTCTTACAGCTTCTGGCAGAAATTCGGTCCATTTTATTCATTAAAGTTTCAAACTACACCTTAACTGTGACCTGGGGCCAGGGCTGCTGCCTTTCATTGCTCCAATTCAATTTAGCTGATGCCAAAATACCAGAGTTACACAACAGTTACCCTCATCACATGAAGAATGTGTTCAGGTGTTGAGCTGGGACTTTTCACATGTGCTATTACAGGATTAAAGGAGACTTACCTGTTTGCAACAAGCCGACTCCGCTGTCCGTCTGACCGAAATTCCGCTGGATGTCTTGCAGAACACCTGTAAACAGGAGAAGACGGAAACAATAAATGTGGTTTCAAGACATAATAATAATAATCATAATCACAGGTAGTGTAACACTGAGCCCTATTTGATTTATAGCTCATTGATTGAGGCTTTATGGTAGTCTTTTGTGGCTTGTGAATATTGTTGGATATGATGGATAGACAGCACTCAGAGGCTATCATTCACTTAACATCCCTGAGGAGCAATTTAAAACCCCTGATAAGTGCTCTCTTGGCTGCCATACAGTGGGAAACTTAAGTAAATGGTTGCAAAGATTTCACTGCAGGGTGTTATATACTGCATGAGCAATTCGGGTGTTAAATCGCTAAACACACCTACTATAAAACACACAAAAACGCACACACTTTCTCCATCATTAGCTTCCCAGCGGCTCATGCCAACAGCTCCGGGGAGCGGCTCCAGCACAGTAAAAGAAGTTGATTTTGGCTTTACCAGATGACACTGCAAGTGACTGTGTGAGGTCAATATTTCTGGTGGCTCTCATCAGTCACACAGACATACGGCAGCACCATAACATCACTCTACTGTGAGAAACCACACAGTCTTTGAAGTTAATCCTGTTACTGTAACCCAAGAGCAGTTCTGCTGGAATGGAGGAAATTCACTTACTGTGCATACATGTCTCTAATGCCTTAATGAAGTGAATGACACCTGGTGTGCAGCCGACAGGGAATGCATGTGAACAGCTGAATATCTGCTCATCACATTATGACTTATGTGTGTGCTCAAAGTTGCAAGCATTTAAAGCATGCACACGAAATCTCATAAACTTTTTAACACATCATAAACATCAGAAGATTGAGATGAAGCAGAAGATCAGAGGGCGATTAATTAAGGTTAAAGAAATCCCTGCGTGGCTACCATGCAATTTTAAGCGCCAGTAAACAAGAAGCAGCACGTCTCAACAAATGCTCCTCTTGAGACCACCAGCTTGGAAAGTCTTATTTTCTAACTGAAAGGGAAAGAGTAAAGGAATAAGTTGCAGTCTAGATGCAACGTGGTGTGCTTGGTAGTGCTAGCTGAATCTCTGTGAAACTGGCAGGATGGTCCTGGGGATTGCAACACAGCTCATGAAAATGGAACAGCAACATGACTAACATTTTAAAAAGCTGGCTGCCTCTGATCCGTGTGCTCCTCTCCTCTGAGTCCAGCAGAACAGTTTGACCGAGCATAACCTGACCTCTAGACTAGAGCACCTGCAACTTTGAGAAAGAACTCATAAGACTGCAGAAAAGAAGGATACGAAGCTTCAAGGTCTGAAGTCAATGCGGATGTGCCATATACCTGCATTATTTCTGACCGCCAGCAGGGGGAGACTACTCTGATTGCAAAAAGGGCTCAGATTGTATAGAAGTATATGAGAAAATGACCCACTTCTCACTTGATTTATTATCTCAGTGAACATTTTCCTAATGGGTTTTACTTTCAAGTCTTCTGCAATTCAGCATGATGTTCATTTTGTAAATTATTATGTCATTTAGTGTAAAACAGACAATAAAGCAGGAGATTCTTTCGGGCTTGAATTGGTGTTTTGGGTGTTGTTAGTGTTTTCGTCTTAACTTTCCACTTTGACCCTTTAACAGTGTTTTCAGTTCATGAAAGTTAAATGTTACATTTACTGATGCATCTTGCTAATCGAGCTAGCAAGCTAGCACTAGAATTAGCTAATAACATAACAAACCTTGTGTTCCTTTATTTCCTGCAAAGCACATTTGTTTAAAACGTGTGTTTTGCAAGCCAAAATTAGCATCCCTATTATCATCATAGTTAACATGAATTAAGCGACTTGCTTATCAAGCTAGCTAGCCAGCTCTACTGTTAGCTGATAACTTAGTGTTTGCTGTGTGGTACTTGGCCCTGCCGGACGTTTCCATGCAAATTTGGCCACATCTGGACAAATTCAAGGCTTCAAAACCACAGTGGACAGACAAATGGGTGTCGTCGCGGTGGCTAGGTCCACTTCTTTCATACAGTAAATCTTCATGCATCATGTCTTTGTTATCTCGGCCTTGGAGGATGATGAGAAAGATCACAGCCGAGCAGGCAAATAACTACTGATACTCAACATAATAGATGTTGATTCAGCGTTGGCAACGCTCGTCTGTTTGTCAACAGAGGCAAAGAATGTTTCAAAGGCGGTGCGACGCAGGGCAGGTGCAGGTTGGACTGTGACTGGAGCAGAGACATGCATCAGATTCCTGTCATCTGAGTCAAACCACCTGCTCAAATTCTCACACTACAGGCAGCATTCTTGTTCAAGAGCTACACTCACAACTCCTCGCCTTGTTTCTCTTTCATAATGATGGGTCTCCTCTGCTAGTTATCAGCCGGTTTCAGTGAAACCAACAGTTCAGTCACCTACGCTGTCAAAAATGAGGAAAATCTGAGTTTCTTAAATTAGCATTCCTGAAAAACACACACTTTGATTTGCTTCATCACCTCTGCATGCAGTGTTTCTTGTTAGCAATTCTCAAAGCAGTCGGAGCACCAAATGTGGCAATTATGCAGCAACTGCCTCAAGGCAGGTTAGACTCCACTTACATTTCCACTGTAGGCAGGTAAATCTAAGATTGGGGGGATAATGGAAGAATTCAGATCACATTTTATGCACTTCTAGGAATGAGTTTGCTGTCTGGATCTCGGTCTGACACACTCCACAGACAGTCTACAGACTTAAAACCACTTCTGATCATAAAACACATCAGGGTGCCATCCATATATGGCCTTGGCAGACAGCAACACCCCCCAAAGTCAAGCCTGTCACACAGCGACAACAGTGTTTAACAGTGTACTGTACAACTGCAGCTGTACTCTAATTAGCTTGGAAGTTCACACACACACACACACACACACACACACACACACACACAGCCTGCTGGGAGGGGGATTCCTACACCAGATGGTGGAGCGTCCCTCCTGGACAGAGTCTGCATTTGTCTGAGCCACACCCGTCTACACTTACCACATAATTACCAGACAATTAATAAAGGTAGAGTTCGCTAGATGTGATTTGCTTAAACACTACAGCACAGCAAATGGAAGTTAGATAAACTAAAACCGCCGTTTAATAAACTTCCCCAACAAGATTAGATCTATAATAAACATCTGAAAATGTTGTATGACAAGTTATAATGGTATACATAACATTCTGTATTGCAGCAGCTAAATGTGTATGTTTTTAAATAAGTGGTGCTTTAAAGCAACAGTGTTTATTGTACTAGATTCAAGTGCAATGAGCTGTGTAATGAACTGTGCTAATCTGTAAGGGATTACAGAGAGCCAGCAGCCCTGTGTTTGTGTAGCAGCCTATCACAACTATCATCTCTGCTCTCAATGAGGCCGTTTAATGCCTGGCAATCAAACTCTGTCCTTTTCATTTCCCCCTACATTTCCCCTTCTTATCCTTTCAGCTGCGTCTCTTCTTCTCCTTTTTTTCAGCCTGAAATTCACGTTTTTCAGACTTTTTTAAGGGAACGTAACCACCGTGTCTTATTATGATGGAGAGATCCAGTGATATATGTATGTGATGATGAGGTACCACAACCTTCGCCCAAGCTGGCAGCACCCAGTTTAGTTGCCATGGCAATGCTGTGCAAGATAAAGGTCAAGAGACCACAAAGGAGCTCAGCCTTCCAAAACTGCCTTTTTTTTGTAGAAAGATTCTCATTGCAGATGCATCTCACAATCTGCACACATGTTGTCAGGTTATTATATGATGCCAGAAATACCAAGTAGAACACCATAGCAACATTGAAAAAGAGACATTTTACATTATAGTGACATCTGAGAGGTTATATTTGCATTTGATTGAACAACGTTAATGAGTTCCTTAAGTCTCAGGCCTCCAGGGGTCTGAGTTCATCTGAGCATGACACCAAGCAAGAAACATGGCAGGAATGTGGATCTTCCTGACAGCACACAACAATAACACCAGCTACTTCCATCTTCATTTAAGGTAACAGCGGGTTGACACTCCCTCTGACACAGACAGTATACTGTACACTCCCTTACCACGGAAACAAAACCTTCACGCCTGAAGAAATGGGTGAATGTTAACAATGATTCGGCATTTATTTAACATTATGACTTTGTCCTTTAGTCTATTTGCTTTCAGGTTCATTTAAATTAGTCAACTGACGTGTTCCATTGCTAGATTAATGTATTCTCTGACACTTAAGGACCCCTTTCATGAATTTATTGTGATGCTGAACTGTACAAACTATGTGGCCGCAGATAGTTTCCCCCTACAGTCAACACACAGAGTTGACACAGAGTCGAGGGGCCAGTGCCGAGCTGACACTTATTCCACCCTCTCATAAAGTCAGCCTTTATGACCACTATTTTCAGTGTAGCTTAAGAAGAAATGACTCAAATTGGTTGAACGTTTACGTGCCACAAATGCTGCATTTAGAGCAGTGAATGGTGAATGATCATTCTTCGATATGAATAGTACTTTCTTTCAGGCTTTGCTGTTTCAATCATAAGGCTGCCAGTAGACAGTTCACTAACAGTACCAGCTAGGATTTGTAAATCAGTGTCGATCAATGCAGCTCCAGAAAACTGAGACAAACATTTTTGTTGCTCTAGCATCATATTTGTAAGAGAACCCCCAAATAGACCCAGCAACTGATGACAAAGAGACACAAAATGACTACAAAGAGACACAAAACGACCACAAAGAAACACAAAACGACCACAAAGAGACACAACATGACTACAAAGAGACACGAAACAACTACAAAGAGACACAAAATGACCACGAAAAGACACAAACCACTACAAAGAGACACAAAATAACCACAATGTGATACAAAACAACTACAAACAGACAAGAAATGACCAGAAAGATACATGAAAAACTACAAAAAGGCATAAAAACAACTGCAAAGAGACACAACTTGACGGCTTAAAGAGGCAAAACCGTCGACATTTCAAAACATGTTGCGTGATCCAGAGGAAACATTTAAATGAGGATACAACGTGCTGTTTTTGCAAGGCCAGCTTTCGTGCAGTGACGCACGCTGCCAGCATTGGTCCTCTGGGACCACCATACACTCACAAACACACCATAAGTGAACACACACACACACCACACCCCATACGCCCAAATATGGATATACACACGCACACACACACACACACACACACACACACACACACACACAACTCCATCAGCTTAGAGAGGACAGATTTCATATCAAATCCCCAACAGAGACTCGTGGATCTCCGGCCCCTCTTGGTTCTATTTCTGCTCATAGAAACTAGGCTAAGAGAAGGGAGAGAATAGCAGTCCAATTTAACATGACGAGCTTTGGAGACACACACACACACAGGGACAGAGATAGAGGAGAGGAGTCATAGGTGGTGGCTACATCGGGTCAGTGAGGGCTGGATTGGATTTGTAAATCCTATGTTTCCATTGTTTATATATATAGTATATGTGTGTGCGTGTGTGTGTGTGTGTGTTTGTGTGTGTATGTGTTCCCCTTTCCCCTGGTTTTACTGTGTGTGTGTGTCTGAGTGAGAGGGAGCCAATGGATGGAAGTCATTCATTCTGGCATACAGTGTGACGGGCAGCGGTGAACCACTTTGCTGATGTGGCCAGATCCTTCCCCTCCATTCCTGCAGAGGGGTGATCCCTTTTCATGTGTCAACCCCATCAGTATAAATAGTCTGGGAAAGGAAGAACATGGGGGGGCATAATGAGTGAGGAGAAAGTGCATCTTTTCTGGTTGTTCTCGTGACCAATTTTTGGGATTTGAGTGTGTGAGAGATGGTAATAAACAGCGCGGGGGGAGAGCGGCAGAGTGCAGAGGCAGGCCGCGCTGCACAGCGTCTCAGACTGCAGCGAGGAGAAAGCTGACCACAAATATGCCCGACTGTGGCCGGCGGGCTCCTGACCGACTGCTCTCCTCCCTTGCCATGTGGCCGCACTGGGCGGGGGAGTGCTTTTTCCATTCCACTTCCTTTCCTTGCCACACAGAAAGGAAACGTGCTGAAAATGTCTGGGAAACAGTGTCGAGCTGCCTGCACGGGAGGGACTTGTACGGGAGAATAACATCAGCAAGAGACGGGGAGGGAGAGGCTGCGAGTAAAAACACACAGCTTCAACAAAATATACTTGAACTGTGCACTGTGTGAGAAATACTCTAAGACCTTACTGAAGACATTGTTGTCATATGAACATCGGAGAATGGAGAATCAGTTTTTGGTCTCTGTAGCTAACTCCCTGGTTTCATGACAAATGTATGGGGGTTACATTTTGGGTTCTCTCACAGGTGGAGTGTTTCAGCGACGAGGCTTCATTCAGCCCACCTCAGCTCACCCACAGGTCACTGATCAACATATTTTCTTTACTTTGCACATTCAGATTTATGAATGTGTCATGCAGCACAAACTTCCTGGATCATATTTTATTTCTCGCCTGTAAAAACACACCCACTGTTATGCAAATCCTATTTTCTGCAATTTTCAAAGCAAGGGGTGGTGGATGGGTTGAATAAACAACAGACTTTCACCCAGGAGAACTGGGTTTGTGTCCCATGTGAAAACCAAAATAAATTACTTTTTACATAACTTGCATTTTTTTACATAACTTACGTGGCTCCCAGTTTGTGAATCTCATTGTGCGTAACATCCATTGTTTACGTCAGTGGTTCTCAACCTTTTTGAGTCGCAACCCCCAATTTAACATGAACATTGTCCGCGACCCCCCCGTCTGAAATTATGTAATTTAATATTAATTTTGTGCATTTATATTTTTTACAAAATTATTTGGCGACCCCCAAAAATAATTTCGCAATTGGGGTCGGGACCCCAAGGTTGAGAATGGCTGGTTTACGTAACTTCGGTTGTTGACGTAACTTCGGTTGTTGACGTAACTTCGGTTGTTGACGTAACTTCGGTTGTTGACGTAACTTCGGTTGTTGACGTAACTTCAGTTATTGACGTAACTTCCGTTGTTGACGTAACTTCCGTTGTTGACGTAACTTCCGTTGTTGACGTAACTTCCGTTGTTGACGTAACTTCTGTTGTTGACGTAACTTCCGTTGTTGACGTAACTTCTGTTGTTGACGTAACTTCCGCCTTAGCAGGATTTTTTCCCCCCAAAACCTAAGTCAGTGGTTTTTCTGGTATAAATTCACCGAAACTGCAGCCAGCCGCAAACCGTACATGTATGTATGATGATGTGTGTGCTATTTTTAGAACGCTCCTCTGTACCGTGAGTCATGAAACGCTCATTCTGATAAACGCTCACATGTCATTATGGGTGTTGTTGACTATTCTGTCCTTCAGGTTGGAGAAGTCGACTATTGGTTTCAGTTATGTTTCGTTGACATTGATGTGTGAATAAAACACCAACCAGTGCTAAAAGATACTTAATACCAACACAACACTATGATACAACACGATAAATATATTTAAATGAAAACTCCTGCCAGTGTGTGTGGGGATGAATATGCTGTTATTTCAGTGATAAAACCACTACGACATTTGAGACAATTTTCACTCTAATCTTCTAAATTTGTGACAGCCAAACTAGGGCAAAATCAAATTAAAGGCCTGTAGGTTTGCCAGCCTTACCACTTTGATTAATAGGGCTTTTTTTTCCAACCTAATTTTCTTTCACTAATCAAAAGCTTGAATTCAGCTCAAGGGCTCCGGTGCATTAGTCCCAGCCAGTACGTGCTAAATATTTGATGGTAGTGGAGAGGATGCATAGTGAGGCATCGAGGGAGCAGACTGAACCTATAGCTCATCAATAATACATCCTGGGCTCGCCCACTTGTTCGTATGAGATAATGCATTAGATGTATTGGAGAGAGATGCATTGAAGCGGAGCAAAGGTATTTGAGATGAGATGAGACTGTCTGACTGCCAGGGGATCTCGGTGAGCTGCACTCGTTCACACCAGCGTCTCTCAGGAATACTGAACAGCAGTTGAACTCAACCTTGAATGTGAACTCGGAGGAGTGTTATTTATGTGGAATTTTGAAAAGGAGCCACGTTAATCAGAGGGAATCACTGAGAGGCTCAAACAGTGTCCGCTTTGATTTAGTAGAGAAGTGATATGGACATTGTCACACAAATGCCTTCAGGTTCACTTTACATTTGGCTGCATCTCGGACCATTTTAGCTTATCAAGCCTTAAAAATGCATGCTTATGCTTTGAGCTAAATAGTATTATCAGCATGCTAACATGCTTGTTTTCTTGTCATGTTTATCATCTCATGCTCAATTGATGTATTATGCATCTGCAAGGGTTGCAAGTGTCCAAAAAAGTGATGTCACACCATCAGATGCAGGGGTCCTGTGCAGCAGGTGTGTGCCTGTCTGAGCACATCCGACATTTTCTTGTCGATTCTTCCGTGAAACCACGATGTAGACGTGAATTTTCGATACACTTCCCGCTGCAGTTTGTGAGAATATTGGTTTGCCAAGAGGAGAAACCTGCACATAGCATAAAAGATCCAAACAATTCCTAGTTTTGTGTGTTAGCTTATACACTCTTTCTAAAATCCAAAGTGCACAGTTGCCAGTGGGATATCAGGAACGGTAAAGTCCGTTTCACCAAAACATGACCAAATTTTGGAGTATCAAACAGTGTTATTCAGGGTGACTTTTTTTCCACATATGAATCTCACAGAACAGAGGATTTATTCAAGAAAAAGCAGGAGGTCCATGTTTATGATGAATAATAAGAAATTGAAGGAACTGGCAGGATTGCATTGCAGTGGAATTGTGTGACAAATAAAATTGATTATTTGATGGATTGAACTTGATGGAAATCCCACAATATGGGATTTTAATATATTTGGTCATAAACCCGAATATTAAATAAACTCAATTTTGAAAACATGAACATCTGAACCAAAAGTTGTGCCGATCAAAATTTTGACCTGCCGGTGGCAATAAATCAAATGCCAAGGGATTCCCAAAATTAATAGGATTTTTCCTCTGAATATTTGTATATTTGTTGAGATATTTCAGTTAGGACCAGAGTGGATCCAACAACTAACAGACCGCACACAGAGTTATGTCATGTAGGGACAACTTGTCCATTGCAACAGTTCAATTACATTACTGTGTGGATGCGGATGAGTGTGTGTGTGTGTTTGTGTGTGCGTGTGAATTTGAAAAATCCTGTCAGTAATCCCAGCGCTATTTATACATAACAGTGTGGAGGATTAAAGTCATTATGTAGTGTTTTTTAATGAGATTTCACTTCTCCTCTTTTTTTCCTTTATGCGGATGAGGGGAATCCACTGTGGGGGACATTGAAACATCTTGCTGCATAATTATCCTAAACTGTACGTACAGTGAAGACAAGCCTTCTTACATCATCTTAGTTAATGACGCTCATTTATACGAGGCGTCTTTAATTACCCAGAGATAAAGCAGCGAGCTGTAAAATGATGCTGTTTTATTTATTAAAATACTTTGAAAAGAATATATTTCTTGACACCTGACTCATCCACTCCATCTGAGTTCCCCTTGATTCACTCACAGTGTGACGATAAGATGTCCACAGGCTGTCAAACCGAACGTCTCGGCCGCGGAGCTGTTTCTCCAAAAGAGAGAGTGCAAAGTGACCCAGAGCCATGATGAAAACACTAGAAAATTGGAGTAGATTTGTATTTTCAGCTCAATTTAGCATCAAATAGCTACAGCTCAGCTATCTTCTCTGGATAATCACTGTGCTTAGGCTCCACGAAATGGAGAATTCAGGGGCACAGCTGCTCTTATACACCTAATATGTGTGGCAGATTGTTTTTTCTCTTATTTCTATAAGACTGTATTGTTTTTTTTTGAGCACTTATGTTTTTACTCTACTATAAATGTATGAAATGGGAAAAAAATAACTCAAATGTCCCATTAAAAATGCTAACAATATAAAAAACAATGAGAAATGACTTTAAACTGATCTGTCTACTGTATGTTTTTTTGTGTTGGTTATTATGTTTTTTTATTCATAAAATGGGTGAAATTGGAAAAATAATAACTCAAATATCCCATTAAAAATGCTAACAATACAAAAAATGGATGTGAGATGCAGGTAGAAACCACTTTAAATTGATCTGGCATGTTATCTTTTTAAATTTCTATTTCTCAAGAAAAGAAAATTGTTTATTGTGAGCTTTATAATATAAAAAAAAGATTAAATTGATTTTAAAAAATCAACAAAACTCAAGTCAGTTTGTTAAAAGTCTAACTTGTATGGCAATTTTTTTTATTTATATTTCTCAAGTTTTCGGTGCGTTTCTATTTTTCTAATGGAAATTGGAGGGAAAAGCAGTAATACATAAATCCCTCTTTAAATAAATGTCTTTAAATATCCCATTAAAAAACACTAACAATTTAAAAAAAAAACATTAACAGCGAGTTTGGATATGAAATACAGATAGAAATCATTTAGAAGTGATCTGCCGTTTAAAAAAAAAAAAAATTCTGATCCTCTGTTCCAACACTTGAATGTCACTGACCACTGAGCTCCCAACAGTCGGCCATTAGGGACTAAATGCGGCCCGGGTTTCTTGACTCTGGCTCTGGGATGCCACCACATCTCTGCCTCGCAATTGAGCGTCCATTTTGTCACAAAGCTGTTTGACTGGATGTCGCTGAGGTATGACTGATTAAACAAGGAACAACTCCGCAGCATATTTAGTTTTTATGTGTTCCGTGATGATAAAATCTGCCATAAATGAGCTCGTCTCCACTCCCACACATCCATAAAATTGTCCAAAGCAGCCAAAACAACTCCATTTGGACCAGAACTGATGGGATATATATATGTCACTATCCAATACAATTAGATACGTGTGTGTGTGTGTGTGTGTGTGTGTGTGTGTGTGTGTGTGTGTGTGTGTGTGTGTGTGTGTTCTAATGTTTATAACCTGACAGCTGGAACAACTCCTGAGCGTTTATAGAAGTATAAATATGAATGTCAAACATGTTTTTCCCATCTTCAGGCTCCCTCCCTGTATTCCCATCACATCCACAGCCGGAGGGAAGACCAATCAGACATATAAAAGCATTTTCACTCTGAGATTATGTCAAGGTGACCTCTCCACAGCTGAGCTCACACCCAGGAGCAATCCCACCACCACCACTCTCACATTGTGTCTTCATTAGGGTTGTCACGATACTGAAATTTTCAACTCGATACCGATACTCAGGAAAATATTCGATACTCGATACCATTTTCGATACCACGAGGATAAAAACAAAGACCCCAAAATTTAACAGAAATATTTTTATTAACAACAAAAATGCAACATGTAAAAATGAACAGAACCACTGGTTAAATATTTATAATAAAAACAGTTGTGCAAAAAGAAACTGCAGGTTTAAATAAATAAATACAATAAAAAATAATAATTAGAACCATATTTTGAGGTTGTATGCTGTGCACAATATTAGGCAAGACTGATAAAAAAAAATAACTTAAGTGTTCATTCCTTGGCTAGGTATCGATACTTTTGAAAATGAGTATTGTATCCGGATACAACGTTTTAGTATCGATACTTTTTTGAGTATCGATACTTTTGACAACCCTAGTCTTCATTTAAGAGAAACGCCACTAATTTGAAATCCACCTCCATTTTTTCATCCCAGTTATGGTGAAGGCAGTTTATATAAGGCTGTGGGGTTCATCTCTCACTGTCTCATGAATTAGATATGCATCTCATTACTTCCTCTATTTCATCAAACACTCTGAGAAACCCAAATATGTCTTTTTGCCCAAACTTTTAAAAATAATTACCTCAAAGTGGCAAGAAAATTATTATTAAACACAATTTGATTTCTGAATTACTGACTGAACTCTTCACCTAGATGTCTGAATGAGGTGTGAGTTTGAGCGTGGGAAAACACCAAAACCAAGGCATGCTTTTTGTTCCTGTATGGCTTCCTCTACATACCAGGCGTGTTTAATAAAGAATGGCCCACATACCTACAGCACAGTCAAAGCCTTGGGCCTTATGCACTTATCAGCCAGTCATTAAACTTAATAAGTAAAATTGCATTGGTGTTCAGCCCAGATACTTCCATCTACACCCTGAATGTTGACATGTGCTGCTGCAGTAGCCTGCGGTCTGTCTCTTAAACATCACTGAATATGTAAGTCATGTGGAACATGCACTATTGCAATTTTGTGCCACAACTACCACATTCAGCAACAGATTCAGCTTGTATAATGTTATATATTTATAGTGTTATAAATACATGCAATCAAATTTTTTTTGAAGTGGTGTGCTGACAGATTGCCTGCAGATTTAAACATGGACCAGTAAACATTTATGGTGCTGAAGAATCATAAGAACGCTGTAATAACCCTCCCTGGGCAGTGAGGCGTAACCAGCCATTCTGCTGTACAACTGCACTGCAGAAACAAACACCTAAACTCAGTCTGCCGTTGTCTCGTAAGCAAACTGTCCCACAGTGCAGCAAGAAAATAAACACAGATACAAACGTCTGCCGGCCTGCTAATCAAGCTGTGCAGTGCAGAATTAGCAAGAATTTAAATGAGAGGCTGGGCTGATTGGATAAGATAATGTGTTGCTGGAAGCCAAACATTAAAAGTCCAATATTGTTAAAAAAAAGAAAAGATTTCCATGTCTATTCTTATTATGAAGCAGAAATGCACACAGCCCATCTTCAGATGCTGTGTCTTTAAACAAACTGTCAGGACTCTGCACTGTAAGCTTGTGATGTCACAACTACACTATATATAGGTAGAAAATGCAGCTACATTACTGTTACAGTCATTCCCATTATTATTCATTTATTAATTTTTCTCTTGTTTGCAGTTCACGGTGTCCTGTCAACAGTGTTACAGATGTCTCTTTTATAATGGGGCTCTATGGGGAAAATGCTTTTTGGGCCGCTGGGGATTTTTTGCTGCAACACCGCGAGTGGCCACTAAAATGCAGAAGAATTAGAAACACCGACCTGAGCAGACTGGGCTTTATTGGGAGAGGGGCTTAAAGGGACAGGAGTGTTTCAGACAGAGAGTGAATACAGGTATATGAGACAAATTATGTGTTTTTAAACAGTAAAGCATGTAAATATGTTCTAGTAAGAACCCAAAATACAAGTATTAAGCATAACTTTATATAAAAGCAAGAAGCATCTGTGTGTGTGTGTGTGTGTGTGTGTGTGTGTGTGTGTGTGTGTTTGTGTCTAGGGCATATCTCGCTGACCGTCAGACTGTCCTAAGATTTCCTATGTGGCTTGCGCATGGCACGAAGGTGTGCATCCTCGATTTTGATGATTTTTGAATTCAGTTTTCAAAATATCATTATTTACGTAGGACGTGTTGCAGCATTGCACTGTTTCCGATCGGACGCCTTTTAGGGGAGCTCCGTCCCATTGTGTGATAGGCCTACACCTGGTCAGTAACACAATTCACTCTGGATTTCCACCCTGACTCATCTCATCTGTAAGTCTATTTAGCCTACCTATCTTTCAGAGTTTTAAAGTGCGCTACAAGGTTCAATTTTCCAATAATATTCAAATAGTTTCCAGCGAATATCAATGTTCAATGTGTATGTTCTGGATGTTGTGTGTATCTTATGAAAAGTAAGTGTTTTATCTACTTAATCTCTCACTATACGAATACATACTTCCTACGGGCGCTGCACTAGTAACAATAATGAGCACATAATGTCCCCTTTAAGTTGAATACCTGCATGTGCACATGTGACAGCACTGATGCTTGGAAACACAAACCCAATGACACATTCCCATAGGAATTCAATCCTAAGTGTGAACCTTTTAAAGCAGAAAAACCCCACTGAGGGCGTGCACGTGTGTATGTGTATGTGTGTGTGTGTGTTTGTGTCAACCTCTGACCCAGGTCATTAACAGAAAGATCTGAGTCTACGGCAGAGGTCAGCGCCCTCATTCACCCACCCCTCTTCCCACAGTAACGCATACACCAAACACAGTAATGAAAATCCTGCTGCAATCTCATCCAGCTCTGACAACATGACAGATATCCGCAAATTAAATCAACAAAAAGAGCTGATGAAACATGTGAGGGGGGGCACAGACACACACAGACCTTATCCTGAGCCTGATCGGTGGATATAAAAGATTACATAATCCCTGTGCCAGGCTCCACTATTTACTCTATCACATGTAAATGGTGGGGGGGAGATTAAATTTTTCCTCAACAGGGAAGGCTTTTCAAATATAGGGCTGCTGTAAATAAGCACTCCAAATATTATTCTAGCAGCTGTGAGAGCTTCCAGGAGCTGAGAGCTAATATCGCTGCTAGCTGCAGGTCTGCTTTCACAACCGCTGCTTGTAAACCCGTGCAGGTCAATATTAGATTCCAATCCTCTCAGGAACAACTTGTTAATGTGTCAGAGGAAAATCTAATTTCAGTTTGTCTCAGGACATTACAGTTTCATCACTTGTAACAAATTCCAAGCTGCTGCTCTGTTGATCACTATTCAGGGTGTGTGTGTGTGTGTGTGTGTGTTTGTATTGCAAGGATAAGAAATAGATTGCATTGTCTTCTATTTCCATTTCTTGGTTGCATGTATCAGCAGTCTCAGCCAAAGCATTGGACTCATGGGAACATTTGAATATGACCTTCACAACACATAAATTTGTTTGTGTTGCTTTGTTTTCTCTCTCTAAATGTCTCAGGGTGTGTGTGTGTGTGTGTGTGTGTGTGTGTGTGTGTGTGTGTGTGTGTGTGTGTGTGTTGAAATGGATGTCACGGAGTGTTTGGGGTGGCTGGAGGAAAGGGAACTGTACAGTGAAGTCTGGCTGACAAAATGTGTTTTGCCTGCTGCAGCTGCAGAACAACGTACAATGTTATTGCTGTTTTCTCATATTACAGCACAAGCCTACATATTTTTATTACATCAACATTGCAGGTGTGACATTTCCCTGTTAAATTTTGCAGAGATAATCAGAAGAGACGGAATGCAGCGAGGGAGTGAGGAAAGCAATTTTTTTTCCTATCACATTTTCTAAGCAGGGATGAGCTGCTTAGACAGTGTGTTTGACAGTGTGTCAAACACAGCAAAGTGCTCAACACATCTCAAATCTCTCCTCCTTCCTTCCTGCCATCTTGCCGTCTGCTTGAAAAGACGATTTTCAGCTTTTTTTTTTTTCCAGATAAACACTCCAGCCTTCTTAGATAATGAGACAGGAAGGGAAGGGCGACTTTTTAACATGAGGGGCTAAACACAAGGGCTGGATGGAGACTAGGCGATTCCTTCTGCCCGTGACTCATCACTCCAACATGTCTTACAACTGGACTGAAGTTTGCAGATACTGTGTTTATCTCAGGGGCTGTAATCTTTAAACAAACTTCTAGGTGGAGGAAACAACACCAAAGAAAACACCTCCGCCCTGTCCTTATGTCCACACACTCCTCTGATGACAAAGCTGAGGTCAGTGATTATCAGGCTACCACTCACCTTCACGTGTCAAAGATCAACAGTCAGGTTGAGCCAACGCCGCGGCCTTTTACAAGCGGCTCGTCAAGCTACTGGAGGTTCACAGATAAGAACCAAGTGAAACGATAAGAAAGGGCACTGTGTGTTTAATGTGTTTCAAGAGCCACTCGGATTCTTCGCCGGATTTTGATGAAAACATGATGTGTGGCTTTGTTCTGAATGGACATGTGGCAGGGGGTTTAAAATCTGACACACTCAGAATAAAGAGAAATACCAATTGGCTGAGTTATAAAACGCTGTTAGATGCAAATTGCAGCAATCAGGCAGTAGGGGTTTTAAATGTCCCTAAGTGCCTCCATGAGCTGTGTTGCTGTTTCAGCTCCAACTGCTGACTGTGTTGGTGAGTGGGTTAAATCAATGGGCCAAGCTACAATACCTAACGCTGTGTTGTTTCCAGAACTCCAGCATGCACCTGTTCCTCAGGGCCAAATAATGACCCCATAGGTTGTTTGTACAAGTACGTTTTATGACCTTTATTTAAGTTTATTGTCTATTGTGTATGTTTATTGGCAGCTAAGGATGAAGTCAACTGATATAGTATAAAGAGCGACAAAGTCTGCATGGAAAGAGGTTGGGTTGGTCCCTAAAACACAAGACTTTGACCCAGGAGACAGCTGTTCCTGTACTTTTGCTCATGGTGTGGAATTTTTAATCGATCTGTGTATTTTTTTATTTTAATTGTATCTCTGACTGTGTATCAGTATCACTGAACTGAAACACGCTGAGCGTTCAGTTCTGCAGCGTACGTGAATAAGCCAATGAGCTGATAATTACGTTGGATAAAGGATTACAGTTTGCAAACTGAAAGTTGCAATAACAATTGTAAGACACACAGAAATACAAGAGGATTAATTTGATCCAAAACGTATTTAAACACAAAACATATTTAAATATGATGATTTCTGTGAAAACTAATCTCATGACTTTTAGGGGGCTAAAACATAAAACCTTGAACTCCTTGATGTTATCTTTACACTATCACCTCACGTGAGTTAGTTTTATGATTGACAGGATCAAGTCTCTTTTTGTCCTTTCAAAATGAAAGTGTCCGTTATCAAAACAGGCTTTTTGTATTGTACTGTATCTTTTATTTTGCCCATGTATTCATGCAGCGATTAATCGATTAATTGATTGTTAATGTTATAGATAATCGAGTTGGCAGGTTTCTTCCAAACACGCATCCCTTGTTAGTATCATTATGTTGCTTTGTCAGTGGACAAGTTTCATAGGAAATCCAGGGCATTACTTTATGTAGGAAATCATACTAAGCGTTAAATGATGTAACATACGTACTTATTTTAACTCGAACCATGATCTTCCTTTTCCTTAACTGACTGTTTTACAACCACATTTTTAAAGCTGTGACCATTAACCTTAAGTATGAGGATGTGATGATCTCCTGCCACCAATAGGGGTCCTAATTTAGGAATTGTTTGATTGTATTACGGGTGGAGGACTTGTCGTCCCAGCACCTCACACAGTATCCTCACGTCTTTCCCTTCAGCTCACACTTTGTAAAACCTCTGCTCTATAGCATGGAGTAAAAATACCCTCTGCAGAATGCAACACATGTAACTGCCTCATAGCTGTGATGAGTGATGTCGGATGCAAGGTTGGGGCGATGCCAAAATAACAGCTGTACAGAGGGAAAGAGTCAAAGAGTCACAACAAAGTGACCATCAGCAGGGCTATGAAGCGATACGATCATAGCTGAGGGGGTCACAGGGGTGAAAGCTGCTGCGAGGGAAGTGCGTCTGCTCGATGGTAAAATCTGGAGCAGCCACATGAAAGAGCCTGCACTGGCAGAGCAAGAAGTTCCGTCTAATTCCACCGGTTACTATTACAGACGTCGGCTAAATCGGAGCCTAAAGAACACACAGACTGTTTTCTCACAGCAGTGGGAACGGCACGCCAGGACACAGACATAAAGAGATTAGTGGGATATCTGTGGGAAACCAGTCTGGAAAAGTCCACTCTGTAGGATATCATGTAATTGTTAATGACTCCATTTAACATCTGTTGAATAGTGTCAATAGTTTGCTGTCAACAGTTTTGAAATATACTGTATTAAACAAGTGCACGAGTGGCGATGTCTTTCAAAGGCATGTTTCTAACTGTATGACGGTGCGTCTAATTCGAAACAGCTCAACATCAGATGGAAAAAGCACGGTCAGAAAGACGCAGCAACCCTATAAAGTAAATTACTAGAGGCCCTTCCATCGTTTTAATGCCCCTCTGTTGTTTGGAGACCTTTGATTTGAACGCTATAAAGCAAGAGAGGGTGAAATAGGGAGAAGAATGAAGGGCGAAACAGCTAAAACCCCCCTGAGCATGGCCCACACAGCCTCTCACACAGTTTAGCAGTGAGGAGACACTTCCTGTATGTCTAATCCTGACATGTTCCGCTGCAACACTTCATGTTACTGAGAAGATCTGCTGTGACATGTTTCCACCAACGGCTAAAAAAAAATAAAATCTGACATTCTACACTTGGGGTTGTTGCCCGCAGACACCATTTTCCACTTTTATATTTGTTTAGAATTTTATTCCCAAATGTCCCCCACCAGCCAGACACCTACACTGTCTTCACTTCTCTTCTTCTCTATCCTCTGTGGAACTGAAAGTGGTGCGTTGTCTTCATCTGAGCACTTCCACACGAGAATAAACACTGTTTTATTGTGACAACAGACAGGAAAACATGTAGAAGACAGAGAAAATAAGCTTGGCATTTACCCTGTGATTGCTTTATGAGGAAATAGAGAGGAATGCCCCAGGCTTATGTGGACGGTGGTAATGAGTAGTCACAGAGGAACTGGACAGAGCTATCAGGAATTAATTTGCATAGCCTGTCAGACTGGATAGATTGCTACATCTTCTCCTACTGTGGGACAAAGAGCTTGCCTTAAGAGGATTATTACCACACGGTCATCTGTGTCTATATGCAAAATGCCAAAAGTTCACATGCAAGGGTCCTGCACTTGTCCAATGGGATGTGACCCTGTGCTTTTGGCATTTCTGGAATGACAGCTTGACTGAGACGAGTCAGCTTAAGGTGCCTGGAAGAGGCGCTAATCTGCATCTCCCCAATATTCCTGTTCGCCACAGATTAGGCGGGCAGTCAGTAGTACCCCCCATATTGCTGGCTGAGAAGGGGGTGACTCTGGGTGCAGCACACAGGGGGGTGGCTAGAGGTGACACACGCTTACTTACCAAGCAAATAACTTTAAGTGCCGAGTGTCTGCCTCACATCTCATATTCTCTGGGAAAAAAACACTTAATCCCCTCTTTATGATAAGCTGTCGAGGAGCTTGGACTGTCTGCTGTGGGACTACAGAGACCAACACCGGGATTTAAGGTTCCAAAGCCACCTCAAATTAAATTAAACATGGTGGTCCTCTAAATCTCACTGCTCTTAGAAGCAAATGGAATATAAGTGGCTGTGGTTTAAATGGATGCTTCCAAAGGGCAGAAACAAGCGACCTAACCGGAGCATCATAACTCACCCAGCTCTGCTCAGGCCTCCACTCCAATTTAGTTTGGTTGGTAAGGCCGCTTGATTATGGCAGAAATAAAAATCATAATTACGCTTGGTCAATATTGAGATCATGGTTATTTTTTATATGATTACTCACTGACTTTAAAAACATCATGCATTGACTAAAAAAAAAATATTTTTAACAATCGAAAAACAAATACAAAGTATGTATTAAAAAAAGATTGTCAAATAAATACATAATATATGTATATCTATACAATTAAATATAAAAAAAATTAAAAAATCTAAATTTGATAAAGAAAATAATTTACAATAATATTGTAATGTTAGTGCACTTCCACAACTTACTGAAAACTACTAAACATATAGTCAATAAATAATAAATAAAAATACATTTAATTAAAAAAAAATTATAATTATGTTATAATGTTAGTGCACTACCACAACTTACTGAAAACAACTAAACATATGGTGAAAAAATAATAAATACAAATAAATTAGATTTTTTTTAAAAATACAATTATGTTGTAATGTTGGTGCACTTTAAAAACTTACTGAAAACTACTAAACATATAGTCAATAAATAATAAATAAAAATAAATTAGACCAAAATAAATTAGATTAAACATGTAGTACACTATCAAACCCTACAAAAAATCATGCATTCATTAAACTTTTATAAAATCAATTTTCTTTTGCTTTCATAACCATTTGAAGCTAAAATCATAACTGAAAATGAATGAACGAATGAACAAATGGCCCAGCCCTAACCGTTGGATCTTCATCTCATTTCCGTGCATACTGCTATTCAGAGCAGTACGGGTGCCATCGACCTCCCCGGGACACCCTGAAATGTCCCAGACGCTCCACATATCTGCCTTGTCTCCTTCACAGACAGTCGTAAAAACAAGCACCAGCTTCTGAAGGAGCACTCCAGGTCAGGTCTGAACAGCTGAGCCTAAAGTCCAACTTAGAGTTTGTAGCTGACGGTTTCTCCTCAGCAGCCCTGAAACCGTGCCTGTTCACACTTGGATTTGGCTCATAAATGTGTCTGACAGAAACCAGATCACTGTCTCTTTGCCAATTCCACAACACAGAAATATGGAAATTACAGAAATTTGAACTGCCTGTAGTTCTCTGATGATCCCACGATGAACACACCGCATTACAAGAGTGAAACAGATATTCACAATGTGTTTTAAAGAGGGTGGAAAGAGCAGTTTAAGGGATGGAAAAGTGGAAATGAACGCATTTGATTACATTACGGTCAATTTCATTCCCAGACTGAAAGAGATAGAAATCTGAAGGATGATATGATCAATACGGAGTCTGTTTTCACTCTTTCTAGTGCCACACTGAGTTGTAAAACATTCCCTTCAATATGCAGCAGCTTAAGTCTCACAAATGACTTTATTTTAAAGCCTTCCCCTCTCACAGACTGCTGTCATTAAATATTCTAGTCTTGTAAAAACCATACTGGCGGTGATTCTATCAAACCCAGAACAAAACCTCTCGTAAAAAAAAAAAAAAGATGCTGTGACTTCTCTTTTCTTTTGTGGCTCTCACCATCATCTTGAAGAAGTCAAGTGTTGCAATCATAAACTGCAGTGATTTTTTATGTGTGTATGTGTGTGGCTTCACCTCTGACACTGGGGATCAACAGAAAGATCCAAGTCTTTGACTCGGCTGCTGTGCATTGGTGGGTGCAAATTTCCCATCATTGTTGTGGAGCAGAATAGCCCCGGTGTCTGGAATGGTCACCCTCTGTCCCTGTGACAATGCTTTAGTGATCCACACACACTACAGTAATGGCTGCTGGTACAAAGACCTTTTGAGGACCGGGCTCTGGCTGCATTCTGCGTCCACTTCCCTTCGACTGCCTGCCACTGCAGCAGCCGGCCCCTCCCCTTCACTACTCCCCTCACTCTCATTCAGCCCCTCTTGAAATGGTGGGGAGAGTCTTTTCTAATGTGTGTGTGAGCTCATGCTTGCTTAATTGACATTAAGATCTATGAGTCCGCATGCACTTTGGGTACCTGCTGCTGAAGAGAGAAAGCCGGAGAAGAAGAAAGCAGAGTGAATAGATGAAAAAGAAGAAGGAGAAGAAGAAGAAGAGACGGAGTGCTAACGAGAGATCAGGTCCTGATGGGACATATGGAAGAAAGAGGTGGAAGTGAAAAGTAGACAAATGCTTAATTTCACTTGGAACAATGTAATCAGCTCAGAAATTACATTAGGGCTGCAAATTATGATTATTTTTATCATCAGTTAATGTGACGGTTATTTCCAAGATTGATCCAAAAATAGTTTGGTCTGAAATGTCAGAAAACAATAAAAAATGTCCTCCAAGCAGGACATATCCATATTTGAGAAGTTGGAGCCAGCAATGTCTGACATTTTTGCAAGAAAAATGACTTGAATGATCCATCAAAATATCTGGAGGTCATATTTCTAGTCGATCTATTTATCGATTTCTTGACTTATCATTGCAGCACTTAATCACATCAGGACATTTCAGCTACACGTCCAATTTTTACAACACCAAAAATCCCCTATGATATCTGATTCAGCAGCACAATATTGACATTATATTTACATATCATGCCCCCAAACACACACACACACACACACACACACTTGGAGGAAACACTGTGCTACCAGCATGCATTGCTTCTACCACCTAATTGCTGCTGCAATGTAGCTCACACAGCAGGAGAGGGGAGAGAAGGAAGGCGATGGAGGACGGCAGATCGGCTCGTGCTGCTTGTGTTAGTTGTGTTGGATGCACATGAGGGGTCCGACGCACACGCCGCCCCATGCATAATGCAAACAGTCGTGCAGCGTTCAGGTGGCGGCGAGGGATGCAAAGAGAAGGGGACCCCTCTGCAGCACATGCACTCTTCCCCACGAGGGTTTCGCCCTGGCTGCTGCAACCACCCTCCCCTCCCCAACCCCATCATCCTGCGCTCCCTTCCTCCTCCCTTTTTCCCCCTTTCCACTTTCTCCTCATCCCTCCTCAGTCACTCCTGTCACAGCACAGCGAGCACTCTGAGATCCAGCGAAGTTAACAGCTTTGCAGAGGATTTTCTGCCTCGCAATTCGCAAGAGCAGAGACAATGGTGGCGGGATCATGAGCGAGAGGACGGAGTTGTTTCTGAGCCCCTTAATGAAGGGATTTCCTCTGATCAAAGCATGAGGAGGTGTGAGGAGACAAGGGGACACGTCGTTACTGTAGAGGGACACTGGCGCAGCCTTCTCTGAGGCTTGTCAGGCTATCTGCTGTGACTGAGTGGTGCTTGAAGATGCTCAGATTAGATATGCCCCATCAACACATTCTTGGCTGTAGATTGAGCAGCTTAAGCCCTTCCCGCTGTAATGATCATTCAGGTGCCCGAAGGCTTTTTACAGAGCGGACCTGAAGCTCTCAGGATGATGAGTCGTAGGCATGTGGCTACTTATGTGTACACATTGTTCTGTGTGAATTAGCCACTCCTTCTCTCTGCCAGGGGAGTGAAATTACACCATTTTTCTCCTCATTGATATATTTGAGAAATCTTAATGGCAGATAATTAAATGCTGAGTAGCAAAATAGGAGAGTAAATTAAAAACAACACTAGATTTCTAGATGGACTCTTGTTGTGTTTTGTATATCAATAGAAACTTGCACTTTAACCAGGAAGGGATGTCTTTGTAGAAGAGCCCACTCGCTTCCCTCCATTCTCAATGCTGCAGCATTAATTTTAACCCATTCAGTGCCACAGTCCGATCTCCAAACCCTGATAAATCTACCTACATAACCCAGTAACCAAACTAAAATGAGCATATCATTCTAACCTGGTCTGGTGTAACACTTTTTAAAAATATTTTTTTTGCACTGTGTCATTAATTAATTGTAACACTTGGTTACACAATTCTTACTTTCACAAAAATTTCCAGTGAGAGGTGTGAGACTACAAACTGAACTATTTTAATAATTTGGCCTTTCTCTTACAAAATATTAACAGGAAAACACACTCTGCTCTTTATCTTGTTGAACTCTGCACTTGACTTCTGTTCTAACACATATTTGTTAACATTGGTCACAATCAATACATCTATTAGTTCCATAATGGGATTGAAACCAGTGAACATCCTAACACACACACACACACAGAGAGATACCAGCTTTATGTCCATCTGTACACAGTGTTCACTTTTAATAAATGATGTTGTGTATAATAAAAAAGAGGTGGATGAACACCACATGGCCTCATCACAGCCTCACATAAAGCTGCTGCTATTAATACAGCCTATTACATGTTGGTTTTTAAATCGCTCCCAGAAACAGCCAGCAACTAATGACTGATGCTCCAGAGTGATACGCTCTCAATTTGCAGTCGCTGAAACTGGTCTGACAGATGAGCCCACAACAACACACACATACACACACTTAGACACATACACACACACACTGCGAAAGCATGCAGGCTTGTGGATGGAGAGTTGATCGCCTTAATTGATCGATCTGCAATTATCTAGCAGCCCCGGGGTAAAAAAAAAAAACATTACTGTCCAGCAATGGGAGACATGTTTTTTAACCACACCACACACAGTCTACAAGCATTAAAAAAAACACCAAACAGCATAGTGGTTTGTGGCAGATTGTCCACTGCGCTTGGGCAAGCCCATTGTTCCGCCCGTCTCAGCTGAGGTGTGCTCTCAAACAAGCTCATCACTCCAGCGCATAAAGAAAACCTGGAGCCCCCTCAGATTAATCAGAATAGGAAAGGGAGGAGTGAGGTCTCTTACCGGCTACGGTGCATCTATCCATGTAATTGAGGACGTTCCCAAAACTGAGGATCCCGGCGGCAGCAGCCGGTGAGCGGCATCGGAGCAGCGCTGCACGGAATTTCTGGCCCGGTTTGCAGGGGTGAAGGTCCGGGTTGGATTTCAGCGCAGGACTCATGCTGCCCGACAGCGTGCGCACCTCATCCGAACTGCTGCAGCCTTCAATCTCGCATCCATCGCTCTCCACACACATTTTCTTACACGAAAGATCCAGCGCAGAGAGAGAGAAAAAAATTGAGAACGGAGAAAAAAATAGTTCAAAGACTCAGCGGTGGTTTGTGATTTCTACTGGGATTGTTGTGTGAAGTGTTGAAGCGCAGGAGTCGCTCTTCTCGGGATCATATTTTTCTCGCAGTGTGCGGTGACGGGCAGACCTAGCGCTCCTTAGTGGGATTTTTTTCCTCAGGACGGAGCGCAGTAGTGCAGGGGGCGTGACCTGGCGGTGTGGCTCCGCCCCCTGAAGCCCCGCACCTGATACTGTGCTGCAGATGCCGGGGAACTGCAACCGGAGCGTGGTGCGGTTGGAAAACCCTTTCTGTTGCTTAAGGAAGCTGACAGTGGTGGGGAACGGGTAGATGGCTGGGTGTGACTTCATTTATCTTTTCATTTATTTATTTATCCTCATCGGTCACATTTATTAGGAAATAATGACTTGTGACTGAGAAAATGCCACTACTATTACTACTGAATACAAGTAGGTCACAAAAGTATGCTGCACAGACACATTTAGACATGAAAGGAAGCTACTGCATCAATACTATCTGGATTTATTTGTATAATTTTTGTTCTTTAGAAATCTGAAATGGCAAAATTGTACTGATTTAGTACATCTACAGTCATGGAAAAAAATATTAGACTACCCTTTTTTTCAATTTATTGTTCATTTTAATGCCTGGTACAACTAAAGGTACATTTGTTTGGACAAATATATTGATAACAACAAAAATGGGTCATAACAGTTTAATTTAAGAGCTGATATCTACCCATTTTCCATGATTTTCTTAATAATAACCAAAGTCATATGAGCAATATATTTTTTCATCAGTTCTTGAATTAAACTCTAATGAGATATTTTTGTTGTTATCATTATATTTGCCCAAACAAATGTACCTTTAGTTGTACCAGGTATTAAAATGAACAAAAATTAAGGAAAATAATCTAATCTAATAATCAAATATTTTTTTTCCATGACTGTACATCTTATAAAGACTTTTTAGCAGTTTCTGTTTAAAGACAGCATGCTCAAAACTTTTCATTTAAGATTAAGTCAAGTCAATTTATCTTAATAATATCTGATTGATGATTACATTGAAATAAATCACAGTAAACAATTGTTAAGGCTGCCCCCTCTTGGCCGATCAGCCGACTAATCAGGTTGTTTTGGTCTTAGTCAGCTAAGATTTCTTTAGTTGAATGGCTTTGTAATGCTATTTTCATGCTAAATGACATGGCATGGTAAGATAATGAGCACATCTCTGGTAAACAGAGGTATTTTGCATGATTCTTTGTTGTCCTGATTAAATCAACCAATCAATTAGTCGAGTGTTAGTCCACTAAGACTTTATTTAGTCAAGCACAGCCCAGAATCAAGAAGAAAACGGATACAAATTTAAGGGGATGAATGCAATCGTGGATAAAATCATGAAAAACTATATGTATTGCACTAAGAACATATAAGTATAAACTAACAAAGAGTCATGTCTTCATCATGAATAATAAAATATGAAAGAAAAGAGATGAATAAGTTGCAAACTATTCCAGTTTATAGGTCTAAAAATAGGGAAAAAAGGCCAAGTCACTCCTGGATTTGAACCGGGAGAGTTAAATGAAGATAATCTGAGGGATCTGGAGTTCAGAGATAAAATCTGGTGGTGGACTTTTAATAGTGCTTAAAATAACAAACAAAAGAATCTTAAAATTCTGCACTGCACAGTCCGATCCTGAAGAGATATATGCTCTCTCTTCTCGGTACCAGTGAGAAGTGTTGCTGCTGCAACTTGAACCAGATGCAGGGCTGATAAGGATGTTTGAATTGCAACAGGCCAGATAAGAAAAAAGAAAAGCATGAACTATGCTCACTAAATCCTTAACGGACAGGAATGATTTTGCAACTGATCTAATCTTGTACTGACAGCGCAGCTGATGTGTTTATCAGATTTTAAAACCAGAATCAAAGATAACACAGGATTTGTTGTTAACAATCAGTGACACACGCCCAAGAGTGTTGATTGTGTAGTGTTATATATTAAGTGTAGCTTACTATAGTAGCATATATAGCATGAAAAACAAATACAGATGTGTTCATACATTACCATAGAAACAGGCAGGTTTCCTAAGGAAGAAACAGTTATTAGTTATTTCATGTTTTATTGTTTCATATGACCATTTAAGGGCTGCACGTTTTTCTGATGAATTATTTTGAATTATTTTCTTCTTAAAGGAATCTTTTTGTGGCAGTTTTGATGTTCGCGTCTTATAAATGTTTCACCACAGTATTTTGGTGTCTTATGAATCCAGCTAACTAACTAAGTAACTAACTGAAGATATGTATACTGAGGAATTAATGTGTCCAGGAGCCTGACAATCTGTCCTTACATATTAGGCTGTATCATTCATTATCCTTAACCTTATGCGCACTCGGGTCACGGGGGGCTTTGGCATTGGGCGAGGGGCGGGCTACACCCTGGACAGGTCGCCAGAGACATAGAGACAGACAATCATGCTCTCATTCACTCCTACGGGCAATTTAGAGTCACCAATTAATAATAATAATAACTAATTAAAGCATGTTTTTGGACAGCCAGAGTGATGTGAAACATAGTATATAGTACTAGACAGGCCTCTGGAAACAACTTCACCTTGCCTTTACCTAGAACCAATGCACTCAAAAGGTCAGTTATGTAAGTCGCTTTGGACAAAAGCGTCAGCTAAATGACATGTAATGTAATGAAATGTAATGTATAGAGCTGTAGCTCACTGGAACAGTCCCACACTTGATCACAACTAGTGGAGCCTCGAGTTTTAAACTGAAACTAAGAAAAGCAGTGTTTTGTCATAATATTATGTTGCAATAGTCTAATGTATAATGATTTCCTAATGAAATTAGGAAATCATGTTAAGTTGAACTCAAGCATGTTAATTTATACACTGTTTTCATATGTAAATACCTTGCACTTTACTACTCTGCACTTCTGGTTAGATGCTAAACTACATTTCGTTGTCCTGGTACTCTGTTCAATGACAATAAAGTTGAATATAATCTAATACATCTGCATTGAACATTATGGTACATTTTATGCTTACCCCGTATACTCTTCTATAATCATGTAACTATTTTATAATCATGTCTTGTTCTACTTAATGTATATTATAATCATGTTAATATATATTATAATCATGTTAGGATGAATGAATTCATGTTATTCTCTGTATAAATGCTGTAATGATGTAATTGTGTAATAATTGTTTGATTTAATGTGGACCCCAGGGAGAATAGTCTTCATCTCTATGAAGACTAATGGGGATCCAAAGGATATAATAAGGAGTACCTGGTGAGAACCCCTATTGACACGGGGAGAACATGCAAACTCCACACAGAAGAGCCGCAGGCCGGAGTTGAACCAACGACCCTCTAACCACTACACCACCGTGAAGCCCTAGGCTGTGTTAATTACTGTAAAAAGGAAACAATCACATTGCTTTTCTGAATAATTTGGTGTGGTCAGGTGGACAGGAACTGCTGTCAATGTGTGTGGGGATAAAAATAAATTAGAAGTCTACATGGTTACTGGACTTTTCCAACACACAATGAGCTCAGAAAGAAGTGCAACTGACATCCTACAGTTACTGACCACTGAAGCTTTCATGTAAGCTCATTGTTGGATGCAGTGTTAATTCTCAGACAAGGTAAGTGGAAAATCAGTGCTCTAATGGCTCTGCTTTATACACGTCACTGTGTGTAAAATCTAAACCATACTTAGAACGTGTCCATACTCATGTCACTCCATTGTTCAATAAAGCAGAAATGAGAGTTTCAGTGGAGAGTAATTTGGGCTTGTCATGATATCATCAGACATATCATCTCTAAATGTAAACTAGAAGCGCTGAACAATATTTTTCAAACATCACAGTCTTCAATCCAAATAATCTGAGTGACACTGTGGTTACAAAGTAACTGTATGCACAAACGTATCATAATTATCTCTTGATAATTGAATGATATTACTACATACAGAAAAATTTGCATGTTGATGTATCATTTCATTAATTTTTTGCTGTGAAAATGAAGGAATCTCTCACTTACAACTGTAACTGTGAATCCACAGGAAAGACAGACTCCAATGTTCAAATGTTATTTAAGAAAAATTACCAATTACTACAAGTCAGGGTGATTGATTTGCTGTCACAGCTTCAGTCTGAGCCTGGGCTGCGTATCAATCTTAATCTCCTGGTTTCGGGTCGGGCTGATGGACGATACCATCGTCCATCATTGGTGACAGACAGAACAAGACTTTAAAACTTTCCAAAAATGTCAAACTCTTTCTTAAATAGCAAGACTACTTGTAGTGCTTCTTACTGTTCATAATAATTATTGTTGTCAAAACTTTAATCATTTCCAATTCCAGTGGGGTGAGCATAATTATAAAAAGTAAAACAGAGCATGATATCACAAATTAAAGGCTTACCAAGTCCATATTTTGATAAGAAAGCTTCATTTTATTTACATTCACTCAAAACCAGCACACCCTGTTAGCTTTTCTGCCCTCTTATAATAATGTATTAATACCTAATAATATCGTGGATAATCCAAAATATTAGCAAGTTTTATATAAATAGAGATACAGAGACGGTGTAAGACTTTCACCTACCTGCCCTAAATCAATAGACTCTAAACTTAAAGAGAAAGTGAGGATTAGTTAATTACTAATTGAACTGATTTCCCGAACCTAAGCACCTGATCACAGATATAGGAGACTTCATTCTCTTTAGTCAAATATATATAAAACAAATGATCACAAGTTGCATAAGGCACTCTTCTGAGCAAACAAAAATACAGAATACACATCCTCCAGATCAGTACTGAATATTTTAAAGATCTAATGCAAAAAGCAGATTTAAAAGTTTCCTTCATATCAGTTTCAATGCACGTAACACACGGTCTTATTACAACTGTAGTGGCTATTTGTAAGATAGTTCTTTCAATTTTAAAACCTGCACAAAAGACCACTGATGCACCAGTTTGATTAGGATGTACTCAGGCAAAAAGAAGTCCATTGTCCAGGCAGGATTCGTGGTTTGGTTCATTCAATTTCCAGTTCAAAGCAAACAAACATTTCATGCTGCCTCTCTTTGCTCTAGTAAGAAAAAAAAAACTGTGTCCCTTCTGGTGCATTACCTGCCACTACCACCTGCTAAACGCTCCAGGGGGTCATAAAGGTGGCCCAAAAAATCACCGGCTGCCCTCTCCCCTCTCTGGAGGAACTTTACAGTGCTCGCTGCCTAAAGAGAGCACAAAATATAGAGCATGACCTGACACACCCGGGACACAAGATGTTTGAACTGCTGCCATCAGGCAGACAGATCAGGACACATAGAGCAAGAACAAAAAGACTCAAAAACTGTTTTTACCCCTCAGCCATCAAGGCCTTAAATGAAGCCATGAGGACTTGTGCAAATTAAGTTTTTTTATATGTTATTTTCTTTGTTTATGTTTGTTTGTTTCTTGTTGTTAATTTTTTTCTCCCGTTTTTTATAGTCCTACTATTTCATCATTTTTGCTTTTATTTATTCATTTTAGATCTAGCACTGACAAGGAATGCACTTAATTTAGTTGTACATGTGACAATGACAATAAAGATATTCTATTCTCTTCCACCTTTATCAATGCCCGATTCCTGTTTGGTCTGCTGCTTAGTGCCCCTAGTGTACACAAAAATAAATAAATAAAAAGCAATAATAATATAATAATGAAACTAATAAAATAGATTAGATTAGATTAAACTTTATTGTCATTGCACATGTCACGAGTACAAAGCAACAAAATGCAGATAGCATCTAACCAGAAGTGCTTAAGCAGTAATTACGTGAATCATAGTGCAATATATCCAGGAATGAATTATATGAAAAATGCAGGATATACAGGTATGGATTATTTTAAAAAAAATGCAGATCTAACTGTACAGTGGTGCAAGTAGATATATATACAGTAGTGCAAATGAAGTTGATACATTAAATAGCTCCTACAACAGCTAATGGCTCAATATTGACCATAGACATAACTTTCTGTTCATACAGGATTACTAAAAAAGCTAGCAGCAGACCTGCACAGACTCATTCAACTCACACAATCAACAGTTGACTGAACAACCACGAGATGATCCAGAGTTCTCCAGACTCTGTAACATCAGCAACAACACAGACAAACCAAGCACAGCACATAATAACACCAAGCACTGCACTGCAGCGAGGTAAATACAGGTGAGTGAGCGTCACTGTGAGCCCCAACTGATTAGCAGAAGAAGCGGCAGTCACGTCTGATATTATGTTGCGTAATGACGCTGCGTAACGCTGAGACTAGAACTAAAACGTAATAGTAAATCACACAAAACTCACCATCTAAAAGTTCCCGCTGTGTGTTTTTGGCGTCCTGCGTCACAGCTGCACGTTAGCATAACAGATGGAACGTCACATGATGACCTTTGACCTGCCGCAGGTCACCATGTGACGCAGCCAGGTCATTTTATTTATAAATAAATATAAATTACTCATAATTATTAAATGTTCTCCTTGATAGGGGCAGCAGGCAGACATTCACAAAAAATAAAACAACTAAAAGGAGTCTGCAAAAAAAAGGTGATTATTGTGATTGCAGTTATTTTTCTCTGGTACCTGATATCATCTTGTCTGGGGAGCTCCAATGAGTTTTGCACCAAGTACATTTTTTTGAGAAAAATAAACTTAACATCTAACATATTTACTTAAAAACCTTTTTTCTTTTTTCTTTTCTTCCATCACAACAAGCTTTTCTGGGCACAGCGGTCACCTTGGACATGTTTGTCTGTGACATTCCTGGTGGTTGCAGAATAAATCTAGGGAGAAACAGCATCTGGTTCGGTTAAGAAAAGATGAACACGATGCAACTGACTCAGTTCTGACACTTTTAGTGGTTTCTGGACGCATCTCACTGCCACCGCTGTCCCCAAAGTAATTACAATCTATGCTAGGGAAGATATAGAAAGCCTTAAATGCCTGTTTTCCACCGACCCCATGCAGAGTTCGGATATGATTCCCTTTGATGTTCCTAGGAGACATTTAACTAATGAAGCTCAGTGTAAGCTTCATTCATTCATTACCAATTCTCTCTTGCACACACTCTTCTTGCTTCTACATAATCAGATGATTATGGGTTTTGATGTTTTTAGTTTAGTTTTGCCACAATCCCTATCACCCAATCATGTCACTGCTGTCAAACTTTGAATGTGTTTCTCCTCTCTGTTGCTGTCATGTAAGGCACTCCCCTCCAACTGATTCACCTCTTACAGCCTTCACCTCCAGATCTTCAATTCTTTATTGACATTTCTCCTTTTGTGCACATGTCAATAAAATACAGTTTTGGAAAAAAATATTAGACCACCCTTGTTTTCTTCAATTAAGTGTTCATTTCAATGCCTGGTACAAGTAAAGGTATATTTGTTTGGACAAATATAATGATAATAACAAAAATAGCTCATAAGAGACATTTTCCATGGTTTTCTTGATAATACTCAAAATAATGATCAAGAAATCCAATGAAAATGTCTAGATATCAGCTCTTAAATTAAACTTCTGTGTTAGAAAATGAACAGTTAATTGAAAAAAAACAATGGGGTTTTGTTTTCTATGACTATATTTTTGGTAATTTTGTGTCTTTTTAAGACACATCTATTTTTGGTCATTTGTGTCTATTTCGATAATTTTGTATCCTTTTTTGGTCATTTTTACATATATTTTGATCTTGATGATGATTTTGGTTATTATCAATAAAACAATGGAAAATGTCTAGATATCAGCTCTTAAATTAAACTTATGAGCATTTTTGTTGTTATCATTATATTTGTCCAAACAAATGTACCTTTAGTTGTACCAGGCATTAAAAGGAACAAGAGATTGAAGAAAAAAGAGTGGCCTAATAATTTTTTCCATAACTGTATTTGTATTCATCACAGTGAGTTATTTTGTGGACTCACTAGGCAGGTCATGATAAATGCATTTTGCTATATGATATGTTTCCTCATGAATAATTGTGATAAAGGGTGTAACTGTAATTTTAAGAACATTTAATTACATTAATTTAATGCCAGTATAATAGCATAAATATGCATTAGTCCAGCTGTTCGAAGAGCAATGTGCATTTCATCATGTGTGTCTGTGGAGGAGCTGCTGAGCCCCACCCATGGTGAAACTCTGACGTGGGGAGCTGATAAGAGGGTTTTTTTTCTTTTCATTCTGCTTTTGGGCTGTGAAAAAAACCCACTTAATAATGATTTAAATACCATAATGTTCATGGTGGACGTTCTTATATAAACAAACACAGTGCGTGATATCAGACAGTATATGAACATGACCTCAATAACTTTTTCTGAGCTGGGTAAGTGTATATTGTAATTATTGTGACAGGCCTAGTATTCACACCTCAATGGCTTTTTAATGAGATAACTATTCATGAGAAACACATTGTGGTATGATAGTGCCACCAAAACAAAATGAGCTTTTTCTGAATGGCTGGTACCCGTCCAATCCTGTATGCAGATGAGTGTTTCTGTGCCATCTGTGTTCTGTCACAAAGGAGCCAAAACATCTCCAGCTAATTGTTCGACTATCCCATTGTGTGCACACAGAGCTTTTTTGACTTAGCCAAGACAGGAATCCTGAATTGTCCCCAGCATGATCAACTACCACAGGAAGCTGAGAGTAGAGAATTTAATAACTCAGAACCGAGACTTTCTCAAGGAGTCTGAACAGGAAGTTGAGATGTTGTTGATTCAGCATGAAATCTGTGACCGTTTTCCCATTGGAGTCGAATCAGATTTTGGAGCACAGTTTTTAAATGTTGCATTAAAGCAAATATGAATTAGGGACGTTTCCATCAACTGCTTCAGATCGAAGCTGCATAAACGTACTTTAGGCAGAAGATGTTCACTAATCTGTCAGTAAACAGAAGAAGAAAGAGATTGAGCAAGAGAGAAAAACTAATAAATAAAAAACAGGTAGCTAATCAGACAGCTTTGGCCACTCAGGAGAGAAAATATGTCTTCATGAATGAGATTCAATTGGGCAACTTATAATTGTTCTTTCATGTCAGCTCATCCTGCAAAACAGCAGATCAGTCACGCTACGTCAGAAATTATTAACAAAAAGTGTTTCCATCTCCTGTTTAGCACATTAACTATTTTTCGAAAGAGACCAAAAGCACCTCAAGCAAGTGTAAAAACTTTCATGTGCATTTTTGATCATTTTGGTGTTTCTATCAAGCCTTTCTCATGCAAATCTTAAAAATGTTCATTGAAATTTGTTGATAGAAACACAGCTAGTGAGTGGGTGAAAATGGGCGTACTGAGGCGTTATTCCTAACAAGTGTAGTGTAACTGTTGCCAATTTATTGCAGCAGATTAAGGAGTTCATTCAAGTTGTATTTGTATCTTTAAATGTTATTTTATTTGGTATACATTACAATTCTTTTATTTTGAAGGTGAACTAACTCACCCAGTGGTTCAGATGGAACCCAGTGGTTCAGATGGAATTGTTTGTCAAGAGCGACTGATCATTAATGTGAAGAAGAAGACTCAGGATAAAATATAATTCCCTTTATGTAGCATGCAACCAACAAGCTATTTTGTTTCATTTATCTGTATTTTACTTTGTGTAATGTAATCTTAAATTAATTTAATTTCACCTTTATTTCCTTATAATTTATGTGCGGTTTTCACGGTGGATTTTGAGATGGAAGAATGACGCTCAAAATAAATCAATTGAAAGAAACCAACTTGCATTTGCCTGGTGCTTGGAAGGAGTTACATGTAGTTTGATTTCACTGAAAACCAGAGTGGACATTGTCTAATAGGCTCTTGTTCCTGATGAACTAGGTAGTCTGTGTTTTTTCTATCATATAATCCACTGTAGAAACACTGCAGCACACAGCCATATGCTAATAACCTGAACGGGAAATATAATCAGGCTTTTTGTCAGTATTTAAAGCCTAAACAAAACCTTCGAGAGAGGAATATGTAGAAGATGAGGGAGTCCTGGCACTAGTTTGGGACAAATATAATGATAACAACAAAAATAGCTCATAAGAGTTTAATTTTAGGCTGATATCTAGACATTTTCCATGGTTTTCTTGATAATAACCAAAATAATGATCAAGAAATCCATGGAAAATGTCTAGATATCAGCTCTTAAATTAAACTTCTGTGTTAGAAAATGAACAGTTAATTGAAGAAAACAATGTTTTTTCTATCATATACTCCACTGTAGAAACACTGCAGCACACAGCCATATGATAATAACCTGAAAGGGAAACATAATCAGGCTTTTTGTCAGTATTTAAAGCCTAAACAAAACCTTCGAGAGAGGAATATGTAGAAGATGAGGGAGTCCTGGCACTAGTTTGGGAGGAGGCTGGTTGCTTGCCTGGCTCTGCTCTGCAGGCGTTTGGCACTGCGAGGGTATCAGAGTTCATCTCTGAAGGCATTTGCATGCACCCAGTTGACCTGTATTGTTTTATATAGACTGAAATGAGAAAGTTCTGCCAGCGAAACCTAAAGCCCCTCATGGCATTTGTTTTGCAGGAGTAGTTTCAAAGCAATCATCCACTTGCTTCCCAATAACTTTCATGTCTGAAAATCCCCCTCTGTTTGAATCTGGAAAGTATGATGCAAACAGCGCAGCCTGGCAGCCTCAGCACAAAATGATCAAGTGATACTGACAAGAATTGCTTTTGTAATGTTGCACACTGACATCCAGGATAAGGGGATGCAGGAAAAGAGAAGAGGAGCCAAACCAGCCAGTGGGCTCACGTGGAGAGCTTAGGAGGGAGCCCCAGTAAGCCCCCTGCCCCCCTCCTCATTCTTTGGGATGTGTTTGATATGCTGCTCATGTCTGTGGGATCCTGTGTGTTTTTCCAGCGTGCAGAATGGCTCGGTGGACCCGGACCTATCTCTCACATTATTCTGCTATGTGGCCCGGAGCCACTGAGTCACTGCCCCGGCCTTCCTTCCTGTCTCAGCTCAGGGCCGAGCCTCCAGTGCAGGATGGGAGATAACCTGCTAATCGCTGGGCCCAGCGCCTGCAGGACGATAAGGCCGACTCCTTCTGCATTCTAACATGTGGCTGCCACAATAAAGTTTAAATGTCCCACAGAAAAACGTGTCTATCAGCTGTGTGTCTATCAGCTGTGCTTCTGGTAAACACGTCTCCACCTCTTTAAACTCGTCAACCTCGCAAGAAATGACAGTGTTTCCAGCAATGATATTCTTTGTGTTTTTCACTGTAGTCAAGCAGATTGCAGAAGGGATTTTAGGTTTCAAAGGTTTGTTATAGTTAAAATTGAAACTGAACAGAAAAAGCAGTACCAAATATTGTGAAAAGAAAAACATAACTGAAAACTGAAACTAAATAAGAATGGTGTCCTTTAAGAAGAACTGAAACTAAACTGAAACAATAAAAATAATATGAACCGAAATTCATCTCAGTCATTTATTTTCTAGTTCCAATATATCACGGCCATATACAGTAATGTAAAATATTAGACCTCCCTTGTTTTTTGTTCACTTTATTGTTCGTTTTAATTGCTGGTACAACTAAAGGTACATTTGTTTGGACAAATATAATGATAACAACAAAAATAGCTCATGAGAGTTTTATTTAAGAGCTGATATCTAGACATTTTCCATGGTGTTCTTGGTGATGATTTTGTTTATTATCAAGAATGTTTCCATGACTGTAGATGTAAAAATGACTAAAAAAGACACAAAGTAGATGGAAAAATGATCAAAAAGGACACAAAATTATAGAAATAGACACAAATTGACCAAAAATAGATGTAAAATTACTAAAAAAAGACACAAAATGACCCAAAATACAGTCATAGAAAAAAGGATTAAACCACCATTGTTTTCTTCAATTCCATGTTCATTTTAATGCCTGGTATGACTAAAGGTACATTTGTTTGGACAAATATAATGATAACAACAAAAATAGCTCATAAGAGTTTAATTTTAGGCTGATATCTAGACATTTTCCATGGATTTCTTGATCATTATTTTTGGTTATTATCAAGAAAACCATGGAAAATGTCTAGATATCAGCCTAAAATTAAACTCGTATGAGTTGTTTTTGTTATCATTATATTTGTCCAAACAAATGTATGTATGATGAAGGACACATTACAGCCTCAGTAGCTACAGGCTACTTCTGAGACATTATACCTGCACTCACAATACACACTTAAACTAGTGTAATGAGGTCAGACAGGATGGGGAATTATCTCTGTTCTTGTTTAACTTGTTTACGGATGACTTGTCCATGATGAAATGCGCATAAAACTGTTTGTGTCTGAATGCAAATGCTTTGGTTTTCCTCCTTGTGCTTCTGTTCTTTAACTGCTATAATGAACATTTTCAGACTGTGTGACTGATAGTGATGATAGTGATTCATCTGATTGCTGTTGTCTTTAATTTATGTAAATATCTATTTTATTCTCTATCTTTGTGCTTTTTCTTCTCTGAACTCTGGCTCTGGAAGTTGAAGACTGAAATAAGTAAACAAATGTCAAGCAATTAAAGCAATCAAGGACTTTTTTTTTCAAAAGCAGTAATCACACAACAGTTTGAGATGCTCCCATTGTTGCCTCTATCAGCCATGTTTACGTCCAGTCAAATATGCACATTTCCTCTTCCTGTACCAAGGAGCAAGTGCCCCAGTTTCCTTCAGTACGCTATGTACGTTAAAGATCCGGAAGGAGAGAAAGAACAGGTCTCCTTGATGTTTGGTTCAGCTCAGGAAAAAACAACCACATGTACATCTGTGTTGTCTAAACACAACTTTTCAATGGAGACACTACAGGTGGAAAGGATACATTTTTAAACTATAGATCACCATAAACCTTCCCACGTTGATTTTTTATCGTAAGACAAATATTTTTTGTATTACAAGTTTTCTAAAATGTTACATTTGAATAAGCAAATGTATTTATTTATTGTTGTTTGCACTTAAAAACATACAATCATAAAGAAAGGACATTTAGACTTTATCTAATGCCAACTTTTGGTGAAAGAAGAATAGAAGCAAAATAGCCATATGTCTCCAATTGTTGTTTGTTTAAAGCATTAAACTTAATTGAAATTGGGATATAGTTATTTATAAAGTTTCGTTCATAGTAGTTCACATCCTCATAGTGTACTTTACCTCATTTAAAAAAAGATGTAAAATGACTAATAAAGACACAAAATGATCAAAAATACAGTCATAGAAAAAAGTATTAAACCATCATTGTTTTCTTCAATTCCGTGTTCATTTTAATGCCTGGTACGACTAAAGGTACATTTGTTTGGACAAATATAATGATAACAACAAAAATAGCTCATGAGAGTTTAATTTTAGGCTGATATCTAGACATTTTCCATGGATTTCTTGATAATTATTTTGGTTATTATCAAGAAAACCATTGAAAATGTCTAGATATCAGCCTAAAATTAAACTCTCATGAGCTATTTTTGTTGTTATCATTATATTTGTCCAGACAAATGTACCTTTAGTTGTACCAGGCATTAAAATGAACAAGAAAGCAAGGAACATTATGTCTCCATAGGAAAATATAATTTGAAATTTTTATTTTGAAGTATCTTTCTCATAATTTACAATAGTGTAATTTCTAATCCATCATGTTAAATCACACTATACACAGTTTTCCGGCCCTCTTCAGTTCAACTTCTGCTCCCTTCACATTCATTTGTTGTTGGAGCCGGAGCCGTCTAGTCTTTGGTCAGTCTTGAGGTGTGGGCTTTGCCATTCTGACCTTTTCTCATCCGCTCTGACCTCTTGACCTCCTGACTGTCTCTCAGCTTGCTGTAGCTCCTCCACCCTCCTTCTGAACTGAACTGAAGCAACAGTGTCTGGAGGCAGAGCAGCTGGGGATTTGAATAGATCTGTGCTGATGTCTCCGCTCCTTGGAAGTGTGATCTGGGGCTATACTGTAGAGCGAGAGCAGCAGGAGGCCGAGCCACAGAGCAGTGACTAAATATAGTGTTCAGGGGCACAGGCAGCATCTTTTATCTGCTCGTTTAATTATTTATTGGACAGCTCCATCCAAGCTGGACTCCTTGGTCGTGGGGTCATCAGTCTCAGTTGATCTGTCTTGGAGGTAAAACCAGACTCTGACTGCACTGTCTGCCTCGATATCATCACGTCCATCTCCTTTGTTTGAGTCATTTTCCTCCGACTGCATTCTTTATGCAACTTGCATCAAACTCTGCCTAATTGGAGAAATTTGAGCTGCTGTGTGGCTATGAGGTTGACTCGCAGCTCATATTTATAGACTGTACGGGTCTTTGTAATTACCCCATTGCTTTGGCTGTGTCTGTGAATCAGCTCTCTCCAGCTCAGTGGCCAGTAAGCCTCTGAAACAGGAATGCTAAATACATAGGACCAGAATGTGCATATGCCATTATGGAGCAAACCTCAGATTTGGCTGCATTTCCGTTGTAGTCCACATTTGTACTCCCTGCTCCAAACAAAGTCATTTGCATAATGAGAAAAAGGCTTGATTGATCTGCGCTGCAGCCTAGAATCAAAAACAGAATCATGCAAAGACTAAGAGACTGCAGAAACTCCTCTACTGTGTATATTGAGGCTAAATGAAATTACAACAGAATGGCACAGCATGTGTGAAACTGAACAGAGCACTCACGGATTTGGAGCGAGTGTGGATGGAAAAATGTAGCCCACGATTTCATTACACCTGAAATACAACCCTGATTTCAGAGAAGTTGTGTCACAGTGCAAAATGTAAATAAAACCAAAACGCATCAAGTTTAGAATGAGTGTATGTATTTACAAAAAAAAGTTTCCCAGCTGAGGATTTTTAACAGCATCCTAACTTCAGGGTTGTAAACAAATTGGTTTACAACAATCATGTTGGTGGATATGTGGGAACAGAGAGGCAAACCACACACACATTTCTTTGGAATGTCATAAATTACACTCATTTTGGAAAAATGTGCATATTATAATTAAAGAAATTATATGCAATACCTAAGGAATGCAGAGTTGCGTACCTTGGCAAAACAAATGACAAGTATAAATAAGAATAGACATTTAATTAAGATTGTTTTGATTATATTGATGTCCCTGAATCTGAATTTGTTATTCGGGAAAGCACAAATAATGAGAGAAAAAACACATGACAGATATTTTTTCTATCCAGAAAAGCTGTTATGTGGGGGGGTTGAAGCCATCATAGACACATCTGTACATCAGCATTATGTTTATTGAAAATGATGGAAAGTACACTATGAGGCTGTGAACTACTATGAACTATACTTTATAAATAACTATATGCCAATTTCAATTAAGTTTAATGCTTTAAACGAACAACAATTATGGTGCTGTGGCTGAGTTGGTAGAGTGGTTGCATGTTAGTCGGAGGGTTGGTGGTTCAATCCCTGACCATGGCAGCCTACATGTCAATTCATTGGTGTGTGAATGAATTCCTGATGTTTAGGGTAGCCTCTGGCACCAGTATGAATGTGTGTGTGTGGGTGAATGAGCTCAGTCTGTAGTGTAAAGTGCTTTAAGTGGTCGAAAAGCGTTATATAAGTGCAGGTCAATTTACGTTGCCTATGAATGTTATGTTAGAAAAATACAACATTTGCTTGATTAAAGGTGACTTTAATCACCGTACTGATAATGACGTCCCTCTATAACCCTGGTTGATATGTTACCTAAAGATGTCATGCTCTTAAAAAAAAAAATCTGTTTTATTACGGTAAATTGCCGGCAGCTGTGGTTGACAGAACTTCACTGTAAAACATACAGTTTTCTACTGTAAATGTAAACGTAATTATCAGCTAAAACTTTAATTTAGACAGATTAGTCCCTATTTGTTTATGGTAAGTGTGTCCATGTGACATTATGGTATTTCTGCAGGTTTAAAGGTTTTGTACTAATTCAAACTTAAATCTAATCAATATTTATTTATAAAGCACTTTGCTTACAGTAGATGCAACACAAAGTGCTGTACAGATTATAAAAACAGAAATGTAACACACATACACACACACAGACCCACGCATCTACCACACACCCACACTCACTCACACGCACACACATATACGCACACGCACACACACTACACAAACCATCACTGAATTAACAAGCCAGGGCTTAATTTAGGTACTTAATTTACAGTAATTAAAAGTGTCTACTACGGTGATATTCAGTTTATTAATTTTACGCCCTATTTCTGATGCAATTTGACACTGTTTTGACTGTTTTGATCACATTTTTTACAGTGTGCACATTTCTCTAATCAAGCTGAGAATTCCCATTGCCAAGCATCTGTGTGAATGAATGCCAACAATTAAAAATCTTGCATGTGAAAATCAGCCCCAACAGTCCAATCAACACATTTTATACATTCTGTATCACCCATCATACAGACCTGTGCGTTTTTATAGAAGCAACACCCCAGACTTCAATAACAATCCTACACTTTTCTTTGTTGTTTAACAAACACTGCTCTTCTATTTGTCCTGTGACGCTTTACAGTAAAACAGGACGTGTATGTTTGTCCCTACGAGCTGCTGTGTAAAGACAGGAAGGCCCATATGATGTAATTTTCCAAATAAGAGGGCAGCACAGAGGGCGGAGAGGGCTCTTCCTCCCTGTGATGTCATGTCACTGCAGCAGTTTGCTGGAGATAAGGAAAAAAGTGCAGCTTCACATCCACAAATGTGGTTTGACGTCTCTTATCATTGTCCTGTGGCTGATATGTGGAAGGGTGAGAATAACACAAGCATGGAGCAGATAAGTTGTCTCTTCTGTTACAGTAATACACATGAGACTATTTCTGCTTATTATTGATGTCATCCTGATTGCTCCCACGTTGTATGCATCAGCATGGTTGTTTTCATCCAATCCAATCCAATCCACTTTATTTGTATAGCACATTTAAACAACAAAAACGTCTCCAAAGTGCCGTACATAGAATCAACAATAAAACAAACATTTCCATATAACAATCAGCAATAAATAATAAGTGTATAAATCTAAAATGATGCTATAAATAAAACAATACATTCAAACGGATAAACATAGTAAAGTAAATAAAAGGCGTAGTTAACCCTTTGATGCACATCATATTGACCCCCCTTCTAATGCACAACATGGGTCAAAAATGTCCTGCATTAATTTCCCCTGTTATTTAATGCTGCTGTGTGTTTCTGTGCTCTATCTTTTGACATCAACTTATTTTATGATTGAATATTCCAAGTATTCTTTAACTATCTTGTTTTTTATAACAACAGATTATTTCCATTTTGCCTCTTATACTTTATGAAGAAAAAAAGTTTTTGTATCATTACATAGCTAATTACTTGGCTACTTAGCTAAATACTTAGCCAAGAAGTTAGCTAGTTAGGTTAACAAGCTGCTAAGTTAAAAAATGTATATGGGTAATTTATCACCCATTTTCTGCATTTTAAAGGGTAGTGAGACAAAAAGGGATAAAAGAAAACATAAAATTAGGAAAAAATAAACTAATTGAGGAAAACCTGGAATACTGAATGATGAAAATAATTTATTGCAAAGATATAGAACATAAAAACTCTATTGGGTCACTTTAGACCCATGTTGTGCATCAAAGGGTTAAAAGTAGTAAAATAAATTTAAAAAAAACACAGAGGACCACAAAACTCACGCAAAGTTAAAAAGCCAGGGAATAAAAATGGGTCTTAAGACGAGACTTAAAACCATGACTAAAATGCTCCCCGTCCCTGAGTAAACATGGAGCGTATCCGCTCTCCCCCTGCCTCCTGGCTCCCTCATTGATCGGCCTGGACAATTTATTAGCCATTGTGACAGTTTCCTGTACAGCCAGGGTCGACAGGGGAAACGGAGAGGTATGCAGATAAAGTGCTGTGAAACATGTGGCACAATACCTATTGTGTTTTAATAGCAGGTTGAACTGTTACCTCCAGAATGTTTGCCACATACCTTTCAATGTGCGTGTGTGTGCTCGCTTGTTATTCCACATACATGTCCTGCTGCCCCGATCTATTCCCTCAGCATACTGACTAATCACAACACTTCTGGAAAACACACGGCTGAAATGTTCGAAAACAAAAGGAAATTCCAGTGAATTCCACAATAAAGCAATGAAACCTTAAACAATGGCTTTGTGGCCGTGAACTAAAAGCTTTCATCTGACTGTGAATGTCAAGTTCAGTTTCTTTAAACAACACTTTTACTGGAAATATTTGATATTTGGCCAGAAATGCAGCCAAGTTGTTATGTACGGAAAGAAACCAATAACACAACGACAATGCAGCCCAATTATTGCATGACCTTGTACGTAAGAAAGACAAGGGCAATGACCTTTGACCTCCCTGTGTGGTTTACTCAAGTACAAAACAATGGGAACATGCAATGACATGCAGCTATTAGGATTAGCCAGGGGACGTCAGACGCCTCTGCAGCAGCAGCAGCAGCCTGAATAGTTTATAAATTGATTGACAAGCTGTCATACTAGGCTATGTAAATATATCCTGTTTGTCTGGTATGTACTGGTCCTGTACTGGTCCTTGAGAAGAGCAGCCAATGTTCCATGAACTCAGCAGAGGTCACAGCCTTACACTCACAGTTTAGAGTTCAGCAAATATCAAAAGTGTCAAAGGTAGACTCTAGTATGGTTGGTTTCACATGGTAACATATCACACAGACTGTAGGAGGCCTCCACGTCACTTCTATTATCTCTGCCAGGTAAAACCCTGAAGGAGATCATGCGATTGATCATGCATGTGTGTGTGTGTGTGTGTGTGTGTGTGTGTGTGTGTGTGTGTGTTCTTGTACTTCCTACATAGTGAGGACTGGAACACGTTTTTAACCAACAGAGTGAGGGCATTTTTGCAAAGTGAGGACATTTTGGCCGGTTCTCACTTCTTTAACGGCTTTTTTGAGATTTCAGACTTTGTTTTAAGGGTAAATGTTACAATTAGGTTTATGTTTAAAAAAGATAATTAACTGACTAACTGAAACTGTATTGTGTGGTTAGAAAACTAACAAACATAATGTAGAGCGATAAGACAAAGGAAAGAAAGGCAAAATTTACTGTGACCTCTTTTAATCTCCCAACCAACAAATACCCCATTACAAAAAAACTAATAAAAACTAAAACTAATGAAAAATTAAAAACTATTATAACCTTGCAAATTCACTGTTCCAATGAGGGCCCTCACAAAGATAGAAGTACAAGAATGTGTGTCCACGTCACTTTTATTATCTCATCCAGGTAAAACCCTAATGGGGATCATGCGATTGATAACGCATGTGTGTGTGTGTGTGTGTGTGTGTGTGTGTGTGTGTGTGTGTGTGTGTATCTGTCCGTCTGTCTGCAGCTGTTCTCTCATACTACTGGACCAATCAGCCTAATTTTTATTTCTTATTGCTCAAGAAACTCCTCATGGTTGAAATTTTTCTTTATTTTTGATAACCTGTTGTTGTTGTTTTTATATTGTTTATATATCATCATTGACTCTTCACTCCTCTGCCCAGTAGGGTCCGCAAAGGGCAGAATCTTTTTTTAAATTTCAAAACACTATCATGCTCAATAAAGAATTTTAAATGTTGCAAATGTGAACAAAGGTTGTAAATCTAACATATAAGAGGGTTACATCCAGTTCTATCATTTTATACTAAATATATATTTGAGCTTGTCTCCAGTTTTACTTGGTATATCATCATCAAACTGAAACTGGCCACATGGAGTTTACAGCCAGAACTTTAGAGGTAAATTTACAGTAGGGCTCCACGCTGCTTTGTTTTCTAGTCTGGATGTGATGAAGAAGTCATGATTTGGCGCTTTTGGAGACTCCAGAAGGTTAACATTCAGAGGTCCCGCCGAAGAACCTGCCGTTTTGTATTTTTCTGGAGGGAGTAGTGGGCTCAATTTTAGGAGTATACAGATATTTAGATATTTAGTCATCAGAAGCAGCCAGTTCATTGCAGTGAGGGCATTGAGTCTGGACCTCAGTGTATAAAATGAGCCGCTGTGACCTCTAGGATAATCACAGCTTCATGAAACTTCACAACCACAAACTAGAGACACAGAGCATTGAGAGGAATGCTCTGCATGTGCATGTTCCTAGGTATATTTACAATAAGGGGGTTTCTCAGCAGTTTGAAGAACAGAGTGCTCGTCATCCAATTGCTGAAAATACAGAAATTTTACATTGATGTTATATTCTGGAGGGTTTATCTGACCATTTTTTTCCATTCTCGATATGAAAAAAATTGCATTATTGAGCACCATATGTGAAAAAATTGCTGCAACAACTTATGGGACATAGTTGAACATGGAAATGGACTTAAGAAAGCCAATACTAATGTTATAACCCTTTATACACCCTTATAGGTTTCAATCAATAAATTAATAATTAAGTCAATTTTATTAGATAGTTTTTGACCTGAACAATTTGACAAACAGTGCTGCATCTCAAATTAATCTTCAGGTTCAAAGATTTCAGATGATGTTCACCACTTCTATGTGACCTGCTATCTCCCCCTAAACATCTACTGCCCACAACCACCAATCCTAAAAAAAAAAAAAAAAAAAGGGCCCCAAATGTTAATTGGTTAATGGACATACATAATAACGTACATAATCCATGCTTGGTCATGTCTGCATGCAAGATGACAAGCAAACAACTCTTAAAATCTTTCTTTTCTTGGTGGCGTTTGGATTCATCAGAGCTATGCAGGAGATTCTCAGCCCCTGGCAGAGCTCTGCCTTCCACTGAGTGCATGTTTTTAGTTTTGGAGGAGATCCTCTAACACCAAAGAGAAATGTTAATGAGTGATATGGGTTCATGCTGGTGCAAAAGTCCAAAGCAGTTTGATTTCAGTCTGCACTGAGCTTGTGTTACATCCCTGACACCTTCACCCTTTCATATCACACCTGCCTTCATACGAAAACTGATAATACTTGAAAAGAAAATGGAAGGCCTAATTTTGAAAAAGGAAAAGAAAAAAACACTGCAAAGACTAACACCTGTGAAATGTAATTAATCGCTGAATATGAGTTGGTGTTAAAATGTTGTTCACCATATGTTTTCATACTGTGTAGGACTGGGAAGCATATTGACTTTGAGGTCTTGTGCTGCTTTCTGCTATGAATGAATTTAAAAATACCATCACTCAAGGCAATGACAAGGAGATGAATGTGGTAAGAAACTTGTGAATTTATGTATCTATATATATATATTCTGTATTTTCTGTTTCTCAATACCAATTTTAGCTGTAATTTGAACAGAGTATATCATATAGGCGACAATACATGTACATATCACAGAGAATATATTGTTACCACACCCTTACACTCTCATTGGTTTGGTAGAGATGGTCACTGTGTAATGTCGAGGCCTCAACACATGAACAAACCTGATGAAAATGTTCAATGGGAAAACCCACAAAATGGAAATAGATGAATTATATTTGAATAATTATCTATTGAATGTGTGAGTATATACAGTCGTGGAAAAAAATATTAGATAACCCTTTCTCTTCAGTTTCTTGTTCACTTTAATGCCTGGTACAACTAAAGGTACATTTGTTTGGACAAATATAATGACAACAACAAAAATAGCTAATAAGAGTTTAATTCAAGAGCTGATATCTAGCCATTTTCCATGATTTCATGATCATGATTTTGGTTATTATCAAGAAAACCATAGAAATCTCTAGATATTAGCTCTTAAATTAAACTTGTTTTGAGGTATTTTTGTTGTTATCATTATATTTGTCAAAACAAATGTCCCTTTAGTTGTACCAGGCATTAAAATGAGCAATAAATTGAAGGAAACAATGGTCTAATATTTTTTTCCATGACTGTATATGTACATATATTTCCATTTCAATGAAATATTCCTTATTTAAAAATAACAGCAGCTGTTTGGCAGTCTGGGTGTAACATTGTCCTGTGGTTTGTTTGTTAAACAGGAATATCATTATGTAGAATCATTACATTTAATGGCGCTGCTGAAGACACAAGGGGATATTAAAGATTATTATAGTAAATCTGCAGTGTGAACATGCTGCGTTGGCAGCTGCAAACACAAGCAATTCATGGGCTTGTTACTGGAGGTCCCAGTGAACATCTGGCAGATTGTAACTCACCTTAGGAAGACACTGGTGATGGTCACAACATGTTTTCAAGTAGTACAACTACGCCATCTAGTGGACACACTCAAAAAAAGAAGAAGATACAGAATAGAGTACATTTACTTTCATTATGAAATAGGAAAAACATACATTTTCCTACAATACATGAACAACAGAGACACTAAATGGGTTGATCCACTGAAATAGGCTGTGAAAATGGATTTCCAGCACTAACAGTAAGTACAGTTAAACCAGGGAATAGAGAAATCCTCCATCTTTAACCCCATCATGTGCATATGTTGTGGTCCAGCCTGAGGACCCTCTGGTCCTCATTAGGAGGAAGCAGCTGCATGTTGGCTGAGACATTCAGAGATGGAGAGGTTAATCTGATGATCCTCAATATGGATACTTGCACAAATATCTTGTTTTTCCAGTTCCTAGGGTTTATGGACCAGGCTGAGCAGAAGAGGGGGGGTCCGCGGCCCAAACTGGCCACATGAGTGTATGTAGATTGTTGTCAGCAAAATTCAGCAGAATCATTAAGACAAGAAAACCAAGTTGATGACAGTTACACACAAATGAACACAGCCATTTTGAAATACTGGTGTCAGCAAAACAATGTTCTGTAATGGGCTCAGCTGTCATGTGCAGCATGCTTACAGTAAGGTTTATCCCACAGAATATTTTAGACTTTTATGTGAACATGTCCCTTCACTTTTGTAACTATGGAGCATGTAAATGGAAAATTTCTGCAAAAACCATTATCAAAAATAAATATGTATTACTGTAACCTCTTACCAGTATATCACGATACGATATTATTGCAATTTTAAGAACTTTGTGATATGGTGAGTTTTGGGATACAATATATTGCGATTTAACTGTTTAACTGAATTCTGTGTCCTCAAAATGAAATTCAATCAAGAATTGTTTTGTCAAATGGAGAAAATTCTCAGTCTGTTCATTTCACTTCAGTCTTTGAATTTCTCCACAATGAGAGTCAAACCCACAGACTGACCAACAAAGTATTCAGTCAAACTGAACTGAACTGATATCAAACATGTATGGATGACAACAACTGCAGCATTTTATCAAACTTTCCTCAACTTTAAGCTTCGCTGTTTTTTAAAGAAACATGAAACAAAATATATATGAAAATGTATATATACATATATAGATAGATAGATAGATAGATAGATAGATAGATAGATAGATAGATAGATAGATAGATAGATAGATAGATAGATAGATAGATAGATAGATAGATAGATAGACAGACAGATGTTGGAAGAAGGGGAATGTTCAGTTTTGCTTGCAAATTTATTAAAATTTAAAAACATTTCCATAACAAAATATAAGCATGTATACTTTTTAAGTATACTACACAGTACAACGGTTTTATCTTTAGAGTTAAGAAAACCAGTTCCCATGTTTTTACTGCACTGTAAAAGGATTACCATTTCTCCTGATGGAGTCTTGCAGGAGTTTTTACATCTAAACTAATAAATCTAAATGACCTGACTTCATCCATAGAACATAAACATTGAGTGAACAGACATCAGTCGTCAGTGCAGGGCTATAAAGTGACAAAAAAATTGATCTTTTCAAGTCAACTCCAATGTCCTCGTAGTTTTTAACTTAACTTCAAGTCTTTACAGATAAATTATTTGCATCGTTGCTTTTGTTCCCGTTGCTCAGCTCTATTGGGGGCTCAGATGTAGGACCCTGTGGCTGTGGTGGAGGAACTCCTGCAAACACACACACACACACACACACACCATAGAAACTGTTGTAAGTGAATGCATATTTATACACACACACACACACACAGTTGCTGCCAGGTTGGACCAGGTTATGGGGGAACCAGCGAACTGTGTGTAGCTGCCTCACACACCCATAAACAATACAACAGCATAGAGAGAATGGGGGCAAACTAAGATTTAAACTAGATGGACAATTTGGTCTTTATCAAGTTTGGCACATCTCTGCCTCTGAGTTGCCAGGAAAACCCGACTGCCAGTGTGTTACTGGGGCATGTGTGCAGATAAGGAAAATTGGTTGTTAACTGCATAAGGAGGGGTACTATTTTGTAGTTAGTGAGTTTAATAGAGGGCTATTGTTCAGGAAGGGCTGTCCAGCATTTGTGACACTGACTTTAACAAGAAGACACACCAGCAGTGTTTCCATCAGGGGAAAGAGTGGCCGCTGGGAAAGTCTCAAGGCTTCTCACTCTGCGTGTCTCCATTACAAAAAAAGGCCCCAGAGGGATTTACGAGACTCTGGAGGTGATGTATGGTTTTCGATCGTCGCGTAATTGCTTAGCAACGATTTTAACCGTGACGTCACATAAGCGATGATGCAACTGTGGCCGCACTATGAAAGGGCAGAATATCTCTTTGCCTTTGCAAGATCACGATGAACGCCCTAAGGTGAAAAGCCGGCTCAAAACTCTCCAGCAATATAGCGGGGATTTGCAGGACCACACTATGAAAGGGGCTTATTATTGTCGCTTGTGACTACTCGCTACTTCGCCGGCTTTTATAAATGGTGTGTGTTGTTGTGCCGTTGAGTACTACGTCACATCCTGCTTAGCTTTCTATCCAATCAGCAACCAGGCTTTTTTCAAGGGAGAAAAATGGCCCTGCACTTCGACAGGGCCAAAAAAAAGTCCAGTCAAAAGACCACTCCGGACGGCTCATATTCAAATTAGGGGCATTTCGGCGAGGGAGACCTGCCTTATTACGGATATTGGACTGTAATGGAAACACCCCTACTGCTGAGGACTGCCAGTGTTTCTTCCACACATATTTTTTCAGTTATTCAGAAACAAATGATCACAGAATGCTCAAACTGATCTCTGAGAAGAGATTGAGCAACACATTTCTCCTACGGGCAGGCAGGCAAACTCACTTTTAAATCTTTTCTTAAAACTCACTTTTATCGTGTTGCCTTTTATTGACCTTTAACTTCTTTTACATTGTTTTATAAATTGTTCAATTGTTTTATTTATGTGCTCTAAATTGCATTTTGTTTTATTGTCAAGCACCTTGTCACTTTGTTTTGAAAGGTGCTATACAAATAAAGATGTTATTATTATTATTATCATAACTCCTGCTCCGTAATACAAAATGAAACCGTTAAAGGAAGAAGGAATTTTACCTCGTAACCAAAACAGTAAACTTGTATGGTTTAATTTATAGAGAATAAAAGGACAGTAACTAACCTCCAACCAACTGTGTAGCTGCCTCCCTGTCTTCAGTGATGTAACGGGAGGTCATAATGAAAAACAGTCCACCCAGCAGCCCAACAGTCGGACAGAGCAGCAGGCTGTACTTCAGGCTCCGAAAAGTCCAGTCAGGTTTAGATTGCTGTATGGCATCTGAGATCTACTGGCACAGGTGTGAGGACAGCTCAGTGATAGACAGAAAAGTGCACTTTTCTAAGCTCACAGAGGTTCTATTGATGAAACAGTACAGTTAACAGGAAGTTGAATTCTCACCGCTCCGACTAGGTACGGACTCCCAGCATCACCGAGCAGATGACAGACTGAAATCTGGAGAGCCTCAGCTGTGGCTCTTCTGGTTGGTATGACAACGTACTGAAATAAATCATAGCACACACAAAAAAAACACAGTTGGTTTAAAGTTTCAGCAAACTTTCATATTCTTATTCACACACACAGCGTTCACACTCACCAGCAGTATGTCAGCCATGACAGCCCAGTTCAGTGATATCAGTATTTCACCAAAGAAAATGAAAACCTGAAATGAGACATTCAAGACAACCAATAAGCAACCTATTAACTGATAATAATTCAAAAAGCATTTTATTAGGAAAAGTAAAAAATTGTTTGTTAATATATTCTTGATGAGTTTTTGTTGCCTGTCGCATTAAATGTAAGTCCATTAGTCAGGGCCATCAAAAATTGCCATGTCCAGAAAAATGTGTTAATTTAATTCATTCAGCTCTGTGTTGTCTTGTGATTTCCTGTTTTATTTTGGTTCCACTTCCTGTCTGTGTCCATTGTTCCCAGTTTTACTTTCTCCCCTTGTCTGTTTTCTCGCCTTTAGGATTACCTGTCTCCACCATGATTGTTTCCACCTGTGCCTTTACCTTGTGTGTATAAATAGGCGTCTCCCTTTGTCCTGTGCCAGTTCATCTTGTCCCATGAGAACCAACACTTTGTCCATGTCATCTTAGGTGTTATTGTTTTGATACTTTGTTTTCTTGGTATAGCCTCATAAGAGTGATTTTCTGTTTTTCTTAGTCAAGCCTTAGTATAAGGTCTAAGTTTTAATATCTGAAATTAGTCTATTTTGAAACTTTTGTCTAAGAGTTGTGCATTTGGGTTTGGTCCATAGTTCGGTCATGACAAAAATGCATTAAAACAACAAGGAATAGAGAAACAAGGAGGGACGGCCACAGAATGAAAGACCAAAACATGGAGGCTGGGGTTAGAGGGGTATTTGAAGATATCCTGAAATCCTTTCAGTGCAGACTTTGTCACTATGTCACCTGACTTCCTTCTTTGTTACTGTCATAGTTACAAACATAAATACCAACATGTATTTAAATAGGTTCGGTTTTGAGGGAAGGATTGCCTCACATTTCACTAAAACCAACAATGAGAACTTCATGGTGATGCTAGAAGTGAAGTCAGGAGATCATCAAAGTCAGACATACTCTATGGGAAACATGAATGTAACATAAAAATGATCATTTCGCTTGGACAAGGAACAAAGCTTGTTTCTTACATAAGTGGCGGCAATGCTTGATGATGCAACAAAGAGGGAGGCAAAGAGGCAGGGAGCTGATCCCAACAGGCCTATTGCACAGATGAGGGGGTCCGCATTCGGGAACTTGTCCCTAAACCGTCTGGATAAAACGCTGCCCAGACTCCCTCCCAGAATGCCCGTCACCACCGTCACAGCGCCAAAGATATAACTGTACAGGGAGCAGAGGCAGACAGCATGGCTTAAACTCAACAGCAATTTTTTTTAAAAGCATGGTAAATGAAGGAGGATGCAGGTCAAAGGTTATGCACCTGTCTATGGGGTTGCAGGGCTCTTTGATGCACGCTGGCTGGAGTCCCTGACTGACCCGAGCTCTGGACAGGAGGGTGGGCGTCCAGAAAGCCAGGGCTCCAGTCAGGAAGGCTGTAGCGGTCACTCCCAGTGATGACCACACATAACTTCTCCTGAGGTTGGCATTACAAGTAGATGATTACATACTAACCAAATCCCATATCAGTATACAGTCATGGAAAGAAATATTAGACCATTGTTGTCTACAATTTCTTGTTCATTTTAATGCCTGATACAACTAAAGGTACATTTGTTTGGACAAATATAATGACAACAACACAAATAGCTCACAAGAGTTTAATTTAAGAGCTGATATCTAGACATTTAACATGTTTTTTTTATAATAACCAAAATCATTATCAAGAAAACCATGGAAAATGGTTAGATATCAGCTCTTAAATGAAACTCTAATGAGCTATTGTTGTTGCCCAAACAAATGTACCTTTAGTTGTACCAGGCATTAAAATGAACAAGAAATTGAAGAAAACAAGGGCGGTCTAATAATTTTCTCCATGACTGTATATTAATGCACAGAATCACTGTATTATCTGTATTAGCCTGGCTATATAGTATTAGTTTCCATGTCCTACGTTTTCAGAAGATACTTGATGTCCTCCAGGTAAGTGCTCTCCCCTGTAACTCCCTCTCCGTGGGTTTCTGCAGCACCTCTGGGTGGGTTAGGGCACAGGAAGAACAGCAAGACAAGTCCCACTGCACCCAAGATGGGAGTGACCTGATCACACAGAAAAGTGTTGAACTACTACTCTATCTATAAGTACTTAATAGGTTACATTTATTTGACTGGTAATGAAAAAGTTCTCACCCTGAGAGCCCAGCGCCAGTCTCCTGTAAGAGTAGCAACCCCTGCCCCTGTTACATATCCAAGACCACTGAAAACACACAGAATAGTCAAATCATTTGAGTATTCATGAGGACGTACATTCAACACATTCCTTAAACCTGACCAAAGTAAACCTGGTAACATTAAATGTCGTTGTCCAGCCATACAGATAAAAGGAGCCATCAAGAGTGGAAGTCGGTCGCGCTATGGCTTGTCATCTAATTGGTTTAAACCCAGTCCAACAATCTATAGACTCTGTTGGTAAAGAAGACCTGGAAAAGTTTTCTGTCATGGTAACTGGTACAACTGACTTGACACTGCATGAAACAGCTGTTTTAGAAACATTTGTGTTTGTAAGAACTAATGCAGGTGCATCTCAACAAATTAGAATATCATAGAAAAGTTTATTTATGTAAGTAATTAAATTCGTAAGTATTAAAAGTGGAAATAACACATTATATAGATCCATTACACACAATGAAACATTTCATGTCTTCATTTATTTAATTTCTTCTAATTATAATGATTATGGCTTACATTTAATGAAGACCTAAAATTCAGTGTCTCAAAAAATTTTAATATACAAAAGACCAATTTTAGAAAGTATGTTTAATATGGAAATGTTGGCCTCTGAAAAGTATGTCCATAGGACTGAGGACTGTCCCCCAGTTGGACTTAGAAAGCTATGAGAGAGGTACGTGAGGCTTCTATCAAAGATTTGTAACAAGCTTTGTTGCAGTTTCTGAACATTTACATTTTACATTTCTGACATTTAGCAGACGCTTTTATCCAAAGCGACTTACAGAAAAAGGGAAAACATCAAGGTATAGTGCGATAAGAGGAGTATGCAGCAATAAGTGCTAGTGAGGACTCTTTAAGGAGTAGAGTTGTGGTGTGGTGCTAGGAGAGAAGGTCCTCGCTGGGTCTTCAGGAGGTTTTTAAAGGTAGAGAGAGACGCCCTGCTGTGGTAGGAACTGGTAGTGCGTTCCACCCATGGGGAACAACAAACACAAAGAGTTTTGATTGCCTTGAAGAACGGGTGGCAGAGCCAGGCACCGTTTATTGGAAGAGCTCAACGGTGGTGAGGTATGCATGCCTGTATCAGGGCGTTCTGACCATCGATTAAATTCCTTTAGAAGGATGCTGTAAAGACAGAAGTCTGTTAGTGTGCTTTTGGAGGAGTGAAAGGCACATTACCTGTGCTGCTTGCTCTCAATATTGAAGCAAAACAAGGCTTACTCAACCATTGAGAATTAAAAAGGTGTTGAGTTTTGTCTTGGCGGTCAAGCATCTTGAAGTGTGTCATGTCACACTCAGGTCAAAAGGTTATGGTTTACACAGAGCACAATCTGCTGTCTTCCTAAGCAAAGTAAAAAAAAGTCTCTGGTAATGCACTTTCCTTTATGCCAGTAAGGGAGCCTACCTGAGAGACCGTAGTTAAAGTTTCTGTTGTCATGGAGTGAGTTTGAATGTCTTGTTTACAAACAGTAAGCAACGATTCCTGCATAGTATGCCTTTAACACATACATCCACAGTGACTGAAATAGAACAACAGAAACTCATGAAAATATAATAATTATATTATTCTTTATTAAATCGGGGCAGTCTTCAATTATTTGACTCAAACATAGTTTAACAATATCATGTGATATGCCTCTTCAGTAGCCTATGTTTTGATAACAAACATTACCAAAATCACGACAGAAAATTGGAGTTGAATATTTCATATTCAGGGATTCACTACAGACACTGTCGACTGTACTTGGTTTTAACTTTGACTTGTTTGTGTATGAAATGCGTTCCAGTTTAAACCCTTAAAATCTAAAATGCTGGAGTTTCCCACCACCTTTCACAAGATATTATCGAAAAATCCATGCTTTTAATTGCATTCCCACACAACAGTACATGACTTTATGACTTTAATGGCTAAAAACTTGCCAAAAAATACACCCTTGTTACTTTCTTACCTTCCAATAGGGATAAAGAGGTAGAAGACACAGATCATGACGCTCCGTTTAGACCCGACAAAGAGGTCCCCAATGATGGTGGGAGCAATGGTGGAGTAGCTGGCCTCTCCTACCCCGACCATTGCCCGCAACAGCATCAGAAGCCAGAATTGCTAAAGACATCAAAATATCAGTATTGAAGCAGTTCAACAAGATTCAGTTATAAATCCCACAAAGATCGTCTCAGTTTAACACACATAATTTGTATTTCTCTACTGTACTATATGTTTAGGTTCATGTTGTACACTAATACCAACATACAAAAAGGCTTGAGAATTAATATGCTGACTAATATCAAGCTTCCTGGATCACAAACTTCAAATCTAATACTCATTGAATATGCATTCAGTGACATTTCCATTTGAGGGGCAAGTGCAAGAAGAAGTTGAATAGACAAAAGAGGAAGTGATATCTTGTCACATCTTATTTCTTGTAAAGTGTATGTGATCACATCTAGTCCTCACTTACCGACTGAGTGACAAAAGAGCTGCCAGCCGCAGTGGCGAGCCAGACACTTATACCACCAATCATGATGTATTTCCGGTTGTAGCGGTCACCAAGGTAACCAAATAGAGGGGCCAAAAGCAAGAAACTGCAGATGAAAACTGTAAGTGCATGTATAAGAATGAATTCCATCTTTGCAATGTATACACATTGACTATATATATATATATATATATAAATATATATATATAAATTAAATATAAATAAATAAATATATATATATATATATATTTATTTATATATATATATATATATATATATATATATATATATATATATATATATATATATATATATATATATATTGCAATAACCAACAGTAATCTGCAATTCACTTGCAGCACATGTTGCAAAACTTCATCAATGCAATGCAGGGTAAAATGGGGACCTTAAAATGCTATGTGTATGAGTATTTCTGCATCATCATACCTGTTTGTATAAGTGCAGATATACTGTCACTTATATCAAAGAATTTCTGGATGTTGGGAAGGACACCTGTATGACAATAAAAACAATTCCTGTGTAAGCCCACCACCTTAGAAACAGTTAAAGAGGTTTGTTGGCAGGAAGTGCTAAGTACACAAGAGGTCATCTAACCTGCTATTGTGTAGCGTTCCATGTAGTTGAGCAAGTTGATGTAGCAAAGCACAGCGACCGCTATATAGGCGCGTCTGGGTGATATGGCTGGCTTCTCCTTTTCCTCTTCCTTTGGTGTGAGTGATGAAAGGCTGTTCACAAAAGAGCCATAATGTAGACCAGAGCCGGAGCCCACACTCCAGGTTCGAGGTATCGGTCCGTCTGGCTCCATGGTGAGCAGCTCTTTATTTCTCTGGAAGTGAACAATGCATGAGCCAGTTTTAGAGAAATAATTGGTAACGCTTTATAATAAGGTCCTTAATAACCATTAATTAACAAGTAATAAGGCATTGTTCTCGCTTTAGATCCGGTAGTTGCAAAAAGCATAGTTAACTTATAGTTAACTTATAATAGATGAGCAATAAAGTATATTTTAATATCAATAAGCAAACAAAATAAGATTAATAAAGGCATGGCAAAGACATAATGGGTGGGTCATGGGTGTTTGTAATGCCATTATTAACACTTATATAAGCTTATAAACACACAATAATGTTAATAAGCATCTTGTAAGGCCTTATTACTTGTTATTTAATGGTTATTACAAGGACCTTAATATAAAGCGTTACCAAAAAATTTGCCCTCTGCATTCTCACTAAAGATGACAATGTGCACAGGAGTTTGGAAACACATCTTATTAGACAACTCAGTGACAACATTCAATTATACACCTTCTTAAGTGGCTACAAATTACAGATCCTCCCTAAAATAGTAAAAGTCTGATTGCCTCACTGAGTAATAAGTGGCTGCTTCTATCCCACTGTACAGTTATCAGCGCTCATAGTGTGTGTAACACATTCCTTATGAGTTGCTTTGTGAAGCCCTGTGTAATAAGTAATCTAGTTTGGGGGAAATAAGGTAATGTGGTTTGGGGAAATACTTTAGAAATAAGGTAATTACACAACTGTTACAGAACAAAGCGTTGCAACTATGTCAAAATGAGAAGTTGGGTTTGAAGTATAGTTTTGTTTTTCAGATAGCTTACAGTTCTTTGTGGAAAACATTCATAGCTTGTGAAAAAGTTAAGGACAATAGGTTTAACTATGGGTATTCATTCAAACAAAAACTGTCAAATTAAACACTGACGTGTAAACGTATGCCTTGGTCAGATCATGAAGTAACACGATAAATGAAAGATTAAATAAATTAATTAAATATAAGTATTTTAGTGGATAATTTTAGGCGTGGTGTGTGTGCTGCCAAACATTCTGCTGTTTTGAGAGTTAGTGCAGTTTGTCCACAATGACACAATTGTGTCGAAAAGATCTACGCAAAGCAACAAAGTGGATTGTAATTGCACTGATAAAGCTTTGGCAACAAAAATATTCTTCATCAAACACACTGGCACTGATACCATTGATGTATTCATATCATACAGGCATACTATGTTAAAACCGTCTCTATAAATAAAGATTTAGACAGAAAAAAGACCCACCTACTTGTTTATTGTGTGTTGTTTATGTTGTTTTCTCAGTTCATTCCATATTTGCAGTTGTCAGAGGAGAGTTTGCCTCCCAGTGTGTCTCTGAGGCTTGAAGAAGCAAACAGAGGCCTCAGCTCTAACATGCCTCAAGAGATATTAAGTTAGAGAAGGGACCAGCCCACTCTGGGCTGTTTGGTCATATGCTTTCACACAGATCTCTACTGTGATGTAATGCAGTCAACAAGCCAAATAATATCATGTATCTCTTGCCTTTCTTCAGTCTTTGCTAACACTTTACAATAACCAACTAAGTGATGTTTATAGATGCTTTATAAACCAATTATTAACCATTTACAAAGTGCTATACATATTTAATCTTTAAATGTTTTAAACCAATTTCTTAAAGGTATATGAATCATTTCAAAATCATTGACATACTTAATATGGTGTTAAAAATGTTGTAATGAGTGCAACTAAAACTATTAAAAACTATTAATTATAATTTAACTGTTTGTTAATGGTAAATTAACTATAAACTTACATTAATATACCATCTATTAGCCATTTATAAATGATTTAGGTAGTTAAACATTAATAAATGATGCATTTACCATTCTAAATGGCCTATATACGGTTTATAAATTCTGATTAAACATTAATAAGCTATCTGTTTACCGTTTATAAATGATGGTTATTGTAAAGTGTTACCCAGTCTTTTTTATAACAAGCAGGAAATAAATGCTGACTAACTGATAAGTGTTAACAGCTCTATGTACATCACTCATACACGAGAATAGAAGGGCTGATAGCAGATGTGGGTGGTTGTCAGCTATATGAATGTGCTATCACTTTTATCAGCAGTGGTTGCAGTGGTGTCTTTAAAGCAGGAACTGTTTGACCAGTATTTTTAGATTTTTACAGACAGACATTACACATGAGAATAACTTGTGACTTGTGACAACGTAGAAGTGTGTTGTGTTTTAGAATGCATTTTTACAATTTTCTAACAGTATCAAGTGTAGGATATTTAAATTGGGACGTCCCCTTAGAGAACATAGAACTGCTAAATACATGTTGTTTTTCCAAATGTCGCTGCAAAACTGTCTTCTAAACTGCATACAGCTGTTTTATTATTGACACTGCACAAGAAAGTTTTGCTTCAAATCTTCACTGGCACATTGTGAAATATATGCCTCTGTTTTAAGAACTGACACTCGCCAAAAAAAGGTCAACACCAAGCTTATTCATGAATCCCAAAGCATTGGTTCAGTTATATGGTAAACATGATTAATCCTTTCATATTGGACATGCAGATTTTATGTACAAAATTACCTCTGATCCAAAACCTGACCCTGAAAGCAGAGCCACGGAGCCAACACTGTCAGCTAGTTCAGTGGCTTTACTAGATCAAGCATAACAAAAACTGTGGCAAAAAGTAGAGACATAGCTCATCCACCACCAACACTGATGCATGTGTAGTAACTTCTTGACAAGAATTGGCAATCACAACATACTAATGAACTTCCTCCTTCACTTCTGACACAAGTGAGAGATCATTTCTCACCTTCACATGAAGAAGTAACGTGACTTTAGTGTGAAATTATGTGTGTGCGTAAGAAAAGAGAGAAGAGAAAATCCTTGTTTGAAAAAAGAAAACCTGCAGACCTGCAGCCTTGAAGTAACAACTTGCAAGACAGATAATAACTAGAACAAGAACAGGCTTACATGAGAACAATCTTGATCTGTGACTAAGGCACAAAAGGTTATATTGAAGACAGTTTGTGTGCTATTCATTTTTCTATTACAGCACAAAACCAAACCACTTGGTTAGGGTTATGGACGTCTTATAGTTTGGGTTTAAATGATATGGTTAGGATTATCCTTTGTCACAGACATAAAATAGAATGTAAAGTCTGAAGTGGTATTGAAACTTGTTTAACATAACTGTATCCCAAATCGATTCTATCAAAATTTCACATTAACATGTTATCATGTTATGCTTCCAATTAATTAAATAGTGTGAAAGTAAAGTCTAACTTCTTATCTTTCAAACCATATATTGTTTTAAAAGTGTATGTTACTGTGTATGTTACTAGAGTCGGTTAAAGGACGCTAACGCCAGTGAATTAGCCGTGCGCTAACTGTATCCCAAATCAGACACTTGGATATCCTCGCTGTAAAACAATGGGGGCTGCTGGGTTTTTCGGGGGAAAGTGAATGTTTCTGGGTAAGCCAAATAAATAACACCGTTATCAACCATTGTTATCAACACACCCGGACCATACTTCTGTCCTTCACAATAAAATACAGTGCAGTAAAAATAAAGATGTACTTTTAATATCGTCGCCTGAGTTTCGCCCAGGCGTTCTTACTGCTTTCTCACATCAGATTTACTTTTGTATTGTAATTAGACATATAAATCTCCATGTACATAAACTAAATTTCACTTGTAGATTGTTAAATATGTATAAGTCAATTATACCTATACTAGTGGTGTCGATCTTATTTGAAATGGCCGTGAAAAAACGCATTGCAGATGTGTCTGATTTGGGATACACTCTCTATAATTTTGCATATAAGAAGTGGACATAGCCACCCAGGGGTTTGTGGACTGCTGTTTTGAAGCATCAAGGAGGGGGAGGAGGACACTGCATTATCAGCTACTGCTAGCACTAGCTAGCTAGCTTGGTTCCCAAGGTGCATCTGCAACTCATGTTAATTAATTGAGATAAAAATTTCGCAAGCAAAACACATACTGAATACAAAATGTACTTACCGGGGGAAAAAAATTGAACAGCCAATTTCTTAGAGTGTCACATAGAACACCCAGATGCTGAAAAATACATTTTTAGGAAACTAGAATGTTACAAATAACTTTTGAAGTGAAAAATAGAACCCAAAACAAGTTCAGGGTTCTTTAAATGTACACAGTGCCATGGATACGCATTGCTATCCTGAATGAAAGGTCGCCATGGTAGCAAGGAGCCACGCTCAAGAAGTATATTGTCTATTTTTAACTAGATGGGTCCGTGTAATACAAACATCATGCTTTATTTAAAAAGACTACCAATTGAGACTGTAAAAGTGTAGGAAAATGTTTGCTGAGCTAATAAACCAAGTAAGAAGTAGAGTTATTTTCTTATAGACTTCTTGATACAATATGACTTCTTTTTGCAACCAGTGGCGTCGCCCCCTGCTGGCTATTCAAAAGAATGCAGATTTATTGCACATCAAATTAAATTCAATTAAAATTCAAAATGACTCAATTTATCCCCGAGAGGAAATTCAGTTAGTCTGTTAGCTGTTGAAGAATGAGACAGCCTGATGGCTGTAGGAGAGAAGGATCTTTTAAATCTCTCCGTCCTGCAACGAAGTGAGGAGCCATCGACTGCTGTTTTTCTTGTCCATAAAGGTTTTGTGTAGCGGATGATCTGGGTATTTCAGGATGGCCTCGAACATCTTGACGGTGCATCTCTCCACCACCTCCTCCAGTGTGTCCAACCTGGCTCCAACCACAGAACCAGCTCTTTAGACCAGTCTGTCCAACCGCCTTCATCTCTGTGTGTGATGCTGCCTCCCCAGCAGACTGCAGCATAAAACAACACACTACCACCACAGACTGATAAAACATCTGCAGCATCTTACTACAGATGTCCAGAGATCTGAGCTTCCTCAGCATTAGCTTCACTTTCTAGACCAAGTGGTTGCCCCTTAGTCTGTACCTAGCGCAGTGGCACTTGCAAAACGTGAAGTAATAACTTCAGCACCACCTACATTTAAACAGTTGTACTGGATACCCCAGTAAACTTTTTGCAGATCAGTTATCACTCACCAATGAAAGACAACCAAGCTCCTCAAGACAGCATGTTTTATAGTGGTGCAGCTGTGCCATCTAGTGAACACACTAAAAAACAACAACTAAAGAGACAGAATACACTATTTATTCATCGATGTAGTTCAGTAGAAACACTTTTAATTGCAGGGTGGATTCAATTAAATTACATTACATTACATTACGTGTCATTTAGCGGTTGTGAAAAAGGAATTACGACTGATCAGTGCTAACAGTGAATACAGTTAAAACAGGAAATAGAGAATGAAAATCCTCCATCTTTAACCCCATCATGTGCATATGTTGTGGTCCAGCCTGAGGACCCTCTGGTCCTCATTAGCAGGAAGCAGCTGCATGTTGGCTGAGACATTCAGAGATGGAGAGGTTAATCTGATGATCCTCAATATGGATACTTAAGCAAATATCTTATTCTTCCAGTTCCTAGGGTTTATGGACCAGGCTGAGCAGGAGAGGGGGGATCCGCGGCCCAAACTGGCCACATGAGTGTATGTAGATTGTTGTCAGCAAAATTCAGCAGAATCATTAAGAAAATACAATTTAAGATTGATTGAGCAGACAAAAGTTTCATGGTTTTACAGTGTGAATTGTCATGATTTATCTGCAGCAGTTTGTGGCTGTAAAGTGACAAACATACATCTTTTCAACTCAACTCTAACATCTTGTTAGTTCTTAACTTCAAATATTTACAGATAAATTAATTGTCAAGCTTTACTCAATATACCCATTGCTCAGTTCCAATGGGGGCTCAGATGCTGCAGGACCCTGCTGTGGTGTGAGATCTCCTGGTAAACACACAGAGATTTGAAACATTTGAAAATCAAGTAGGGGCAACTCAAGAATGACATGACAACTACTGTAAGTGACTAAGCATAGTTATACACTCATTCTAGTATTAAACTATGAGCATGTTAGGAGCAACCAGCTCTTTTCTGCTAAGATTATGCCACCTAAGTCACCCTGTTGGTGCAGCTGCCTCACACACCCATAAACAATACAACAGATGGGAGAGAATGGCGGCAATTAAAATTTGAAATAGATAGACAACGCTGCATATATCAAGTTTGACACATCTCTGCCAAGAAAAAATAGACTGCAATTCAAAATGATCCTTTACAGAATCGGTTGGCTTTTGCATGTAACTACATAGAACAACAAAAATAGCTGATAAGAGTTTAATTTAACAGCTGATATCTAGCCATTTTCCATGGTTTTCACTATAATGATTCTCGTTATTGTCAAGAAAGCCATGGAAAATGTCTAGATATCAGCTCTTAAATTAAACTCTTATCAGCTATTTTTGTTGCTATCATATTTGTCCAAACAATTGTACATTTAGTTGTAACAGGCTTTAAAATGAACAAGAAATTGAAGAAAACAAGGGTGGTCTAATATTATTTTCCATGAGTGTAAATGTGAGAAAGAGCAGTACAATGTGCAGAGAGTTGTTCTGTTTGAACCATGGTTTTACTGTACAGGTGCATCTCAATACATTAGAATATGATGGAAAAGTCCATTTCCAGCAGTTCAAGACACTGAATTTTAGGTCTTCATTCAATGTAAGCCATAATCATTATAATAAGAAGAAATTAAATAAATGAAGACATGATAAAGTAATAATAATAATAAAGTAATTTTGATTTGATTTGATGAAATGTTTCATTCTGTGTCGAATGGATCTATATAATGTGTTATTTCCACTTTTTGAATTGGATTACTGACATAAATTTCTATGATATTTGAATTTATTGAGATGCCCCTTTATATCATATTCATTTATAGGGAATAAAATAACTATCCATCCAACTATCCAGTCACTTGTACAGTACCTTCAATCAGTGGTGTAGCTGTAGCTGCCTTCCTGTCTTCAGTAATGTAACAGGTGCTAATAATATAAAACAGTCCACCCAGAAGCGTGACAAAAGGACAGAGCAGGAGGCTGTACTTCAGGCTGTGGAAGCTCTGACCAGCAGTTGCAGGTTTAGATTTGCGTAAAGCATCTGAGATCTACTGGCACAGGTGTGAAGAGAGCTCAGTGAAACACACAAAAAGTGATCGACTCACAGAAATTCTATTGATGAAACAGTAAAGTTAACAGGAAGTGTAATTCTCACCGCTCCGATGATGTAAGGACTCACAGCATCACCGAGCAGATGACAGCCTGAAATCTGGAGAGCCTCAGCTGTGGATCTTTTGGTTGGTATGACAACATACTGAAATAAAACACAAAACAACCAGTTGGTTTCAAGTTTAATAGACATGTTTCATATTTTTATTCCCACACAGCGTTCAAACTTACCAGCAGTATATCAGCCATGACAGCGATGTTCGCTAATACAAAAAGTAGAGCAAAGAAAGTGAATACCTGAAATGAGACAAGACACCCAGTAAGAAATAGGAACGAGTGAGAGCACCATTTTCTATATCTGTTCAACCAAGAAAATTATCTGTTTTAACTAAATGTGGGCGGGTTCAAACCATAAATTGATATTTTAAGCCTGAAATCTATCAAAAGTTGCTATATTTATTATTTACAGTTTTAGGCAAGTTACATTCAAAATGTTATATTTTACATATTACAGGTTAGACTCATTGAAAGTAACCGATTATTTTACAGTATTACTGTTTGTGTAGAGTAATGCGTTACACCACTTTTGTGTTAGTTTCACCAAAACAACAATATGCAGAAATATGCATAGGCATTATAAAATTGAAAAGTACAGGTGCATCTCAATACATTAGAAAATAATGGAAAAGTCCATTTCCAGTAGTTGTATATAGTCATATAGATGGACATACTTTTCAGAGGCCAACATTTCCATATTAAACATACTTTTTAAAATTGGTCTTTTGTAATATTCAATTATTATATTATATTTTTTAGACACCGAATTTAAGGTCTTTATTTAATATAAGCCATAATCATTATAATTAGAAGAAATAGATTAAGACATGAAATGTTTCATTCTGTGTGTAATGGATCTATAAAATGTGTTATTTCCATTTTTTAGTTGAATTACTGACATAAACTTTTCTATGATATTTTTATTTATTGAGATGCACCTGAATAATGTCATTGCATTGGGTTTTTTTTTCACCCTGAGCAACAATCGGATGATGTTTATCTTCATAATTTATGTACCTGTTGTGATTGTGTTATTAACTGAGTTCAGCTTTTCATTTTGAGTGGGGGCTAGAGTGTGTGAAAAAAAAATCAGGACAATCCACAACAATAGTTGTGAAGACATTTCCCTAAAAAACAAAAATGTAAACCCTACCGATTTGCTTGAAAGTAGATCCAATACTTGTTGAGATATTTTAGTCTGGAATAAAGTACTTAAAGAACTTATCAAGAGAAATGAAAATGATAATTTAGCTCATAGACAAGAACTTTGTCTCTTACATAAGTGGCAGGAAGGCTTGCTGATGCCACGAAGATGATGATGAATTGGCAGGGAACCGATGCCAGTAGGCCTACTGCGCAGATGATTGGATCCACATTTGGCACCTTGTCACGTAGCCAACTAGAACAACCACTGCCAAGACCAGTTCCTAGAATGCCCGTCACCACCATGATAGCACCGAAGATATAACTGTACAGGGAGCAGAGGCAGACTGCATGGGTAAAACTCTGAAGCAATTTTTTTTAAGAAATAAGGTGAGTAATGAGGAACCTGGTCTCACAGGAATCCGTGAAATAGCCACGGATTTGCTTAACTCAAAATCCGTGGAATAGCCACGGAATCACTCAAATTTTCGTGAAACTGACACGGATTTCACTACAATGCAAGTTAATGACAGTCATATCCCGTGGCTATTCCATGGATATTTTTTCCTATTGGTTTGTTCCAAGTCACGTGACTTTCAAGGTTCCGACGGTCAGAACAAAAAACATGGCGGACAGTTCTCTCATTTTTAGTGAAAAAATCAATATTTTGACTTAGTTTCTGCATAAAAATGGATTTGATCACATTTCTAGCAAGAAATATATGTTTTATTTTCTAAATATTCACTCAGTGAATGTACATAATCACTTTGTATGTTGGAATAGCCACGGGATATGATGTCATTAACTTGCATTGTAGCGAAATCCGTGTCAATTTCACGAAAATCTGAGTGATTCCGTGCCTATTCCACAGATTTTGAGTTAAGCAAATCCGTGGCTATTTCACAGATTCCTGTGAGACCATGTTGGTAATGGATGATGCTGCACCTGTCTATGGGGTTGCAGGGCTCTTTGACACACGGCAGCTGGAGTCCCTGAATGATCCGAGCTCTGGACAGAAAGGTAGGCATCCAGAAACCAAGGGCTCCGGTGAGGAAGGTCACCACCGTCACTCCCAATGATGACCACACATAACTTTTACTAGGAAATACAAAGATTCATAAATATTATTCACAAAACTACATTTCTATGTACTTTAGGGACTAATGCCAAGTATCACAGTATTAACTAATAGAGTGTAGATCACTGCCAGGTGTGACTCCCTCTGCCTTCCCAAAGAGGAGAAGTTAAATCTCATTCAATTGTTTTCGGATGATGAATTTTGCAATGTCATTTAATTCAATGTTTCAATGTTTTTCAATGTTTGCATGTCATTTATATTTAGCTTAGAAGGGCAAAGGTTAAAAAGGCATTAAGGTAAGTTGTAAAAACATTTAGTATATACACTAATTGATTTGAAACATTGTGAATTTATTCAACTTAATGAAAAAAAAAATATACATATATATATATATATATATATATATATATAATTTTTCCATGACTGTGTGTGTATATATATATATATATATATATATATATATATATATATATATATATATATACACACACAGTCATGGAAAAATTATTAGACCACCCTTTTTCTTCAATTTCTTGTTCATTTCTATGCCTGGTACAACTAAAGGTACATTTTTTTGGACAAATATAATGATAACAACAAAAATAGCTTATAAGAGTTTAATTTCAGAGCTGATATCTAGACATTTTCAGTGGTTTTCTTGATAATAACCAAAATCATTCATTCATTCATTCATTCATTCATTCATTCACCTTTATTTAACCAGGCAGGTCATTAAGAACAAATTCTTATTTACAATGGCGGCCTGACAAGTGACAAGGGCCACTTGAGGGAAGGGGAGGTGGGCTAGGGAGTAAAACACAGTAATCATTATCAAGAAAACCATGGAAAATGGTTAGATATCATCTTTTCTTGGAGCAAATTGTTCCCATGACTGTATTATCTACATATTGTCATTGTAATGTGCATTGGCCAGGCTATTCAGCATTAAATTCCATGTCCTACTTTTTTAAAAGATACTTGATGTCCTCCAGGTAAGTGCTCTCCCCTGTAACTCCCTCTCCGTGGGTTTCTGCAGCACCTCTGGGTGGGTTAGGGCACAGGAAGACCAGCAAGACAAGTCCCACTGCACCCAAGATGGGAGTGACCTGATCACACAGAAAAGTGTTGAACTATCTATCAATCTTTATCTGTCAGTTCATAACTGGAAATGAAAAAGTTCTCACCCTGAGAGCCCAGCGCCAGTCTCCTGTAAGAGTAGCAACCCCTGCCCCTGTTACATATCCTAGACCACTGAAAACACACAGAATACTCAAATCATTTGAGTATTCATGAGGACACACACAAGCTTAACTATAGGTTACACCTGTACTGTGGTGTTGAGAGGAAACATGTTTAATCTCTTTGCATGCAGGTGTTGCTTCCCAATAATCCATGCTTGTATTGTCTCACACATTACATTACTTTAAGAGCTTGTTTACACTTGGTTTTAAAAGCATCTTGGGCGATCGGATCACAAGCGGACAGATGAGACCTTGCCGTTGTGGGTTTCATTCATCTCCCAGGGTGTCCGGCTGACCACTTGTGTTCAGATTTTGTGACTACCACTTCTTCTGCTAGAAGGTTAAATCTCCCCTCACACATTTATTGTTGGATAACAACTACAGCTTGAGTAGCTAGTTGCTACTTTTTTTACTGCGGTCAAGCTAGCCTACACTCCGGAAAACTGAGTCAGGCTAGCCGCCACTTGTTTTCACGGACGCATTGCATGTACAGCCATGGAAAAATTATTAGACCACCCTTTTTCTTCAATTTCGTGTTCATTTGAATACCTGTTACAACTAAAGGTACATTTGTTTCGACAAAATCAATATCATGGAAAATGTCTAGATATCAGCTCCTAAATTAAACTCTTATGAGCTATTTTTGTTGTTATCATTATATTTTTTCAAACAAATGTGCCTTTAGTACCAGGCATTTAAATGAACAGGAAACTGAAGAAAACAAGGGTTGTCAAATCATTTTTTCCATGAATGTATTTACTATGTGTTTCGGTAAGAACGCGTTAGAACGGCCTTCAAAATAAAAGCAATGTTCCAGTAAACTTTATTTTACTGTATATTCCCTACCAAAAGAGGGCGAATCATTTATGAATAGATAAATGAAAGCATATATATATCATTCTTTTTAATTCAATTTCCTATTAACAGGAAACAGCTCTTTGCCATTTTCAGATAATTATATGCAAACCATCCATAGTCAGAGACTCATTCAACTTTAGGTGGACAGTGGACAACAGGATGTCCCTCAGATGATTTCAGGACATTCTGATGTAAAAATTAAAGCCTTTTGAAATCTCACATATTACACAATTTTTCTCCTATCTTCAGATTTCAATTAAAAGAAAACTGTCCATAATCAGAGACTCATTCCTCTTAAGTTGGACAGTGGAAAACAGCATGTACCTCAGATGATTTCAGGACATTCTGATGTAAAAATTAAAGCCTTTTGAAATCTCACATAAAAATCAAATTTTCTTCTATTTATACAGTCTATGATCAGCAGTGTTTACAGAACAAAATATATATGGTCAAATGTATCCTAGACCACCTTGACAGTGGTTTGAGTGATCCGATCACAATTCGTCTTGGACCCTGTTTACACTTGTGATCTTATCACCCAAGATGCATTTTAAAACCAAGTGTAAACAGGCTCTCAATTAATGGATCAGTTGTTGACACACACATATTAAGTTTGTTTCTGACCCTCCAATGGCCATAAACATGTAGAAGAAAAAGATCATGAGGCTCCTTTTAGTCCCGACAAAGACATCGCTAATGATGGTGGGAGCGATGGTAGCGTAGCTGGCCTCTCCTATCCCGACAATGGCTCGCAACAGCATCAGAAGCCAGAAGAGCTAAAGACATCAAGACATCAGCATAGAAGCAGTTCAACAAGACTTAGTCCTAAATCATTTATTTCACTTTTGTGTCCCAATCCAAAGGTTGGAAACAAACTTAAAGATCCACTCATGATCACTGACATCATTCATACAGCCAACAGCAGGGAAATCTTGTTTTGCGTCTCATTTTTTTCTTGTTAAGTGTAAGTGAACACATCTATTCCTCACTTACCGACTTAGTGACAAAAGAGCTGCCGACTGCAATCACAAGCCACACACTTATAGCACCAATCATGACGTATTTCCGGTTGAAGCGGTCCCCAAGGTAGCCAAAGAGAGGGGCGAAAACCACGACGCCAAGGATGAAAACTGTGAGTGCATTAAATAGACGTACAACAAAAATAGCTCATAAGAGATTAATTTAAGAGGTGATATCTAGCCATTTTCCATGGTTTTCTTGATAATGATTTTGGTTATAAGCAAGAAAACCATGGAAAATGTCTAGATATCACCTCTTAAATTAATCTCTTATGAGCTATTTTTGTTGTGATCATTATATTTGTTAAAACAAATGTACATTTAGTTGTACCAGGAATTAAAATTAACAAGAAATTGAAGGAAAATGGTGGTCTTATATTTTTTTCCATGACTGTATATACATACTGTGTATACAGTCGCGGTCAAAATGATTAGCCCCCCTGATGAAATTGAACAAAACTCTTGATTTCTCCATGGAAATGACCATTAACAACATGTGTTTGGTATTTTGGAAAACAATACACAACAGAGAAAATGTTCACTAAGTTTGATAAGGAATTTTTTTATTGATACAATGAGTTGAAACAAAAAAAAGGCAAAAATGTGGCGTTCAATAGTCAATAGTGTACCCTTTCTGAGCCACAGCTGACAACAACCTCTTAGAATAGTTCTTTACTAGGTTGGCACAGGTCTCCTGAGGGATTTTGACCATTCTTGCTTAATAACCAAAATCATTATCAAGAAAACCATGGAAAATGGCTAGATATCAGCTCTTAAATTAATCTCTTATGAGCTATTTTTGTTGTTATCATTATATTTGTCAAAACAAACTTACATTTAGTTGTAGCAGGAATTAAAATTAACAAGAAATTGAAGGAAAATAGTGGTCTTATATTTTTTTCCATGACTGTATATACATACTGTGTATATACATATAGAGAGAGTTGTGGGACCTTTAATATGTGTATGTGTATGTGTATGTGTATGAGTGTTTTCTGCATCATCATACCTGTTTGTAGAAGAGCACTTAAGCTGTCACCTATATTGAAGAATGTCTGAATGCTGGGAAGGACACCTAAGAGACAATAAAACACCATTCAGCTGTAAGAAGCACAACACAGTGTTTGGTTATGTTGTGTGTTTGTTGTTTACACTAGAGATTGTCTAACCTGCTACTGCATTTCGTTCCATGTAGATGAGCATGTTGACGAAGCAAAGCACAGCTACAGCTATATAGGCACGACTTGGTGATATGGTTGGCTTCTCCTTTTCCTCTTCCTCTGGTGTGAGTGCTGAAAGGCTGTTCAAAGAGCCAGAATGTGGACTGGACTCAGAGTCCAGACTCCACTGAGGTATCGTTCTGTCCTTCAGATCCATGGTGAACAGCTCTTTAGTCCCCTGGAAATGGACAATGTTTGATCTCGTTTTAGAGAAATCATGTCCCCTCTGCATTCTCACTAAAGATGAAAACCAGGAACCAGAGAGTTCATGGAACGATCCCTGCTGAAGACACTGAACCTCTACCTGCTCCTGGTGAGCAGCCTCTGTTATCAGTGTGTGTGTGTGTGTTTTTATTACTCGCAACTTTACGATTCTTACCATAGAACAGTAGATGATTAATTAATAGTGCATTATATATTTTCGGGAAAACTATGGTTGTACAATGTACAATTTGAACAAATACTGTTTAATTCATTATTAAGTGTTTCTTCAATAGTTTCTGTACAATTTGATCCATTGATTAATTTCCAAATGTGTTGATAAAAATGAAACAGTTCTTCACATGGCATTCTGTTGGTTTATGAAAGTAAATAATATTTTAATTGACAACGTTTTTTTTTTAAAAATCATTAACTTCAATGCACTGTGACAAAGTAACTCAAATTTAACCCTCCTGTTATGTTCGTTTCTCAGGAACAGCAATAATATCCATGGGTCAATTTGACTTGGGGAATGTTTAATTATCTAAATGTGTCAGAAACCAAAAAATCCCAATAAACATTGTTTATTTTTCATCATTAACTCCATTACTGACCATTTCAATCCATGGTGTTCTTTACCTCTCATAGATCATGGTTCAATGAGCATAATTCACTCGTTTTTCATTAAAAAAAAATGCATGTTAAAACTTTTTATGTGCATTGGAAAGACCTACAGATAAAATACAATGGTTAAACATGACATTAATTTTTTTTTAAATTTCATTTAATTTATTTGCATTTTTAATTTTTTTAATTTTGATGAAAAAATACTTTTAACATTTTTTTGGGGGGGGATTATAAACTTTGAAATGGGTCAATTTGACCCGCAACATAACAGGAGGGAGAACAAAAAAAATCCTGTTTTTTTTTGTTTTTTTGTTTCTGTAGAATTTCAATATTAGTTTCAATGTACAGTACATAACTGTCTTTTGGTCAGATCCGACCATGGCCACAGCGGAAGTGCCAAGAAAAGTCAAATAATAAAATTACTTGTTACAGATTAGAAAAAAATGGTCCATGTAAATTCTTAAAGTTACATGCACTCGTACACCATGTCTTTAAATGTATGCATAGGTCATATTTCAAGTAATGACATAAAAATGTAAAAGCTATATTATTATAAATAAAGTATATAGGCAAATGAAGTGTGAGGGAAAAAACACAGTTAGAGAGTTAGTACTAGTTTCAGTAATGAATGTAAAATATTTTCTCCCAGTAACATATTAAATACATTTGCACTGTTAAACTTTGACTACAAGAACCTCAGACCTGGCACTGCTAAAGTCAGTGCATTCATATCATACATATATAGGCCTTTGGATGTTAAAACTATCTCTACAAATAAAAAAAAGAGTAAAAAAAGTTACCAGCTGTTGAGGGTGTCTTGTTTATGTTGTTTTCCCAGTTCATTCCATTTCCGTTTGCCTCCCAGTGTGTCTCTGAGGCAGAGGAAGAAGCAAATAGAGGCCTCAGCTAGTCCAGCCCACTCTGGGTTGGACATATGCTTTCACACTGTGATGCAATTTTGTAAACAAACCGAATATATCCATCTTGTCTTTATTTTGTCTTTCCAGTATTTCTTATAATAAGCAGAAAATATAACAATAATATCATAAATAACTGTATACTTTGTATACTGATGAGTTTTGATAGCGTTATGTGGTCAGTGATCAATAAATGTCTTATGTGTTATCAGTAGCTGAAAGTCTGTCACAGAGGTTCACATGTATGGAATTTAAAATATATTATACTATACTTACTATTTACTTTATGCTATTCTATCTATCGTAATATTAATGCTATTGTATAGAATTTGATGGAAAAGTCAATTTCCAGTCGTTCAAGTCAAAAAGCCCCAACCACTACTTTTTAAAATTGGTCTTTTGTAATATTCAATTGTTTTTGAGACACTGCATTTTAGGTCTTCATTAAATGTAAGCTATAATCATTATAATTAGAAGAAATTAAATAAAGTAAGACATGAAATGTTTCATTCTGTGTGTAATGGATCTATATAATGTGTTATTTCCACTTTTTTAATTGAATTACTGACATAAATACACTTATCTATGATATTCTAATTTATTGAGATGCACCTGTATCTGAGAGCAGATTGAACTCCAAAAAACATCCAGGAGATGGCAGTAATGCATCACTCAGGATACCGGCTGCTGTAGATTCTCAACGAAGAAGAAGAAGCAGCAGCAGCGACAGTAGCAGGAGAAGAAGGCGACGAAGAAGAATGACGAGAATGCTAAACGGAAAATAGAGGGGACGAAGTACAGTTTGGTGAACGTGAAATTAACGCTGTTACCTCAAAATATTACCATTGAACATAGCTGCATTACATTAGCTGAACTATGACAGAGCCACAGTCAGCGCTGTTACTCAGGAGACAGCTTGCAGGTAATGAAACCTTGGTGTTAACTGATGCTGGCTGCCGAGCTAACGAAGCTAGCTGCCGTTAGCTGTGATTCAAACGATGGTGCAGGCGAAAACTGTTTCCTTAAATCTTCCACACTAACGTTTCTGTCCCATGCCAGATAAACTGTAGAGATTAAAGCATATGTTGTCGACAGATACACGTCTCGCTTGACAATCAAACACATTTAATGTGTTGGGATAGCGACTCCTATAGATGTGCTTCGACGTTGCTTTCTGGTTTCAGTGTGAAGCTGCTGTCAGAAGCCTACCGTTAGCCTCGAGCTGCTTCAATCTGTTTACATGTATTTCAACCGACATAACAAGTGGTGCCTTTCAGTTTTTAGGTGTTGTGTTTACCAGTTATGTGATCAACGGGATCTGTTACTATTTTCATGCATACATCTAAGTAACGAATCACTAGTTGACCCAATTTCTCTTGCTTAACCATTTTTTCTCAGTCTGCTGGCACATTAACTGGTATTCTCGCTTCATGCATGTTTATTTACAATTACATTTCAAATAGCTGCTTCTGTGATGCATGTAAAGGCTGTCACTTTAAGCTTATTAACCCTATAAAGCCAAGTGTATCATATTTGATACATACGTTTTTGAGACCTCTACATCATCAGTGTGATATTTTTTTCCTGAAAAACCTGATGAATACATGAATTGACAATTAAAAAAACTGATCAACAAATTTCACAAAAATACCAGATGTAACAAAAATGATTTGCTGGTTCCACTGGTGGATCTGTCATTGCTGCGTGAAAACTTCATATCAGCAGATGTATGATGTTGTTTTATATGGAAAAAAAGATTTTGTATGTTTGAGGAAAATGTTAAAAGGAAAGTCAAAGTTTTATTTGGTTAAAAATATTAGGTTTGATGTGATTATGTTAGTTCAAGAAAAGCAAATTGTGAGCAACAAATTGCACAAAAAGACCTGATGCATCAAATATGATCCAAATTAAATTCATATATGAAAATTGAATTTGAAGAATTTTCTGGCAATTATTTCACGGTTCAGGCTTTATAGGGTTAATTGATGTCTGAAAGTGACCACTGCATTGTTTTAGATTATTATATTTGTAACTCAACAAGAAAGGTAATGCATTTGTCAATGTAAAGGTGAGAATATATTTTTTAAACAACCTCTGGACAGATCCAAATATGTTAAATAAGGCAGCTTCACATTTCTGACATTAGATTAGTTATCTTATTACAATCAAATCAAACTATTCAGTTCCAGGTCAATTGCCCATAACTGAAAAAAATATCTGGAAAACTACAAAAGGAGCACATTATGTGTTTATGGAATTAAAACCTTAACCATAACATGTAACAATAGTGCTACAAACACAAACGTTTACATGATGTGCATTCGACTCAACTGCTTTTGGAAATATGCTAATTTTAGGGTTGCTAAATTTAATTCGCAGCTGACTCTGCTAAAATAGCGAATAGAGATAATGCGAGATTAACATTAGCTTGTTAGCTTGGCGTGTTGGAGCTAACAACAGTGACAGCAGCTAACTTTAGCATACAGATATAGCGAGTTGGGCTGAATATGTGAATAATTCAATATCGTCACATTGTCAAAATAATCGCCTTAGGCATTTTTTGTCGAAATTGTTTTTCTTGTTGTTGCCTAAATCATCTCCTCATGACACCGACCACCTATGGTAAAATCTCCTACATCCTCAGTTGATCAGATCATGTGATTTTACCCCTTTAAGATAATGGCCTATGTCAAGTGTGTGACTTAAACGGATTTAATATGCCTAATTCAAAATAAAATGTCACTTTTTTGAACATGCCTTTGTGACTTAAGCAAGATATGGTAACACTTTATTTTGAAGGTGTCTACATAAGAGTGACATGAGCGTGTCATAAACATGACATGGGATGTGTCATGAACATTAATGACACTTTGAAGTAACATTAATGCTCATGATACTTGTCATGATACTTGTCAGACCGACATTAATTGCAAGAAGTAATTTTGTGCATTTTTACACTGCACAGATTTCATGCTCAAATGCATGTAGTTGTACTGAGGGCCACTTCAAGTGAGGGTGCCTCTAGCTGCTTCAATGTGTTTACATATATTTCAACCGACATAACAAGTGATGTTTTTCAGTTTTTAGGTATTGTGTTTACTAGTTATGTGATCAACGTTATCCGTTACTATTTTCATGCATAAATCTAAGTAACGATTCACTAGTTGACCCAATGTCTCTTGCTAACCACATTGAATTATTCATATATTTAGCCCAACTCGCTATATCTGTATGCTAAAGTTAGCTGCTGTCTTTTTTTTTTTTTTTTTTAAACTTTAATAAAGCAACATTGTGCAATACAAGACAATACACCAAGAAAACACTGTCAGGGGGTTTCAACAATACAGAGGCATGCTTTCATACAAAAACATTGTAAAGTGTACATAAATTCAAAGTTTTTATAGCTTTCATGTTGGTAGATTTCTTAATTGACTTAATATATTGTTTGGTTTCATTTTCAAAGACAAGAAAGAGAGGTTTCTGATTAACGTAACGACATTTATGGATATGCCATTTGGCTAACTGTATCATGAGATTGATGATATAGTATTGTTTTTCTTTTGCAAAAGGAAAGTCAGTGAAACCAAACAGTATATGTTCAAAGCACAGGGACAAATGAGGTTCAATCGAAAAAGAAATCGGGTTACAGATATCTTCCCATAATTTAGTTGAGAAAGGGCAAGACCAAAATAAATTAAAAACATCTTCAGGCTATATACAAAAAGCATAACCTCTTTGCTAAAGATGCCAAAAGTTAGGGGTTTCCTACTATGATTACTCGTATCAGAGTAATCACTGTTACATTTTTACCCTCAGTGTTCATTTAGCCTAAAACGACCAAACTGACCACTCAAAAAACTGATTTTGCTTAGAACCAGTATTCTATATTAGTGGTTATGGTATTGGAGTATGTAAATATTCAGTAATAAATAATGAAAGTTGAAATAATGTTACAAAGGTCAGTATATCTGGAGAGATGCAGTGTAATCCAGTGAAAGAGAGTGAGTTGGCTCTGGACTGTACTGTGGTGTGTGATTTCAGCAACATGCTGCTATTTCAACCCCCAAGCCACGGCCTCCTAAGACAAGGGTTCTGTTGTCTCACCAGCCCTCTTCAGAAAAGCACAACATCTGTCCAGTAAATACGCTGTCGGTACTATGAGCAAATGGTGATTTGACTTTGGCATTTGTCTTTATATCTAGAGCTGAACAAAAACCCAGTGGAAGGATTCTCAGCAGGCCTGATCGAGGATAATGATCTCTACAGATGGGAAGTTCTCATCATTGGGCCTCCAGACACACTGTAGTAAGTATATCACTGTCTTATACATGGGAAACAGCAGGGGAGATGTGGTATTTTGTTGTGCTCTATACAGCTATTATATCCTTTTGTTGCTTTGGATGTTTTGAAACAGAATTCATCCATTGATTTTTTTTTTCTTTCTCTTTGATCTTTTTTGTTCACAGTGAAGGTGGTGTGTTTAAAGCTCATCTGACATTTCCCAAAGACTACCCTCTCAGGCCACCTAAAATGAAATTTATCACAGATATTTGGCACCCTAATGGTATGTACAGGTGTTGCACATTGTGAATGATATTTCCCTTTGTTTGCAGTAAGACCATTGCATCTCTATAAAATACATAATTAATTGAATTTAATTTTATTATTATAATTGTTGAGCCTGCTGTAATATCTGTTTATATACCAAGGACCATTTACATGAAGTTTTTCTCTCTGTGCCTTTATGACATTTCTCAAATTATCCGTTACAATTACAAAATCACTGATTCCAAAAAAGGTGGGATGTTGTCTAAAATATAAATAAAACAGAATGTGAAACTGCTAATCCTTTGACATATATTCAGTTGAAAACTGTGCAAAGACAATATGTCCAAACTGATATACTTTTTGTTTTTTGTAAATATACCCTTTGAATTCTGAATTTAAATCATTCTGTTTTTATTTGTTTTACACAGCGACAAACATTTTGGAATAAGCGCTGTAATGCATTCCACATAATGGATTACCTGCAAAAACCTGTAATTTGACCGTATCAGTCTCAGGGATCAAATAGGATTCCATTCTAATCAATGTGTCAATCCCCACTGGAATTTTTTTTCTCGTCAAGTCTATTGTTGCGTTAAGTGAAGAGTGTTTTGCATATACAGCTGTTTAAACCACACAAATATCCCGCTGTATATGTGTTTTGAAGTTATTAACCGCACCATTGGTCAACGCTGCCACTCTGGCTGTGTTCCTGTTTCACTACATGCAGTAAATTTCTGCTGTCAGCCAGCTGCTGTCTACTCAGACAGACAGCTGCAGATTTAAGCTCACACACACACCTGGAGCCTTGATTGATCAGTTAACATGCAATAAATAAGTCACACATACAGCTGAATACTGATTTAAACAGCTGTCTTAGCAGAAAACGCTTCACTAAACATGGCGGCCCAGTGGGGATTGCAAAATAGAACTTATACACTCCGCTCGCGTCTTGCTCCCAGTGGGGATTGCCAGTTAGTTTATGTCTCAAGAATAAACATTGTAGTATTTGTATTTTGTGGTGAACTATGGCTAAAGTTTTGATGACTATGATTGAGAATGCATTAAGCTGCAGTTTTTCTGAATGACATATATCAATTTCAACAGTACAAAGTTACACTTGACTGTACTTGTACGGTAATTTGTTGACCGACCATGTCATTGTAATACCAATAAGAAAAAGACGACTGTTTTACAGCACTGCAAAGCACAAAGGAAAAAAACTAAATTAGAAATGTAAACAGGAAACGGCTGCATGTACAGTTCAGGTAGAACTCTGCATGGGGATGGGGATTTACAGTGCAGTCTCTACACGTCCTGACGATCATCAGTTTATCTTGAACTTCACACATTTGCCTTCATTAAGATTCATCAATTCAAGACATTTCGTTCAAGTAATGAGCAACTGCTTTTACCATGTGCACAAGTGACTTGATGCTGTGGATTTTAAACCAGTAAAATTTCAATTCTGACCTGAAAAATGTACTAAAGCGGCATAGAATGCTGTAAATATGAGTTCAGCCAAAGCTCATTCTATGCCAATTAATTGCATTAGTTTATTATCTCCAGCTGACCTTTTTCATTCAGAGAAATACTTTTTTTTTTCTGTAGTAAGGTCAATCAGAGGGTTAAAATTGAAGTACTGCTAAGAAAATTCTATTGACGTGTAAATATGAACTGAAATGCACCATGATCACTCTAGAGAAAACTGAATATCTTTGCGGTCGATATAAACTACATTATAGTCCTTATTCCTTATGACATGTTGATGTGTGTCTGGTTAATTACGAAATGCAATCAAAAAATGTAATGTAGTATGAGTGCTGTATCTGAATATTAAAGTAAGAAGGGTTTTCTTAGCTTTATGAACTGAATAAAAGTGTAAGTAAATAGTCATGTGAGAATGGATTCAAGGTAAAAAAAAATCTTTACATTAATCCAGTGCCTCATTTTTGGCTGTGTTGATAATTGCTGCTCACTCATTGTTAATAAGCGTTTTAACAGAACTTGATGAGCTTTGAAAACTGTAAAACTTTCAGACGTATCTACATACTGCACACTCAAGGCTGCAGCTGCTGCCAAAGATGCTTCTGCTAAATAAGCCTTAAATTGAGGCAGATGTTGTTTCATATTTCATCAGTTCGTTAGCTAACTGGCTAAATGTCATATGTAACTGAGTATTAACTCATTAACATAAACATAATATTATATGAATAGCAAAAGTATTTGTGCTTCATAAAACTCTATTCTGCATGTTTTCTTTCCCAGTTGACAAGAATGGAGATGTATGTATTTCTATTTTACACGAGCCTGGGGAGGACAAATACGGCTATGAGAAACCAGAGGAGCGCTGGCTGCCCATCCACACAGTGGAAACCATCATGATTAGTGTTATCTCTATGCTGGCAGACCCAAATGGTGACTCACCAGCCAATGTGGATGCTGCAGTAAGTTTACTTGTTGACAAAAGTTCATTAGAAATAGAATCTGAACATAAAATGTGATTTCTATTCAAAACGAAAATATCTAATGGTGATCTGTGTCCTTTTCAAACCAAAACACTCCAATAATTACTTGATTCATTGTAATTTTCTGTTTGTGTATAATTATGAAATTAAGAGGGAAATATGCAATACTCTACAAAGATATAAAAATGATCAAACTGAAATGTTTATATCTTTTCCCCCTTTGCAGAAAGAGTGGAGGGAGGACAGACACGGTGCATTCAAAAGGAAAGTTGCCCGTTGTGTACGAAAAAGCCAAGAGACTGCGTTTGAGTGATATTTAGCAAGGATCGAGCTTCATGTTTTCAGGGCAAGTATTTTTTACTTTAACTCTTCTAAAACCTTTGGTTCATGAATAAAAACTAACTTCATAGATTTAGTTTTAATCCCAACCTTCATGGTGTAACTGGATAATGTTCAGTTTTTGTTTGGTCGTTTTGGGAGATGAAGTTTGTATTGTGTTGAATTGTTATGTCATTGATAGAAATGGGCTTTTGTTAGGCTGCATTAGTTTTAGCAAGCTGTGCCTAATAAACAAAATGTTCCAACATTATTGAATTGTTGCACATAAAGATTACCAGTGCTTTAAACTTGGGTCTACCCTGTCTGCCTCTATAGTATTATCAACTATTACCATTAACTTCAAGTAACACTTGAACACTTGTTTACATAATGAGCTTTACAGTCGGGCTCTAACAATTTTTTTTCATGGTCAATCTGTTGATCTATATTGCAAATAGTGAAAAATGTCCATCTCAGTTTCTCAAAGTCCAAGGTGCTCAGATATTCAGTTTAATATGATATAAAACAGAAAAAAGCTGTAAATCTCTATATTTTAGAGGCTGAAAAAAAAATTTTTACATGGAAAATCTATTATCAAAATAATTTATTTTTGAGTCCTCAATTAGTCGACAAATCGAAACATCTCTATTGTACTTAAGGCTTGAAAGCTTGGAGAATTTTAATAGTTACGTTATCTATTTTCCCCGCAGATGCATTTATAGTAACAATTTAGATGTGGGGTAAAGGTTTTTGAGATTTATGGTTGGCACATATTTACTTGACTGTGACAAAAAGATATATTTTTTTCTCCATGTAACTGTTCAGTCAGATATAAGGGTTTGTACAAGTTAAGGAGTGTCATCTGACCCCATGGTGTCCCGCCACAAGTGTCAAACTGACTAGATTAAAAGTAGCAAATTTATGTCGACTTTACACTTCAACTTTGAGTTGCACACACATCCAGCTGCTCCAACATGCAGCAGATCTTTTGCTGCCCTTTTCATCATTTATTATTTTTTTTGCCTTTTGTTGATGTTATGACTTGTGTCATTGGTCTCGCTGCTTCCTAACATTTACTTTTCTGTTTTCCTTGTGTGTTTTCCCACAGGTCTCCAATTGAAAATCAACATGGCACTGTTTCCTACACTCTTCCACCCTGTCGCCAGGCTCGTCCTCCTTTATTTTGGCAGGAACAGACTGGCTACTGTAGGCTGCAATAGAACATAACAGTGACTATCAAGGCTGACAGAACACCGCCAAGCAAGTGCCAACTCAAAAAAAAAACAAACAAACAAAAAAACCCAGAAGAAGATAAAGCATTTTTCAAGTCTATGAACTGCTTCAACATTCAGGAAGATATTGTAAAGACATGTATATAGCACAGACTAAACCGGATAATATATAAGCTCCCTTTCCATCCATCAAGACACTTAGACCAAATGAATAGCGCTGGTTCCTATAGATTTATTTTTGTCCATTTTCCCCTCTCTCAACTCCAGCATGCATTAGTTCTCTTTAGATTGTTTTAGCAGGAAGTCTTAAATAGAAGGAGGAATGTGATGCCGTTGGAGGGATGTCACCTGTGAAGAGCTTGATCGATTCCAAGCGAGAGATGAGTGATGTGACCGATAAAGGGAATACCGCCATATTAGAAAACGCAGCTGTTCTCGTGGGTTCTTTAACACTCCCAGAACTCAACATCACATGTGCACCTGAATGATTTTGTTTTTCTTTATCCGTTAGAAGTCTTACCATCCTGCTCAGTTGACTTAAGAAAGGCAACGTACCCCCTTCATTTTTGTGCATGCTAAATTTTGTTTCTCTTTTTTCAAAAGTGCCTCCTAATAAAATGCTTGGCCACTTCACCCTGCATTGAACAAGTGTTAAAAAAATGTTGAAAAAAGACAGAGAAATTGTGTACCACGTATGTATGAATTTATTTAATAGTCAGTACACAGGGAATCTGTATAATTAGGGTATTGGTAACAATTTGGTGTAGCAATAACTCCCCTAATATGAAGTGTACACATGTTAATTTTTGACAATTTGAGCTCCTCTTCTCCAATATTCTGTTATTTTAGCAGCCTCTCTTTTCCTCGTCTGTGTTGTCCTCGGTAGGAATTGTTATGCATGCTTTATCGTACTTTTGTTTTGGCTTGTTTTTTGCTGAATGTTTCGGGGATTTTTGTTTGCGAATGTTTGAATGTTTGTGTATACAGTATGTGTGCCCATTTTTGTTTTGTCTCTGCCCCAATCCACAATCTCACCATTATTCTGCTCACTGAACTATTGCAGTTTTGCCTAATGTACAAAGACAAAATACTGATGTATATTTTTCATGTTATGAAACCTGTCACCTGTAGTGAGTTCTTCTAAAATATGACTTTTTTTCAATATTTACTTGTGTATTTAATTCAGGTGTGCTTTGGATACAGCATTAATAATTACACACTGCTCATGACAAAGACAACAAAAAACTTCCATGTACACAGTGTTTTCATTGTGCCAAGGGTATTTTTTTTACAGGGTTTATTTTTTATTTTTTTTAGCATTTCAAAAAAAAAATCACAAAATATTTAGTCAACACAGCAATATTAGTGTTAGAGTTTAGCCACATCTATTTTCTTAGCAAAATCACTCTTCAAATAATATATTTTGATATATTCTTTACATGAAAAGTTTATTGCTATTGGTTTAGGGGATTATGTCAGCTGTTTTCATTTACTTTTATGTTGCATATGAATCCAGTATTGCTGATAACAAACCACACAGCCATATATTTTAATTATCAGCGCTACTGTAACATTATGGCAGGTTATGGGTGTGTAAACAGTTGCACTTGACCACTGTTGACGCTCCACAAGAACATCACTGACATGTAGGAATGTTTAAGAATCGTATTTGTCTTACAAACTGAATGCTATATTTTATCATTTTCAATTCACTATGCTTAAATTAATGAGAATTAGTGTTGGAGATTAGTTAACAGGACTGTCTGAGCACAACTTACATATCATGTATCATGTATTTCCACCATACAGTACTGTGGTAAACTACATGTGTCATCAATGATTTAGATGTCAGAATCTGAGAAAACAGCTGTTTTTATACATATTTGTATGTACAATCTAGACATTTGAACACAGGTTTTTTTTTTTTAACTTTGTGAGCAGACCATTGACTTGATCACCTGTTATCTTGATCTTGTCGGGTTCCAAAAGGCATGCACAGAACTGCTTTTATCTAATTTATTTCAAGGTATCTAGAATGTGCCATAGATCAGACCATGAGTATACCCAGTTCAGCAGCTTGATTTTTACAATGAAGTCATACATACTACAGTAGATCTTAATATGAGTGTCGGATAAAGAGCATGTGCATCTTTTCTTGTGTAATTCAAAATGTCTATCTATTGTTATTGAAGCGTTATGGTGACGGGGACTTGCATTATATCTGCTCTTACTATAGCAATGCGCCAAGCAAATTTTTAGACTATTAATCCAAGAGGCAGGAGTTTAGCAGCAGGAGCACCTGAAGGCACCATCATTTGACAACTGGCAATTTACACGTAATGTTAAATACTGCACTGCTTTAAGTCGGGAACTCTGTAAATCTTGTCAGTATGGACTACCCTCCTTATTCTCATGCTCACACTGCAAAAAAGCGGTGTCTAAAAACAAGATAAAACCACTAAATCTGAGGGAAATTATTTTGCTGTACGGACAGATAATTTCACTTGACAATATTTCTTAAAATAAGATTATTAAATCTGAAAATAAGCATGTTGAACCCTTAAAATTAAAATAAATTAACTCTTAAAACAATTGCAGTGCACAATGAAACTATAAAATACTGTATGAGTTGACACCATGTTTTTTTATTTTATATAAATAGAGACATTTCCTTAAATTAACCCCTTTTACCTCGTACTATAGAAAATCATTATATTGTCGATCAAACCGTAAGTGTAAAATTTAAAAACTCGAAAATTTAAAATAAGAAAAATAAGTGTAAGAAGAAAAGTAATGGTCATGTGAATGTGATAAACTATCAACAAGATGTTTTGAGAGGCACTTGAACGCACCACCGCTGCCTACTATGTGGCTCTCCGTCATATCGCGATAGAGAGCACCAGGAGCTAACGCTGAGCAACATGGCGGAAGGTATGAGATTGGTTTTTTGACTGTTTGGTACACTCCCTGTTATCATCGTATGCTCGTTGAGCCGCTGGCTTGGATCAACTAGTGTCTCGGCAGCTTTAATAAACCGTGCATTTTCTCTGGTTGGAAATCTAAAGCACTGCGACACTTGTCTTGTCACACTCAGCTTTCTCAGCAGTGAGAAAGAAAGCTCTGTCGGTAGCTCTCGTTGATGTTGCTAGCTGCATTTTATACTGACGAATGAGCCGAACCGGAGATGTTTCTGGGTTGGACCGCTCAGAGGAATTCTTGTTTAGTAGACTAATGGTTCGCTACGTCAGAAAAACTATTATGTGAACATACATAATGATAATAATTGCGGCTAATATTACTAGCAGTCCGTGGCCTAGAGGTTAGGAATCAGGCTTGTAACTGGAGAGTCGCTGGTTCGAATCCCGGTACTGACAGGTCTAGGACGGTCTACGGCACTGTTGCTCATGTGCCCTTGAGCAAGGCACCTAATCCCCCACATCCACAGCTCCCCGGGCGCAGCAATGTGCTGCCCACTGCTCCTTGCATGGTGTGTTCACTTGTGTGTAAAATAAGGATGGGTTAAATGCAGAGGTTGAATTTCCCCATTGTGGGATTAATAAAGTACTCTTCTTCTTCTTCTTCTTCTTCTTCTTCTTCTATTACGGTTTAGCTAAATGTCAACGTCATGTATCGCATCAAACTGTATACATTATCTAGCTAGCTAACGTTATCATTTCAGCAACAGTTAATCCTCCAGTAACTGTCGCTCTGTCGTTTCAAGGAGATATACTTTTTTTCCCCTACACATCTTTTTTTTAAATTATCAGTTGCGTGAAATGGAGGGTAAATACGGGACAGGAGACTTCACAGGACAGGGTAGCTGTCACTCCCTGGAAGGTGTCTGCACCACCTGGCAGTGCCATGACTAAGGGCACCACCTATATTTGGCCTAGGCATCAGGGAATTCCTCCTTAAGGGAAATCTACTTACCAACTTAAATCCAGAGAACAAACACTCCAGTCTGTGGTGTAAGGGTTGTGTATGGAGCTGTCCCATTGCTACTGAGCAGAAAGAATATTTGTCTGATAAATGCTAAATGAGCCTTCCCTTAAATGGAAAAGCTACATGAAAATGTGAAAGCCAATATTATTCTTCAATATTTCCCCAGCAATACCTGTATTCTGTTGCAAGTTGCATATTGTGATATTCTCTTGGTGCATTATATTTGCAAACCATTAGAGCCATGGCTTATACACAAAGTCAGAAGGAGACCATTGCCACCAGCCCTGACCAAATGGAGTACATTTCATTGCAGTTTTACTTGGGGTGCATTATTTGAGATGGTGAGGAATTGTGGTTTATACAGTTTTCTTTGGAGGAACTTTCCAAAGCTGCAGGTTGCTCTGCAAAAGTTGCTCTGCAAATGCATGAGTGGTGTCTGCTAAATCCTGCAAAAGTAAGATGGATGTTACTACAGTATAAGTATGTGTCCAGTATGTGTCCAGTGGCTGGTCAGTTGGCCTCAAGCTGTTACTCCTCCATACCGCCCTTCCTGTGTTGAGCTGATCAGGTGGTTTTCAGAATCACCCCCCCTTCTGTTCCTCATGATCAGTAGCTGTGCCAGTAACGGTTTACGAGGGAGGACAAAGTAACGTGCCGTCTCAGCATTCTTTCCTCACTAAAACTTTACTGGGTTAAAGGAAGGAAATGGGCCTCAGTGAAACTCTGTGGACCCAAGGCTGAGGCATGAAAGTGTGTCGTAACACAAAGATCTGTCGAAAATGTGTTTCATTAAGAGGAAGAGGGAAAAGCTTTGGATTCTGACAGTTTGTTTTCAAGATTTTGAAAACTGGCATCATGTTATTCTTCCATCCTGAAAATCTTCTTTGCAACAAAAGTGTCATGGAAAAGTGTTACAAGAAAATGGCCAGCATCATCAACCACCAGATCCTTTTGAACAAAATATGCACTTTTGGAAAATATAAAGTGTGAAATAAATCACAAACACTAGCTACTGTATACTGTAAGCATTATAGTTTGGACTAGGGATGCACGATATTATCGGCGCGTTATCGGTATCGGCCAATATTGGCGTGAAAATGAACTATCGGACATCGGCCGATATAATAAAGTGATTAAATAATGGGGTGCACATCACCTCTCTGTTGCACCTTGTTTGTAGCTCATATAATTGTGCAGTGTAGTCTGAGCCCACCTATTTATTTATGTTCTGATTAGGGACTGAAGCTGCTAATATTTTTTGTACTTTTTGTGATTTTTGTTTGCACAGTGCAGATTGAGTCGTCACATATTGGGCTCCTGTTTTAAGTTAAATTTGAATTTAAGCAGCAGTCTGTAAGGTACATGTAGTTTTATTCAATTTGGGTTTAATTGCTGTACAGTTGCACTTTTCACATGTTCCCAGTGAACACAGGTTATGTTTACTTATTATGTCAATTGGGAAACTGGCCAAATTTGCCCTGATTGTGGGTATTACTTGTGTGGGGAAAAAGTATCGGTATCGGTAATCTGCTAAATAAGTTGTAAAAAATCAGCATATCGGACATCGGCAAAAAATCCAATATCGTGCACCCCAGTTTGGACTACAGCTTTAAAAGATCCAGCCTGTGTTCAGAAATGTGTCTTTCTAACCTATTTTCTGTATCCCTGCATCTTGTTTTGTCCTCTGTCTTGCTTGATGTGGGGCAGAGGAGGTGGCCAAGCTGCAGAAGCACCTGGCCCTGCTCAGGCAGGAGTATGTGAAGATGCAGCAGAAGCTGGCCGACACAGAGAGGCGCTGTGCCGTGCTCGCTGCTCAGACCTCTGTCCAGGGCACCCCCAGCCCTGCAGCTGCAGACACCTTCATTAGCCGTCTGCTGGACATCGTGGCCGACCTCTATCAGCAGGAACAGTACAGGTGAGGGCCATGGATGGAATGGATGGGTATGAGTTTTGTTTGATGTTTTCATCATCCAGCAGTCCTGCAAGAAGTGTTTGTGAGGGTTTTCTAGTAGTAGGGGTGCACCGATTTCCTTAATTTTGCGGGATCGGCGATCGGTCGATTCTTTTACGTCAAACAAATCATATCTAGCGATCTTATCTTCCTCCGCAAAGGTCTGAAGGTGCGTCTGCACATACGCATACTTCTGCATGACTGTTGCATGTATGTTGTACTATAACCAAACCAAATACTCAGGACACTATTTATGGTTGCAGTTCTTTTGTTAGTTTGTCCTGTAAATAGTTGCTATTCTTTTTAAGTTCAATATTTAATTAACTACCTCAGACATTGTGATTTCCTTTATTTGTTAAAGAAAAATACTGCTGCGTTATTGTTTTTCAATAAAATAAGAGTCAAACATTGAAGGTGTATGCTGTGAGTTCTGAAAAAAACGGTATGGGCCGAATCGGCAGGTCAGGCTTTTTAAAAATCGGTGATCGGCCAGAAAATTGCAATCGGTGCACCCCTAGTATGTAGTTGTGTGTCTGTTTTAGTGCGTGTTGAGTGATAAAACCTGCCTATATTGTAACATTTTGCAGTTGATGATCTTATCACATAACATTATGAAAATCTTTAACTGTTTAACATGTTTTAAGTGCTGTTGAATGTTCACAACATATTATGATCATGTTCTAGAACTTCAACTGTTAATGTTATTTGTTTCTCTTGTTAGTTTCCATGTTATCGCAGAGCTAGGATACTTGTTGTATACGTTTCTCACACCTTAATGTGCTGGTTTTGCAGTGATCTGAAAGTGAAAGTCGCAGGGGAGAGTCTCAGTGCCCATAAGTTTGTTTTGGCTGCTCGGAGTGATGTCTGGAGTCTGGCTAACCTGGCCTCCACCGACGAACTGGACCTATCTGGTGAGTGAGCAGCCTGGTGTGACGTCACTGTTTTTAAGGCATATTTAAATCCTAAAGAAATTGTTTACCTACTAACCCCTTGTCAGCCAGCATGTTTATGGGTTAAAGGATGTTCATGACTGAATATTTATTTTGGAATGGGCCATGCAGACTGTCAAAGTCCAGTATTTGGACAGGCTTTTGCTCTGTGTAGGTCTTGGCCCTCTGGCCTATTTCCCAGTGAGATAAATGTGAGCAAATGACAGCTTGAGAAATGTACCTTAAAGCCTGTTTTGGTATTTTAAAATAAAGGAAAAAAGTAATAGTAGTTATATAGTAGTAGTAGTAGTAGTAGTAGTAGTAGTAGTAGTATAGTAGTTATTTAACATTTTTTAATTATTTATCCAGATTGATTTGGTTTACATCCAGATTTTGCAGAGACTGAAAATATACTTTTTCATTTCTCAGAATAACAAGTTAGCAGTAGATGTTTCTTTTTAAATTTCTGACTCTGATATGATGGATTTCCAGATTGCAAACCTGAGGTTGCCATGGCAATGTTGCGCTGGGCATACACAGATGAGTTGGAGCTCACTGAGGATGATGCCTTTCTCATTGAACTGATGAAGCTGGCCAACCGCTTCCAGCTTCAGCTGCTCCGAGAGAGGTCAGCAAGTCATATTTACTGTTTTTTTTTTTTTTTTTGCAGTCCACAATTAAACTTTAGCTGTTTCTAGTGGCAGCTTTACGGTTACATTTTACAGAGCAACATGTGTTCATAAATGACCCAAAAATCCATTTGTTTCTGTGCTGGGACAGGTGTGAAAAAGGGGTGATGTCCTCGGTGAATGTCAGGAACTGCATTCGCTTCTATCAAACAGCTGAGGAGCTAAATGCCGCCACCCTGATGAACTACTGTGGGGAGATCATAGCTAGTCACTGGGTGAGCCTTCAGTTTTAACACAGTGTTTGTACATGGCCAACACAGTAACTCAGGGTGTGTTTGTCTGCATGCGTGTGCATACATGTGTGGGAAGGATTTTTTTTTTTTTTTTTTTCAGCTGCGCACTAAAAATGATGCTTTACCAAACCAGTTTTCTATTACCTGTCTGGGGTTTTCATCCGTCCTGAGGCATTAGAAACTTTTTCAGTATACCGCTTCTGATTCATTTTGAACCTCCTGTGTGTCTCTGTGTGTTGATCTCCTCACATTAACTCATGTCCATTGACAGATCAGTGTTCTGTTACCTCACCCGTGTAAGGCATCTCACCAGTTACGACACAATAAATCCAGAGAGGCCACAGCTCGGCTGTTGTCAAGGTTATCTTTATGACTTCGGTGTAGGAATTAACTATCACCATCTGACACCTCAGTCTCAAGATGGATAACAGCTATTAACGAGAGGAAGGAATAAGCTGAAGATCCTCTTAACATTATTTTTAGGTTTCTATCTAAAGGAAATGGACTGACATTTGTTGACTTTTTCCATCATGGGCCAGTTCTGATGTTTTACACTGACACTTTGTTGTGTTTCATTGCTTTTGTTTTGTTAGGATGATCTGAGGAAAGAAGACTTCAGCACCATGAGCGCCCAGTTACTGTACAAGATGATCAAGTCTAAAACAGAGTTTCCTCTCCACAAAGCCATCAAAGTTGAACGAGAAGATGTGGTCTTTCTCTATCTCATCGAGATGGACTCGCAGGTTTGTACTCAGCATGGTAGAATACATGTTTTCCATTATGCTATAAACAGGTTATATGTTTTTGTTTTTGATGTTGTTATCTCTCGTTTTCAGCTACCTGGCAAGCTGAACGAACTGGACAACAACGGTGACCTGGCACTAGACCTGGCCCTCGCTCGTAAATTGGAAAGTATTGCCACCACTCTGGTTAACAACAAAGCGGATGTGGACATGGTGGACCAGAGTGGCTGGAGCCTCCTGCATAAGGCCATCCAAAGAGGTGCATGGGAGTCATTATTTCTTTTCTTAATGGATTCTTACTGACAGCAGCATTTGTCAAAGATGATTATTTTGAGGATGGTCAGAAATGTGAAAATCTGACAATAAATCCTGTTCTTACAGTGTCTGGCTTTGATAAATATAATATTGGTGATATATACATATATATATATATATATATATATATATATATATATATATATATATATATATATATACATATATATATATAATTTTTTTTTTTGGGGGGGGATTCGGAGTGTTAAATAAATTCTTTATTTAACACCTTAAACATTGTACAGGCTTGGTTACAGTGTGAACAGTAGCTTTTGGAAAAATGATTAGACCACCCTTTGTCTTCAATTTCTTGTTAATTTTTAATGCCTGGTGCAACTAAAGGTACATTTGTTTGGGCAAATGTAATGATAACTAGTAATACAAAAAGTTTAATTCAAGAGCTGATATCTAGCCTTTTTCCATGGTTTCCTTGATATTAACCAAAATCATTATCAAGAAAACCATGGAAACTGGCTAGATATCAGCTCTTAAATTAAACTCTTATGAGCTATTTTTGTTGTTGTCATTATAATTGTCCAAACAAATGTACCGTTAGTTGTACCAGGCATTAAAATTAACAAGAAATTGAAGAAAGCAAGGGTGGTTTAATAATTATTCCCATGACTGTACATCTATCCTAGCAGAAATTCTTCTTCATGATTTTTAATCACTCTTCCTCCTCTTCCAGGTGATGAATTTGCCTCCATCTTCCTGATTCGCCACTCTGCTCAGGTGAACGCAGCCACAGTGGGAGCAGTGGAAACCCCGCTTCACCTGGTCTGTTCTTTCAGCCCCAAGAAACACTCTGCTGAAGTGATGAGTGGCATGGCACGGATCGCGGAGGCTCTGCTAAAGACTGGAGCCAACCCAAACATGCAGAACAGCAAGGGCAGGTAGGTTACTGAGCTCTTGGTTTATGAGCTTTATTGGATTAAAAAGGTGGCCAACTACTGTGTAATGTATGAAGGTGTTTCAGCTTTGTCTTCTGTTGTTTTTAGAACTCCGCTGCATGAAGCTGTGGCGTCAGGGAATGAACCGGTGTTCAACCAGCTACTGCAGTGCAAACAGTGAGTTACATTCTGATGGAATTAGTGAGTTTGGTTCTGACATGGAGAGTCACACACACACACACACACACATGCTTGGTGAACTCATGAGATCCCCATAGCTAGCTAGTTAAATAAAATGAATATTTTTATTTCCCTTTGAATTGTTTTTTCATACTGAAAAAATAATATATGTAATATTTTAAAAAATACCATACCCTATACATCAATACAATACCCTACCATCAATACATGATGGTAGGGCTGGGCGATATATCGATATAAAAGATATATTGATATATTTTTAAATGTGATATGGAATTGGACCAAATCTCATATATTGATATAGTTAATTTTTTTTCTTTTCTTTATATATAAATGCTGCCCTTCCTAGGGTTTGTCATATTTAGTTCTTTTGTAATGTTCGTTATTTTTTCCCATATAAATATTTTTTACTGAAAAAGATTGGCCTATTTTGTTTTATAGGCTATTTTTATTTAAGATATTTTTTATTTAAATATGCACTTCATGGAGCTTTGATTTTTTTTTTTTTTAAACGTACTCCTGTCCTACAGTATTTAGTTCACTTAAATAAATGGTTTCAATAAAACTACTTGTGACATGTCATATTTGACTTTGACTGAACATTTGATCTCACTTTGCGATAAAAATATCTGCATAAATATATTGTATATCGATATTCAGCCTAAATATATCGGGATATGACTTTTGGTCCATATTGCCCAGCCCCTTTTTTTGAAAGAATTTTAATTAAAACATTGTCATGAGCCCTATTTTAGGCACCAGTATTTAGAGACATGGGACCGTGGTTATCATTGACCTCTTATTCTGTGTGTAACCTAATGTGTCCTTCTTGTTAGGCTCGACCTGGAACTCAAGGACCATGAGGGCAGCACAGCTCTGTGGCTGGCCCTGCAGTATATCACCATGTCTTCAGACCCCTCAGTCAACCCGTTTGAGGATGATGCACCAGTGGTGAACGGCACCTCGTTTGACGAGAATAGTTTTGCAGCCCAGCTCATCCAGAGAGGAAGCAACCCTGATGCACCTGACACTACCACAGGTGCTGCTCACTGTCCTCACGTCACAGTCATTTCTTTAATGGAATGATGCCTGTGTCTTTCAACACATTTTGAAACGACTCATTTTCATCTTCATCTCCCTTTGTTTTATCTCTTGTAGAAAACTGTCTCATGCAGAGAGCAGCTCGGGCAGGGAATGAGGCAGCGGCTCTTTTTCTTGCCTCTCACGGAGCAAAGGTCAACCATGTCAACAAATGGGTGTGTATGAACTTTAGGCTACATACAAGGCAAACAATTACATTCTTTTGGCAGAGCAACATATTTGATGAAAATCTTTTTTTTTTGTCTGATTTATCTCTATGTATTATTTTTATATGTTGAATATATGTTTAGTAGTTTTCAGTAGATTGTAAGTGCAACATAAATGATCTTATTTATTTTTTATCACATTTATTCTTACTTTTTATATTATTTATTTAAATGTATACGTATCTGTACATGTGATTTATTTTATTTACCTCTTTTTTTTTCTTTTTTTTTTTTACTTTTTCTAAAATTTGTTTTCCACTAGAAAGACAAGTTCAATAAATGCAAGATTTTTTCTTCTGTTTGATGATCTAATCCTAATATTGACCAAAAATAATTGTGGTCATGAATTTTTCCATTATCAAGCAGCCTGTGCAATCAGTGTAACTTATCAAAGGTTAGAACACATTCAAGGATTTACTTTTGGCACATGTTTGTGAACTCAGAGTTAACATTCTCTAGATCAGGGCTTTAAACTGGTCCATGAAAGGGCCAGTGTGGCTGCAGGTTTGGCACCAGTGTACAAGTTACATCAGTCATTAATCACATTCCGAGGCTTTTTAATTTTGTGTTTGCAGACCTTAAAAAGTAATAAGTAATTTATACCTTATCCTTAAATCATAAGATGTAGATGTTATTTTTTGTGCCATGAATAAAGACAGGCTCAATCCTTTCACCTTTGTTCAGGGTGAGAGCCCGCTTCATACTGCGTGTCGCTGCGGCCTGGCGAGCCTGACAGCAGAGCTGCTCCAGCAGGGGGCCAACCCCAACCTGCAGACCCAGAAGACTCTGCCTGACGACACCATGGATGTGGCCATGCAGACGCCCCTCCACATGGCCATCGCTCACAACCACCCAGATGTGGTCTCTGTCATCCTCGAGCAAAAAGGTCAGCATTTATACATTGAGGTGCCTGTAAATAATCTTAAAATATGGCAGGCGTGTTAACATCCTGAACTGGATCCACTCATCCCTCTCTTATTGCAGCCAATGCACTTCATGCCACCAACAACTTCCAGATCATTCCAGACTTTAGTCTCAAGGACTCTATGGACCAGACAGTGCTGGGCTTGGCCCTCTGGACAGGTACACTGCACCACACCTCCACGGGGGAGTTGTTAGCTCTTTGTTACAGGGCCGCATGGTGATCCATGTATGTGATGTATAACACGTACGTTCTGTCTCTGTCAGGCATGCACACCATAGCAGCTCAGCTGCTGGGCTCAGGGGCTTCGATCAATGACACTATGTCCAACGGACAAACCCTGCTGCACATGGCCATCCAAAGACAGGACAGCAAGAGTGCCCTCTTCCTGCTGGAGCATCAGGCAGACATCAATGTTAGGTAAAGCCTGGGTTATATTGTACTAGTGCACTGCCCGTAGGAAGTATGTATTCGTATAGTGGGAAATTAAGTCGATTTTTCAATTATGGCCAAATGAGGTTGTGTGTGATAGCACATTACGCAGTATGCTGCTCTAAAAGTACATTAACATGAACCCAATTAGCTGATATAATATATTGCATGTAAGTATCTCCTATCAAATGATTATGGGCATTATGCTAAGCAACATGAATGTCATCCCTGAATTACATAGTAATGCAACATATGAAGTGAATGAAGCTAAATCTCCGCTTAGCATGCTAATCGTCAATAACAGAATTTGCACATTACATGCAGACCACTACAACGTCTGCAACTCCATAAAACACTTACTTTTCATAAGGTACCACACCATCCAGCACATACACAATGAACATTGATATTCGCTGGAAACTATTAGAATATTATTGGAAAATTGAACCTTGTAGCGCACTTTAAAACTCTGATAGATAGTCAGGGTGTAAATCCAGAGTGAATTGTGTTACTGACCAGGTGTAGGCCTATCACACAATGGGGCGGAGCTCCCCTAAAAGGCATCAGATCGGAAATGATTGTTTTGAGCATTTTATACCTTATTATTAGTTAGCCGACAGTAGATCAATATGACAAGAAATGAAGGGGGTGAGAAGATTAGTATTAATCTTGTAATAACATTGTGTCCATAGTATATAGTAATAGTATCCTTTATATCTTCTGCCATTTTTCTGTTATTTAAACTAGGTTTTGGGGGAAATGGTTAATTTAACATAATGTGGCATACATTAGTACCATTGATAGAGAGAATTCATTTCAGACATTATTCAAGCAATGTCCCAGGATCCAGGTAGAAATTTTGAGAGGGGGGGGGGTTTAAATGATTCTAGTCTTCTGTATGTAATGTCTAATTTTCTTCTCCACTACCAGGACTCAGGAGGGACAAACAGCACTACAGTTGGCCATCAGTAACCAGCTGCCACTAGTGGTGGATGCCATTTGCACAAGAGGAGCTGATATGTCTGTGGTGGATGATAAAGGGGACCCTCCACTGTGGCTGGCTCTGGAGAACGGCCTGGAAGATATTGCATCCACGCTGGTGAGATAAAATCCCTACGCAGCCAGTTTAGACATGATGGTTACTTCCAACTTCCTCATTGGCACACTGCCAGTTATTAACTGTTACAAAACTTGATTCAAGATCAAATTAAACTGGAGGAAATTTAAACAAAACCTTGATGAGCTTCAGGCTTAAATGCAGATGTTCTTGTTTGCACCACACATCCCCAGTCTCTCTCAGGTTTGGATGTGTCTGGAATCAAAATGGCTTATATACTGACTGACTGTACAATTTCCAACATGTTAATTATATTTGGATTTAAAAAAAAAACTTGTTCACTGGTATGTCTCCCCGCTAGAGAAAAATATCCATTATAACGAGCTTTGATCTTTGCACAAAAGGAAATTATTTGTGGTTAAACAAAGCTAATTGTGCTATGAACTATTATTGTTATTCTTTTTTTTTAAATTATTATTATTATTTAGAGCTTCACCAAAGCTAATGCAGGCCTGTATTCACATCTGTAGCTTTAAAGCCTTGTTCTAGGCTGAATATATGTTATATAAATATATAGATATTTGGTTTGGAAACTTTTGACTGAGTGCTGTTTGTTCCGCTTAGGTCCGCCATGGCTGTGATGCAACTTCTTGGAGCACAGGGCCCTCTGGCTGCCAACAGACCCTCCTGCACAGAGCTGTGGATGAGAACAATGAGGTCTCTGCTTGCTTCCTCATCCGCAGGTCTGACAATCTCCTTACCATTATGCTTAGTGAAACCTTATCCTAGTCGTATATGCACAGAATTTCCTAAATTGTGAATCTTTGCGAAATGGGCGATCGTTAGCGTAATAAAACTTCACTATTAACACAGTTTGCCAATTCAAATATGGTTCAGATAAAGATATAATTAATCTGGAAGTATGAAGTTATTGAAATGGATGAAGCTTGCTATCTTAACTTACTGTCTACCTCATGTGTGTCCAGTGGTTGTGACGTGAACAGCTGCAGAAAGCCAGGTCCAAACGGAGAAGGAGATGAAGAAGCCCGAGATGGACAAACGCCCCTCCACCTGGCGAGCAGCTGGGGACTGGAGGAGGTGGTGCAGTGCCTTCTAGAGTTCGGAGCCAATGTTAATGCACAGGTCAGTCCGGTCACATCAGCAGATCCATTTTGTCTGATAAGCAGCGTTTAGTTTTTATGCACCAAATCTCTGGAACAAGCTCTCAGAGAACTTGAGGTCTGCTGCAACTCTCAGCTCTTTTAAATCAAGTCTGAAGACTTTTCTGTTTCCATTTTAACCTGTAATTTTTATTCATTCGCTTTTAAATGTTTTATTCATTCACTTATTTTTTATTTTTTATTTTTTTATTTGCTTTTAAATGTCTTCTAATTTGTTTTATGTATTTTAATCTTGCCCCTGTAAAGCACTTTGAATGACCCTGTGTCCGAATTGTGCTATATAAATAAACTTGCCTTGCCTTGATACTACTTGCAGTTTCCAGCTCGGGAGACTATATGAGTTATATGTTGAATTCTCTGTCCGTCCATCTCTGGCAGGATGCAGAGGGCAGGTCTCCCATCCACGCTGCCATCAGCAACCAGCACAACGTCATTATACAGCTCCTCATTTCACATCCAGACATTCGTCTCAATATTCGCGACCGTCAAGGAATGACGCCCTTCGCCTGTGCCATGACGCACAAGAACAATAAAGCAGCAGAGGCGATCCTCAAGAGGGAGCCGGGTGCAGCTGAGCAGGTAGCGCTGACAGAAATAAATCACTTTGTGTCACTGTGGCGCCTGAAAGACTATAGTATTAATCTCACCTCACCTCAAACTTCTTTTTTTTGTTTAGGTGGACAACAAAGGGCGTAATTTTCTCCATGTGGCTGTGCAAAATTCTGACATCGAAAGTGTCCTGTTCCTCATCAGTGTCCAAGCTAATGTCAACTCCAGGGTTCAGGATGCAGCCAAACTCACCCCTCTCCACCTGGCTGTCCAGGCTGGATCTGAGATCATTGTCCGCAATCTGGTAAAAAAAAAAAAAGCATTTATTCTGCAATAATTATACATTCCAATGCATTTGTTAGTGAAAGAGCGGTGTTGTTGATGTTTTTATTTTTGCATTTGTCTGCTTCCAGCTGCTTGCCGGAGCCAAAGTAAATGAGCTGACCAAACACAGGCAGACAGCACTACATTTGGCTGCCCAGCAGGACCTGGCCACTATTTGTTCTGTGTTGATAGAGAATGGAGTAGACTTTGCTGCTGAGGATGAGAATGGCAATAATGGTACCTTACATTCTATATTACCATGCTTTTTTTTCTCTTCACAATCTGGGATGCTCATACATTACATGCCACACTACAACATCTGCAACTCAATAAAACACTTACTTTTCATAAGGTATGCACACCATCCAGCACATACACATTGAACATTGATATTAGCTGGAAACTATTAGAATATTATTGGAAAATCGAACCTTGTAGCGCACTTTAAAACTCCTAAAGATAGGTAGGCTAAATAGACTTACAGATGAGATGAGTCAGGGTGGAAATCCAGAGTGAATTGTGTTACTGACCAGGTGTAGGCCTATCACACAATGGGGCGGAGCTCCACTAAAAGGCGTCCGATCAGAAACAGTGGAATGTCGCAACACGTCCTACGTAATGAATGGTATTTTGAAAAATGAATTCAAAAATCTTCAAAATCGAGGATGCACACCTTCGTGCCATATGCAAGCCACATACGGAATCTGATGTTAGTCTGACTAACGGTCAGCGAGATATGCCCTAGACACACACACACACACACACACAGACGTTTCTTGCTTTTATAGATAGATAGGCACTCAGTCAGATTACGAATCAAACTGACCTTCACCAAACTGAACAGTAGAGATATCAGTTGTTTGCCAAGTGGGTTGCCTTCCAAATATCAGTATTCAATATTGAGGAACTGTCCATCTTAATTATCTGACCCAGATAACAGCTGTCATATTATGGTGCAGTGACTCATCAGGGGACCTGTGGTACAGCTGTTTAGAAAAGAATAGAATATCATTATTTGTCATTATGCAATGCATAATGAAATTATGTGCAATACTCAGTGCAGGAGTATACAAATATGTACTATGTAAAAACACATTTAAAGCTCACCATGCAGACATAGTATTAGTGTAGAATAGTATTTTTCATGACTGCCTGTGATGGAGGGTCCTTTCTGTGGGTGTTGCATTTTACTTCACACTAAAGATTTTCATTGTTCAGCTGTATTGATTGTAGATTGATATTTTCCTAGAATGTTCTTCAAGATAATTGATTATTCCAGTTTTCTTTCAATAATCTCTTATTGTTTGTCTGTCCGTCTTTTCTCCCCAGCTCTGCACCTGGCTGTGATGCAGGGCCGCCTTAACAATGTCAGAACCCTTCTCACAGAGTCCAACATCGATGCTGAGGCCTTCAATCTCAGGTACTCTCACAGTTAACAAATGGTCAAACATTTACAGGTACATCTCAAAAAATTTGAATATCGTGAAAAAGTTCAATATTTTTTGTAAATTATTTCAGAAAGTGAAACTCGTATATTATATAGATTAATTTACACATAGAGTGAAATATTTCAAGCCTGTATTTCTTGTAATTTTGATGATTCTGGCTTAGAGATAATGAAAACCCAAAACTCAGTGTCTCAGAAAATTAGAATATTACATAAGATCAATAAGAAAATGGGTATTTTAAACACAAATGTCAAGCTTCTTCAGGTCATCTGATGTCTCTCACCTTCCTCTTGACAACAGCCCATAGACTCCTATGGGGTTCAGGTCAGCCCAGTTTGCTGGCCAGTCCAGCCCAGTAACACCATGGTCATTGAAGCAGCTTTTGGTACCTTTGCCAGTGTGGGCAGGTGCCAAGTCCTGCTGGAAAATGAAACCAGCATCTCCAATATTGAACTTTTTCACAATATTCTTATTTTCTGAGACACTGAGTTTTGTGTTTTCATTATCTCTAAGCCTGAATCATCAAAATTACAAGAAAAACAGGTTTGAAATATTTCACTCTACAAAGCTATACAATGTATGAGTTTCACTTTCTGAAATGATTGACAAAAAATATTGAACTTTTTCATGATATTCTATTTTTTTTAAATGTACCTGTATGTAATTGCAGCAGCAACATCAGCATCATGGAATGCAGAAAATTTGATTGAAAAAAACGACAAATATTAGAAATGTAGAAAGTGTAAGCTTTGTAAACACAACTGTCAACCATTTTTAGATTATAATGCCAACTTGTCTGTCTCCATTCTTCTTCTTATCTCTGCTTAGGGGTCAGTCACCAATGCATGTACTAGGCCATTATGGGAAAGAGAACGCTGCCGCCATTTTTGAGTTGTTCCTGGAGTGTATGCCTGAATACCCTCTGGACAAACCAGATAATGAGGGGAACACAGGTACTGAAGCTTACTTAATTGTTATGTTGTAAACGATGTACAAAGAAGATTGTAATATATCATGCAATGACTGTGACCTGTATTTTATTGCAGTCCTCCTCCTGGCCTATATGAAGGGAAATGCAAACCTGTGCCGTGCCATTGTGAGGGCCGGGGCTCGACTGGGCATCAACAATAATCAGGGCATTAACATTTTCAACTACCAAGTCGCAACCAAACAGTTGCTCTTCCGCCTTTTAGGTAAGTTTTCACACTGCATCATCTATCAGGTATTCATCATAGTATTAAAACACACCCACCCTAATTAACCCTCTGGACTTCACAACCCACCAGCAGGTTTGAAAGACATGTTTCTTCCAGAAAAGCATGAAAATTACACCATGTATCAAAGCCATAAACTGTAAAAAAACAAAACAAAAAAAAAACAGAAACTATTGTTGAGTTTTTAAATTTTAGTCCTTCATGAATCATGTGTGACAAATGCTTCAGTCAGGATAATAATCAAATCTAATGTTAAAAATGGTGATAAAATGACCCATATCAATTTTTTAGCTAAGAAGCTTGCTAAGCTAACTACTTAGCTAACTTCTTGGCTAAGTAGTTAGCTTAGCAAGCTACTTAGCCAAATAGTTAGCTATGTAATAATACAAAAACTTTTTTTTTCTTCAGAAAAACAAAATGGAAATACTGATCTGTTGTTATCAAAAACAAGATAACTAAAGAATACTTGGAATATTCAATCATAAAATAAGTTGATATCAAAAGATGGAGCACAGAAACACACAGCAAGCATTAAATAACATGGGAAATGAATGCGGGTAATTTAGGACCCATGTTGTGCATTAGAAGGCTGGTCAATATGTTGTGCATCAAAGGGTTAAATGACAAACTCTGATACAATGTTGTTGACTCATGTTGATTTTTCCCCCGTTTGTTTAGATATGCTGTCCAAAGAGCCCCCTTGGTGTGATGGGTCCAACTGTTATGAATGTGTTGCCAAGTTTGGTGTTACAACACGGAAACATCACTGGTAAGCAGGAGAGCTTTTTTAAATGTACACGAGGGCTCAAAAGTTTGGGGTCACCCAAAAAATGTCTGTGTTGTTTTTCATGAAACAAACTGTTTTATTCATGAAATAAGTTACAAAATGAATCAAAAATATAGTGAAGATATTGACAAGGGCAGAAAAAGTGTTTTTAACCTGTACAGATTTCTATAAAATCCTACAAAACTCTATAAAATCCTATAAACGTGGATTAACACAATTTGCCACTGGAACACAGGAGTCATGGTTACTGACTATATAAATTAGAAATTTCCTAAGAAAATCAGCCGTTTCCAGCTTTAACAGTCAATACCACATTAACAATGTCTTCACTGTATGTCTGTTATTATCTTTAGTTTAAAATTGAGCTTTTCTTTCAAAAATAAGGACATTTCTATGTGACCCCAAACTTTTGAGCGGTAGTGTATACATTTACAATAAAAATCATATCGTCACCCTGTTAAAATAATCGCCTAACTAATTTTTTCAAGTTTACTTTTTATTTTGAAGGTGTCTACATAAGAGTCACACGAGCCTGTCAGAAACATGACATGATAAGTATAATGAGCATTAATGTTACTTCAAAGTGTCATTAATGTTCATGACACATCCCATGTCGTGCTTTAGAGTAAAGTGTTACTAATATTAGTGTCAACAATAAAACACTGATTAACTAAACTGATAACTAAACAATCTCCCTCTAGCTCTTTACTGGGTTCTTATCTGATGCCTATGAATGTGGCAAAGAAGTGATGATGTTAAAGGGGTAAAATCACATAATCTGATCATCTGAGGATTTAGGCAATTTTACCATAGGTGGCCGGCGTCATGAGGAGATGATTTAGGAAAAAAAATAAATTTTGACAAAAGAAAAGACTTAGGCGATTATTTTAACCCTTAATAGGGCACTCGTTAAAATACTTGCAAATTCCAAATTTCAACCCTAGAGAATATTGGAGGATATTACATACAGCCAGAATGTGTAAAAAAAACATATGAAAATAATATTTTGAGAAAAAAGTTTACTAGATTAAAGTGGCAAATCTACGAGAAAAAATTGTGCAGATTTATGAGATTTAAAGTGGTGAATCTGCAAGAAAAAAGATGTTTTTTCCCACTTTTTTCTCATAAATCTGCAATTTTTTTCGCACAGATTTGCCACTTTAAATCTCTTAAATCTGCTACTTTTTTTTCTTGTAGAATTGCCAGTTTGATCTAATAAATTTGCAACTTTTTTCTTGAAATATTACCTGAACTTACCAAATAGAGTTCTTTGCCTGATAATGGGTTAACAGTGTGACGATATATACTTTTTTTTTTAAAAGTCACCTATGTTTTAATTTTGTCCCAAACTGTATGATTAACGATGTGTCTCCTCTTTGCTTCCAGCCGCCACTGTGGGCGCCTGTTGTGCCACAAGTGCTCTATAAAGGAGATACCCATCATCAAGTTTGACTTGAACAAGCCGGTGAGGGTGTGTGACATCTGCTTTGATGTACTAACTCTGGGTGGGGTGTCGTAATGCAGCGGCCTGGATATGGTCCATCCTCTGACACAGGCCACGCCAGGCCCAACTTGGCACAGTTATTCAGGCACACCAGGAGAAGGGACATCAGTAGCAGGACATACTAACATGAGATTCCCGGACAATTATGGACCATCATCTTTATACTATTTCAGTCTATGAAAAACTATTAATGTTCTAGAGGGACGTTTCAGATAGAAAGTGAAACATTGTCTGTTTGTTTCTGTTTTGATCAAAGTATCTTTAACGTGGATATCGGCAGATCTCCAGCTCGACGATAGCTGGACTCTGTTTGTTAAATGGTTTCCCAAACTCAATGATTATTAGCTGTTATCATCACAAACAAGACATTTCAATTCAATGATGCGCATTTAAATCAAATTACCTTTTGGAGGTGGGGGTTTTTGTTCCATTGTTTTGTTGGGATATTTCACCGTCAGCAGCCTTTTTATGCTATGTGACCTGCCCAAAGACCAAAACTTGAGGCTAAAAAAAATTAATATCTACATTTATATGAGTAGAGTAAAACTGTAAAAAATGCCACTAGATCACTAAATCTCCAAGGACCGAACTATCAGCATGTTTTCATCTTTCACTCTTCTGTCACCCCAATTTTGTTTTGACTGGATAAAGTGGGACAGTCAAGGTGGATTTAAAGGGAAAGCAACTCAACTTGCATTTTAAATGGGCATCATTTCTAAATAAGATCTAATATAGTTGGATCTGGTTTGATTAAGAATTATAGCATTGACATTGTATTACTTTACTTTTCAAGATGAATGATGGTGCAACTGGACAAGCATAATTCTTCATAAAACAGTTCCATGATTCCTCCATAGTCTATCATGTGTCTGCATCAGCCAAATTAAATGAAACGCTTACTTTTTATAATGGCAAGTTGAAAAAAATGTGACCTGAGAAAGCTGATTTTCTCATAAGGAACATAAATGTGGGCCCCGAAATTCTCTCAACAATCCTCCTCCTCAGTTACAGAAATGCCTATTATGCCTATGCATGTCATTTAATTTGTAGCCTTCACATGCCATCATCATAATCATAAATCATATTTCAAAATCAGTCACCAAATGATAACATTCCATTTTTTTATCTGCCATGAGGTTGTCGTAGTCCCCACAATGTTGCCTCAAGTCAAGTTGTTGTCTTGACCCATCACAGTTAACGCTTCTTGATTTCTAAGCCTAACAGGTGCACTTTATCAAGATCACAACATTTCCGATCATTGGGGAGAATGTGGAGTTGTGGGACGGCCAAGTAGTGGGGCCTCTTTAAGTATTGTTAAATTGTACAGATAAATGTGTGATATTTTTGACCACTACAACTGTTTTGTACTTAAATGCAGTTTGTGCTTGTCATTGTGACAAACCTAAATCTTGCCTCTGTTAATCTTTTATGCACATTGTTTAATCTTTTATGCACATTATATTGTATCTGTATGCTCAGATATCTAGCCTGTCTCTTCCTGGTGTATCCTTTTAGAGAAAGGGGGGACAACTTTACATAAAGGTCATCAAAAACCACTGCATTGACTTTTCTTCATTCTTGGTCTTTATTGTGAAAAAGTTAAACGTCCCTGAGTGTTGTGCTGCTAAAAAGCAGGCCATGCAGAAGTTCCATTGTCCAGAGGCTAGAAATCTTCCACAGAGCATGAGTCAGCATGTGAAGGGCAGCCGTCGTATTTGTGCATGTTGGGGTCATCATCTGCTGCAGAAGGGTCTTCAACACAGACACAACGAACGCCACTGGAGCCTGGAGAGAAGAGCTTCCGTGGGACGCCTGTCCAGCCTCTTTGCACTCCACCACTGGAGAGAGAAAAACAAATCGGTACAATAAGGAGCGAGCCCCGAGCCGTCACTTAAAGAGACATGTGGGTCAATGACGTGATCTGATCCAGTGTCAGTTGGTGTAACCAGTCATTTTTTTCCAATAAAAAGCTGATTATAAACAGGAAAATAAAGGTGAACTAAAATGACAAAAAACAGAATCCACATTTACATTGCAACACTATGGTATATAACAAATTTTACATAATTTGTCAAAACTTTGGAAAAAAATGGTTGTTTTTAGAATATGTTCTGCTCAATATTGGCAAAATGTGTAAATGTAGAAATACTGAAAAAAAATGTCATTTGATGTTTTTAAGAATGAAGAGAAAGTAATATGTATACTTAAATACAATGTAGGTGGATGAAGTATTTAATATTTATACATTTTTTGTGGTTACACCATTTGACATCTTGCCAACCCTTATTTGTCACTGACCCATGTAACAACCAGGAAGAGACTCACAATCATTGCAAAGGAACATGAAACAACTACAAAATACTACATAAAGATGTAATGCAATGTCGGAGACCACAAAGAGACGAACAGTGGCCATGAATAGGGGCAAAACAACCACAAAGACGCAACGCCACTACGAAGAGGCTAAACAACTACAGGTGCATCTCAATAAGTTAGAATATCATAGAAAAGTTTATGTCAGTAATTTAATTCAAAAAGTGGAAATAACGCATTATATAGGTCCATTACACACATAATGAAACATTTCCTGTCTTGATTGATTTAATTTCTTCTAATTATAATGATTATGGCTTACATTGAATGAAGACATAAAATCCGGTGTCTCAAAAAAAATGTGAATAATTCAAAAGACCAATTTTAAAAAGTATGTTTAATTTGGAAATGTTGGTCTGTATGTCCATCTATATGACTCAGTACTTGGTTGGGGCTATTTGACTTGAACTACTGGAAATGGACTTTTCCATCATATTCTAATGTATTGAGATGCACCTGTATAAAGTCAGTGTGTGCGTCAGGAGAAGAGCTGATTGGACCTTTTGCATGTCTGTTCCCAGGGGCCCATGGCCAGTGCTAGTGTAAGACATGCTTAATGAAAGGTTGGAATTACCTCATATTGCATTGAATGCCCTGTAGGCCTATTAATATTTGATTAAGCCTGAACTTTTCCATACCTCTTAGTGGAGCACCAGACTCTCCCTCCCCTGGCAGCGCTCCACTCTGAGTTGCATGCTGGGAAGCGTAGCATCTCGGCCTCAGACTGGGCCTTTATTCTCTGGCCCTCTGCTCGTGATGCTTCTACCTGCAACAGGGCCTCTGTAGGCTGCCCAGTCTCTGTATAGAACCGACCTGTTAACACACCTGAAATCCAACAAAGGTGAAAGCTGTTGGTTAGCTGAGTATGATGATGGATGCCCATTGATAATGAGAAATCAGGTGAAGGACCTTAGTCAGCAGTTGCAAAAACAACACATCAGTCATAAGCTATTTAAAAGTTAAAAATACTGTAGCTCTCCAGGCCTGTTTCATAAAGCCACTTTACCAAATACGCATGGCTTATTTTGGTTAGTCTGACTCATTTTCAGTCGATTTGGTTCCATAAACCCAAGTCATCATAGTCCAAGCTCAGTTACTATGGTAACTTATGCTAGGAACTATGCTAAATTTGTTTTATGGAACCATATCAACTGAAAATGAGTCAGCCTAACCAACAAATGTTTGGCTTTTTTTTGGTCTGTTGTTAAACTCGCTGATGGAACATTTTCATGTGGTAACTCAGCTTGTGATGGACGGGGAGAAACAAGAGCTTCACTAGCTCATACTGCATACTCTGGAGTTGTCCAACATTGGTAATACTGGCATATCTCACATTTTGGAAGGACCCGTTCACAGCTATTAATTTCTGGTGTAAAGCCCCCCTAATGTGGTATGGTAAAAGAGTCTAATAATATTTTAGCACATGATGAGGAATATTATGCAACACCCTCAATTAGAAAAAAACTGCCATAGCAGTAATGTCACAATCCACACTACATCTCAGACAATAACTTCTGCAAACATATTTAACATACAAGGACTACTGACTAGTGTCCCGAGGGACTGAAAACATTTTAAGAACTTATTTCTTCCCAAAACATTATGAGTTGTGAAAAAAAGTAATCTTAAGAAAAAAAAACTGGTCTGTTTAATTGTTTTTTCAACAGTGAGAAGGTAAAAATACATTAAATGCAATGAATAAAGCAATATACTTTACATTAAAATGATCTCAAACTAAAAGGGCATTGAGAACAATTGAAAAAGAACTAATAGGACATTTAAATATAATAATTAAAAAAGTGAAACAATTTATATAAAATAATTTTTAAAAAAAGCATCAACCCAGTTAGTACTGGCAGTGTCCATAGTGTGGTATTTTAAACCATGGCAAACATTTTATCTATCTATTCTATGTTATGTATTAAAACTGCATTGGTGGAATTGGGTGCTTTTGACCACTGTATAGGCCTATTAGTAAGCATTCATACCAACAAGAAACAGTGATATGGAGCTATTGGGAATAAATCAATTGACACAGTTGCAACATATTTAGATGAATATGATAAAATAAAGCACCTGTGAGATATGACAAAATTATACCTCTGGGTCTGCAGGTTCCCCAGTCTGTAGGGTGAAGGCAAATCCGAACTGAACCTGATCTTACATGATGTTTGGAGGGTACCTGTCAGCTACTTTTGTTCAGGAAGAAATGCATGTTTGTTTACCAAAAATACAAATTAAAAGAGTTGGGGCTGAACCATCACATACCTACAGCTTGGTAGTCCCTCTGATAGAAGGCCAGCCAGTCATAAAGGGCCACCACTTGCAGTGGGGAGAGACTGGACACATCATCAGTCAGGCCACTTTCTGTGAAGTCTCCAGTGATGAACGCCAGTGAGGCATCTTTGCCTGAAAATACATAAACACATAACAATATATTGGGATAATAATATATTAATATATAGCTGTATATGTGGCTGGAATTCATGTCCCTAATTTAGGTTTGGGGTGTTTACCAGCAACAGACAATATTTATAAGCCTTACACTTTATATAAAGTAAATATAAAGTCATAAAGTGTCTTACACTTTATGATTAAAAGATCTCTCTGTTTTTTTTTCTTCAAAAACAAGCTCACAGAGACGGGAGTGGATCTTTCCTTTATCTCCTGGATCACAGATTACCTGACAGGAAGGCCACAGTATGTCAGGTTGGGGAACTGTGTTTCTGGGACATTAATGAGCAGCACAGGGGCTCCACAAGGCACTGTTCTGGCACCATTCCTGTTCACACTGTACACAGGGGACTCCAAATACAACTCTGAGTCCTGCCACATCAAGAAGTACTCAGACGACACTGCTATTGTGGAGTGTATCAGGAATGGACAGGAATCTGAATAAAGGGATCTGATAAAAGCCTTCAGTGACTGGAGTCACAAGAACTATCTCCTACTGAACACCTCAAAGACCAAGGAAATGATCAGAGATTTCTCTACAAAAAGGGGCAGCCATCAGGCTGTCTCATTCTTCAAGAGCTAACAGACTAACTGAATTTCCTCTCTGGGATAAATTAAGTAATTTTGAATTTTAATTTAATTGAATTTGATGTGCCATAAATCTGCATTCTTTCGAATAGCCAGCAGGGGGCGACACCACTGGTTGCAAAAATAAGTCATATTGTATCAAGAAATCAAGTAATTTTGAATTTGAATTTAATTTATGATTTAAAGATCTCTCTGTGGTATAATATTGTGAGCGCTGGTGTAAAGATCAACAACATATGGCAAGGTTCATACACTTTTTGAGTGGTCAAATTCAAGCACTTTTCAAGGACTTTCAAGGTCCATTTTCAAGCTTTTCCAGGACCTTACAACGGTTCTAAGTTGCATGTTTTAGATGAGTATATGCTAAAAGGGGTAATTTCACTCAACCATACCGACAGCGATGGTATTACGCTTTTAACAACCAAAAGTACAGTTTACTAATCTCAATATTCAATTTATTATATTTTTCATTGAACATGTGATTATCTATAGTCAGATTGCGAGATAAACACAGTAATAATGTCAAGCATTTTCAAGCACTTTATCCAAAATCCAAGCACTTTTCAAACCTTGGAAATACAACATTAAAATTTAAGCATTTTCAAGGATTTCAAGCATGCAACCTTGTTGGGCACTGTAGTAGAAGAGTTGAATCACCTGCCATAAAGTGATAAGCACCACCAGGTCCATAGTGCTTGTGTCCCTTGTGCACATCAAACACTTGCCCCAGTAAGGCCAGGTAGAGGCCCTTGCTGCTTTCTTCCCCGTCGTACAGTGATAACTCACGGCTGCTCAGGAGCCGCACAGGGGGCCCCTGGTCGGATACTATCCCAAATGTAATGGACCACTCCCGAGGGATAAACAAAACTGCCAGAGCTAAAAACGCGACTAATACATAGCCGAGCATGCTGTTTGTTGAAATATGATGCTATTAGTGTAACTGTATCCCAAATGGGACTTATATCAAAATTTCACATTAACTACTCATATAAATTATCATGTTATGCTTCCAATTAATTAATTGATGTGAAATTAAAGTCTAATGTCTTATTTTCCAAGCCGTATATTCTGTATAAGGACGCTGTGCTGACTGTTTCCAAAATCGGACACTTTCATCTCCTCGCTGTAAAACAATAAAACAATGGAGGTTGCTGAGTTTTTCGGGGAAAATTGGATGTTTCTGGGTAAACCAACTAAATAACACCGTTATCAACACACCCGGACCGTACTTCTGTCCTTCACAATAAAATACAGTACAGTAAAAATGAAGATGTACTTTTAAGATCGTCGCCTGAGTGTCGCCCAGGCGTTCTTACTGCTTTCTCTCATCAGAATTACTTTCATACTGTAATTAGACTTGTAAATCTCCATGTACATATAGGACATTTCACACGCAGGTTGTTAAATATGTATAAATCAATTATACCTACACTGGTGGTGGGGATCTTATTCGAAATTACCGTGAAAACATCGGAAAGTGCGACATTGCAGAAGTGCCCGATTTGGGTTTGAGTAAAGAACGGTGTCCGATTAGGGATACGGTCTCTAAACATCACAATACATCTCTTCTAATTGTAAAACAGCGTGATATATATCCATGGCAATAGCAGGTGCTTCCGTGATGGGGAAACTGTATAAAGTACCACCGCGCATGCGCAAGATGGCAACGCAAAGGACGTTTGAGGCAGGCACGTTGACGTACAGTACGTCAATGCGGTAGTAGTGAACGACAGAGCTCTAGCTGTAGGTTAGAGAGGTCTGTGTACAGACCGGTACAACCGATCCGAAACTGACGCCCAGTGGGCCGCAGAGATTTTCAGGGGGGCCCTAGGTCGGAGAAACAAACATGGGGAACGCGGAGAGCGGCTGCGGTGGAGGCAGCGGCGACGAGGACGACGTGGAAACGGAGAGCCCCGGCTTCGCGGAAGATAGTCCGGCCTCTGCGGCCACTGCCGTCGGAGGCGGCGGCGGCGCTGGTGGTGGTGGTGGTGGTGGCTCCGGTTCTGGGAGAAGCGGAAGGGGATCGAATAACCTGTCCGTGCCCACCGGTGGACCACCCAGCCCCGGGATACTCCTAGAGCAAGTGAAACTAAGAGAGGCGGCGGCTCGCATTAGCGATTCAGGTGTCGCCATTCGTGAGTCTGTCCTGGCTGGGAACGAAGGTGTCCTGGTGCGGTGGCTGGAGGACCGGTTAAACCGAGGAGAGGAGTCCGTCAATGTGGAACAATTCTGTGAAATGTTGGAGAGCAGAGATGCCCCGAGAGATGAATGTGAAGAGGTATATCGTCACCCTGTTAAAATAACCGCCTAACTCATTTTTTCAAGTTTTGCAGGAAACACAAAAAACTTCACCAAAAGTGAAACATATGACATTTATTGATCATTTCACTCAAAAAGGATGTAACAAAGGATGGCTATTGGCATAGTAATAACACTGTGTGTAGATGATGTAACTTAAGAGAAATAAATGACTTTGGCATTTTTTTTAACATGCTTTTGTGACTTAAGCAAGATATGGTAACACTTTATTTTGAAGGTGTCTACATAAGAAACAAACACAAGCCTGTCAGAAACATGACATGACAAGTGTTATAAGCATTAATGTTACTTCAAAGTGTCATTAATGTTCATGACACACCCCATGTCATGTTTATGACACGCTCTTGTCACTCTTATGTAGACACCTTCAAAATAAAGTGTTACCATTTCTTGTCACAAAGGCATGCTAAAAAACTGCCTAAGTCATATTTTATTTCGACTGAGGCATAATAAATCCGTTTAAGTCACACACTTGACATAGGCCATTACCTTAAAGGTGCAAAAATCACATGATCTGATCAACTGAGGATGTAGGTGATTTTTCCATAGGTGGCCAGTGTCATGAGGAGATGATTTAGGCAAAAAACAACAACAATTTTGACAAAAAATTACTTAGCAGATTATTTTAACAGTGTAACGACATGACATGCTAATCTTGTCCCAGGTAGAAAGGTTTATAGCTGTTTTCATGCCCATTTATGATGAGTGATAAGTAATGCATGATATGCTGTAATCTAGTTATCTCCAGTGTGTGCAATGAGGTATTCTGATGTCACCTTTGCCTGTCAGGTTTATTGTCACAGCGTTTCCAGCTTTGGCCTCTTGTAGCATAACATGCTGCTTTGTTGTCTGTTGGCTGACATCTGTTGTTTAACCAAAGGTTGCCTTTGCAGAATAATGGGTAGACTAATGAATGTGTACTTTAGTCTGCATTTGGCTTTGTGCAGGTATACATGGAATGCCACTGTATAGGCTACATTGGTTCAAAAATCAAACGCCTGTGAGCAGTCAGTGGTACAGCACTACCTACACTTTAACTTTCAAAAGATTATTTGTTAAACAGACATAATGTATATAACTTTATAACAAGCAGTAGATGTAGAGCATGTTGTGTACCCTATGTCTTGGGTATACAAATTGTAGGCCTGTTTGTCCTTTAATTTATGAACATATAGGTTTATGGGCTTCAGGAATGAAAGTTATTGTTTTAGTAGGGGTGTGATTCACAAGTTTTATCATGATACAATAACAGTACAATATTTGCTGATATCATTTTGACATAGCATATGCCCTAACAGAATTAGTGTTTTTGTCAACTCATGAAAAGAGACTAAAATAGGACCTAACACTTTTATTACTGAGTCATCACGGATACATAAATGAAAAACAATCTCAATGTGTGAATTTAAAATTATCTTAAAGATATGGTGGCTGCTCAGTTGGTAGAGCGGTCACCCACTGATTGGATTGTTGGTGGTTCGATCCCCAACCATGGCAGTCTACATGTCGAAGTATCCTTGAGCAAGATACTGAACCCCAAATGGCTCCTGATGCTGCGTTCATCAGTGTGTGAATGAATTCCCAATGGTGGCAGGTGGCACCGTTTAGGGTAGCCTCTGCCACCTGTATGAATGTGTGTGAATGAGTGAATGAGCGCAGACTGTAGTGTAAAGTGCTTTGAGTGGTCACAAAGCAACTAGAAAAGCGCTATATAAGTGCAGGTCCATTTACCAATATTTTCACTTTGCATCATTGCTATTGGATCACTGATCAATTAATTGATAGAACGATACAGATCAGAGATCATTACACCCTTATGTGTCAGAAGATTAAGTATCACAGTGTGTAGGGGAGTTGGATCTCAATTCTGAATTTGAATGAGCTTTCACTTTCATTTATCAAAATCAAAAGCAGGAAAGGAGAAATCAAACATTTTACCATATGGTCTTAGGGTGGTACATTTCAGAAAAATATGGCCGTTTATCATATTGATCATCATATTGAAACCATGTAGCCTGTCTTTTAAAACAAGTATTTGGATTTTATTTATTTATTTAAATGTAAATGAATGTTGTCAGGGCATAACACTAATGATCTGTTGATCTTTATGAAACTTGATAGTAGTGTAGCCTTCAGTGCAGAGAACAAAAGGTTAAATCCAAGTTCCGATTGAATCTTGGATTTAGATGGTCGTGATAACCTTAACAATGTGTACTGTGTTTGTCCCTGTCTCAGGCGTTTGGACAGTTCGATGCAGAGGGGGATGGGGTGGTGGATGTAGAGAGCATGCTGATTTCTCTGAAGAACTCCAATGGAGCTAATCTAAAGGGAGAGCTGAGTCATGTGATAAGACAGCTACAGGCGTGCTCCCTAACTCCAGGTATGAGATGTGATTTGTTTACCAGCATCTTGCCTTTTAACAGTATCTGAATATGTATTGTCAGCAGTCGGCCCTGATTTTCTTTCCACCCCTTTTCTTATATTTTTTCCTCACAGGTTTTGTTGATATATTCTCCAAGAACAAAGACCGGCTAGGGGCACATGCCTCTAAGATCCTTAAATTCTTACACAGGAATCGTATTCCCAGCAGTGCCATCCCCTTCCCTATTTTAGAGGGCTACAACAGTATCTGCACCATGAGGTCCAGTGTGGTCCAGGACTTCTTGGAATTCCTCTTGCAGAAGGAGAAAGGTGAACACCAGAGCTTTGGAGTTTGAACTCAATGTTTGCATGTATATTTTGGGAAAATGACAGAGAGTGTCCTCCTCATCTATATTTATGTCTTCAATCAGATTTAGATATCCAGTACAGAGCAGAGCTGGACCGAGATCCAGAGGTGGATAAAGTCAAGGTGGTCACACAGTGCTACAGCACAATAGAAGCTTCATCCAATGTTCCAGACATTTACAAGATGACAAATGGGGAAACGGCTTCTTTCTGGCAGTCGGATGGCAGCGCACGCTCACACTGGATAAGGTAAGGCCATCTGCTCTGTAAATGTGTGACTCGAGGCTTTGCAGCTGATTGTCATGGAGCTTTTTTTGGTCCCTTCATGTGTGATAAATTCCAAGGTGGAAACTCGTCTCTCTTTTGTTCCCAGATTGAAAATGAAACCAGATGTGGTTTTGAGACGTCTAGCCATCGCCGTGGCTTCTAATGACCACAGCTACATGCCTCAGCTCGTCTCAGTTGCTGTCGGCAAAAACCGGCGTTCCCTGCAGGAGATCAGAGATATCCGCATCCCCAGCAATGTCACCGGCTATGTAGCTCTTTTGGAGAATGCCAACATTACACACCCCTGTGAGTCACCACCTGTCAGCCTGACTAATTACATTAGTGCTTATGTATCTCTGACTTGTGTCTTCCTTCACTAATGCTTGTGAATGAACTTGCTGTCTTTTGACAGCTACAGAAGAGCACTGCTGTGTTCATAGATAGTTTAATGGTTAAGTGCTTTACAGCCTGGGATTTAATTGATCTACTATCTAGGCATCACATCCAGGTAGAGGTGTTTCTTTTGTTTTTGTTTATTTTTTTGTTGACAGCAGTTAAAGGGACAGTTCACTCACAAATCAGAAATACATGTTTTTTCCTCTTACCTGTAGTGCTATATATTAGTCTAGATTGTTTTGGTGTGAGTTGCCAAGTGAAAATGTCTGCCGTCTTTTGGATATACAATAATGGAACTCGATGCCACTCGGCTTGTGCGGTTCAAATGGGCAAAAACAATGCATTTAAAAACCTCAACAGCAAAGTCTCTTTCCAAAAATCATAACCCGTCACTCAAGATCCTGCAGGCCTTGTTGGGAGCAGTTTCATGTCTGAACAATTTTATTTCCAGTATAGTTCCAGTTCTGTGGATTGTCTTCAGTAACCAGGTCATGATTTCTAGAAAGAGACATTGCTGTTGAATTGTTACCCACATTCACCTTTTATTAGTAGTTGCTTAGCTACACAAAAGCAAGGCTAAAACTCGAAAACTTGGTTTAGGGTTGAACAATTAATGGAACATTATTTAAATCACAATATGGACTAATGCATGTCAAACTTGCAGGAGGCGCAATACTAAAGGCTAAATATGTGTCAAAATAAAATTCTGAATTAAGTATTGGGCTACTGCAGAGCTGTGCTGTTCTCTTGTCTTTGCTACATTTGTTGCAAAGGAAATCACACCATAATAATTTAGAGACATTTTTCAATGATAATGATAATTACCTCTAATGTTGTGAATGTTGCAATTGCAATATCAGTCAAAAAAAATCAAAGTTTGATGTTTTTTCCAAATCGTTCAGCCTGATAACGGTATGAGTGAAGATAGCAGCTAGTGAGAATGGATTTAGGGAGGCTGCTGTGAGCAACAACGGTCAAATGTTAGGAGAGGTTCAGATAATTTTGACAAATTCAGCAATGTATTTTGAAAAGCAGCTGTGGTTTGCAGCTCTAACTACAGTCTGAATATGTCACGGCTTTGTTTTGTTTTTTGTAAATGATGATGTGCTTTGTGACTGTGAATGATCTTCTATGTCTCAAAGAGCAAATTGAAATTCATTAGCTGGCTTTGCACAGATTTCACTTCTTATAGTTATTAGCACAAGTGATTCGTTTCGTCTGTGTCTCCCTCCATCAGCATCTATTTTATGTTGTTCTCAGAGGATAAAGCAGCTCATTATGGCATTTTTGCACAATGTATTCCATCAGTCTGCTAACCACATTATCTCTTCACCTAACCCCAGACATCCAAATCAACATTAAGCGGTGCCTGAGCGATGGATGTGACACACGGATTCATGGCTTGAAGACGCTGGGTTATCAGATTACTAAGAGTAAAGAGGTGTCTGTTTCGGATGCTTCAGCCATCTGGTACCTGTCTCTCCTCACCTCCTTGGTCACCGCGTCCATGGAGACCAACCCCGCACTGGCCCACACTGTTCTTCAGAGCACACAGTAAGACGCACCACTCATGGTTTCACATGTGGAAAGAAACATATGACTGTGTGGAAGTGTTGTGATTTGTTCAGTGTTGGCTTCTAAAAGGCTTTTTGTGCTGTTTTTTTCCCTAGGAAAGCCTTACGACACATGCCACCATTGTCCCTAACACCGTCATCTACAGAGTTCCCCAAGTTCTTCTCTCTGAACATCCTGGAGGAGGTGGACGGATTTCTCCTCAGGATAGCAGAGTAAGGACCCGCACACTCACTCATTACTGCCACACTGAGCTCATAATGCTGACATCATCTCAATGAAAACAGGCGAAAGTCAAAGTATTGATTTCTTTGGGGTTGATGACACACTATTTCCATTCCATTTGATGTACTGTAAATCCTTCAGTATCGGCCAGGGGCTTTATAATAAGCAGTTGCAACATGACTGAAATAATATCATCAGTTAATTATCAAAAATATTACTACTGACTGTTAATTTACACATATATTTAACATTATTAGAGATACAGAGTACCTGTAGACTGTATACAGAATGGATGACAGGTCTCCACTTCTTTCCATTGTACAAAAATGAAGCAAAAATATACTAGATACAGGCGCTGCCATATTGCACTGGTGTCATGTGGAGCCACAGTAAAGCTGCCCCGCCCATACACTTGACCCAAAGCCAGCTGTCAATCATGATGGTACACCCAGGACCTCTTATAAGGGGGAAAAAAGGGTAAAGCTTTCTCGGGCCTAGCCTCTAGGGGGCATCCTCATCCTCAATAGAAACAATTATGACTAAGATTTATTTTAAATCTAAATGTTTTGGCATTATGAAATAAAATATAGACATTGTTGCTTTAGTAAAATGTAGGAAAAGAAAAAAAAACGCAGAGCAATGTGCTGAAACTAAACAAATTATTATCTAATGACCGAGTGAACTTCCTTGCTATGTCAGTAGGAGAGAGACTGCTCGCATGTGTTTCATATGACTAATGCTGGGCTTACACCAAAAGATTTTCACAGTCCCAGACTAAAAACTGAAAGTCTTTAGTAAATCTAGGGGTTTTACTGGAGTCAAGGCGCTCCCGTCATCTCCATCGTTAAGTTTAAGGTAGTAATCTGCTCTGTTTCATATCAGCCTTTTCCTAGGCTTGCAATAATATCAAACACGTTTGATATTATTGCAAGTCGCAGTGACGTTACACAATCAACAACCAATATATGAGCAGGGAAAGGTCCCTGGTTCCAGACTGGGCAGTACAACCACTTCCACAGGAAAAAGTAACATCACAATAATGTTAGTAAGCTCAGTCCTAAATAAAAAAATATAGTGGCCATGGCCCTCGTGCCCTAGCAATTTGGCTTTGTGCCCTTAAAAAACATATCTGCCCTGAGGCCACGGTGGGCTTGATGCCCCAGTTGGTTTTGCGGTTTTCTAGTCTGCCTCTTTCCTGTCAACACAGCTTTGACACCTGTGGCTTTTGAGGAAAAAAAAGCATCTTTTGATGACATTAATCGTCAGTGGTGTGTTTGATTCGAGCCTGGCATCAACCGCTCGGACGGGTGTCTGTCACCCGTCACTTACAAATCCTCATTGGTGGGCTACTTCTGCTCATCTTTCCAAAAAAGGTCAACTCATACGCCTCAAAAACAGTTGTGTCATTTCTTCGTCCCCCTATTGGCTGTTCCCTTTGCTAAACTTTCAACCCCTCCACCATTATTTCTGTCGAGGCCTGCACCTATCCCTGCACGTCTCTTTCAAAAACCATCACCTATCCTTTCCTATTTGGCAGAGCTTTCAAGGACACCTGCCTCGTTTGCACCGTGGCCTTGTTTCTTATCTTGATTTCTCCCTTACCTCTTCCAGTTTTTACCATTACTACAATTGATTCACACACACACACACGCACACACACACACACACACACACACACACACACACACACACACACACACAGGGGGAAGACAGAAGTTTTGTACTCCAGCTTTGACATTTGAAAAATTATAAAGCTATCCTTTTAAGTTGTAAGGGAACATTGTTGTGACCATGCATAAAATGATACTTCTTTGGCCAAAATACCTCTGAAATGATCATTTGTTGTGACTAAAAGCACCTTAAAAGTAACTTGTTTTGGTTTTTTTTGCTGCTGTGTAGCTGCTGTGTGAGTCCTGATGCAGAACTGACCCTCCTGGCATTTGCTCTGGCCAGAGGCAGTGTGGCAAAAGTGCTCCAAGCCCTGTCCTGCATCAGTGAACATTTAGAGACGGAGTACAAGGCCTCCTCCCTCATCGTGTCTATGGCATCCGTAAGGCTGCGGCTCCTCAATCGCAATGGTAACGTGACCAGCCCTCTTTTACTCTCGTGCATTTGAAACCATAGACTCAGGAGAGAAAGTGCTTAGTCTACAACGAGGAGGTGCATTAGTGGAGTATGCAGTGGAAAATTGCTAATTCTGTTACGAAGCTGCAGCTCTGGTGATCATTGCTTCCCAGTATAGGAATGAGATTATAACCTGTGTGGAAAATGATTAACTATGATGTCATAGAAATTGCACTGTCATGCATTGTATCTAATTACAGGCAAGCCCCTCCAGTTGCACCTCCAGGCCTGTGATGTGAAGAGTAAAGAGGAGAAATCAGGACCAGAGAACATGCTCACAGAGTCCTCTACTGGAGATGGTACAACTGACAATATTCTTATTCAATAAGAAAATAGTTTAACTTAACTAAAATGCCTTTTAGTTTAATCCATCTCTTTAGAAATGTTCCTCTGATGTCCTTAGAGGACAAAAATGTCTGCCATTAAATTAGCAAACAACAAAAGAAACAAAACTCTTGCCAAAATGTACAGTCATGAAAAAAATGATTAGACCACCCTTGCTTTCTCCTTGCTTTCTTGTTCATTTAATGCCTGGTACAACTAAATCTGCATTTATTTGGACAAATATAATGATAACAACAAAAATAGCTCATAAGAGTTTAATTTAAGAGCTGATATCTAGATATTTTTCATGGTTCTCTTTATAATGATTTTGGTTATTATCAAGGAAACCATGGAAAATGTCTAGATATCAGCTCTTAAATTAAGCTCTTTGTACTATTTGTGTTGTTTTCATTATATTTGTCCAAACAAATGTACCTTCAGTTGTACCAGGCATTAAAATGAACAATAAATTGAAGAAAACAATGGTCTAAAATTTTTTTCCATGACTGTATGTTATATGCGTTTACATAGTCAAAATGGTAAAAGATTTTTTTTTAAATAAAAAGGCCAACAAATGCACTCAGTGAGACACAATGGTTGAGAATGAACAAGCCCTCAAGTATAACTAAATGTTTGTGTTGCTCCAAAGGTTTTCTTACAGAAAGTGGCAGGAAGAAAGCCAGTGTGATCCTGTCCACAGAGGACCAGAGTAACTTTCAAGTTACTCAGATGTCGATCAAAGTGAGGCTCCCATTGGCTTTCTACTACAATTTTGACAACAGTGACAGGATTCCTGTAAACATCACTTCAACGTTTTGTTTCGTGTGATCAGGTGCGAAAAGGAGCCATTGGAGCGAAATGCGGCTTGGTGTTTGTGTACAAGGAGGAAGACCCTTTTGACGCAGAGAAACACTTCAAGAGGTTCAAAAAGTACGACACGTGGGACTACAAGGACTACAAAGAGTTTGTACAAGACAAGTAAGGATCCCTTTTGAGTTTTATTATCCCTGACGTTTTAGTTTATGCTTTTGTGTTTATTGATTTACAAGTTGACAAGCCCTTAAAAAGAGAAAACCGCTATGATCATCTAAAAGATTACTGGTATAGCAGAGCACATGTGGCTAAATATACGACATGCTCTTTCACTCTAATATGATAATACTAATAAAGTATTTAGCATGTGTGAGTTATGGAAGCCCTCAGCAGTGTGGGGGTCTGCCCTGGTGGTTGTGTATGAATGGCTGACACACCATGCTGTCACCTGACCTGCAGTGCAAAGATTCCAACACTGTCGGAGGACGAGCCGATTGGCTGGTTTGAGGTTGAGGATGACTGGAACGATGTGGAGATCAAGCTGCAGCAGTGTCGCGTTGCAAAGGTACATGCTGCATCCAAGACACATTTTTTTCTTTTTTCATTATTAAACCCCTAAAACAGTTGTTGTATAATCGCGTGTTGCGTTACTTAGACATGTTATTATTCGTATCTCAAAAAACATTAAAAATAGTACTGCTACATAATGAAATATTCTTTAAAAAACCCATCCTTTTCAATTTTCTGTCATTATCAAGTAACCACAGCTCTTACGTCTCTATTTCCTTGTCTTCCCAGTTCCTGATGGTAAAATTCCTCAGCACCAGGCAGGACTCCGCTGAGCGCCTTGGGGTGCAGTCCCTCACCTTCAGTGGCTATCTGTGTCCCGGAGCAGAGAAGCTTGGAGACCTGGACGACCTCAGTCCGGAGGGAGAGAGCTTCGACTGTGATGCTGTCACTGGCCTTTGTCTTCTTAACAAGACACTATTCTTCATACAACAACTTACACGAGACATGGTAACTACAGTAATCATTTCAATAGCAAAACTATGAATATATTTAAGCCTGGTGACCTTAAAGTACACCTCTTTAGTTGGAAATACTGCAAGCTTCTTAATACACTGTATTATGTATTTGTGTGTATGGGAGCTACAGGTGCATCTCAATGAATTAGAATATCATAGAAAAGTGTATTTATGACAGTAATTGAATTCAAAAAGTGGAAATAATACATTATATAGATCCATTACACACTGAATGAAACATTTCATGTCTTAATTTATTTAATTTCTTCTAATTATAATAATTATTGCTTACATTTGATGAAGACCTAAAATTCAGTGTCTCAAAAAAATGGAATATTACAAAAGATCAATTTTAAAAAGTATGTTTTTAATATAGAAATGTTGGCCTCTGAAAAGTCTGTCCATCTATATGACTCAATACTTGGTTGGGGCTTTTTGACTTGAACTACTGGAAATGGACTTTTCCATCATATTCTAATGTATTGAGATGCACCTGTATACTACAAAAGGGCCAATAGTGACAATGGCTGGTGTAAAAACATTTTTTGTTATTAATCTTTAAAATGATCCCACTTTAAACAAAACTAACAAGAGATACTGAGAACTAGATGCTGAGTACAACTATCCTATATCACTCGGCTGAGATAGAGACAGGACTATGGTCCTCTTCCAAAATACCACATTTAACTTGGTCCAACATATTTCTGGGTCAGTCCAGAAATGACGACAAAATATCTCACATACAAGTGCTGCAATCTGACACTAGTGACATTAGTCTGTGCAGTGGTCGGCTGGTGAGGTCCCACTCACTTCATCTGTTAGTCAAGACGCCAAACCCCATTTTTATAGCATCAAACACAATTTTTAGTTTGGCTCGTGTCTGCCAACAGAAAGGGGGCGTGGTTTTGGTACTGTTGCCTACTGTGCCTCTGATTGGCCTACCATTATATTCTTACTCTCATGTTAACCAGTCTCACTCCTCATGTCTAAACCTAACCACCCCACCACTGTTTGGTGGTTGTGATCTACAGTCATGGGATAAAAATGTCAATTTTTTGTTCATTTGAATGCCTGGTACAACTAAAAGTACATCTGTTTGGACAGATATAATGATAACAACACAAATAGCTGATAAGAGTTTAATTTAAGAGCTGATATCTAGACATTTTCACTGGTTTTCTTGATAATAACCAAAATCATTATCAAGAAAACCAGTGAACAAGAAATTGAAGGAAACATGGGTGGTCTCATATTTTTTTTCCATGACTGTACCAGCTGTCAAGTCATCTGTCTTTATGTACAGTCTATGGGTCAGCATGTCCACTTCCAGCAATTAGAAAGCATTGCAACAAGTCCTTTCACTGTACCGCTGAACTGTTGAGGTTGAACGGGCACTTACTGCTGAAGACTGACACCTTCTCCCTCCTTTTCTGCAGGATGCCTCTCACTTCAAGCAGAAGTATCTTCTGGACTTCTCTGGTCTGGGCCTGGACCTCTTCTGGAACTTCTACAGTAAACTCAGGGAGATGTAAGTAGTAACTGCACAGCAATAGTTCCCTTTTTAGAATGATCATTGTTCAGTCATTAAATCAATCAATCAGACTTTTATTTCTATTGCACTTTTCATACAAGAGAAATGTAACAATAATAATGTAATAATAATAATAATAATAATAATAATAAAACATAGAAAGAAGCAAACACCCTCTGCCCATCTCCAACCCTCCACCTCTGACCCTCCGTCCAACCCATCCCATTAAAAACAAAGCACAAAAATAAATAAATAAATAAAGTAAGGTATAATAAAATACAATAAAAAAACAAAAGTAAATAATAATAGAAATAAAAAGTAAAAAAGCTAGATAAAAAAAGATGAAAATAATAAATAAAAAGTAAAGCATGATAAAATATATATATACATATATATATATATATATATATGTATATATATAGACAAATAATAAATAAATAAAAGAGAAGATGTTGTAACACTAAGATGCATGAGCAGAAAAAATGCTTCAAGTGAAAGCCAAATTAAATAGTTAAGTATTAGGTTTGCTCTTAAAACTATGAAGCGTCTCTGATGCCCTCAGGTCTTCAGGGAGGCTGAACGTGGACCACAGTGAGAAAATGACGCCTCACCATGGGTTTTAGTTTTTACTTTTGGTATTATTAAAAGGGCACTCCCAGAAGACCTGAGGGTCCTCGAGGGTTCATAGGATAAAAGTAAATCTGATAAACAGGCTGGACTAAGACCATTAAGAGATTTATAAACCAGTAAAAGAATCTTCAAGTTGGGACACATGCAGACAGATTAAGTTGTCATTTGTAATCAATCATATGTGTTTGTCTCAGTGAGGGCGAGGAGGTGCTGAAGAGCAGAGTTCTGCTGCTCCAGTTGATGCAGAACTGTTTCCCCATGCTGCCCAACCCACTGGAGCCCCGGGGCTCAGAGGACAGCAGAGGGCCGGAGGAGGGAGCCACAGCAGCAGCAGGTCCATCCACATCCAGCAGTGCAGAGCCTCTGTCTGACGCTGTAAAGGCTGTTGGTGAACTCTACACTCACCTCTGCCATGGTAGGAACCTGTCTGCTTTCATACTGTAGGAAAAATACAAATATTTTGTTGACGGTTCACATTTTGGTTGATTTTTTCAGAAGAGATTTCTTGGAAAGTAGTAGCTTGTCACGTTTTATTTGTAAGAATAGTTGAAAATCTATGTAGCAATAATATTTGTGACCTCTGTGTTTCAGTTGTTGATGGTCCAGAGGGTGAGACTTCAGTGGAAAAAGCTTTGCATAAGGAAGCAGTCAAGGCCATTCTTAACGGAGCAGCTGTTTTCTTCCCTGATAAACGCATCAGACGGGACAAACTCTTCCATATGATGGTGAGTGTATATATATTTTTAAAAAAGGATATTAATACCAACGATGATAGGGGTGAGCTTGAGAAGTTGACTTTTCAACAATATGATCAAAGAAGCCTGACCCAACTGCCAACCTCACTGTCCAAATGTTGCACTGGATGAAAATGTGGTCATGACACAACAAATAATTCCATTTGAGCTTTATGGGACCGTGTGATTTTACATAGAATTTCTTAGTTCCTCCCATTATATCATGATACATAGTCTATTTTTGTAAAAATACAGTATCTGTGTAATATTAATACTGTAAATTTAAGAAATATTGAATGTGCCTCCAGTGAATCTTCTTAGTGTGTGACTATAGGTACATCTCATATTTTATAATATTGTGAAAAAGTTCAAACATTTTTTTCAGTTATTTCAGAAAGAGAAACTTGTATATTATAAAGATGCATTACACATAGAGTGAAATATATCAAGTCTGTATTTCTTGTAATTTTGATGATTCTGGTTTAGAGATAATTGAATATTCAAATTTTCTGAGACACTGAGTTTTGGGTTTTCATTATCTCTAAGCCAGAATCATCAAAATGACAAGAAAAACAGGCTTGAAATATTTCACTCTATGCGTAATGAATCTAATAATGTATGAGTTTCACTTCCTGAAATGATTGACACATTTTTTTAACTTTTTCAGGATATTCAAATTTTTTGAGATGTACCTGTAAATCACTGTGGCAGTTTCACAATCCAAATTTGTGTACCAGTATTATAACAATAGCCTCAGAAAGGCTTAATAACAACAGCATAAGCTGCTGTTTTTGACAAACATTAAAGAATGCATGTATTTATCAGAGCACTTCCATAAGAACATAGCACTAGCAGAGCTAATCAGCTGTTAGCTGTTTGGCTCTGCTCTGCTAGTCCTTCACTTTACTGTCTTTTCTATTCTGTCTGTGGATTGCTACAATGGGGGAAAGGGAGTGGAACTAGAGCTGTTTGTAACCACAAAAAACAAGCAGTCTAAGAAACTGAACTAAGTGATGTGATCTATCCGTCTATCTATCGATCTTTTCGCTCCATTTCAGTACAGCTACATACACAGCCCCTACACACAATAAACAGGCTGTCCATTCTGTTGCTCCTGCTATTTTTCTATAGACACATAAAGCATAAAACTTGATTTGATCAGTTAACTATAGGGAAGACTTGACCAATCAGATTAAACCATGTAAAATCTTATTCGGTGTCAGGACACCCCTAAATGATGATAATATGCCTCTTTGCAGAAAAATATAACCGAACAGGATCAACCAGAGTCGGTGAAGGTGACGTTTGAATCACTTTGCAATTACTTCAGGTAAGCAGACTGTAGACATGCAAACAGATTATCATATTTGTGCACAGGTCCAGATCACAGTAGATCAGTAACAGCTGTGTTTTCTCTGCTCAGTGACCAGGATCCAAGTGGCCTTCTTCTGCTCCCACCTAAAGGAGCTCCCTCAGACTTTGACATCAGCCCCATACTGTCAGTGATGGAGACGTTGCTGCTGGTGGCAACAAGAGAGGTGAGGCCACTGTCACACACACAATGTGTCAGCTGTTCCCCCACTCTCTCCATGTACATTTCTAATGCTCCTCTCACTTGTCTCCCGTCTGTCAGTGTGAGGTGATGATGGTGGATGAGAGTAGTGGAGCCAGCAGGACAGTGCTGCTGTCCTTGTTCTGGGCTCTGCAGGGCAGTTTGCTCTCCTGGTGCTACCTGCAGCTCAAAGGAGGATCCTCCACCGCTATCTCTATGGAGCTGGCCAGAAACATCCTACTAAAATGTGAGATACAGCAAGATTACAGCAGTCTATTTTCATTATTAGATGTTGTGTTAATACCAGCACAGTCAATTTTACAGATGAATCTCAATACATTAGAATATGATGGAAAAGTCCATTTCCAGTAGTTCAAGTCAAATAGCCCCAACAAAGTATTGAGTCATATAGATGGACATACTTTTCAGAGGCCAAAATTTCCATATTCAACATACTTTTTACTTTTGCAACATTCATTTTTTTGAGACATTGATTTTAAGGTCTTCATTAAATGTAAGCCATAGTTATTATAATTAGAAGAAATTAAATAATTTAAGACACAAATTGTTTCATTCTATGTGTAATGGATCTATATAATGTGTTATTTCCACTTTTTGAATTGAATTACTGACATAAATAAACTTTTCTATGATATTCTAATTTATTGAGATGCACCTGTAGTAGTCCCACAGTTGAAAGAATGATGTAATGGTAAGAATCAAATTAATTGTTGATTGGACAAGAGGATATGCTTTCAGAGTGACCAAATGCTTATTTGAACAGATGTGGATCAGTTCCTGGGAAGTATTAAAGATGTCCTTGGTTCCCTCCTGGGGAGGTACACTGGTGCTCAGATCACTAACAAACTAGGCAGCTCCATCCTAGCCACAGTCTTCAGACAAATGGTAATACACTCATATCTCATGATTTCGAATAACCCTCCTGCACAATTATAAAGGTGACTGTGCTTTGTGAACTTAATGTTTGTTCTGGTTTGTGCAGATGATTTTACTCCTGGAGCTGTGCTCTTTGGACATCGCTCACAGCGTGCTGCTGAAGAGCTTCTCCTCTCTAGTCGAGCTGCTCAAAAGCCTGTCCAGTGATACCGGAGACATCTTTTCTAAGGTCAGTACACTTTGACTATACAACCTCTCATCCCAGTGTAAGAGTATGAACAGAGAGTTGGAAATGGAGACCAGTATTTGGCGCATAGAGGGTTGTGAACTAAAGTTACACAAATGTGTAAGTTTAGTTCAAAACCCTTAAAATGGTCCTTAAAATGTAACAAACTTTTAAGTATCTTTTAGCTCATGACAGAGCTCTTAATACGTGAAATATCATTTTGCAAGAGGAAAAAAATAATTTTGGATGTACTTTGAATTGCCATCGTCCAGTGTTAAGTCAATTCAAAATTATCCCAGAGAGAATACAAGCACAAGTGTGTCTTTCATCCTGTGCAGTTTCAGAAATAACGCTGCAAAGTTCAGCTTTTTTTATGTTTCATTCAAAAAAATTCAGAGCAGTCAAGTTTAAAGTTGAGGAAAATTGATAAAATGCTGCAGTAGTTGTCGTCCATACATGTTTGATATCAGTTCAGTTCAGTTTGACTGAATACTTTGTTGGTCAGTCTGTGGGTTGGTGGACACAAAATGCAGTTAAACAGTTAAATGGCAATATATTGAATCCCAATACTCACCATATCGCAAAATGCTCTGGAAAATAATCCTATTGTGACTCAAATATCGGGATAAAATTGTATCATGGGGCCTCTGCTGATTCACACCACTAATAAGTACCTCATTTTTGTATACAGTACTTGAGTAAACGTTATTAGTTACATTCCACCTTTGACTGTAACATTCGCTGCGTATATCATGTCACTGTGACAGGTGGATCAGGAGAGCTGGCACCAGCCCCAGCAGCCAGTGGTGCTGAGGACCTGGAGCAAGGAATCCCCTCACAACTATGAGAACAGCCGCCATGAGACGAGCATCTTTGCCTGTCCCGGTGCCACCTCCTTTGAGGTGGAGTTTGATGAACGCTGTGAGACGGAGAAGAGGTGACTGATGTTAATCATCACATACTCAGATGTGTTTTATCCCTAGGGAGATTTTTTTTAAACAATCCTCTATACTCTTGATATTCCCAGATACGACTACCTAGAATTCACAGATTCTAGGGGTGGGAAGGTCCGCTACGACATGAAGGTTGGGAGTGAGAAGTGGCCAAAGGTACGGTGTGATATGGGAAACCGTTCAGTTGTCTCCGTAAGTAACACTTGTTTCTAATTTAATTTACGCATGTCTGCTACTTCTCTTTGCTCCTTCAGAAGGTGACATTTGACGCCGGCCCTCAGCTCCAGTTCCTCTTCCACTCTGATAGCAGTAATAACGAGTGGGGTTACAAGTTCACTGTGACAGCCATGGGCCTGCCAGATATCACCATTTCCTGGATGTCAGACCTGCAGCTGCTCGTGGCTCGCCTGATGGGGCGTCTTGCTTCCAGAACGCTCGCCCTGAAATCCCCCCACGGTGAGAACGTTTGTTTTTTAAAATACCTTTACCAATCAAGGTCTGTGACAACGTGTCTTTGTATAAATCCTTCACCAAAGATTAAAAAAAAAACTGATCTTACATTAAATTAGGGATTTTTACATTTTTTAGCCCAGGGGTAGGTAACCTGCGGCTCCAGAGTCACATGTGGCTCTTCAGGCCATCTGCAGTGGCTCCCTGTGGCTGTGACCAAAACATGAATACGAAATGAAACGGTTATTTGTTTACATTTGAATGTATATTAAACATTGGTGGAGACCCAAAGCAATTTGCATTCTTCCATTGTAAGAATGTGCAGCTTATATATGGCATTAAATTCTTTTTTTCGTACTTTTAGGTCAACTTAAATGTACATCATAGCTTACGAAAGTCTACGGCCTGCCACCTTAACCTTAATTTTGCCAACTTCAAGTCTGGTTTTAAGTTTCCCTAGCTTGGCTAGCTTTTGATTCCAAATCTCTGGAGATATTTTGTGTCCAGCCTCTCATTTGCACTTTGGTTCTCACTGCTTTCTGGCAAAATCATTTTGATAAATGCTTATTATGACCTATTAGTAAAGCTGGTAGGCTAGCTTAGACTCAGTAGGCTGTTTTATTGTCATTGTAAGGCTTTAAATAAGGTTTGTGGCTCTATTCCGACACTTTTTCCCTTTTTGGGCCATTAGTGGCTCTTTTGCCCATGAAGGTTTCCGACCCCTGTTTTTGCCCATTTCAGAATGATATCATACTCAAGCATTTTTCATATCTGTGTGTGTTTTTCACTCTGTGATTGGCTGAAATGCTGATATTTGTTGCTTGCTGTCTATTTCAGAGATACGCACTGTTAAGGAGCTTCCAGCAGGGAAAATGTCCCATGTTCAGTCTTCTCCTTTATGGAAACCCATTCTGCGCCACGGGTTGTGTGAAACAAGGGAGACGAATCTGACTAAAACACCCACAGACCAGGTAATGTGCTTTACCTCCTGAACCCAAAGCAATTTCTGGGTGCTTTTCCTCCTGTTTCATTTTGCTCACCATGGTCTTGTTTTTCACTGACATTCAAGTCCTGAAACACTATGGAAACAGCACAATCATGACTTGAAGTAGAGAGAACTCAGTATTACACTGTTATCCTTTAAATCTGTCAAAAAAAATAATAACAATGAAAGTTGAATATCTTGGATAAATTATTCTACAACTTGAGCTATTGACATTTATAATAAGCCTTCTTACAATTAAAGGTGTCACGATTTCAATTTCACAAAGAACATTGATTGAAACAAGCTTTCAATTTCAAGTATCAAAAGTTGGATCAGCAATCACAGCCTCACTGGCAGAAAAACAACAACAAAGACTTAGTGGTTGACTGCAGATTCACTTTTCCAGACACAATAACCACAGCCACATTCAGAGATGATGGAAAAACAACACAACTGGGAAGGGTGTAAACTTTTTTTGTCTTCCCTTTAAGTGTGTTGTTGACCAAAAATCTGCAGTTTATGCTACACATAGCCACAATACACCACGTCAATGCTACAAATATAACAGAACATACTTGCAGACATCATACACAAATAGATTTGACTTGGAAGAAAACATTGACTCAAGCCAAAGCACCAGGTGGCTTTTAGCTGGTGAGAAAAGTGGAGCTGTTATTGTGAAGAACCCTTCTGCCATCTAGTGGCTCTGCTTTGTGTTTTTTTGTGTTTATAGTTTGTTCAGTTAACTGGTGAAAAAAGTTATTGTACTAAATTTCAAATAAATAATTTAAATTTGACCATATCCCCTTTGTCTGGCACATTAAAAAGATGCATCAAGTGCGATTTTTTAAATTTTTTTAAGTAGAATTATAAAATGTGACAGTTATCAGGGCATCAAACAGTCTGTTGATCTGTAAGAATCAAAGGACAATATTTAATTACTACTAAAATAATAATATTTTTGACTCAATAGTCTAAAAGTAGCATAGTCTTTAGTCTTGAAAAACAAACAGTTCTTTTGAAACTGAATCAAAATGTGACCTTAAACTCTAATCGAATCGTGGATTTGGGGAATTGCGACACCGATCTTTACAACCTTTCTTGTCCTCTCCTCTCTGCTCTGTGTAAAGAGCCTGCAGTTCAATCCAAGACTGGCTGATTTTTTGTCATGTGACTGTTGGTCTTGGTCAAGTCATTCATGCCTTCCTAGTTATGCTAAGGGTTTATTATTATTTTTGACTACATTTTAAATGGGTCTTTAGAATAAAGTAATTTTAAAGAAAGATCACTATTTTAAGCTTTGGTTTGGTTACTTTTACTGAAGGAAACATTTGTCACACATGACTGATTTAAGGGCTGTCAGAAATATCACTGTATCACTGTACAGTTTCTGATGGGAACAAATGATGGCATTTTGGCATTTTTTTTGCTGTTTTTTGTTTTGTTTTTTAAGGAAAAAGGCTGAGGTTTTGAGGTTCACAGAGTTAATCCAGTTATATAGAAGTTGCATTCTCCGGTTTATATTGTTCCATTGCTCACTGACTTCAGCAGCTAGGCTTGCCTCTAATACTATGTTTCTTTTCTGTGTTGTAGACAAATACTTGGACTCTTGATGAGTTAATGAGCTTCCTGGAGGAATTTGCCCGTTGGAACCCGTCGCTGGAACCGACAGACAGTAGAACAAAGCTGATGAAGACCCTCATGCAGTCCTGCAGAAAACAGCCAACGAGGAATGAGATTGCCACCGGGTCAAAGACGGACCAAGCAGTGAATGCCATTTGGGCTGCCATGATATACCACACACCAGCCCTCAGCCATGCCCTGAGGACTTACGGTAATGTTGGCTATAATCTGTGAACATCCAGCAAAAGTTGTTCTATTTCTTCATCTTCTTGCTGTGTTTTATCCTGGTAGTTCTGCAAGGTTAATGTGGTTTCTCCCTTCTTTTTTGTCTTTGCATAAGCAGTTAATCAGGACTGCAAATCCTGTTTGAGTGAAGAATTTGTACAGGTGTATGCATTGGCAGACGGCATCAGAACGTGGATGGTAAGTTACTGACATGATTTATGTCTTTGTTTATTATCTTTATACCTGAATATTTTACTCAACTATGATGCTAATTGTGTTTTTTCCTGTCAGCTGGAGATGAAACAGAGATACCTCGTTAGCAAAATGAATGTTCCTGACGATAAGGAAGGGGGTCAGGATGAGGTTACCACGGAAACACTAGGTGAGGACTCCAGCTAATAGAAAAACATATTGCACCCTTTTGCTAGTTATCTCTTTAAAAAAAATGTTGCTCACTCCTGTTGTTTTCTTCTCTGTAGCTGAGATGTGCATTGAGAAGAGCCTCTTGCTCTTCAGGTTCACCCCCTGTGGAGTACCGAGCCACGACAGTGACTCTTTGAAAGCAGCAGAGTGCAGCAGGGCTCCACTGTTCCGCTCAAGTTCTATCTCAGAAGGGGACTTTCAGCCCAGCACCGCTCAGGGACCTCAGACTGTAGGGTCTGAGGAGGACAATGATGCCAGGGCAGCACAGAGCCAGCCTAACGCTGCTCAAGCACACAGCTCATCTTCTTGTGGGCACAGCAGACAAGGCCACAGGGGCTCCACAGAGAGCCTCTCCTCCCAGACAGGGGAACCAGCCTCACCCTCCGCCTTCCCCCGTAAAGCCCCATTCAGTCGGGCACGCCTACGCCTCCTGTCCTGTCGCTCTATAGAAGAGCCCCGTACGACCCCCTCTGTCAAGGAACGTTACCCAAGACTCAAAGACATCCTAAACTTTATAAAGGACCAGGCTCTCACAACAGCAAGGTAACTGACCTCCTTGTAGTACCCATTAATGTAATAATTTCCTGATAATGTAACAACTACAGTGGCCCTGAGAGCTCACAGTGCTGCAGCTTAAGAAAACACATGCAAATACACAAAACACAAGCAAGTTGAGAAAACATCTGCATCAATTTGACAACACAGTGCATTTAGAAAACACACTGCAAAGACCACAACACAACACAATAAGAAAACACGCTGCAAATAGACCACAACACAACAGAAGTGTTTCCAGAGGACACTTAAAAGTGATGCACACATCTGGACACGCTTGTAATATTATTATATTACAAGATAATGATAATTTCAATGTTACAACGATCATAGCGTGCTAACGTTGGCGGTCGATCGATAGCATGCTAATATTAGCAGCTGATCATAGCGTGCTAACCTTAGCCGGCGATCATAGTGTGCTAATGTTAGCCGCAAAACCAAGACCAACTCGGTGCATCATTAATTTATTTGATTTGTTTAACTGCAATGTGATTGATACGGACTAGTGGGTTAACGCTATCACGTTATAACATGAAAATACCATTATCATAAAATAAAGTGGTAATTTCACATTATAACCTTATAACTTATTTTCTCAATTTGCTTGTGTTTTGTGTATTTGCATTGCATTCTTAAGTTGCAGCTCTGTGAGCTCTCAGGGCCACTGTAAATAACGCCTGAAAATGTAATCAAATTTGCACTTAACTCAATCGAAAATGTAATAAAACCCAATGATTTAATAAGTTCAGCAATAATGTAATAAAATATCCTGATTGATGGAATTCCAGTTCAGATAAGCTTCTGAGTGGCACTGGAGAGCCCAGGTCACTCTCCCCTAAACATACCTCTCAAATCACTACCTCATGAAAACAACCACAAACCAACAAAACAACTTCCTGAAAATGTAATAAATTCTCAATAATGTAATAAGGTATTACATTATCAGTGAAAATGTTATTACAATATCAGTCAGGATTTTTTAAATATCATTATTGGAATTGTTACATTATAGGGTGCCATACTCCTGTCTTCTATTCAGCATTTTTCAGTTGTGCAATTGCACCTTACAGGGTTAAATAATCCAAATGTTCTGTCTATAGCATCCTGCAGACCCTGTCCTTGAGCAAAGCCCAGGCTCTGAGTGTGTGCAAGGTTCTGGAGATGGTTCAGGAGTGTTTACATTCTCTGGGAAAGCCACACCTTTTCCAAGCTCCGTGCATCCTGTTTCTGCAGGAGCTGCTGGCGTGCCAGAAAGACTTCACCAGGTACATCTGTAGGAATATGCATTTTATTTAACTTTTTACTTCTACTCCACTACATTTTGAGACAAATATTATACTTTTTACTCCACTACATTTAGTTGACTGCTTTAGTTACTTTTCACGTCAAGATGTAACATAATAATATGATCAATTTAAAATTAGACATGTTTTTAAATTAAACATCATAAAAGTATATTAAGTAGTTAAAATGAGCCCTAGATTGAGAAAAAAATAAAAAAAAATAAAATACTTTTGATGGATTTCGATGGATTTTCAATTTAAAATTTTGACGGCCCTAGTATTTGTACACTGTAGTACTAGTATTACCACTTTTAGAGTAAATGAGTGGACAATCTGAGTACAAAAATAGCTCATAAGAGTTTAATTTAAGAGCTGATATCTAGCCATTTTCCATGGTTTTCTTTAATGATTTTGGTTATTATCAAGAAACCCATGGAAAATAGCTAGATATCAGCTCTTCAATTAAACTCTTATGAAATATTTTTGTTGTTATCATTATATTTTTAGTTGTACCAGCATTAAAATGAACAATAAATTAAAGAAAACAAGGATGGTCTAATAATTTTTTCCATGACTGTATATTGTGTGTATTAAAACTCCACGATGAAAAAAAGTGCAGTAGTATTTCACTCAGGATTTTCCTTTGCTCTGTCTGTTCCAGTTATTTCTCTCAGCTGTCAGACAGTGGGCAGAAGCTGGGAGAGGAGGTGAGGCGTTCCTACCATCAGTTGGTGCTCATGCTGGTGGAGGCGGTGCAAGGCTTCAGCAGCCTCAATGAGAAGTAAGCTCTCGTCCTTGTAAAGCACCATGTTCACACATAACTAGATTCACTGAAATTAAAAAGCGCTCACAGCAATGATTTGTGTGAGTCTCAGTGTGTGTGCAGTGGTGTAACCTGAGCCTTGTCCCTGCTCTCTAGAGCCCTGCTGCCGGCCCTGTCATGTGTGCAGACCTGCCTGTTGCACCTTCTAGACATGAGCTGGGAGGTTCACGACCTTCCTCTCTTCCTGAACATTAAGCTTCCTGACCTCCTGCTCAGCATGTCCCAGGAGAACATCAGTGTTCATGACATCGCCATCAGGTAATATCAGACCCCAAAAAACGCACCACACAGTGGAAATTAAATGCTTTTAATATTTATAACAATGGCTAAGACTAGCACACGACAAAACTTTCATTTTTTACAAATCAATAGTCTATTTCTTTTTTTTTCTTTTTTTTCCACTTTCCTTTCTATTGATTTTTTGCATATATAAATGAAACGCATAATAACACAACTAATTATAACTCCGGGGTATTTACAGTTTACACCCAGTTATACATTTCATTACATTGTTACTTAACACTTCAATTCATCAGTTTACATTATCATCAATTTAATTATATATTACACATTCTAATGTCTTCATGTTGAAACCTGATCCATTTTCCCATTTTCTGTTAAACTCATCTTCTTTCAATCTTAGAGAATAGGTATTTTTTTTCCCATTATAAATCATTCCTGTACTAAAGGTGCATCTCAATAAATCAGAATATAATGGAAAAGTCCATTTCCAGTAGTTGAAGTCAAACAGCCCCAACCAAGTATTGAGTCTTATAGATGGACATACTTTTCAGAGGCCAACATTTCCATATTAAACATACTTTTTAAAATTGGTCTTTTGTAATATTCAAACATTTTTGAGACACTGAATTTTAGGTCTTAATTAAATGTAAGCCATAATCATTCCAATTAGAAGAAAATAAATAAATAAAGACATGAAATGTTTCATTCTGTGTGTAATGGATCTATATTATGTGTTATTTCCACTTTTTTTAATTGAATTACTGACAGAAATAAACTTTTCTATGATATTCTAATTTATTGAGATGCACCTGTATATCTAACCACTGATTGTGTGTGGGTGGGTCCATCTCAAGCCAATTTTTTTTTTATATTACTTTTAAAGAAAAACAAGTACAGCAGTCCAATAAAAGTAAAAGGTACATTGCAATCCAATTTAAAAATAATAATAATAATAATAATAAATAAATAGAAAAAAGAGAAGAAAAAAAAGCTGTGAGCAACACTTTGGCTAATTAATTGCCTTCCTTTAACACCACATCAGTTATACTCCCTAGGTATAACACTCAACATTTTTTGGGAACTCCATACCCTAATACCTCATTCAATGCTGCATTCATTCACAATAGTCTGTTTTTTTGAAATATCTTGCTATATGTTAGGCAGAATCCCAACCACTTCAATTGCAAAGATGATAGATTGTTTCTGTGATTTAATTTCATCTTCAGTCAGTGGACAGAGGAAGATGAAATCGCAGACTACAAGAAGAACCAGGAGTGGATGGATGAGTGTATGGACGGGATGTTTGAGAAGTGGTATGACAAAATCGATGAAGAGGACTCCATGGAGGACAGGAGGAAGGTATATCACTGACTCACAGTGATTAAAAAAGTCTAATCATTAACAAACCGCTGTCTGGGGAAACAAATGGCCCTTAGTGCCTAGCCCGAGTGCCCCAAGTGCTTCTCTGCTCTCTGTTTTCTTTTACATCCTAAGAGTAAACAGATACAGTCCTGAAGGTAATACTCTTAAATTAAACCTGCAACCTTATAAGCTAGCATTGGTGTAACATCGGGGATATGTCTTACAATTGGCAACATTGATTTAAATGATTGCGACACAAACACTACGGCAATAACCCTGCTGGAAAATATGTGATTGTCCCATTAGGCAAAATTAAGAAAGTGGCTCAATCTAATGGAAAATAATAAAACATTTTAAAATGCATATTTTTATGCTGTAATGGCCACTTGTTTGAGCTTCTAATGGGGTTTAACTTATTATAGGAGCTGAGGTTGAACTTTAAAAAACAAAACAGAACACCCTTGCCAAAATTTAGACCACATGCATTAACACAGCCAAATGATTGAAAAACATGACCCAATCCTGAAAAAAAGCATGTCTGTATTGTTCTAGAAGTTTAACAAGCTGAAGGTGAGCAAATATTTCAATGTACATGGTTAAGCTCAGGTCTATGCATGGGAGCATTGCTCAGCATTGGAAGGAAAGTTTGATCATAATAATACTGCATACATTCAATAATTGACCTGATGTCCTCCACAGATGCACATGTTCATCGCACGTTACTGTGACCTGCTGAATGTTGTGATCTCCTGTGACGGCTGTGAGAGGATGGCACCTTGGCACCGATACCGATGTCTGCAGTGCATGGACATGGACCTCTGCAAGACCTGCTTCCTCAGTGAGCTTACACACTCCACTAACCTACTCAGTCAGTCACACAGGGGGATCTGTTTGTCCAGAGTTTAGGGACACGCAGGAATTGCACTAATTGTAAGTCAGATAAGAGCATCAAACCTTAACCCTTTTTTGGTCCCTTCAGCTGACATCCAAATGGGATCCCTGTGGCTCTCCATGAGGTTGTAGAACCACATGGATTTATCAAAACTAATCAGCGAAGATCAGGCTATGTCACAGATAGTAACACCATAGCATCTGCCTAATTCGTATTATAATAATTTAATAATAATAACTCAATTGACCTTGATTTGCAACTTAAAAATTAAACATTTTGAAAAAAGTCACAAAAGTAAAAGTCTTGTAATATCCTCCAATAACACCTGGTTGGGCTGAAATGTCCAAGTATTTCAATGAGTGCCCTATAAAGGGTTAATGTGAATGTGTTTGTAACCAGGTGGTGCCAAACCTGAGGGCCATGAGGATGACCATGAGATGGTGAACATGGAATATGCCTGCGACCACTGCCAGGGGCTCATTGTAGGCAGCAGGATCAACTGCAACGTCTGTGAAGACTTTGACCTGTGCTTTGGTTGTTACAATGCAAAGAAGTATCCCGACAGGTGACACATCTAAAGCCCTTAGTTAAAGTGGTTTTCCTCCAAGTTTTTGACTTACTTAATAACATAATTAATTTCTAACATCTCTAGCCACCTGCCCACCCACCGGATCACAGTGTACCCCATGGTGACCATTCGAATCAGTGATCGCCATCGCTTGATCCAGCCCTACATTCACAACTACTCCTGGCTACTGTTTGCTGCTTTGGCACTTTACACGTCAGAGCTGAGCAGTCAGAAGCAGACGGACGGAGAGGCTTTGGACAGCAGCAACCTGAGCCAGGCTGCAGCCCTGCAGACACACTGCTCCCAACTCATCACCGACTGTTTGCTCAAGGGGCAGACTGGCAAAGGTAAGTCCAAACCAGAATTTCGTTTCTTAAAGGAAAAGGACATTAATTAGACCACCCTTGTTTTCTTCAATTTGTTGTTCATTTTAATGGCTGGTACTAGTAAATCAACATTTGTTTGGACAAATATAATGATAACAACAAAAGTAGCTAAAAAGAGTTTAATTTAAGAGCTGATATCTAGCCATTTTTCATGGTTTTCTTGATAATAACCAAAATCATTATCAAGAAAACCATGAAAAAGGTCTAGATATCAGCTCTTAAATTAAACTCTTTTTAGCTACTTTTGTTGTTATCATTATATTTGTCCACACAAATGTACCTTATTTGTACCAGGTATTAAAATGAACAGGAAATTTAAGAAAACAATGGTCTTATATTTTTTTCCATGACTGTATATGGGGGAATACCATGTACATTATTATTATTATTAGGGACCAAAATGTTTTTTTGGAGCCAGCCTCTAGTGGCCATTCAAGGAACTGACACTAATGCATTGGCTTCATTGCGGGTTGCCGCTTGGTTCTGAGGCTGATACAGGGAGAAATTATTTCTTCAAAATCGGTCCTGAAGTGGACAGACTGACTGTAAGGATCAGTGCCCTACCTACAACACAGTGCACCATCTGTCACCAGCCTCCTAAAAACTCAGGATTAGTGTGGACTAAGGTTGGCAGCCCTCATGTCATGTCATGCTATTTTTGTTGTTATCATTATGTTTGTCCAAACAAATGCACCTTTTTCTACACAAATTGTAGAATTTTATTCTATTATTTTATTCTATTATCTTTACTTGACCTTGGGTTCAACAATGGTTGGGAGGGGATGTTTCATTGTTTACCCATGTGTCACATGATATCTCAGATTTTTCTTTCCTATATTTTTGTGTTCTGTCCTTTTATGTTCTACAAATCTCTTTGTCTTCCTCCTTGCAGGTCTACGGTCCTCAGCCTTGCTCGCTCTGCTGTCATCCAATGAATCAGCTTCCGATAGTGAGCTGTGTCCAGTCTCTCCAGAGTCCTCTCAGGAGCTCAGTACAAACACTGACACCTCCTCTCTCCCTGGCAGCACTGCAGCTATCTGCTCCCCATCGTCTCCCAGGGACAAGGTGAGGAACACAAGTCACCTTATTAGATAATATAAATGATCTCTATTTGGGGAGTGGATCATTATATTGACAGGAAGTAGAACAGAAGAAAAAACACATAGAGCTGATATGTGTACCATACACACTTATAAATATTTCAAGAATGGATGTATAAAGATTTAAGTCTGTGAGGTAGGTAATGCAGTGTTGTATTTTCATGTGTGATAGTGTGTGTGTGAGTGGGCTGTATGAAGTTGTGGTGACATCACCTGCACAGCTGATCACCCACGGGAATAGAAAGCATTTAGGGGAGTCATGGGTGGACATGTGGCAGGAAAATCACTAAATAAGAATTAGGGAAGCCACACAGTTTTTCAACCGTATGTGTTTGTGCAAGAGAAAGTATGCGTTTCAGCAAGTCACTGCAAATTTGTTACGTTAACAAGCTCATTTTAAGTCATTCATTCATTCAGTTTGCCCGGACCTTTTTGTTTGTAATTGTCATAAATAAATCAAACACATACCTTTTGGAAGATCTCATTTTTGGCACCACAACGAGTTCAAAACAACTTCAGCAACTTCAGATTCCCTCAAGTGGAATTTTCTTGGCTTGCCACTACATACAGTATTTGGTATTCTCATACTTTTGGGCTGCCAGCCGACTGAACTTGTATCTTCTCTCCTCTAGAATAAACCGTCAGTTAACGAGAAAAAGACAAAGGAGGTGAGCTCTCCTCCCTCTGCTCCTTCAGAGGTGTCGTCCATCCTGAACACTGGAGAAGGGGAGAAGAGTAAGCTGGTTGCTCAAGACACCCTGGACTCCCCCAGCCTTAGCCAGACGCCTTCTGTGTCCAGTGAAGACCCCCTCTCTCCTGTGGTCCGACGTAAGTACTGAGAATACCTCCACCAGGCTGATTCTGTTTATTAGTGGTTATCAGTGTCCTGTAGCTATCTGGATCAATCCTGAAGGTTGTTGTTGTTGTTGTTGTTTTTTCAGCGTCAGAGTCTGGTGCAGGAACAGTCAGCTCTCCAGCATCCGATGTTGTCAAGGAGACGGATGAGAGGCTGCCCCAGGTTCCCCTTCAGGAGCATGTGTTTTCAGAGTGCTCCAGAGAGAGGATCCTGGGACTACTAGCAGCCATGCTGCCACCAGCAAAACCAGTATGTGAAACCAAAGACCAGATTTTAGCGTTGAGAGTCTTTATCTTATGCTATTCTTACTCACAGGATGTAGACTGTGCTTATAAGCTGTTACTGTTACTGTTTTGCAAGAGCACCGTTGCAGCATCCTGGGCTCAGTTTTAATGCCACAGTGGAGAAAAATGCAGTTTTTGTAAAAATCTCCAAGTGTCATAAGTTTTTGATACCAAATCACAGCATGCATGTTTCTACTGTATTCCTCAAGGTCTTGTTGTCTTGATGGGATTTTTAGAGGGATTTTATTTCTCCATATTTTTCAATTCCAGAATGATGGGAAAAATTATGTAAAACTTAACAACATATCTGTGTAACAAATGGTACACACCCAAATATTGCTGCAACAACTTATGAGACACAATTGAGCATGGGGATCACTTTCATATTCTCATGTATTGTCACCTGTATGACTTTTAAAATTTAAAATAGGTGCTTGACCGAAACTTTTTGGTTATTTGCATTTGATCTGCATCTCAAATTCATCTTCAGGTTTCCAGCTTTCAGATACCGTACACCACTTCTGTGTGACATATACTGTTTATATGCTTTTTCGCCCTAAAGATCTCCTGTTCACCCCCAAAAAAAGACAGAAATAGGTCTATGTGGTTCTCTAAGGGTTAAAGAAATACAAACAACCCAGAGTGGGTCTTTTCCTCAATGAAGGATGGTGATGGGTTCAGCAAATGTAATGCTGAAGAAATCGTTTTAGGAAATACACTTTCCTTCAGAGAGTTGGGTGACAAATTGGCTGCTTCTCTCATATCTGCATGTTAAATATGACGCCGCAGCCAGTCAGTATTAGTGTGCTAAGTATGCTGAATAGCTGATTTGGCTTTGTTGAAAGTATACCTGACAGCACCTCTAAAGCTTACTAATTAACACCTTCTATCTGCTTTTTTAATCTGCACAAAAAATGTTTTATAAGGAGTTAAGTGCCAGACTGCTTCTTGGGCAGGTGTTGCAGCTTCCTAGAATCTTGTCATCACCTTGAGGTTGCCAAGCAACCAGTGCGACCCCAGGAAGTCACTGCTCAATTTTTACACGTTGTTTTTTGTTCAAGTTGAACAAACTAGATCTAACATGTTATTAAGTGAGCTTTGGGGGTGCTGCTGGCAGTAGCCTTATTATTATGATCAGGTATGTTAAATCAAAGAAATGTACTAAAATCATTTGTTACCCTTATTCACAGTGTTGCTTCAGCATGTTTTGTATCTACACTGATGGAAAATATTATTAGACCACCCTTTTTCTCCAATTTCTTGTTTATTTTAATGCCTGGTACAACTAAAGGTATATTTGTTTGAACAATATAATGGTTACAACAAAAATAGCTCATAAGAGTTTAATTTAAGAGCTGATATCTAGACATTTTCCATGTTTTTCTTGATAATGATTTTGGTTATTATCAAACTCTTATGAGCTATTTTTGTTGTTATCATTACATTTGTCCAAACAAATGTACCTTTAGTTGTACCAGGCATTAAAATGAAAAATAAACTGGAAAAAATAAGGGTGGTCTGATAATTTTTTTTCTTGACTGTATCTGCAGATAACATGTTCATCATCTTTCTTGTATCCTCAGGGCAGCACCCTGTCTCTGCCCAGTCTGAACTCCATCCTGCCCAAGCTCTTCCGGGCAGTCATTTCCAACGCTGGCTCTCTCAACGAGACCTACCACCTCACACTGGGACTACTGGGTCAGCTGCTGCTCCGGATCCCTCCGATGGAGGCCGACGCTGCCGTCACCGAGGCCCTGGCTGACAAATATGACTTGCTAACACAAGGAGAGGCAGCCAGCTCAGACACCCAGGGATGGAAGACCACCCAGCTGCTCTTCAGTCTCGGAGCTGTCTGTTTAGACAGGTAAAACATTTTCTTGATGACACACCTGAAGATATTAATACTCAGAAGAAGGGATCTTTTTCACAGCAGACATTTTGACTGGTCATAGTAGGACACAGCACATGTGAAATTAATGGTGGTTACAGTTCTATTACAGGTACATCTCAAAAAATTAGAATATCATGAAAAAGTCAATCATTTCAGAAAGTGAAACTCATTCATTATTTAGATTCATTACACATAGAGTGAAATATTTCACGCCTGTTTTTCTTGTAATTTTGATGATTCTGGCTTAGAGATAATTAAAACCCAAAACTCAGAAAACATCCTGTAAAATATGGACAATTAGAAACTAGTTTTCCACTCATGAAAACACCTGGAAATTAATTAAAATCACTAGATATTAATGTATAATTGTGTTTTACCTCCAGACTTGCCTACCTAAACCAAAGTGCATATTATGTTTGAAACTCGACTGTTGGTGATGTGACACTTTAAAGCAGATTAGAACAAATACACACTCCCTTTTCATTTTGGCTCTCACCTCAGTGAATCTAGCTGTTCAGCCAGCAGGAAGCCAAGTGGAAATGAATCATCTTTTGGCTTTTTAAAAGAGGAAGCTACACAACCTTATCATACAGTAAGCAGTGATGGGTGTAGCCGTCACTTGTAATCAACTTGAGACATTTCATCATAAAACCTTCGTTATTAAAAAAGGAGAGATACAGCTGGGGTTAAATGTGTCAAATCTACTCATAAATCATGTAACCATTTGTGAGCAAGTGTTGTCCTATATTAACAAGAAAAATTATTGAAAAAGATCCTGGAAAACAAGAGTGGGAATCCTGCAGAACTTCCCCTAAGTGGAATGTTACTGAATGTGTTTTTCCTACAAACACGACACGACATTTAAAAATGTTTGCTGTGAGAACGGTCCAGTCTGTACTTGTTAGCAGCTACATGGATTTTAGCCAATCCTGAAAAGACACGTGAGATATTTTCTTTTCCTGATAAAAGAAAATGCAACAATGGAAATAAAATAACTTAAATGCCCTTAGCTGTTATTTTACAAAGTGGGTACAAGTATTTATATATAATTGTGTAATTTAATCAACATTGGTGAAGCATCTGTGTGGTTTCACTTTGTGAAATATTATGATGTGTGGTCTGAGACTACGTATGTGAAGTTATGGCATTGGGATTCCATCTTCAGTTATCTTTACAATCAGACCTGTCACGATAACACATTTTTAGGACGAAATATTTTCCCAGAAATCACAATAAACGATAGTATCGTTGTATCGATGTTGTTTTAGTTTTATAACTATATCGGAACATAATAAGTACATCCTTTTCCACAGCAATGCATTTTTAATGTCGATAATATCAATCATTGGAATTGAAATGTGGAAAATAAATATTTAAATATCCTAGATAAATAAAACATAAATAAATAAACTACAACCAAAACAAATAAAATAGACTTTCAGGCTCTGTTAACACAATTTTGTAATGAGAAAATAATTATTTATTATATTATTTTATTATTAAAATAACATATAAACAGGTGGAATGGCTGCTTGGGAAACATATATTTATATATTTTTATATATATATATATACATATATATATATATATATTTATATATATATATGCAATCCGTACTGCCTGTCAAGCATTTGCAGCATTACTTTAAACACAACACAAAAAAAGCACAAAAAGTCAATATATTGAGTCCACAAAAAAAATATTGTGTCCATTTTTATATATCGAACGATAAGTCAATATAGTAATTATCGTGACAGGCCTATTTACACTATTTAATAATGCTGGAATTTATGCAAGTTGGTCCTTTTAATCAAACGGTGTTTTCCTCTGTGTTGCAGCCGTATTGGTCTGGATTGGGCATGCACAGTGGCAGATATTTTACACAGTCTGAATGCTTGTCCCGAGTGGAGCGCAGTCATCGCTGCCTTCACTGACCACTGTGTTCAGCAGCTGCCGCAAACTCTAAAACGCACCAACCTCTTCACGCTGCTGGTGCTGGTGGGCTTCCCCGAGGTAGGTACAACACCACCACTGTAAACACACAACACTGTACGCTGTGCTCCCATTACTAAGCTCAGCTGTGGCTCCTCTGTGTGTCTCAGGTGCTGTGTGTGGGCACACAGACGGTGTTTATCGACAACGCCAATGAGCAGCACAACATGATCTTGCTCAAACACTTCACAGAGAAGAACCACGCTGCAGTGGTGGATGTCAAGACACGCAAGAGGAAAACAGGTTGGTTCAGCTGGAGCACACTCAAACAACTTTGCCAGTGAGTAGAAACGATCATGGATTTAACCCTCTGTGTGCTTTTTTTCCCTCTTACTAGTGAAGGACTACCAACTCATCCAGTCTCAGGATTCAACTGCAGTCGGCCTGCCGGGCCAGTCAGAGAGTCAGGGCTGCCCGATGGCCCTGCTTAGCCGCTACCTGAGCAATTTCACCTCCATCATCAGCCACCTCCTGCAGGCCAGCCAGGACAATGGCTCTCCTGATGCTGTGGAGGCATCCTGGGTTCTCTCCTTAGCTCTTAAAGGCCTCTACAATACGCTGAAGGTACCATGGCTGCACTGAGTTTCAATGGGGGTTTTTACATTTGAAACTCCTATTGAGGTTCACGAGTGAAATTTTAAATGTCTGTCTTTAAATATTTAGATTAAGACTCAGTTTTGAACAAACACTGAAACAGCAAGCAGTGAATTTGTCCTCTGCGTTTAACCCATCCTTCACACACCAGTGAACCCAGTATGGAGCAGCGGGGGTTTAATGCCTTGCTCAAAGGCACTTCTTCCTTAGGATTCAAACCGGCAACCCCTCTGTTAAAAGCCCAATTCCTAACCTCTAGGCCACAGATTTAATGCCGCTATCAGCACTAAATTAAATTATTGGTTTTTATTATAAACTCAACTTTGATTGATTGATTGATTGATTGAGAATTTTATTTTGAACATGTAAAAGTGAACAAAAACACTAAAAATAAGATAAAATAGAAGTGAAATGAAAAGAAATATACAATGAGAGAAAAAAGAAAAAGAAAAGAAAACGAGAACAGGTCAAACATGTACATGCAACAGCTCAGTTGTTCATTTCTCTTAACATTAAATGAAATCATACATGTTCAAAAGGGAGTAGGAAGAAGTGTACACTTACACTACAACACTACTGTACACTACAAATATAATACATAATGTTTATCTCAGAGCCTGAAAGTCTATTTTATTTGTTTTGGTTGTAGTTTTTTTATTTATGTTTTATTTATCTTGGATATTTTTATTTTTATTTTTATTTTCCACATTTCTATTCCAATATTTAATATTCTCGAGATTTAAAAATGCATTTCTGTGGAAAAGAATCTTATTATGCTCTAATATCGTTTTAAAACTAAAACAACATCGATACAACGATAGTATCGTGATGGTTTCTGGGAAAATATATCGTCCTCAAATATGTGTTATCGTGACAGGCCTAACCAGAGGTCATTTTCTTCTTCTTCTCCTCTTGTGTAGAAACACGGAGTGGAGCAAGCTCAGGAGGACATCCAGCAGTCAGGCCTGACCCAGCTGCTGGTGAGGAAGTGCAGCAAAGGGACGGGTTTCAGCAAGCTGTGGCTGCTGAGAGATCTGGAGATTCTCTCCATCATGCTCTACTCGTCCAAGAGGGAGATCCATTCCATGGCCCAGGACCCGGAGCGAGACCAAAGAGAGCAGGACAAGGAGCACGACTCTGACCACTCCAGCTGCTGCGCCGACGAAACCGACGTCAACAAGCCCGACCCCTTAGAGGGGCTCGACGAGGAGACCAAGATTTGCTTCCAGGTAATGAGGGTCACCATTCAGAATACACGCAGCAAAATGTAATCAAGTCAAGTTTATTTATATAGCACATTTGATACAACAGGCAAGGTTATAATAGTTTTGGATTTTTCATTAGTTTTAGTTTAAATTTTGATGTCAATTTTTGTTTTCAAATTCAGTTAGTTTTAATGAGGTTTTTAAAGTGTGTTTGCTAGTTTTAATTACTTTTTATTTTTTTGAAAATGCTTAGTTTTAGTTTAGTTTTTATTAGTTTTAGTGTTAGTTTTAGTTTTTTGTAATGGGCTGTGTGTTGGGTGTGAGAAACAATAAGGTCACAATAAATGTTGCCTTTATTTCCTTTGTCTTATCTATCTTAGCTCCAATAAGTTTACTAAGTCATAAAACCAAATAAATGAAATAGGTTTCATATCAACCAAAAGGTTTACGTATGAAAAAAGTTTCACATTTTCAGTTAGTTTATTTTTTAAAAACTCTCGTTTTTATTTTTATTTCAGTTCACGAAAATGTTTTTTCTATTCTAGTTTTCGTCATTTCGTTAACTATAATAACCTTAGACTCAATGTGCTTCAATAAATGAAAATCAAAACAAACAAAAGAAAATAGGCAAATATCATACATGACAAAAGAAACAAAAATACAAATATAAAAGCATACATTATAAGGTTAGATAACATGAAGTGGGTTATTACAGATATATAACATTAAAATGAACACACGTGATGCAAATGTATTACAATTAAAAGCATATACAATTTAAAGAAAAGGGAAATTAAAAACCTAATAAAAGCTAATGAAAACAGATATGTTTTTAGTCTGCTTTTGAAAGAGGACACAGATGTAGCAGACCTTAAGTTCCAGAGAGTCTGGCCATAATGACTAAAAGCACCATGAGCGATGAGATGTTAAAATGGGAGTGATGTGTTCAAACCGTTTGGTTTTTGTCAGTATTCTACTAGTATGATGTAATTATCCCTTTTCTTTCAATGCAGATCACACACGATGCCTTAAACGCCCCTCTGCCCATCCTGCGAGCCATGTATGAGTTGCAGATGAAGAGAACTGACTCCTTCTTCCTGGAGGTGCAGAAGAGGTCAGTCCGTATTGACAAATTCTTCTTAATTTACTTTTTTTTTTTTTTTTATATTATACGACCAACAGTGGTAAAGGTCATATTTTACAATCTAATACTGCCTCTCTGTTATGTGTTGTGCCTTCGTGTTATTTTCAGATTTGATGGAGAAGAGATAAAAACAGATGAGACAATCCGTACGCTGGCTCAGAAGTGGCAACCCACCAGGCGGCCTCGCTCTGAAGAGAGGAACACCAAGGCCGTGGACACGGATATGATCGTGGTGTCATGCGTGGTGAGTTGAATTGGCATTGAAATTGGAACATTTCAAAGAGGTTTTTTTAAATGTTAAAAAGCACTACAAGGAAATGTGTTTGGCAAATCACCGACATTACAAGACAAGAAGAGATGAGTAACTTTGGAAAAAAGTTTGAGAGTTCCTCATATGCCAATATTCTGATATATCTCCATCCTCGCCGTCCTCCCACAGTCTAAACCCAGTCACTGTGAAAAGGCCACAGAGGAGATCAACGTAGTGGCCCAGAAGCTCATCACAAATTCAGAGAGCGACTTACAGCTCAGCTACGCCAAACAGAGGCGCACCAAAAGTTCAGCTCTACTGCACAAGGAGCTGGATGTGCGCAGCAACCGGGCAGTTCGTCAATACCTGGTGAAGGTCAACCAGGCCATCGCCACGCTGTACGCCCGCCACGTGCTGGCCTCGCTGCTGGCCGACTGGCCCGCAGAGGCATCGCTGAGCGAGGAGGCCCTGGAGCTGAACGGTGCCTCGCACATGGCCTACATCCTGGACATGTTAATGCAGCTGGAGGAGAGGCCACTCTGGGAAAAGGTGGGCAGTTAACTGTGTTTTGTGAATGTTATTTCTATGATAAAGGTTTTGTGGATTAATGTTACTAGTGCAGTGCCCGTAGGAAGTATGTGTTCGTATTGCGGTGCGAAGTGCCATTTGGTCAAACAAATCCACACATCGATAGTGTTGGCTAATGCCTCTTGCTAGTGTAACCTTAAATAACAGAAACACTATCTTTCCGTCCATATTATGCTTAGCTGTCAGTTAATAAAGTTTTGTTTTTACTGTTTTCAATGGATCAAACTGATGCAGAAGAAGGGGCTTAAATCTCGGCTTAGCATGCTAATCGTGAGATAGCACAATACGCAGTATGCTTTACTAAAAGTACATTAACATGAACCCAATTAGCTGATATACTATATTGCATGTAAGTATCCGATGCTAAGCAACATTAATGTCATCCCTGAATTACATAGTAATGCAACATAACAAGTGAATAAAGCTAAAATCTCCGCTTAGCATGCTAATCGTGAATAATAGAATTTGCACATTACATGCAGACCACTACAACGTCTGCAACTCCATAAAACACTTACTTTTCATAAGGTACCACACCATCCAGCACATACACATTGAACATTGATATTCACTGGAAACTATTAGAATATTATTGGAAAATCCAGAGTGAATTGTGTTACTGACCAGGTGTAGGCCTATCACACAATGGGGCGGAGCTCCCCTAAAAGGCGTCCGATCGGAAACAGTGCAGCAACACGTGCTACGTAAATAATGATATTTTGAAAAATAATTTAAAAAATCTTCAAAATCGAGGATGCACACCTTCGTACCATGTGCAAGCCGCATAGGAAATCTTAGGTCAGTCTGACTAACGGTCAGCAAGATATGAACTAGACACACATACACACACATACACACAGATGCTTCTTGCTTCTATAGATAGATTATAATAATGATAATTTATTGATCAGATTCTCCAGAGGGTGCTGAAGGGTTGCAGCCAGAGTATGCTTTGCAGTCTGTCCCTCACTGGTTGCCAGTTCATGGAGGAGCCGGGTATGGCTGTGCAGATCAGAGAGTCCAAACACCCGTATGACAACAACACCAACTTTGAGGTGGGTAAACTTCTTTTTTTTTTACCATCAGTTACAGCCATAATTGTTTTTAAAGAAGTTTGTTTTTCCTCATTTGTCATGAACTCTTCTCAGTTTCAACCTTTTAGCTGGCCGCAAAGTTTTCTCTGGAAGACTTTTCACTAATGGTCTTTTTTCAGTTCAGTTTGAAGACTATTGTGTCCATCTTCTCTCTACAGGACAAGGTGCACATCCCAGGGGCCATCTACCTGTCAGTAAAGTTTGACTCCCGCTGCTACACAGAGGAAGGCTGTGATGAGCTCATCATGTCCAGCAGCAGTGATTTTCTCCAGGATGTCCACAACTTCAGTGGCTCCCCTCAGAAATGGTCAGATTTTGAGATTCCTGGTAAGTAATACTTTTAGAAACTTGTCATTATTTTTCTGCTTTAGGCGTGTGTGTGTGTGACAGCAGAGAAACACCTGAAGGAGTGGTAAGTGTCACAGCAAGGAAGACACTGAGGTGACTTATTAAAAGACAAGTCAAAACCTCCTGGACATGCAGACTCTGCACTTTCCTGCTTAGAGTTTCAAATATTTGCCGGAAATTCTCACTCAAGCTTTCAGGGCAGCCCTAATGACTGTTATGTCTGAATTCTGTTTCTCATTGTGTTCTGTGTGTGTCTTTCTCTCAGGTGATACCCTGTACTACAAATTCATGTCAGACATGAGTAACACAGAGTGGGGCTACAAGTTCACTGTTACAGGAGGTCACAGAGGACGTTTCCAGACAGGTACTTTACACCTAGAAGGATCTACACTCCCTTTACATTAATGCAAACCTGTTTTATTTGGTGGAGAACAGCTCTGCAAGCTACCAAAATGAATCCTCCGGTTGGGCAGGTCGTCACCATGTCTGCACTTGTGCTTGTCTCTTATCAGGTTTTGAGATACTGAAGCAAATGTTAGCAGATGACCAAGTTCTCAGTCACCTGCCGCTGGCTGACATCTGGGAGTGGCAAGTGGGCGTGGCCTGTCGCCAGACTGGGAACCAGCGGCTCAAAGCCATTCACTTGTTGCTCCGCCTCCTGCAGTGCCAGTCCGAGAGGTAAGAGTCGAGCCTTGCTTTTACATTTTTATCTCTGTTCTTACAGTCTAATGCACGAACACTCTCACATTGGAATAAAGCCCATGCACCTGGACTTAACTACAGCTAATTTGACTGACGAGACCCAGTGCATATTATTTTACCTGTGCATGTGGAGGACTCCACACAGGGTTTGCATAAAAGCCTTCATAAAACCCTTGTGTCCTGGTGGTAACCACGGAAATGAGGTGCAGGATGTGTTTAGGGATTTGCATAGACTGACTCAGCTCTCATCTGGTCAAAAGGACAACGTCACGTACAGAAGCACAGGTCTATAATTCGTGCTATGGACTCCAACTTAATTATTTTAATTTAATTACTTTGTTTCTGAAAATCATGTTTTGTGTTTGTGGTCTAAATAATATAATACCTGTGAACTTGGCATTCATTTGAACAAGTTTTGCTCTCTTAATGGCTGTTGGAGGTTTTTAAGTCATGATAAATGTATGAAGTTGGGCTCATTAAAGTGTATGGCTATCTTTCAAGTATAGACCCAAATTGCCCAGTACGTGGTTACAGCAAAACTTCTTCAAACAATACATGTATCCAATCCCTTTTTGTACTCAGATCTAGAAAGAATTGTATTTGTATACAAGTGCATCTCAATAAATTAGAATATGATGGAAAAGTCCATTTCCAGTAGTTCAAGTCAAACAGCCCCAACCAAGTATTGAGTCATATAGATGGAGATACTTTTCAGAGGCCAACATTTCCATATTAAACATACTTTTTAAAATTGCTCTTATGTAATATTAAAAAAGTTTTTGAGACACTGCATTTAAGGTCTTCATTAAATCTAAGCCATAATCATTATAATTAGAAGAAATTAAATAAAATAAGACATGAAATGTTTCATTCTGTGTGTAATGGATCTATATAATGTTTTGTGAATTGAATTACTGACATAATTAACTTTCTATGATATTGTAATTAATTGAGATGCACCTGTAGTTACAAATATGTATTGAATAACAAACTCTAAATACTCTATTGGTATCTGTCTCCCTTTAAGGATACTGTTATTGGTGGTGATAAAGCTCTCGTTTGTTTTCCAGCCACTTCTTTGCTTTTTCTCAGAATCTAACTCTTTTTTTGGCCTGTTCTACCTGTGTACGTGTTTGTTCTTCTCACTATTAATTTTTTCTCACTCCAGAGCCTGCGAGCTGACACTGCTGCGACCTCTGTGGCAGCTCTTTATGTCTATGGAGAACAGCCTGAGCCAGGATCCCACCAGTATCACCGTGCTGCTGCCTCTCCACCGAGCCCTCACTGAACTCTTCTTCATCGCAGAGGCCCGGGCCATTGTGAGTGACACACTCACACACACACACACACACACACACCTCATCTAGTGTTGTATAGGTGTTGCTGTTAAAGCTGAAGGTGTGGCAGAGTGACATTTGTGGTGTTTGTTTACTTATGTGGGCTGTTTTTGCTGTGATGACAGCTTTATTGACTTTGTGGTTAAATATAGAAAAGACTCAACAAGGCTGATTGTGTTAAAAACATTTTTCATTCTGCCTTGCCTTAGAGACAACCTGTCCACGCTTTACTTTTTTATTTTGGCTTGATCATCCAAATCATCCATTATGAGGCAATTTTAATTGAAATGATGAGAGTGAGATTAAGTCCACATTTTATTTTGTACCTGTAATTCCCCACCCCCCCTGTCTCTGTCTATATATGTCTCTCTGTGACATGATCATGTTTTTCCTCCACCCACCTGTTCTGTGTGGGGCTCGGGGCCAGAGCCCGGCCCTGCCATCTGCCAGGCAGCACAGTGCCACACTGGCTCCCTTCAGACTGCATGAGAGAGGAAGAGATGCTATCCATTTTGTGATGCGTACGGGCACTCTCTCTCTCTCTTTCTCTCTTTCTCTCTCTCAGTCGTCTTGCATTATTGATTAAGAGAATTCTCAAAGATTATGAGTACGCCGTCAGCCAGGAGTTTCCCATCTGTAGATGCAATCGAACCAGACAGTCCCAGAAAAACACTACCTTTCCTGTTCCCGTCTGGTCTGCTCAGTGAGGCCCGAGGCTGCTGATCTGACAATAAAATTACATCAGTTGACTCGTCGTTCAGGATGGATTCTGTGCTCCCATCTGCACCAACTGAGTGTTGTGTCATGCGAGGGAGAATGTGTTGCTTGTGTGGAGCAGTACACACAGACAAACACCAGGGGGCAGTAGCAGTACTTAGGAGTTTTGCTCGGGATGCCCTTCATGGTCACTCCACAGTGTTGTGTTAGCGGTGATAGACACACGATACACCAACAGAGCATCATCACAGTGCATGACCCGTCTTTCATCAACGCATGTGTTCCACAGCAGTTTGTCACCTCCAGCTCATGGATGGATGGAGCTGTTTGTGGTCAGGACTGTTTGTTTAACAGCAGAAACACTGACCCGTTCTCTTCCCCCGCCAGCTCCTGCCAGCTTTCTCCTGATAAAATGGTGAAGTAGCTTATGTTGGCTTAAAAAGCCACACACCTGCTACCTCTTGTGGCAGCTGTCACAGTGAGTGGTGGTTGGTGTATTACAAGAAATTTCAAAAAAGAAGCCGGTAGAATGAATCAAGCCAGTGAACATGTTGCAGACCTCCGTCACACAGTCGACAACTCGGCTATGCAGCATCTAGATTGGATTCACTGTTCCAGGACGTCTTTTCATCTGCATCTGTTTTCACAAAGTAGATTTGTTCAGAGCATAAACTGTATAATAAATGGACATAGTCTCTATGACATCACACATGTGTTTCTGAAGAGCCAAAATGAAGCTCGGCGTGGTAGCCCTGGGCAGTGCCTGTCTCCTCTCCGCTAATCCATAATAGGTCAAAGAGGTGGAGCCTGTGACGTTAACTGTGTTTGAAGCCTGGCTGATGAAACACTCCAGCTTTGACGGCACACACCTGTCAGTCAAAACGGCCATGTGCTTAATTTAGGGATGAATTTTCCCACCACTTACTGAACCGGTGTTATCGATTACACCAGACTTTTTACAAGAAAATGTTGGTCCGATGACACTCAATATCTGAAGAATGCTCATTTTGATCTTTAAATCTTTTCCAAAATGGAACAGGAACAGTTGATGTGGCAGCATCTGCTTTTCTTTATAATAACCTTGCTTGGGTCAGCGACAGCTCCCTCCTTCTCTTCTCTAACAGTGCATTCCCTCCAGGTCCGGAGAAGGACCACGTCTCAATATTTCTCAACTCAAATGACGGAGTAACAATGTTCACGAGCAGGTCGCCATCCTGTTTCTTGTTTGAAATGGAGAACCAGGGAGTGCATTTAGCCAATCACGTGCATTCCCCAATCGGGTCCAGCAGAGAATCAGACCCACCACCTTCTTTAACAAACGGCCGGTTAATGGAGCAGCGTGTCCTCTTGTGTCCTCACAGTACTTCATGGAGATGTACTGTAGCTGGCACCTTGTGCAGCGGTCATCCTCACAGGACGGACAGCTCACCCTACAACAGCATTCAGGTTTTAGTCCATGAACATTGCCTTGTTCTTAAGGTCCCAGTTTGTCTCTGGCGGAGCTCTGTGCTGCTGCTCTGCTGCTGTATAGAGCAGACACTTCAAGTTTAAAGTTGTAGCGTTCGTTGTCTGACTAAGTATTGATAAAAACCTTAGTATTCACAAAATATACTCTTTTTTTTTAGGAACTTTGCACTGAAATAACACGAAAATGAACTAAAAAAAAATAGTAATTAATTATGCATTTAAACATGGGAATTTTATAAATATTTAGTCATGGAAAAAATTATTAGACCATTTGTTCTTCAATTTCTTGTTCATTTTAATGTCTGGTACAACTAAAGGTAACAAAAATAGCTCATAAGAGTTTAATTTAAGAGTTGATATCTAGTCATTTTCCATTGTTTTCTTGATAATGATTTTGGTTATTATCAAGAAAACCATGAAAAATGTCTAGATATCAGCTCTGAAATTTAGCTCTTATGAGCTATTTTTGTTATCATTATATTTGTCCACACAAATGTACCTTTACTTGTACCAGGTATTAAAATGAACAAGAAATTGAAGAAAACACTGGTCTAATAATTTTTTTATGACTGTATATGGGGTAATTAGCCATAGGGACCAAAATGTTTTTTTGGAGCCAGCCTCTAGTGGCCATTCAAGGAACTGCAGTTTTTGACACTAATGCGTTGGCTTCATTGCTGGTTGCCGCTTGGTTCTGAGGCTGATACAGGGAGAAATTATTTCTTCAAAATCTGTCCTGAAGTGGACAGACTGCCTGTAAGGATCAGTGCCCTACCTACAACACAGTGCACCATCTGTCACCAGCCTCCTAAAAACTCAGGATTAGTGTGGACTAAGGTTGGCGGCCCTCATGTCATGTTGATATACGAGCTTAACAGCCGTGATGACATACAGCTCCATAGAGACTCTACTGTAAAATGAGAGGCTAATGAGTGGACTGAGCACACTCCTCTGTGTCCATATTAGGTCTGAGCCTGGAACCAGCTTATTTTAAAGTTTTAGGGGCTGATGCGGTTCACATTCCAGCGTCGGTCCTCTTTCTTCGTACGCACACAGAGGTCACGGCCAGGTCCGCTGAGATTCAGTGAACTCTCTTCCCCAGGAAGTGGAAGTTATATTTAGGAATCAAAACGGTATGTCATGCACCACTGACTGTACAAATCGTCCTAGGATGTTCCCCAGCATAAACATTTGGGGTGCTGCGAGATGGATGGTTGGACCAGGGCTCTGGACTGTGTCTCCAGCTCTGTAAAAGCTCCATTTGGCCAGTCTCAGCCCATTTAGCCGCTATGTAGCCTTATCTGTGTTCTCCAACTCCTTGTGCTTATGTAACCTGAGGTATGTCTCTCCCGTCTGGCTTTAGTGGAAGCACTCTTCAGTTTGTTTATGATTTTGATTGACTGTTCCAACATTCCTCAGTCCAATTTGATGCTGAGATGGAGATGAAGAGCGGTCAGGGGAGCCAGGCCTCATTTATAACTCAATTCATCCCTTATGTAACCTCTCAGGGTAGTCTGTCTCTGGAAGTTCCTTTTATTCATGACAGTTATCCGGCCTGCGAGGTTATCTGTGTTTCTGTGTGAACTGCAATTGGTAACATGGCACCCCTGTTACAAGCCTTTGATGTTTTTTTTCCAGGCACAGGGGATCCTCCAGGAGTATTTGTTAGCCATGACCACTGACGAGCAGCTCCTCAATCACACTGCAATGGTAAGACTCCTTTTGTTTTTGCATAACATCCGCAGATTTCCTTTTACATCTAAATTCAAAGTCCTTCCTGCAGCGAGACTCTCTCAGGTCATCTTTGATCTGTTGAGTTTTGAATCGCTGATGATAGTAGCTCAAAGAAGTTGTCCGCTCAGCCTGAAGTGTTGTAATATTATGCAACTCTTTTTCTTAAACACGCAGTTAAACGATCTTCAGACGCTGTGAGTCAGCTAGCGGCTGGAGTCTCTTTTTGCTAGTGAATCACCAAGCTGTTGACACCCAGCAGATCCCTCTGCACCTCACTCCCCTTGTTTTGAATATGTGTGGGCCGCACTCAGGACTAATGTATTTGGTAATTACAGCCCATTAGAATTTGTGGCACGGCGAGCCACAGCGCTCTTTGTACAGTGGACCCTGTGATCGAGCAGAGGAGCCGGAAGGCAGTTAAGAGGAGCGGTGGATGCGAGGTGGTGAAAAAAAAACATTGTGGGCGGTTCTGTGCAGCAGTTACCTAATACCTGTCAGGTTAAAAAACAAAAGCATAGATGACTTGGCAGTAGTCATAATGATAACAATGATGCAAAGTCCAAAAGTAAGTTGCCCGAGGTTCACTTTCAAAGGGTTGGAAAAATGTTTCAAAGCCATCCATAACAAAACAAGTTCACTCACCGGGGACTACATTTTCTCCTTCTTCTCTTTTCAAGTTAGCAGTGTGTTATTTTTGGTGAGTTCATTACACCACAACACAAGATGCATTGTGTTCAGAGAATCATGTTCACTCCACTACTCCAAGGCTTTTATTTATCCTGTTATTCACTCAGTTAAACCTGGATACCAGGGTAAGGTAGCTGTGTTTTGACACTTCATATGAAACTATCTGAGCGTGTTGACAGCCAAATCAGCAGGCATGGCTGTGTGTCTGGGCATCACCTGGAGCTGTATCGGACTTCTCAGCTCCAAGGAAATCACTGGGTGAAGGGGATTTTTCAAGAAAAACAATTCCAAAATATTAAATTCCATGTAATTCAGTTAGCTAGGATATCATGTCCCGCAAATGTCCCAGTGTATTGCAGGAAAGATCATTTTCCATGGTTTTCTTGATAATAACCAAAATCATTATCATGAAGACCATGAAAAATGTCTAGATATCAGCTCTTAGATAAAACTCTTATGAGTTATTTTTGTTATCATTATATTTGTCCAAACAAATGTACCTTTAGTTGTACCAGGCATTAAAATGAACAAGAAATTGAAGAAAACAATGGTCTAATAATTTTTCCATGACTGTTGTTGTGATGTCACAACTATATTACAGGTAGAAAGTGCTGCTGCAGTGCTGTTACAGTCATTCCCTGGATGCAGTGATGCAGGGACGTTAATAAAGTATAGATGCAGAAAACCTGGAAACACTGACCAATCAGCAGACTGTTTTTTTTCCCAGGGCGGCTTAAAGAGACAGGCGCTAAAACACAGCATTTCAAACGGAGTGTGAATATAAGTACATTAAAACAGACAGTATGAGAAAAATAATGAGATATTTTTTATCATGACATAATATAATCATGTTCTAGTAGAAACACAAAATACAGGTATGAACCTGAACATGGGCATAATATGTTTCATTTAAAGCGGCACTAATCAGTATTAACAATGGATCTGCCTGTGTATTGAGAAAGGTGTTATTTGTTACTAGTTACAGAAGATAATTCTCACCTGACTGAATAGGTCCATTCTTTCAACGTGAGCACACACATCAACCTCATTTCCATCCTCAGCAGGCATTTGTCTTCATCCAACACTGATGGAACCGCTGTGAGCTCCCTGCCCAGCCCCAAACAGCAGACAAAGTTTGCAAATAGCTAACAACTGGCTAACTACAAAAAGAACCACAAGAAACCATACCAAGCCACAGCAAAGGTCATGTCCTATCTTGCATTGTTTAAAAAGCGAGAAAAAAAAATTGTAGGTGATATGGATCCACTCCAAAATGTAATGGGTTTTTCCTTGGCTCATGCTACACCCTTCCACTAAGTTTTTGAAAAATTAGGCAAGCAGTTTTTTCACTATCCTGCTGACAAATACAAATCAACAAACAAACAAGCTGGACTGAATACATGACCTCCTCGGAGGAGGTAATGATGCTCTGGGCCAACACAGAGAAACAACAACCCACTTACTGATATCATCAGCGTGCAGGCAGCAGAGAACAAATGTCAGTGCAGAGAACAAAAGCACTGAAAGCAGTTCAATCTGTTAAGCACTTGTGTTTATTAAATAAGGTGACGTAAACTGCACAGAAGTCCTTGATTCATCAGCGTAGTCGCCCTCACTTTCCCTGTTTATCAGCACTCAACATGCAGCGCACAGCCCAGGTGAAAAACAAGGCTTTTCATGTCTCGTTTTATAAGTGCACACTGCTTGATTTTGTCTCCCCCTCACTCATTCTTCTATATTTCATTCACATACTTCTTTTTTTTTTTTTACCGTGTAGGCTCTGAAGAACATTGCTGCCATCAGCCTGGCTATCAATTACCCCAATAAATCGACAAAGCTACTCAACATGTCTCCTTGAGAGAGCCGCTGAGGGAATGGAGGGGCACAGCCTGAAGGGGACGCAGCCTGACTCAGCTCTGAACAAGGAAACGGACAGGTGGCAGAGGAGAAACCCTCCGTGACCATCCAGTGCTTTCCTTCTACAAGGACCCCCTCCACTCGGGTAACTCTCTGCAGTACTCTGGGCCGGAGCTGCAGAGGGCTACTCAACGAGCACTTTCCACACTTACTCACAATCCTTTTTGCCTTAGGTGAATCCAGTATATCGGCATGTGCATTCACTGTAACAGGAACAATTGCGGGGTCTCTCTCTTTTTCTTTTTTTTTCCTTTTTTTTCTTTTTTTTTTATACTTGAAGATGCCGTGCTAAAGGACATGAAGTGCCAAATTCGCGACCTTCAAGGGGAAGTATATTCCTTTTTTCCTGCCTTTGTTCCTCCTAAACAGCAGCCACTCTGGGTTACATAGTTGATCATGGTGAAAACAGGTCACCTTGGCGACTTGCGTGTCTCAGCGGACATGTAGAGCATCCTAAAAATACTGTCCAGGACAGTGGAGTCTCATTAGTCACCATAGGGAGAAAGTACTGACCTACTAGCTCATTCCACTCACTCCTTCCTCCCTTCCTTCCTTCCTTTGCCCACCATCTCTCCTTCCTTTCCGATTCTTTCCTTTTCAGACAACAGCAGTAGATGATGGTTCATTTTTAGGGCACCTGTTGAAGGGAACGATCAGTATATCACCACAGATGTCCTGCTGACGGTTTGATCGCACTACACAGATTAAGATAAAACTCGAATAGCCATAGTGGTTGCATAGGATGACAATTAACATTACAGCTGAGGGAAAACTGTGATAATATACTATTGCAATGCATTCCTCCATGTTATTCTATCAATATGTTGAAGTATTTTTACTCCATTACTAGTGAATGAATGAAACACCATTATGATGTCAAATGAATAACAGCAAAAAATACATTTATTTCTGTTTTTATTTATTTTTATTTTTTTGAGAAACCCCAAATCTCTTAAAGGCCTTCAGTTTATCCCCCCTGATTTATTTATTAATTTTTATTGTTTTATCTGATGTGTAATTAAGTTCAACACGTTTATTTTTTTCAAAAAAACAAGCCGTTAATTATAGTGTAAAACACCATCATGTCCCGGTACCTTTATGTATTGTAATGAATGTGAGAATACTGGTGTCTTTACACAAATATCTATAACAGAGCAAACACTGCTGATCCCCACTAATACACAGATGGGCTGTCTGTCCCTCACATCACTTACATAAACTTAAAGGGAAAATTCACCACATTTTTCTGTGTATGTCCAGTCAGTGTTGATGGTAAATGTAGTTAACTGGAGAAGACAACAGGCACTTGTGTGGCACTTTGAGGTACCTTGGAGAGCGCCACAGCTGTCAGTCTAACTCTGACTGATGGGGCAACTTCAGAAAATGACTTGTTATCAAAGTCCTATGTTGCAAACAGAATGAGCATTTTTATCTTGTGGCCAATCACGATAATATGAACCTGAAGCTAGCGCACAGATAACGATAATAACAAAAATTAAGCTTTCTCGTATGCGTCATTCAGATTCAGAATTTTTCTAATCAGAAAACACAAAAAAACTGTCCGCGTTGACGTTCATTGCAGCGGAATAATTCAGTTTGTTGGCATTGGACAACATTTCCTGCAACTGAACCAGCAGTCAGTGTTTGCTCTCAGCAGCTCAGGTTCTAGAGGTTCTGGAGGTTCTGGAGGTTCCCCGCCGGCCACGTCTTCCCTGCTGCAACCTCAGCTTTTTCTGTTAATTAAAATTAACAGACCACCCTTTTTCTTCAATTTCCTGTTCATTTAATGCCTGGTACAACTAAAGGTACATTTGTTTGGACAAATATAATGATAACAAAAATAGCTCATAAGAGTTTAATTTAAGAGCTGATATCTAGACATTTTCCATGTTTTTCTTGATAATAACTGAAATCATTATAAAGAAAACCATGGAAAATGGCTAGATATCAGCTCTTAAATTAAACTTTAATGAGCTATTTTTGTTGTTAGCATTATATTTGTCCAAACTAATGTACCTTTAAAATTAACAAGAAACTGAAGAAAATAAGGGTGGTTTTATAATTTTTTCCATGACGATCATGCACGGAGGAATTGATTGCTTCGATGGACCGCATTTACCATCTACGCTGATTGGGCATCCATACAAAAGGAGGCATGTTTCTTTAAATTGACTGTCATTGTTGAGAATTGAGGTTAACACTGATAAAACATAAAGGCAACTGTAAAATAGACACATTATATCACCGATCCACCAATAACACATCTCATGTTTTGTAAACTGAAAAAAGTTCTTTAATACTGAATTACCTCATGTTTTGTAATTACACAGGTCATTGGTGTGACGCTTCCTTAACTGTTTAATGTGACTTTGAATCACATTACACTAACCACGACGTTTTATTCAAGCTGAGAATCCACCTGTAGCCACTTCCACACAAATCAGTCATGTCATGTTGTGTTGTGTTAAAGAAGGCAGAAAGTTTTATATGTTGACAAATCAAAAAAAAGAAAAAAAAGAAGTTTTAAAGAGAGTGAGTTGCTGAGGGTTGTTTTCCAATCATTACTGTATTCATTTCAGACGAGGAGAATCTTTTAGTTGTAGGAAGTCATGGTGGTTTATACCAAAGAAACCAATCATTGTGAGCCATGAAACATCTCTGAAAGAGCTCCAGGTGGAGTTTTTTCTCTGTTTGTCACATATCAGTTAGCTACCCGGTGAGAAGCTGGAGCAGAGGAAACCTTTAGACTTTATTCTCTTCTTTTTTTATGTTTATTTTTTACTTTTTATTTTTGAAATGGTCCCTACGAGGACCGTAGAATAGCTCGGTGGTTTTGTTTACACAAACATCAGCTGCAGTGAGGAGAGAGGGCGAGATACATGGCCTCCATTTGGCTTCTACGACGCCTCACCTATCTACGACGTGCCTATGGTTAAAAATGAAGCAATCATAATTTAACTCATGTTAGCCGAATAGTTATTAATTATATTTTAAAAAGAGAAATATATTGTTTAATTTGAAGTTTTTTTGTAACTTTTTACTTTTAATGTTCATTTCTTTTTTCGCGAAGATGCTTGATATATGAGGCTGACTAATTTGAATGTACATATCTGTGAATAATAATTGCACAGAGGAAAGACTTTGATATCAACCCCTTACAAATATAAACTTTATTGGGCACTAACAGATGGACACTTTGATTCTGATTTTGTATGCATGGCACATTGAAGGTAAAAAATCAAACGACACATACTGCTTGGGTTGAATTGTGATCCATTTCTAATAAAAAATAGAAATGACTTAAATACAACTTTTGCTGTCATCTTTTCTACAACCTCGATTACAAAAAGGTTGGGACACGTAAATAAAACAATGTGATAATGTGTTAATCCTGTTCTGGTCAAAGACAATATATTCATGATTTATCTTATCAACTCAATGGATTTTTGTACATATATGCTTCTTCTGAATTTGATGCCAGAATCGAGCACATTTCCAAATATTAGGACAGGGCCAACAAAACACTGTGTACACAAAAGGCTCAGTTCTTCATAAGCAAGGATGGGACGAGGTTCACCACTTCATGGAAAACTACATGGTCGAAAAATGTTACTCAAAGCACCATTGCAAGGAATTTAGAAATGTCAAACTGGCTGTATCCCAAAGTCAAGGAAGGATCCTCAAACAGCTGAATCTGAAGGATACTACTTCATCAACATCTGTCGAAGGACTGTCCCAATGTCCAGGATCCTCCAGAGGACAGAGTCCTCCTTTTGTACAAATTCCAAGGATGCATGTGTTTATCCTCTGTGTGCTCCGACTACCCATAATGCATTGCGCACACCGGTCTACCGGGAGATTTAAAAATGGCGAGCAAAGAAACGGTGACGCCGGCCACGCAATATGAATTTAAATATTTAAGTATTTTCAGTTTACACTGAATATTTGTTATCACATAACTTACAAAACTTGTGTTCAAAGTCAAGCAAAACATGCATAAACAAACGCCAGAATATTTAGCTAAAAGATAATGAACGTAATCTTGATACATTGTCAGTTAATTGATGCCGTCTCAGTCGGCTAAAGTTTTTACTTGGTTAATATATGTGTCAGTCTGATGATTTACTATGTGCAAAGTATACGTAGCTATGGCATTCAGAAAGTTATACATGTTTGTGTTAACAGGGACCGACAGTCCGCTATTATCCGTTACTGTTATTTATAAATAACTGTTATTGTACTATAAAATTAAAAAAAGAAAAACGGAACACGTCTCCATGGTGAATTATGCTCCAGGATCAGTGAAATATTCAGGCTTAATCCACTTTGTGGCTTTTACTTGCTAAATCGTGGAGATTCAACCTTAAAGCATCTTCTTCTATTTCCACAAATATGTGAAAGAGTGCTGATGCCAAAGCCACATCTATGTCGTGAACTGGTTTTGGAAATGGTTTTGGGAATTACATTTTTTTCAGCCCCCCCTGCTGGAATTAGGAATTAAGGCACTTCCTGGTTAGCCTCCTTGCTCAGACCTGGAGGTTGCCACCTGGTGAGAACCAGGTAATTCAGTTGCCTCCCACAGTCCAAAAGCATGCACTTAGGGTTAATTGGTGACTCTAAATTGCCCATAGAAGTGAATGAGAGCGTGACTGTCTCTTTGTCCGCCTTGTGATAGTCTGGCCACCTGTCCAGGGTTCCAGCCCCCCAAAGACCTGAGTGCGGATAATCAGTTAAGGATAATTAATGAGTTGTTAAAAGAAAAGGTGATGTAACACCATGGTAAACATGTCCCTCTCCCAATCTCAGAATGTGTGAACAGTTTTCAATTGTGAGAAATTATTAGTAAATGTTCACATTGTAATTTATTTACATCTCAGACAGCATCCCAACTTTTTTTGGCAGCAGGGTTGTATGTGTAGGCTCCGTGCACCAACAGATACTGTATCGATCCCTCAGTCGGCATTGATTAGATCCCACACACTCACTCCCAGCAGATAGTGTACTCAGTGATCCAACATCAATAGTTCTCTGTCACGCTGCTTCTACCTCTAAGAAAAAAAAGTACATCTCTTACACTATTACAGAATCCCCCTATATTCAGCCAGATTGTTCTTTTCTGCAATCTAAAAGTGCCTTTCTGTGAACATTGGCGTGCCTTCTGTTTATTCACGCTGTTCTTGCACACTGGGGTTTTACCTCAAAGGCCTCGGAGCTCCTGGTCCTCCTGCTCCATCTCTCCCCTCCTATAATCTGGAGTCTCAGGGACAGAGCTGATGATGGGAGTGATGATCACTGGGGCGATAATGACATCAAATGGAGGAAATATTCAATAAGGCTCCAGATGATTCAGTGCCCCTCTGCGCCACCAAAGCCCCCACACCATGAGTGAGTCAGCGCTCCTGCCTCCCCTCCTCCTGCTCCTCTCCCCTCCTCCTGCTCCGTCTCCTGCTTCCTTTCCACCCGGCGGGATCCCGGCGCTGTTATTTTCTCAAGGTGAAAAGAAGCAGCCGTGAAGGTGCAGGGGAAACGATAAAAGGCTTACAGTAACTGTAATGTGATGTGGGGATGCCCTGGGAATACTAGATGATCCCCTGGTCAGATTGTGATTTAGGTCCTAATATTTTCCATTACAAAGTGATGGAACATGCAGCAATAAACTGTTCTAGCAGAGTAAAATGTCCACACAAACTTGAGATGCTTTAGAATTCCTTCTAACTGTACCAATATTGGTGTTCAATGTTAAATTAATATTAACTGGTCTAACGATGAAATGTATATAAGTAAAAGAATAATGTGTTAATTAATTGAAGAAATTATCAAAACAACTCAGTTTTATATTTATTTGGTGTTAGACATAATTATTAAAAACATGAAAGTGTCCTGGAAAGTGGAAAGTCCATTTCCAGTAGTTCAACCAAGTATTGAGTCATATAGATGGACATACTTTTCAGAGGCCAACATTTACATATTAAATATACTTTTTAAAATTGGTCTTTTGTAATATATTTTTTGAGACACTGAATTTTAGGTCTTCATTAAATGTAAGCCATAACCATTATAATTACAAGAAATTAAATAAATTACACAGACAGGAAATGTTTCATTCAGTGTGTAATAGATCTATAATGTGTTATTTCCACTTGTTGAATTTAATTACTGACATAAATAAACTTTTCTATGATATTCTAATTTATTGAGATGCACCTGTACTTATGTCTAAACTCTGAAGTGTTTTTATTTTTTTTAGATATTCTTTTTATAGCCAAGTTCACATTGGTTAGAATACAGCTCTCTCACAAAGCAATCATAGTTTAATATGCTTTTTTGGTTTACAAGAAAGAAAAGAATAAAAGTTAAAACAAAAAAACAAAACAAAAACAACAACAAACAAGCAAACCAACAAAAAACAAAACAAACAACAACAACATGGCAGCATCTTTAAACATAAATAGATTGGATATGACAAAATTGTGGATTACCACACAGCTTGGGTATAGTGGCCGAACAACAGCAACAAGAAAAAGAAAAGTGCAGACCTGAAATGGAGATTTATAGGACAACAAAAAAAAGACAAAAATGGAGATTTGCGTTTGCCATCAGATGAAATCCAAACATTATGGCAGAGGGAAGGATCTGCTTCCAGTCAGTATGAGCACATAATTGGGATCATTCAAATTTTAACATGAACCTCTCTCAGGTCCTTCAGAAATGTGAATACAGGCTTCCATACTTTATCAAAAATTGCCCACCTGCCTGCGTTTTTATATCGGAGTTTCTCCATACATGAGGTCTCACTGAGCTCCCTTTCCACATTTCAACTCTGCAATGTTAAAGGGAAACGTTTGTCTGTAGTAGATGGACGTATTTGACTTCTCTTCATGTTGCCAGCAAAGTTAACACATCTCCCATAACTGAAGTGAAGTTAAAAAGCAAAAAGATTAAAGTCACAGAGTTTGTTTCATGAGCCCATGTTCACTGAGCACGACAGCAGCTTTATGCCTCAGACCTCATTTGCTTTCCATGATCACCTCCTTCAGCTGTTTACGCTTATGAATCACAAACCACCATGAGCATCAAATGAATCACATTGTTAATGTTTTCCAAAATGTTCCTTTTAGCTGTAAAACTGCACCTTCTCTCCCCGTATCTTTAAATTGATATCCTGCCCCCCTCTCACATCATTTCCCAGTTAGATCATCCAGATAAATTAAGCACCCACAGCCTGACACCCATAATTACGTAAGGTTAGCTAAAGGACAAGTTGCACATTTGAATCATCTGCCTCCTCTCTTTCTCCTGCTGTGGATTTTCCCTCCTTGTTTGCGCCGAGGGATCCTCGCTGTCACCAGACATATGCTATATGTGCCATCTGCGTCACACAAAAGCCTCCTTGTGTGTGTGTGGTCACTTGTTTTGTTTGCAAATTGCAACCAGTGATAAACCTAACGCTCCCAGCTCTAAATGGAGTAGCAGTCCTCTGGAAGTTCATTATCTCTTTTTAATTCTCTCGGTTGTGTCTTTGTGCCTACTGTCACTTTAACATTTTTTAAATAAGATTAAATAGTCTAGGCAACATAATATGCAGTGGCTATAAATACGCTTTATTGGAGGTATTCATGTTTTATTGTTTTTCAAAATTATGTCAAAGTAGCTTTTTAAAAAAATATAAAATAAAGGCAAACATCCATAATATAAATAACATGATATACATTTCAGTGCATGTTGCACTAAAGGTTTATCTCGATAGGAAGAAATAAGCAAAGTAAAATATATACAGTCGTGGAAAAAAAATATTAGACCACCCTTTTTTTCTTCAATTTCTTGTTTATTTTAATGCCTGGTACAACTAAAGGTACATTTGTTTGGACAAAAATAATGATAACAACAACAATAGCACATAAGAGTTTAATTTAAGAGCTGATATCTAGACATTTTCAATGGTTTTCTTGATAATGATTTTGGTTATTATCAAGAAAATGTGGCTAGATATGTCTAGCTATCAGCTCTTAAATTAAACTCTTATGAGCTATTGTTGTTGTTATCATTATATTTGTCCAAACAAATATAGCTTAAGTTGTACCAGGCATTAAAATGAACAAGAAATTAAAGAAAACAAGGTCTAATAATTTATGTGCAATGCAATTTTTGCATATGAATAAAACATTTTGCAAGTAATGTGAAAAATGATATGGATAAATCTGTAGCCATAATCATTATAATTAGAAGAAATTAAATAAATTACACAGACATGAAATGTTTTATTCTGCGTGTAATGGATCTATATAATGTGTTACTTCCACTTTTTGAATAAAATTACTGACATAAATAAACTTTTCTATGATATTCTAATGTATTAAGATGCACCTGTATGTCTAAACAGTAAATCTGTAGATGTAACATATTATATAACAAGCTACCATCATTGTAAATAATAAAAAGCTTTAATTAATTCCAGTAAGCATCCATAAAAACTATAACTTACCCTTTCTCTTCCTTTTGACAATAAGTTTACTTCAAACTTCCTTAACCTTGTTTGGATTGAGAGTATTTATAGATTCAACCAAACCTTTGTCCAATCCACAAGGGGAAACAGAGTCCTGAAGACTTGAGTCTATTATTAGAGTGAAGTACCCCTTTTATATTTCTGTTGATACAAGATTTATAACAGAGACTCACTCTTTTGTTCTGTAATTTTTTTGTTCTGTTTGGATTCACCGCTCGTGTTCTCGTTTCCCGCCCCTCTGGTCACTTCTCACCCTTCCCTTGTCGTGCTCCTTTGACCCCCCTCTGAACCCACAACCCCGCTGGTGGAGCTGCTGCCACACTGGAGGAAACTCCACCTCCACCTTGTCATAATGAGACCTACTTCCTGTCACCCTCCGGGGACAGGGGGCCTGTGCGGGTGACCTCTCATGAGGCTCGGGGATAATTGGGTAGTTTAAACAATCCAGTGAGAATAAGACACACTGAAGGCCTACACCCATATTTAGCAGCGCTGCACATGCCGCTGAGTGATTGCACTGGGAGAGAGAAGCTTGCTGTTTTTGATCTAATTTCTCGCCTGTCTCCTATCTGGGTTAGAGGCGGGCTGTTATTGGAGCGGCCACCTGTGGCACCAGGAGAAGGTGGGCTATAATGGATGGCTGGGGGTTCCGACATGACAGCCGTGATGCCAAGCCTGTTAACTAATCTGGATCATTAGGACCGGGGCTGTGTACGTCTAAAGGAAATAGTGGCTCTAATGTGTTTGAGATGAGAGGAGATGGACTGCCCCGCAGTGCCCCGAGTCTGTGTCATATGGAAGCCTGTATGTTTATTCCTGACCGGGGCGAGCAGCTGATCGCTAACAGCCAAATTAGCTTGAGGACAGACTGACTCTGGGTCGGGGTCAGTGTGAGAGAGGCAGTTGAGTTTTTGGATGATTGCCTTCCTCACCAAACCCCAACTTTGACTTTAGCTGATTCATCTTTGCCCGTTTATTCTTGTAAGCCGGCTGCAACACTGCAGTTCAGTCAGAAACACTTACATCAACAAATAACAATTTATAGCAAATGGTTATATAATTAGATTTGGCAAAAAAAGGCTATATTTGAATTCCCCCTTAATAAACATACAAAACAGCAGTGGTGGAAAAAGTATTCAGGTCCCTTACTTCAGTAAAAGTAAAGGTCCTGCATGCAAAACTTACTTCAGTGAAAGAACAAAAGTATCAGCATCAAAATGTAAATGAAAAACAATCTAATCTTTTGAATGAAAAAGAACACATATAAAGTGGGGATTTCAAAATAAAGGCATGTCTTAAAGCTATGTATCCACATTTTCACTTTGCAAAAAATGATATTTGCTTGATTATGATTTTTGTTATTATTAATGAAACCATGGAAAATGTCTAGATATCAGCTCTTACATTAAACTCTTATCAGCTATTTGTGTTGTTATCATTATATTTGTCCTAACAAATGTACCTTTAGTTGTACCAGGCATTGAAATGAACAAGAAATTGAAGAAAACAATGGTCTAATATTTTTTTCCATGACTGTATATCAAGACAAAGCTAACAATGATGCTTTTAATCACCAGGGAGGGATACTTAGTGTAAAGATTCATGGTTAAAGATCTGTGTGAGCTTTCCTATGTCCTCCAAAGTTAGAAGTGCACTGTAAAAACGTCCCGTTGTTTTTACAGAAAAAAAAATGGCAGCTGTGGTTTCCAGAATATTTCCATAAAAAATACAGTACATATGTCAACATCTTCACAGAACAACTTGTAAATTTTACATCCTAAAATTGTAGTAATTAAAAAAATAAAATAAAATTTTAAAGTTGTAGATTATACTGTCCTTTACTGCTAATTTAACAGGATGATGCTACTTTTATACTATTTTTTAATTCAAAATGTACATGCAGATTTTGCTTATTGTGCATTGAATACCAGTAAATTAACATTCAGTTATTATTCATTGTACACTGAATACCAGTAAAATTTACAAGTTGTTCTATAAAGATTTTGACATATGTACTGTATTTTTTACGGAAATATTCTGGTAACCACAGCTGCCAGTTTTTTCCTGTAAAAATAACGGGACATTTTTACAGTGTGTATCAGCGTATAGCACGCAGAATGCCAGCATGATTGTAGATGTACTAAGGAAGGGACGTTAAACACTGTCCTGATAACACCTTTTGTGTGGAGCTGGAGCCTGAATACTGAACAAGCTCTGTCCTCTTGTGTTCTTAGGATGTCACAGGTAAACATGACAAGGCCTTTAAAGAGTTACGTAAATGTCCTCGAATCCTTCTGGCATTTTGTCTCTGGAGGAGGAATTTGATTGCCTCTGCAGAGCAGCTGGTGTGAGTGAAAAGTTCAAACATGCACACACACACACACACACACACACACACACACACACACACACACAAGCTGTGAATTCATTTCTTAAAATGTGTGCTCCTGCTGCTTGTTTGTTATCTGTTTATGTCCCAATAACTTTGGTATCCATCCTGCTTTTTTAAAAGCATTTGTAACTTAATTTTGACTTGAAATTCCAATCTCACTAATGGAGAGTGACATAAGGCTTGTCTTTAAGTTTGACATTTTGGGAGATAAGCTAATTTGATCGCTGTCCAACACATTCTTCCAGTATAGTTTGAATGCATTACGTGCTTCTCAAACTGTCACAAAGGTTTTCGTAGAATTTTCTACGAAAACCTTTGCAGAGCAATTTATGTGAGCGTTGTTTTTGCTGACTCGTGACCACAACGCATTGTTAACACATGCTGATTGCTGTTGTACACTACGCCACAATTGCGGTTATATAATTTTTGCAGTGACTCCGAAACCACATGAATGCAGGGTGTTTCTTGGCTGGCAGCAGTGACTTCCTGGAGTCTTGTCATCACTGAACCGTGCCAACAGATACAGTCATGGAAAAAATGATTAGACCCTTGGTTTTTTTTTCAATTTCTTGTTCATTTTAATGACTGGTTTGGACAAATATAATGATAACAACAAAAATATCTCATAAGAGTTTAATTTAAGAGCTGATATCTATACATTTTCCATGTTTTTCTTGATAATAACTGAAACCATAATGAAGAAAACCATGGATAATGTCTAGATATCAGCTCTTAAAATAAACTCTGAGCTAGTTTTGTTGTTATCATTATATTTGTTCAAACAAATGTACTTTTAGTTGTACCAGGCATTAAAATGAACAAGAAAGCAAGGAGAAAACAAGGGTGGTCTAATAATTTTTTCCATGACTGTATACTAAAAGAGCTTATTTTGCTGTTACCACAACATCAAACTTTGTCCTTTGATACCTGATGTAAACTCTTGTAGCTAGCTCACTGTTATGGCCTTAAACCCAAAACTATGCAGAAAAATGTCTACTGTTGAACAATTATCATATTTATTTACAGGCAAAGGAATAAACAGAAATAAACCAACTAAGTAACACAGAAAAAGGAAGCAGCTAAATCATTAGGGTCTCCAAGGCCAAAATAACAAACAAAGTCAATCACTATTGATAATTATTGATATCACCTATCAACCCAATCGATTAAATAAAATGTTGGCCCTGTAAAGTTAAGTTTTTTGTAAACTACGGACACATTTAAACCTTTAACTTTCAGTGTTGAGTAGGGATGGGAATAATTAATCAATGATTGATTAATGGTTGTTAAGAATTTGGTCGATCATGTGGAATTTTTAATTTATCTGTGTATTTTTTATTTTTTTTTTATCTCTGACTGTGTATCAGTATCACTGAACTGAAACACGGCCGAGCGATCAGTTCTGAGGCCGTACGTCAATAAGACAATGAGCTGAGAATTAAGTTGGATAAAGCTACAGTTTGCAAACTGAAAGTTTCAATAACAATTATAAAACACACAGAAATACAAGAGTATTAATTTGAGCAAAACTTGCTTACTGTATCAAACCTTGCTAGCATGAATTACTGAGTTTAATCATTTAAATATGAAGATTACTGTGAAAACTACAGAACATCATGCCTCTTTGGGGCTAAAACGTAAAACATTGAACTCCTTGACTTTCTCTTTACAGTTTAATCTCATTTGAGTTAGTTTAATGATTGACAGGATCAAGTCTCTTTTCGTCCTTTCAAAATAAAAGCGTCAAAACAGGCTTTTGCATAGTACTGTATAGATATCTTTTATTTTGCCCATGTCTGCATGCAGCAATTAATTGATTAATTGATCGTTAACGTTATAGATAATCAAGAAGGCAGGTTTCTTCAAAATGCCCATCCCTAGTGTTGATTGCATTTTAAAATGTTCCTATGTTTTTCGATGCTACATTAAGAAGTTTTTATCAGTATATGTTTTATGTTGTGATCTGACTTGTGACTTGATTTGCCTTATCTAAGGACTCGACTCAACATAAACTGTGACTTGACTTGCCCAATCAAAGTGACTTGGGACTTGAACGAAGCGACTTGAGTCACATGTCTGCTTGGCCCTCACTGCTATACAAGCACAAACTGTTATTTTTACACTTTTGTATCATTTAAACATCCGAGATGTATGATGTAGTCTTATTCTGAGCTAAGCTAACCATCTCCTGGTTGAAGCTTCACATTTATTTCATAGATATGAGAGTGACATCTTGGCGAGACAACGAATTAGCCAGCTTTCCAAAATGTTGAACCATACTTCAGAGGTCAGTTAGTACTTTTGTTTTTCTTTATTAAAATTTTACCAGCCAAGCCAAATGTTATTTAGTCAGCTTCACTCCTACAGTGTGTTGATTCTTTCTGCAGCTACAGCATAAACACAGCTCCAGAAGAAACGGGTGACTCTTACACCACAAGTGGGCCGCCACTGGCTCCGTCTTTTGTTTTTCCAAACAAATGTCAGTCAGAGTTTAGTTTGTGTATTATGCTTCCTCCTCTCCGGTGGAAAAACATCCCAAAGCTTGTAACAAGCAGAGATCAAATGAGAAATATCCCTGGGATACAGTGCCATCAGCCGCTTCTCTCTTCACTGCTCATCTGTGACACAGGAGGCCGGCTTGTTACGCTGCCATTTCTTGTAGGAGGCTGTCAGGGGCTGAGAGACGGCTGAAAGCTGGTATAGAATCATAAACCCTCCATTAGTCCCTGTTGTGTGTCTCCACGCTGCAGAGCCGGCTGCCCACGCCAGGTGAACCTACCAACCTGTACGCCTGGAGGACAGCGCTGTCTCTTCTTCCTCATGCCACCCTCTCTCTTCTCTCCTCTCCTCTTTTCATCCTTTGTCTCTGTTCTGTCCTGCTCTCCAGCTCTTCTGACTCAAACAAGTGCAGCTACAAACATCAAGGTTTTACAGTAAGACATGGGGAAACATTCACCTCACTGCCTGGGTCTTATTTCTACACTAAGCCTTCACATGTGTCTCCAGTTATTGACAGACTAACAGATTTCATTCAGTTATTTATTGGTTAAAATGTTTATGGCGGAAGGGGGATCTGTAGCGTTACACTGATCGTCACACTGTTAAAGTCATTTTTTGTCAAAATTGTTTTTTTTGCCTAAACCATCTCATGGTAAATGGGATGCACTTATTATCCAAAGCGCTACTCATTCAATTCATTCAATACTGGTGGCCGAGGCTACCAGGGCACACTGGTGCCACCTGCCACCATTGGAAGTTCATTCACACACCGATGAACGCAGCTTCGGGAGCTATTTGGGGTTAAGTATTTTTTGCTCATGTAGCTGCCATGGTCGGGGATCGAACCACCAACCTTCCGGTTACTGGACAAAAGCTCTACCAACCACAGCCACCCCATGGTAAAATCGTCAAAATAAAATGTGACTTAGGCATTTTTTTTAAACCTGCTTTTGTGACTTAAGCAAGATATGGTAACACTTTATTTTGAAGGTGTCTACATAAGAGTGACATGAGCGTCATAAACTTTGAAGTAAAATTAACGCTCATGATACTTGTCATGTCATGTTTCTGACAGGCTTGTGTGACTCTTATGTAGACACCTTCAAGTGTTACCATATCTTGCTTAAGTCACAAAGGCATGTTCAAAAATAAGTCTAAGTCATTTATTTCTTTTAAGTTACATAATTTCTACACAGTGTTATTACTATGCCAATAGCCATCCTTTGTTACATCCTTTTTTAGTGAAATGATCAATAAATGTCATACGTTACACTAGATAATGTCTCATTTGTATATTAAAACATACAATTTCTGGAAACTTATATGTAATGCAAAAATTGTATTCCTTATGTAACTAATCAACTAGGTTTCATGGTGATATATTATATTCTCCTGTAGTGTCTATGTAGAACTGAATGGAATTTCAAAGGTCGTTTTAAAAAAACTGTTGTTTTTTTTCTCACTCTGAGCCAAAAATCTCCACTTTAGCTCAGATTTTCCAGTTTGATTCCTATCTATATTCTGAAGCTTCTTGCAGAGAGGATTGTTCATACATCATTCATAACTTGATTTATAGAACATTTTATTTTGAAATACATGTCAAAAATAGATTTCTTTTTTGATGGCTGTTGACAGTATTTTCTGATTGAAGGACTGATAAAAAGTTACATTCGAAATTCCCTCTGTAAAAACTTTTGACTCTTTATATGTAAACAAGATTTTTAAACGGGACTCTATCCAACGTCCAGACTTCTGGCATATTCTAACAAACTTGTCGTACAAAAAAATCTGTTTAAATAGGTAATCCACTTGGGAAGTTGCACATTGTAGTTAACCCTATTCACTTTTTTCCTCCCCTTGATTTGGGACTTTTACTTATAATGAAGCATTATTACATTATTTTTAGTACTTACTTCAGGGATCTGGATACTTCCTCCACCACATACAGTAACTTTCATAGGCTATATACACATAAGTTGCACACATCACTATTCTGCTAGAGATCTGCCTCCTGCAGGGATAAAAGCCTGTTCAGCTGAGCCCAGGGGGTTGGCTGGATCCTCCTCACCTCACAGATCTGCACACTGGGGTTTATTAAGATGATAGATAAGACAGAGACACAGAGAGAGGCGGGGATTGTGGGTAATAAGAAGCAGAGAGGACATTATGCGGTAGAGAATCCCAGCCTCTGCTGTTACACCATTGGGATTTAAAGCCGAACAAATGCACATGTGCATAAAACACTGTAGTTATTGTGCAAGCTTTGGATCTGAATATGTTAATAAGCTGTGCACATCATCAGTGACCTTGCTTTGGTCTCTTAAATGTGTGTTTCATAGAAGAAAAAAAAAAGGGAGCCCATGCCAGAGTGAGTAAGTGTGTCACTCTCTGCCTGTATCGACTTATTTTAGATCAGGTGCTCGTGGTTTAAATTAAAAAGGCCAAACACGTGCACAGGGGCATGCACATGGAGCCGACAGACTGCATACATATCCACTTCATATATATATAATACATATATGTACTTATACACTTTGATACTGAATTTAAACTGATGAAACTTGACAAAATGTTAAGCGTGCTGCAACTCGTGTCTCATTTGTTCCACATCCACTTGCCCTGGATTCAGGTCACACTTTGATGCACAGCAATGTGCTGCAGCGGTCTACTTGTAACTCTATCATTAACTCGCAGCCCTGCTGCACAATGTGATCTTCTTAAGTGTTCACTGTACTAGAACTCGTTCGGGCTGGATGTGTACGGTCCAGTGGAGTCATGGCTGCGAAAGATGATATTTTAATTCCCTCATTTTTATAGAGCCCTCCTGGCTTGGTATCCTTTCTCACCATATGACCTTGACAGACAAAGAAGCCTCAGCATAAATGAATAGGGGCTGGTTAATAGTTAATTGCCATCTCTATTATTACTTGACCTTGGAGCAGCAGAGCCTGTATGCATGCAGGTTCTTTGTGCAAGTTTATGTGTGTGTGCTAGTCCACAGAATTTGTTTTTTTTGCTAGGAAGGAAATCTTTTTGTTTACAGATGACCAAAGGAAAATGGCTTAAATTATTGTTCCTTTAATAGCTGGAAATTATTGGAAATTTCAGTGTCAGCAGGAACGACTCTGGAAAACAGACCATTAAAAACTGAGAGGGAGAAAAACACTGGATGATGACTTCTTTGGGATTTCCCTTTTCCAGATTGTCACCTTACTGCAGAGAGAGCTAGGAAGGCAGATATATATATATAGAGAGAGAGTAATGAAGTAGATACACTGCAGCAAGCAGCTTTCTGACTATCTGTCAGAGGCAGCTGGTTCGTCATTGCATTTAAGAGTTGGATGTCTCAGCCACCTGTGAGAGAGCCTGCACATAAAACCAACAATTTTTTTTCCATTACACATGCTGTAATGGAGTCCAGGAATAAGTAGTGCAGATGGGGGACTTCCTTTTGACGCATCTTTATGGTGATCTTTCTTTTAACACATCTTTCAAGTTATCAATTCCCACGAGATGTGCTTTATCATTATCACATCAAATGGGCTCCAGCCTGTTTTCATCAAGAGCTTATATGCAGGACTTTTATGCCTGATTGCAGAGGTGGCCTTGTGCCAAGAATAAGACAACTTTACATCAATAGCTCTGCCTCGTCTGATGACTAATCATATAATGAAACTCTTCTTATCTCCTATCAAATGCTGATTGAAAACAGAAGCGCAACAGAACTACAGAGCAGGAGTTTGAACAATGAGCTTGAACACACTTTTCTGGAAGTGTTTCAGAATAGGGCTAAAAGACTCAATCTAAAAATTGTCACCTAATAATATAGGATTTGATTTGATTTTTCTGAATGCTACTGCTTAGATCAGGGGTTCAAACCTTTATGGTCTGGGTGCCCCCACAGCCCTGACAGATGAACTCATGGACTTCATTGATACCCAATGTATGTTCCAAAATATATAACAACATTTGTTATATAAAAGTGGATATTGTCCATTTTTTTTAATACAGTTGAACTGTCAATAATTAGGTTGGTTTGGGCAGCAACTGCACTCCAGAGTGAAACTGAAATGTTTCAATTGTTTTCTCCATTGCTTTAAGCTATTTCAAAAGTAAACATTCATTTAAGTTAACTGTTTCAACTGTTCACATCACTTTAGCTAACTACATCGCCAATTTGTCGATTGCCTCTTCTAGTTTAACCATTTATCCATTACTTTTAGCTAACCCCATCAACCGTTTAAGCTAGCTTAACTGTTCCCCAAGTCGGACACTGTTCGGCTAAGATTCTATCAAAATTTCACATTAACTACTAATATAAATGATCATGTTATGCTTCCAATTAATTAAATGGTGTGAAACTAAAGTCCAACTTCTTATCTTTCAAACTGTATATTGTTTTAACCCAGTATGTTAGCGTCAGGTTTACCAGAGTTGGCTAAAGGACGTTAACGCCGGTAAATTAGCCGTGCGCTAACTGTATCCCAAATCGGACACTTGGATCTCCTTGCTGTAAAACAATGGAGGCTGCTGAGTTTTTCTGGGGAAATTGGATGTTTCTGGGTAAGCAAAATAAATAACACCGTTATCAACCATCGTTACCTGGGCCGGACCGTATTTCTGTCCTTCACAATAAAATACAGTAGGCTACAGTAAAAATACAGATTGTCGCCTGAGTGTCGCCCAAACGTTCTTACTGCTTTCTCTCATCAGAATTACTTTCATATGTAAATCTCCATGTACATAAATTAAATTTCACATGTAGCTTGTTAAATATGTATATATCATATATATTTCACTGGTGGTGGTGATCTTATTCGAAAAATGACCGTGAATTGGTTGCTTCTTTTGAACCATTTAGGTCAACAGCCATAATGCATTACCAACATTAGCAGTGTGTGTGAGGCACAGAAAACCGCCCTGATCTCTATTATATCAGCCTCGTTTGCATGCAGTGTCCATTCCTGCTTGCCATAATTTGTTAGGCAAATATTGCACATGCTTCAGGTTAACCGACCTTCACCTATTGTTCTACAGGCCACAACTGTCCTGGCCTGTTGATGTCATGAAAAGGTGTTTTTATCCTTTATCTCAAAAATATTTACTCGTCTTAAAATGCCTGAAAGATGTAGTCTACTTCAGCAATGTAATACAGAGTACGTCACGATCTGACTTGCATCCTTGGGAGTTCGAACTTGGCAAGTTCACTCAGAAGGACATGAGGACGCAGTACACTCAATTTGCAACTGGGACAGCAGCATTCTGAGCTGACGTCTCCGGCTCTATTATTATACATAGTGATGCAAAGTAATGTACTACTAAGACTCAACTTAAGTACAATTGTGACATACTTGGACTTGGACTTGGACTATACTTCTACTCCACTACAGTTTAGAAGAAAATATTCCCCACTGCATGTTTGTCACACTTATAGTCACTAGTTAGTTTTTACATTAAAAAATATGTTTATATAGTAAAATGTGGTAGTTGACAAGTAATCTATCTTTACTATACAAAGTATCTAAAAGTATCTCCACGTTGACCAAATACAACATTAAAACGCTTGCACATTATTTTTAGTGATAAGAAAATTAATAATATAATATTCTATGATATCACACTTTAAACGGAACCATTCTGTATAATGAGTACTTTTATTGATGATAATACTTCTATACTTTTCTTTTACTTAGGTAACATTTTAAATTCAAGACTTTTGCTTGTAACGTATTTTCAGTAGAGTATCTCAATTACATTTTGAAGGAAGCTTGTTTTGGATTACATTTTTTTTTTTGACCTATCATAAATATGTTTTCAAATCAAAGTCCTCGTAAGTCCACACAGTGAGAAGGTATGATTTTTAATACTGTCAAAAATACAGATGCTGCTCTTTCAGTATATGTATTAAACTAAGTGTAGTGCACTGCACCTGCCACCAGAGGTCAGCCTTCAAGAAACTTTGCTGAGATACATGGCAACTTACACGACTAATAAAACTAGAATTACAATGTCCCCATTTGGGAGTTTTTTTGGGTTTATCTTGAAGATAAAGGTGAGTCAATCAACACAGACCAAGCTCTTTTGAGGCAATTTTAGTCATTTTATATTGCAAGTTTAATGGATTGCCTGTTCAGACAGCTGAACAGCTGGCACAGCAAAGAGACAGCTGGGGGAAACACAGCAGGATTTTGTTTTACATCATACTCTGTGATTTATTTCGTCCAACCCAGAGTTGGTGGTTGTTGGAAAAGTTGGTGAATTTTATGTAAATTCTGTTCTGTTTGTCATAGATGAGTTAACAACGCAATGAAGCTAGTCTGGTCTCGGTGGAAGAGACAAACTAGAAATCAGACATTTCAAAGAGTTAACCATGTGTTTAAAACTGTGAGTATAATCCAGGAAAATATACGCTTCGAAGGAAATTGAGAAGGCAGTTTCGTTGAAAGGGGACATCAATTTTAGGGTTGCAGACTTGTCAAAGCACAGCCATAGGGAGATCAAGACAAAGACATTGGTAAGTCATTAGATGGTTTAATCTTAATGCCTTTTTACCTAAAACAAATAATTATTCACAGTAATCAACCAATTTTCAAACCACCATTTGATTTGCATAACAAATAGGAAAAGAAATCTCACTGCACTGACAGATGTTTGTAGAGTTGATGTGTTTGACAGCAAAAGACTCACAATCGGCGCTGCAATCGGACGTTGGACACATTGGTGTCATCTCCATCACGTCTCGTGTCGTGTTGTGCTGCATTTGCTGTCCTGAGCTGGTCTTCGCATCTAGGCCATGTAGGCACGCTGCCTTCTGCTGCATGTGTCTGAAACTGAGCTCTGTGCCTGGAAGAGAGCAGTATAATCAGGGCAGTGTTTTATTTAAAGACTGTAACGTGGGCAGCAGCAATTCTCAGGGGCTTCGATGCTTCACAGCACAGCTCTCATAGAGGTGATCAGACCTCCTACTAACTTTTAACACCTCAGCCCTTCTCTCAACCAACTTCGAATCTGGTGCAGTCTGGAGCCGGACAGCTGCTTTCTGCAGAGTGCGTGATGGTTTCCGTGAAGCATTGTGACTGACGGAGAGATTGGAAAGAGATGGGAGGTATTTCAGGCAATAGTGGAAGAGAGAGTAGACATCTGTTTTGCATACAAGTTCATCCATCACATGTGATTGTATGCACCGGGTCAATGACTTTGTTTGTTTCATTAGTACTCTAAACATGTGGGCGGACTGTATATCGTGCACAGTGGCAGTGTGTGTGCTGATGAGCCTGTGAAAACATGACTGGTAAATTATAAAGCATGATTATTATTTTTTTGTGAGGTTGCAGCGCTGTCAAGTCACTTTGTGAGCTTTTTATGTGCTTCAGTAGGCGACAGAGGCCCAGATACTGCAACGACAACTATTAGCACAACAGCTGCAACACCACAGAGGTCAAACAGCCTTGGAAGCTCACCAAGGAAGGAAAATACGTAATGGGAAGTGGCGAGTCTTTACAAATTGTGTGTGTAGCCAAGGATGTTGACCTCTTTTACTGGCACAGCTTTCACAAGACTGAAGACTTCTGTTACTGGAAGGACGTAGATGCAAATGAAAAATGTAGCTCAGTATGGTTACATCACTGCAGAAGGGCCAGGAAAACACTGTCTTAGAGCTCCTGAATACTTGGTTTCAAAGTTATTTAAAGAAATAATTGTGACTAAAAAAGGCAAAAATGAAAGAACCTTAGTTTTTGTTTATCTAGAGTTGACGACTAGCAAGACACTCAATAAAGTACAGACCTTCTCCAGTGGTTCACTCAGATGGTCCTCAGATATTTCCTGAGTTGATAAGTCATTTTCCTGACTTCAGTGTGTTTGTGAGCTTTTAATTGTAATCTGGAAACAACACGGGCGTTAACTCTATGGTGTCTTGGGCTATTTTGTCCATTTTTGAATCATTTTTATGTCTTTTCATGTCTTTGTAAGTCATTTAGTCTCTTTTTTTGTGTGTCTTTTTTTGGTAATTTTGTTTCTGTTGTGTCTTTTTTAGTTATTTTGTGTATTTTTTTTGTCATTTTGTGTCTTTTTTGGTCAGTTGTGTCTTTTTTGGTCATTTTGTGTCTGTTGTTTTGTCTTTTTTAGTTATTTTGTGTCTTTTTTGGTCATTTTGTGTCTTTTTTTGTCATTTTGTGTCTTCTGTGGGTTTTTTTTTGTTTATTCTGTCTTCTCATTTTGTGTCTTTTTTGGTCATTTTGTGTTTTTTTTTTTTTTTTTTGTCATTTTGTGGGGTTTCTTTTAGTCATTTTGTGTCTTTTTTTGGTCTGCTTTGTTTTTACGTCTGGATGTGATAAAGAATCCATGCTTTGGCGCTTTTGGAGACTCCAGAGGGTTAAAAAGAAGATGTGTTGTATTTCATTGCTCAAAGTGTTTAGCTTTTCCCAGTATTTGTGTAACCACAAAGAGCAAAGGTAGTGGATCAGAGATGAAGGAAGGAAGTGGAAAAAACTGCAGTTCCTCGAGTTGACCACTTGCGGCTGGCTCCAAAAGCAAGTCAATCCCCATAGACTGCCATGTTAAAATGTTGTACTTTACATCAGAAATAAACATGTTTACAGCCTGGTACAAAAAAGGTTTTGGTCTCTTCATGACAACTCTGCATGGGTGAATTTTTATATAACGCACCTGCTCAAATTATATTAAGGCCTTAAGTTATGTATAATTAATATTATTTGGCCTGCCTCAGTTTAACCTATACTCTCCAGCCCATTTTTTAATTAGCTATGAGTTGGGAGGAGTCAGGCCCTGCCAAGGTAGCTACTGAGCAACAGCACCAAGTTTTGCAACGGCTCTTCAGAAACCTTGTGACGTAACAGAGACTACGTCCACATTTTATACACATTTTTTTGAAAATTCCAACACCGGATCCTCTCAAATCTGAAAGGTTCCTCCTCGACCCTTCTACTAAGTTGGATGACAATCAGGCCATTAGTTTTCCTGTAATCCTGCCGACAGACAGACATAACCTCCACAGCAGAGGTAAAGGGGGGAAATCAGCTAATGTGCTTTTTTCTGGACTATGTAGGAGCGCTTTAATCAGCAATGATTGGCAACATAAAGTAACATCTGTCTTCAGATTTTATGTTGAATTATTCTAGTCTTGACTGGTGTACAGGAATATGTATGTGACATTGTGTTTTAAAAGGAGCTTCACCAGTGAGAAGAAAATAAAGAAACACAGAAATCTCTGATGTGAAATAATCAAAACTATAAATATTCATGTAAAACCGCAACACTAAGAGTAGGAAGGCGATTTAGAAAATGGGTTTTCGGGGCTTTTCAAGTGTTCACACAGTGTGTAGTTCCACATATATGAAAGACATCCACACAAATAGCTCCCTTGCATGAATGCCAGATATGTAAAGGTGTCGGAGGACTTTAGTTTGCAGGATCACACATCCATAGAGCCGTTGACCACAGAGGTTAAAACCAGAGTTGCAGGGAAATGTGAGCGAATTTGAGGATGCTTTTTATCTGGTTACACAACATTTCACTAAGAATATTTTAAAGTCTTATTGTTTCGGTGTTACATAAGTTGTCAAGCTGGGCCTACGCCTCGTTGACAACCCCACTGTAAACAAGCAGCAGCACTGTAAAGCATAAATAGAGTGAAAATATTAACTTATTAGAGCTTATTCATGCTTTTCAACAATTTTCGAGCGAGTGGAGGGTGAACCTGCCTTGGACTCCAGATGACTGTCAGGTCTGCTGATGAGTAATTTTTCCCCTAATGAGGCACACCACTGCTTCCTGAGCTACTTCCCATCTGGAGAAATAAACCTGCTGGTGTTCTGCTTGTTACCGCTGTCATCAGCGACGTGCTGGCCTTGCATTGCCAGACCGATCTCCACACTGCGTCTGCACTGATTTTATAAAGCAGATTTTACCAGTGAGCTGAAGAGCAGCATCCAACACATCTATTCTGGGTCATTAGAAAGGATTTTTTCCAGTGCATTCATGTAAATGAAATATTCTGTTTGTATAAATAGCGACAGAACGCATTTAAGCCCCGCCCCCTCAGAGGTGAAAACAAATGATCAATCTCCATTGACTTTGTATTGAAAGATGGTGCCTCCTTGACAAATTGGTGTGCAAAAAAAACGAAAAATGGTCAACGGTCTGGTAGAATATACTACCAACAGGTTGTATATAAAAAAAATCGATGGCCCATCAGCTCCCTAAAAGTGAAGCCAAAGCATCTTGATCACCCCCTTGTCGCTGGTTGCTGTATATATCATAAACCCCATCTCAAAGTACATATCAAATCATTTTTTTCCCCAAAGAGCATTTACGTGGCTGTCATGGCTGGTAAAATTATTATTTCACATACAACTTGTGTGCGTTTTACCTGAATCTATGTATGCAATCCTGTATATAAATAGGAATATTAGTGGAATATTAATTTTCCTTGTTAACATTTTAGTCACAATCTTTTTCAGAATAAGGGCAAAAATGAGGTAGTTCATGCATTTAAACCTAGACAGTGTTATTCTGCACCTGTTGATGATAATATTAATGATCTCATAACAATAACCATTATTACAATAATCAAACTCTTCTGCAGCTCTGTTTGATATTAATCCTCTCCTCCACGCTGCTCCTCTGATGATTATAAAAGGCTTGAGTTCAGTGTGCTGTAGATGCATCTGCACACCACCAACAACAGGAGAAAACGTATGCTACTTATTTAAATTGCCGTTTGAGCTGCAGGGCATGGTTTTAAATTAAATACATCTTTTTTTCTTTCTTTCCATAATGTGTTTTTTTTTCTTTCCACATTTGGTGAACTGAAGCTTCCCTTTGGTTTCTGTGTTTTGCACATTTTCCCTGCACTGCAGTAAAAACTGTTGTTTTGCTCTAATTATTCTTGACACAGAAAAGTAAACAACATGAATTCAGAAACACATGCAAAACTCTATGTGGAGGAACCACCATGTTAAGAATCAGTTTACCTGTTTTCTCTCCGTCTGTCCATTCAGACTGAAGATCAGCAATAATAATACAGGGCTTACCTTGTTCTCATAGGAGCCCTTGTGTGTGTGTGTGTGTGTGTGTGTGTGGCTTTATCTCAGCAGCAGATCCTCGGCTCTTCTGTCAGCAAAGACAACAGGAAATGTTGTGTCCTAATTTAACCCTCCTGTTATGGTGTGTCATGTAAAACCATTGTATGTTATGTAGGTCTTTCCAATGTACATAAAAAAAGTTTTAACCTGCATTTTTCATGAAACACAAGTGAATAAGAATTATTATATATAAATAGAGAGGTAAATCATTAAATATAAACAATGATTGTTAGGATTTTTTAGTTTCTGACACTGGATAATTAAACATGCATTATTGTTGTTCCTGAGAAACAAACATAACAGGAGCGTTAAGTCTCCCGCCACTCTGGCATGTGTTTTGCTTATTGTTAATACACTTGGATGTGTTACTGTGCAGAGTTTGACACTAGAAGGTTGTTTTCCACATTCATCTACTGAGGGAATGATGTAAGTATTAACAGTATTAAGTATTAACACTTAAGTACAAGCAGGATGGACTTCACAGTGAAGCAGGTGCTGGACTCAAGACTAACTTTTGAAACAAAAAAATATTGGCTAATTTTAGGGATTTTTAAAATCAAACTTTTAGTGGAAAACCGCAAATAATTATTCAAAAGCAGAGTATTTTAGTGTGCACAGTAAAGCATGTGTGGAAAGGATCTTTGTAGGGGGATAATTCACCAAGTTTTGAAAATAGCAAACAAACAGTTTAGAGTCTACAAGAACAAGACAGACAAGTCCAACTGTATGAAGTGTTGCCTGACCTTTGTCTTTCAGCAGTGTGAACACACACAGCAGGACGTGTTTATTGAATGTTTTTTAAATTCTGCTACTCAGCCCATTTTGTCAACATCATGATGATGAGTGACCTTTGGTGGACAGTGAGATGGCTCTCATACAATCTACAATGGACACTGAGGGGCGAATTCACAAAGTCCACTTTCACACAGTGAGCATATGTGAGTGCATCACTTGCAACCACTATCTTCCCCTTTATAAGGTCAGATTCAAAAAGATATTACGCTAATTATATCACAGTGCAAACAGAGATATAAAAGTAATAATACAAAATTAATACAAAATTTGGAAGCTGATAGCAGTTGTCCAAGCGGCATATTATAAATGTGATGTTAAAGTGTGGGCTATGAGGGATGAAGCACTGAATAACTCACAATCTGATGCATACTAAATTTAATAAATTGCAAAAATACAGTAAGTGTGTCTTCAAAGATAAGAGAGACCCTGTGTATATTGGTAGGTATGCACAAGGCACCACAGCAGGTCTCCATTGACTATTTAAATCTTAAATCTCCAGAATATTAATTACTGTTCTGTGTTCGTCTACAAATCCAAAAGATTACAAACACAGGCCACTTTCACATAGTGAACGTATGTGAGTTTAACCTGGCTAACGCCAGACTATATCACAAATGAGATGGAGACCACCTATTTATATTTCCGTAGAGGAGGCGTGGTTTACAATCGTCCTGAGCCGTTTATTGGGCGCTACGAATGTCTATCATAAGCGTCTGTAGGTAGCTCCTAGCCAATCGTATCAGTTATACCAGATGACGAATGTAGACTGACAGAAGAAAGAAGACGACTGATGTTAACACGATGGTGCTGAACAATTATTGCTTGTGCAAGATATATATGAAGGAAGAAGGACACTCCACATATGCAAACTCTTCAGAAATATATATTTTTCCAAAAAAAAACAACAAGCATATCAGAGAGGTTAGCATTAGGAGTGATCGTCGCCCAAGAGTCGGGGTAAGGGTTGGATTCCACAACGACCAGGGTCTCGCTAAACCCCATCAGCTTAGCCACTAACGGGGCTAGTTGGTAGATTAGGCTTTTGCCAAATCCTGTTGGAAGCAAGGCTAAAACGTTAAAGGATAAAGGAGTGTAAAGCTAAACTTTGTTCTTCTTTTAAAATAAACTTTCGCTCTAAACTATCTAGAACACTGTCTACAGCTAGATCCAAAGAGAGTTTTGCGTCTGCTGCAGCCATGTTGGCGAAGTAAACTACAAGCTTCCGTCTGTTGAATAGTCTTGCCGTCCCTCCCCGTTCTGGGATTGGAAACTAAAGGCAGTGCTAAGAATCGGCCATGGACACGGATGGGTATACCCAGGCTAATGTGAGTGCATCAGCTGTGGAAGTCACAAGAGTCTGACTGAGCCAGAAATCTCTTTGTTTATTAACCTTATTCATTTCTCATTTATTTTAAAAAAATGACACGTAGGGGAGCTGAGAGGAGTGTCCTGTCACTGATCCCAAAATAAATAAATAAATTCGTCCTTATAAATGCTTTATTTCCCACCAGCTCTCTGAAAACGGTGATAATGTCGCTCTAACTGTGTGTGGATGGTGTTTGTGAATTGGGCTTTTTTTTGTGCAATGAAGCTAATTTGCATAGCAAGGGGGTGATTTTGCACCAATTTTTGCATGCATATTACTTCATTGTAATACATGCAAATAGAAGCGGGACAGCGAGACTCAATATGCTTTGCAGCAGTTAGAGGTGCAATTCACCTTTTGCAAGTGCTTTGAGAATTACATGTTTGTTTTTGTCTTATTAGTACAAGTTTAGCGCCCGCAAAAGCCTTTCTGAAGCATTCCTTTATGAATTCTGCCCTTGTAATTATTCATTATGCGGCGGAACGTCTCCATCAGTGTTATCTCAATGGAATATAATATTGCTATTAAACAAAATTATGATCATTTTTGTCTTTTGGTAGTCGTTATGCATTTCTGTGGTAGTTTTGCTCCTTTTTGTACTCGTTTCCCATTGCTTGGTAATGGTTTTGTGTCTCTTTTTGGTCGTTTTGTCCCGTTTCATTGTTGTTGTGAGTCTCTTTCTGGCCTGTTTGTGTCTCTTTGCAGCTTCTAGTTGTCTTGTGTCTCTTTATAGTAATGCTGTGTATCTTCCCAGTGGTTTTCCCCTGTCATAGTTATTGCAAGCCTCTTTTATGTCTCTTTGCAGCTAGTTTGAATCTCTTTGTAGTTGTTGTGGTCTCTTTTTACTCGTTTTATGTTTCTTTGTGGTCATTTTGCATCTGTTTGTGTCTCAGGCCCCGTTTACACGAGGACGCTCGCGGGTGACAACGACAAAATATTTTATCGAAAGTGCCTTTCGTTTAGACGGTGACGGCGTTTTGGGGGCTTAAAGACGCAAAAATCTGAAACCACCCTCCAAAGTGGAAAAGTTAAATACGCTCCGCCGTAGCGTGTCCGTCTACACTGCCAAGACGCAAAACTCTGCTCAGATCTGCTCACGTCACGTATGTGTTTACGTCACATACATGCTCCAGTACAGGAAAATAAACAAATGTGGGATTATTTCCATGCGTCGGACCTTCAAGCTGCTCTGGCAGCTCTAATAAACTTACAGGAGTCTTTCCACCAAATGTACAGGATATGTACAGATAGTATTAGTGAACAGAGAAGGATCTGGAATTACCTCTATCACATTTTTGGATGCAGCAATTCGTCAGAGGCGAGCCAGACGGCTGTGAACGAGACCTGGGAGATCTAGTGATGGTGGAGAACTTTGTGGAAGGAGTAGCTGATGAAAATGTGTGGCGTGAAAACTTCTCCATGCCCAAAGATGCTCTTATCGCTTTAAGTGATGCCGCCTGGCTGCATACAATCGAATTTCACACACTTTTGCGTCACCGTGTGCTCGTCTAAACGAGGAATAAAAAGTGAAGACTTGACGCCACTTTTGCGTCTTCTGTTCAGACTGTCCTCGTGTGAACGGGGCCTCAGTATCAGTAATATTTTGCAGGTGAAGGCCAGGGGGCTCTGACACACCTGGGGCCACTAGGCTTGTACCGAGACGGCTGATTCAGTAATCCATCCATGCCCCCTCGGCGCCCCTAATGGGTTCTTATATAACCCATGCAGCAATGCATCATCATTTATTAGATTATCACAGGTTTTGTATATAAAAGCAATCACATAACTGCAGTGGAATTAAAAGTCCAGTATTCCAGTTGAAATGAACTCTACCTGAGTGCAAATAGGAGGCACAACCAGAATAGAGAAGCTTGAAGAAAGCAGAAATCAAGCAGACTTGTTGTGTACAATTTGTGTTGTACATTCCCTCTGGCAATAAAACGTAGAACTCCCAATTTGGGATGTGTATCTACCCAAATTGTTAGCGGAGGATGTCACTGGATTTGATGGAAAACCACTGTGTTTACAGATGTGTTTGCGTATGTGACAGAGGACGAGATAGACAGAGAGCCAGGAGGTGAGCCGTAAAAAACCCAAAATGTTGCCGAGTGCCTCTGTGTTTCCGTGCCGAGTCCCTCCTCCTCCCGTCCGGAGCTCAGAAGCTCCAGCTCAGCTCACAGCTTGTTAAGCTGGACTGTCTGCTCATCTTGTCCCACCCACAGACAAGATGCAGCCTCTCACTGTTCTCATAGCTTGTGTGGTGCTATGCCTGTGTGTGTGTGTGTGTGTACAGTATCAACACACACACACACACACACACACACACACACACACACACACACACACACACAGTTCACATGGGTGCTTCTGTGCTGCTTTTTCTCACATCCCCATTTGTGAATTTCTTTACATAACTGGCGCCTGAATATTCCTCCTCATGCAGACTTTCTCTTGATATATTCTTCGCTGCATAAATCTCAAGTGATGCGTCACCAATGCCATTTATGTCTGATAACAGTAAAATAAACAGCGAGTCTCCCTTGCCGGCTCCTCCAGGAAGCTGAACAGTGAGTGAGCACATGTGCCGTGTTTATTTGAACAACCTTCCTGTCCACTTTGAAGCAAAGTCACGAGGAGAGCTCAGCACTTGAAATACAAACATTATGTTGGCTTTGTTTTCAGAGGACACGAATAGAGAGGGAGATGAAATGAAAAAGGAATGAGGTGACAGGTGGCCTCACCACTGAGACTATAAAAAGAGTGAGACTTCCCAGAGGACCAGCACTCCCTGAGGAATCAACATCCGCCGGTCTAATCTCTGACCTCCATCACAATCACTCCCCCTCTCTGTTTCCTCTCCTCCGTCTCCTCGTACCTGCAGCCAGGAAACATGCAGATTACACACAGATGTCAGATAGAGAGCCCACAGCGAGGCACGCAGAAGAGCCTTCCGATGATGTTGTGACGAGACAAATCATCAGGGTTAATTATCTGTCTGAGTCTGATGGTGTGACAGCTCATTAAAGTGTCACAAAGCTGCCTAATCTGCTCTGTCCCCCCTTTTTTTCTCTGTCAGAATTCACTGTGAGGCCTCTGATGAGTGGAAACGTCCCTGAGAAAGAGCTGAGCAAGACCAGACAGGCAGCACCAAGGAGTGAAGCAGGTACCAACTCTCATTCATGACTGAGCATGTAGTGCTGTCTCTTTAGACAAAACAGAGGAAGGGTTTTTCTGCCATTCAGCTGTTTTTCTATGAAAGCCCATGAGATTAAAAAAAAGATCCTGTATGTCATTATAATTACTTAGTATCTGAAAATAATAATTCAGTACAGCCTGATATCATTAGATGGCTGATGAGCTGTTACTATTCAGAAGTCCTGCGGGCGGGCCGGTGGAATGATACGCTGTAGCAGGCTCAATTTTAGGAGTATATTAAATATGATATCCCATGAAACTAGATGATCTAAGGAGTCGATATAGAGCCCAAGTATGTTACGATACCATATCGGGAAGTTGTTTCAGAGCGGTCATGTGACCTCTGACATCATGCTATCTCAATGAAAATAGGCTCTCTGTGTTCCCATGAGTTTCCTCTTCACATACACGCCGATACATACTTTATGCTGATAACGTGCAATTTGAGGCAAAAACCACATAGTTTTTCTCTTGTAGCACAAATTTGCCATTTCTGCCTACTGTATGTGAATATTTGTGCATACTGAGGTCCCTAAACAGGCTTTGAATGACATAAATTGGGTATCAGTGGAAAGCTGAGACTCTTGTGAATTCAATGAGGCCAGTTTTCTTCATGTGGGATGATGTTGTTCCAAGGGTCTTGGTATATTGATGTATTATTCTGGAGGTTATTTCTGACCATTTTTATCCATTCTTGATTGCATTATTGAGCACCAAATGTGTGTAGCAAATGGTATCAACCCAAAAACTGCTGCAACAACTTATGGGACATAGTTGAACATGGACTGGACTTTAGAAAGCGTACCCTAATGTTTTGACCCTTTATCACCATAATAGGCTTCAATAAATAATTAATTAATTCCGTAAGTCATTTTAATTAGATGTTTTTACCAGAAAAAAATAATCTTCAGGTTCACAGCTTTCAGAAGATGTACACCACTTTTATGTGGCATTTATTGTTGACCTGCTATCTCCCCCTAAACATCCACTGCCCACAATCACCAAAAAGGTATTACAATAAAATAAGAGAATAACAGAACAGAACAATAACAGGATAAATAACATATTATTTTTCCTTGCATGTTATCACTACACATCTGCATTGGATACCGAACCCTTTTGCTTCAGTTTTGGGCATCAGTGATGGTGTGTCACTTTCTGTTACATGCATAGTGGCTTTTCGAAATAAACTTCCATGTTCACAGGAAATGGGTAACTTTCCACACTAAAACCTCTTGACTAATGTTAGGGTAAAACAGCAAGATTTGGCTTAAAAACAAATACTTCTGAACTTAACTACTGGACGTAATTACGGATGTTGACTCCAAATAAGAACTGACTGACTTTTAGTTTGACACGGGACACAAACACCAGTCTGCTAGGTCAAGGTCCGGCGTTTGTTTGACCCATCCATCTCCTCTCAGGCTCTATCTATCTATCTATCTATCTATCTATCTATCTATCTATCTATCTATCTATCTATCTATCCATCCATCCATCCATCCATCCATCCATCCATCCATTTATTTATTTTCATCTGCTTATCCGGGGGCCGGATTTTGCTAGCCAAAACTAACATCCCAGTAAATACTCCAGTTAATGCTAACATGAATTAGCAGCGGCTTCTCTCAGTCAGGTTGAGGTGTAGAGAGGCTGTAGTCAGTGATCAGATCCCTCTCGCTCCTCCACAGTCCAAATATGGGCTGCTCCCCATATCGGAAACAAGATGGCGACACAAGATGGCGACGAGTGTAACGCCGAACTCGATGCCTCAAACGGGCCACAAACCAATGGATGACATCATGGTGACTACGTCCATTATTATACAGTCTATGTTCGAGCCCCTCCTGGTGGACCCAGAGGCGTTCCTCGGCTAGATTCGACACATAATCCCTCCCGTTTGTTGTGGGTCGATCTCTGGGCCTCTTACCAGTTGGACATGCCCTGAACTTCTCTAACGGCAGGCAGTTGCCAGAACAACCTCAGCTGACTCCTTTTAAAGGAGCAGCAGCTCTTCTCCGAGCTCCCTCCGGATGTCTGAGCCCCTCTTACTGTCTCTAAGGCTGAGCTCAGCCACCCTACGAAGGATCTTTCATCTTTCAGTCACTACCCAAAGATCAAGACCATAGTTTAGGGTTGGAACATAGACTGACTGGTAAATAAAGAGCTTTGGCTTCAGGCTCATCTCCCTGATGCGTCACCACACTGCCTGTCCAGCTCACGCTCCACATTCCCTTATCCTTAGTTGTCAAGTTGCCATAAAATGGCTCCTTATTTTGAAATAATTCCCATATCTTGAAAAAGTTCTTCATTATGTTGAGACTATGATCATCGTTTTGAGAAATTTTCACATATTTCCTGACACTAACTCTTAATTTTGAGACACTAATTTGTTATTTTCAGACAGTTTCTCTTTTTAATGACTTACAGGATCTTTTTTTGGAGCTACATTTTCATTTTAGTTTTCTCTTTTACTGGCACATATTTCACTTTTCTTGTGCAGCTCCATAAAGAACTGATGAAAAAGATGACTGTAAAAGCACTTACTTTATGTGTAAAAAAGGCTGTATTTTCTGGTTGGGAACGGACAGCAGCACTATGAAATAATGACTTTTTGATTTACAGCTGAATTATTCTGGCAGAGTGTTTATAAAGTTAATGTTCTTGTCATTTTGAACGGAGCAACTCCAGAGTGTACTACATCAGTGTGCACTGAGAAAAATGTGTAATATACAACAGCAACAGAGGGACATGACAAAGTGATGAAAACTTTTTTTCCACAGAAGAACTTAGATAGTAAAAAGCTGACTTGTGGATGAAGTAAACATTAGTTTCAGAGGCTAAATGATGAGAGAAGCAGCTTAATAGGAAAGAAAAACATGTGCAGATGCTAACCAGTTATTTATAGTAGATGCATGGACAAAAGTACAAATGATCCGAATGAAAGGAGTCCAGAATACCGTGAAAGTATGAATAATGCATTCAAGATGCTGCTTTTGAAATTAGACAAAATTCATTTCAACAATGCAAAAAGCATTTATTTCCACGAAGCAGCTGGCTCTCAAAGTGATTCATTTTGTATATTTACAAAAACATAAACTGTCTTCTAAAATTGATTTGGCATATTTTATCAGTTTCAGCATAAACAGCTTACAGCGAGGTTTCCTCTCTGTCACTCACTTACTCTGGCTTCAGTGTTGATTTTTCTAAGTGGTTGTATCTATGACAAGCAGATAAACCATTTTCCACCCACGGCCTATTGGAAACTGGGCTTCTTCAGATAAAATATGACACTTTAAGGAGCGCTAACATCATTAAGGAGACTTTGTTTTTCCAAAAATTCACTGTATTGTCTTCCCTTTACAGCCCCCTTGGGCTGTGAGTTTGTCTTCATTCACGAGCAGTCTCAAAGTTGCATTATCTCTTATGGTTCAGTCATTTACTCTAATGGTTCTCTGGGATACACATGCAAAGTGGACTTTTATGTTCTCTACATTGTGGGAGAAATCTATGGAAGCCCCGAGAGGCAAGTGAGAAAAAAATATTCTTGTGATCCATTTTTTCAGAAGTCTGAACTTAGTAATAAACCAATTATGACAGGTGTGTTGTAATAAAATGAGTGGATTCCACTGATTGAATCCAGTTTTCTGCACTGTAAAATGGAAAAACCCAGATATTCACAAAGTTTGTGATGAATGACTGATTTATAGATTTGGGTCAATCAAGCTGCTTTTATTTAAGGGGTTTGGTGAAGGTGGGTCATTTTTTACCCTTTAGGACTAGTGGTGTAAACAGAAAGTTAAGACAACACAAGGGTTAAGATGATAGTTAGTCATGGTAACATTCAGCCCTTTTACCAAGAAAGATTTTTTTTTAATCATGTGTTTGGACACTTGTTAAAGGAATAGGATAGTTTTGTACATTTGAATATAGCTATACAACGGAAAAAATGGTCAAAATCAAAATTGTACTCTGTATTTAATTCTGTATTAAATATTCCAATTCTAGTACAACACTTCAGTTGACAGTTGATCTAGTACAGGGGTCGGCAACCTTTACAAAAGAGCCATTGGTGGTCAAAAAAAGAGAAACCTGAAACAGCCTACGGTCTAAATTAGCCTACCAACATTACTAATAGGTCATAATGAGCATTTATTTATATGATTTCATCAGAATGAAGTGTGAACCCAAGTGCAAATGAGAGACTGGACACCGAATAAATGTCTCAGGAGCCTGGCTAGGGAAACTCAAAACTAGACTTGAAGTTGGCAAAATGTAGAGGTTAAGGTGCAGGTCCATAGACTTCCGTAAGCTATGATGCACATTTTTTAATGTCATATATAAGCCATGACAGGTTGTTTCTTTATAGATTTGGGTCAATCAAGCTGCTTTATTTAAAGGGTTTAGTGAAGGTGGGTCATATTTTACCCTTTAGGACTAGTGGTGTAAACAGAAAGTTAAGACAACACAAGGGTTAAGATGACGGTTAGTCATGGTAACATTCACCCCTTGTGATGTTTTACAAATAAAGATTTGTATTGTGTTTGAATTCATATGAATTAACCATCTATGAAAAACTGACTAATTTTACTGTTTGGTGGTTTCTTGCATTCAGGTTCTCCATCCATTGGAATGTACAGAATAAAATAACCCATAATAAAGTATTTTACTCAAATTTTAATTGCTAATTATTTATGAGAAACCATTAAGTCATTTTTAAACAGATAATAGCTGACTTTAATTAAACGTATATAAACACATAGAAATCAATGTTTGGCAACTGCTGCCTGCCAACAGAAGGTAAAACAGGTGTTTGAGAACATTCAGCCCTCACAGCCTCTTGTGTGTTTACGGACCATGTGTTTGTGTGTTTTTCTCTCTCTCTAGCTCCACAAGGAGTCACACTACTTTCAGTGACGGTGTAAAGGGGAGCACCACCACAATCAACCCATCAAGATGTAACAAAATATGTAAGCACTGGGTTTGAGATGATGTTGGATGCTGGATTTGATTCCTGGAGGAGTGTGATGAACCCTTCATCACTGACAGGAAGCACACACACATACAGTCATGGAAAAAATATTAGACCATTGTTTTCTTTACTTTAATGTTCATTTTAATGCCTGGTACAACTAAAGGGACATTTGTTTGGACAAATATAATGATAACAACCAAAAATAGCTCATAACAGTTTAATTTAAGAGCTGATATCTAGACATTTTCCATGTTTCTCTTAATAAGAACCATGATAACCATATTATCAAGAAAAGATAGCTCTTAAATTAAACTCTTATGAGCTATTTTTAGTTGTACCAGCCATTAAAATGAACAAGAAACTGAAGAAAACAAGGGTGGTCTAATATTTCTTTTTTCCATGACTGTAGGTGCTGTGCAGTGATGGAATGTAACTAAGTACATTAACTCAAGTAATTGTAAAAGTAAAAGTAACTTTTTACTTTTCCACTACATTTGGAGGCAAATATAGTAACTTTTTACTCCACTACATTTAGCTGACAGCTTTAATTACAGTCTTTATGTTAAGTCTTTACAGGTAAAGACTTAACATAAAAATGTTTTTAATTAAATAACATTTTTTAATTAAACCTCATAAATGCATATTAAGTAGTTAAAATTAGCCTTATATTTATAAAACTAAAATGCCTTTTACATAAATGCATCAATACAAATAATCAAACAATATATTTGGAGTAAATAAAACAATCTGAGTGTTTCCATTCTGCATAACAAGTACTTTTATCTTTGATACTTTAAGTACATTTTGACGCTGTTAAATGAACTCAATGATGAATTGTTTTTCATTTAAAAGTCTGGACGAGCTCAGTAGTAAAGTTATAAACAAATTATGTTTTTGTTGATTTTTGTGATTTTTAATCTAAATATAACTCATTGTATTGTCTCTGTGCTGTAGGAGACCGAGATGGAGGACAGCGATGTGAGTGTAGAAAGAACACATCTGGCCAGAGGTTGGTCTTTGCCAAGGTGAGTGACAGTATATCCATCATAAATGATCTAAGCTGGGCTCACAAGACAGATCAAATGTGGTGATTATTTTCCTAACCATCTTATTTTCTTCTTTTACAGAGCGCTCGTCTTGCACCTAAAATTCTTCAGCCTTACTTCCTCTTTTCAGATGGTGAAGGCGTGTGACCCCATCATGCTTCTCAAAGAGAACACATACAAGCATCACAGTGATGTGAAAGTAAATTTGTCAATGGTGTGTGTGAAGCTAACTCTCTATTAACTGTGTTCTCTCTCAGAATAGCTGCTGCAGTCTGGTCAGTGCCATCAGCCATCTGGGTTTCAGCAGAGAAGCAGGTAAGATAATGACACACTGAAGGTTGAATTGGACCTTGAGCAGTCAGTGAGAAGCAGGGAATAGTCTCTCTTTGCCATTTAGTGGAAATGTCTCACCTCACAACAGTCACGTAATAAGACAATACTGTTCGCAGATGTGCTGTAAGTGTATGTTTTATATGTTGTGGTGTCTATATGTGTCCTGTGTCTATGTATGTAGATATATATATGTGAAAAAAATGTTTTCCTGAAAAGGACAATAAAGTATCTACCTAACAACCTATCTATCTATCTATCTATCTATCTATCTATCTATCTATCTATCTATCTATCTATCTATCTATCTGTCTGTCTGTCTGTCTGTCTGTCTGTCTGTCTGTCTATCTATCTATCTATCTATCCATCCATCCATCCATCCATCCATCCATCCATCATCTATCTATCTATCTATCTATCTATCTATCTATCTATCTATCTATCTATCTATCTATCTATCTATCTATCAATCTATCATTCCGTCCATCCATCCATCCATCTGTCTATCTATCTATCTATCTATCTATCTATCTATCTATCTATCTGTCTGTCTGTCTGTCTGTCTGTCTGTCTGTCTGTCTGTCTGTCTGTCTGTCCGTCCGTCCGTCCGTCCGTCCGTCCGTCCGTCCATCCATCCATCCATCCATCCATCCATCCATCTATCTATCTATCTATCTATCTATCTATCTATCTATCTATCTATCAATCTATCATTCCGTCCATCCATCCATCCATCTATCTATCTATCTATCTATCTATCTATCTATCTATCTATCTATCTATCAATCTATCATTCCGTCCATCCATCCATCCATCTATCTATCTATCTATCTATCTATCTATCTATCTATCTATCTATCTATCTATCTATCTATCTGTCTGTCTGTCTGTCTGTCTGTCTGTCTGTCTGTCCGTCCGTCCGTCCGTCCGTCCGTCCGTCCGTCCGTCCGTCCGTCCATCCATCCATCCATCCATCCATCCATCCATCCATCCATCTATCTATCTATCTATCTATCTATCTATCTATCTATCATTCCGTCCATCCATCCATCCATCTATCTATCTATCTATCTATCTATCTATCTATCTATCTATCTATCTATCTATCTATCTATCTATCTATCTATCTATCTATCCATCCATCCATCCATCCATCCATCCATCCATCCATCCATCCATCCATCCATCCATCCATCTATCTATCTATCTATCTATCTATCTATCTATCTATCTATCTATCTATCTATCTATCTGTCAGGTGTAGAGCTGTATGAAGAGAGAAGGTAAGTCTGTTGTCTTTTTGCTGCAGGAGGTGAACAGGTGGTGGAACCCCATTTATGTCATCAGCAGTGACGTCATATTGGACCTGCAGCTCAGAGCTGTTGTTGTCCTGCTGTGGAAATGGTTCTGCATTGCACCATTGGCTTGCTCTCTGGAAAGATTAACATTTTAAAAGGCCTATTGAAATGGAGGATATTGGGGTTTTTTTGTGTTATATTGCCTCTCAGTATGAGTCTTTATGGTGGAGAAGAGGTTCAGAGAACAGGAAGTTCTGCACAGGCACTCTTTCATGGTTTCAAACAGTCCCTGGATGTCTATGTGACTATGTGGTCTATTTACACAAAGATGTTTACAGGTAAAAACTCTTAAAATACAGTTTTTCTCAGTCGCTTTGGTGCATTTCTTACATCATATTTTTACATTTGCACAACAGTTAATGCATTTCTCAAAACAATTAGTACAAACTGCAAAACCTAGTTGATAACCTGCAGAAGTGTTTCACTTGCTCAAAATGGATAGCTCATTCCTCAAAAGCAAGTATTCATGTCAATGAAAGTGTCAGTGACATCAAGATGAAAAGTCCTGACACCATGTTTATGAACAAGATAGTCAAATGGCTCTGTCATGTTTTCATTATGACAGTTTACTCTGTAAATGTTTTCCAATGCAAAAAAGTCAGATCTTGGTGACGCTACCTGAAAATGCTCAAGACAGCACTATATACTGTTTGAACAGCCATTTGAAAACGACAGTAAAGTTACACATTACTGTATTTAGTGAGGTAACTGAGTACAACACACTGAATATGAATGTTTCACATTTTTATTGCATATGCTCTTTGCAAATCTAATTTGTTCACAACATTGTGCAAAAGAAAAAAAAACCTTATTTACAACAAACATAAACTCCCTTTGTGTAGAGCTGTGCACAACTGTAAACAATATTGCAGTACATAACGGAACTGAACATATAACATACATACTGTAAATCATTGATGCACATCCAGATGTTCCTCTCTGTCTGGCCACATAGTTTCATCTGCATCACAGCGAATATTACGTAAAAAAACAAACTACTTCCTACATTTATCTACAGCAGGCCAAACTGTGGGCGGCACACAGAAAACCCACAGGGGGCCACATGGTGGTGAGTTCGCCCCTGCCCACAGTTAACCCACACCCTCCCACAGTTGGCCGCACGGGCATTTATATATACATATATATATATATATATTTATATATGCCTGCAATTTTTATATCATTATTTCTCGGAAATAAAGCAAAATTGAAATCTAAAACTGAAACGTAAGATAAAACAGACATCAAGGAGTTCATTTTTAGTTATAACTCAATTTCGACCAAATATGTAGTTACTGCAGGTAGGCTTGGTAGGCAGTATAGGTGAAATTAAAGCCATCTGGAAGAAAACATGAATGCTTTTACTCCTGTTTTGAACAAAGTTTATCCTGATCCTATCCTACGTTTTCACTGCTGTTAGAACAGTTGCTGGACTGAACTGGCTGGACACCCTTTGAAACATGTTTCTTGGATCCTCTCTTTTCCAGTTGATATTTTTCCGACCTCAGTTCACTTCAGTATTCCTCCAGAGTGCCGGTGAAGATATTTTCATCTGTACTGTGCAGTTTTGACAGCATCTTGGACCCACCTGCCTTCGAGTCTCGCTCCTCCCCTTCCTGTTATTCTTCCCTTTACTGTAAAACTCTCTAGACTTGACAGGCAGCACACGAACCTCTTAAGAGTGTTTAAAACTCACGACAGTTGTGATAGAAGAATAGACATCTACTTTACACTGTCTCGGCATGTATACGTATCAAAAAACAGTAAGATGCAAGCAATCTAGAGAGTTTGGCTTGAGGACTGTCGATAATTCTCACTTAATTTCTAAATATATCAGGTTTGTATTATTTTCTTCTTTGATTCAACCTGCCAGGATGTAATTAAATGCCTTCCTTCCCTCCTCTATGGTTGCACAACACATCCTCTGTGTCTAACATTTCATAGATGTCAATGGGGTAAACTGACAGGAGAAACTTGTTCTTCTCTTGAATGTAATCAGACCCTGGGGAACTGGGTCATGAAATCTGCTGTTGCTGGTGTTTGACTGCAATGAAACCTGTCCTGCAGTTGCACTGTTGAGCCCCGCTCAGGGAGGCAGGAATCAAAGAGAGGAAGTGTGTTTCTCTCAGCTTGTTTGAATACGGCCACACATTTATTCTAAAAGGGGAAGTGTTAATATTCAAACTGAAAAGCTACTATCCTCTCCCATCTGCTCCATCTGACAGTGTTTGTCATGCTGCATGAGTCCCAAAAGCTTTACTCATCTCTGAGTACAAACTAAACAACACCCCTTTACTTTCAAAAGAGAGGGGGAGTCCCTATATGACCAGAGCTTTCATCAACAAGCCGCCATTGCTCTGCTTTGCATTGTTACGCTGCAGACTGATGAAGAGATGATGAACTGAAGAGGTGCTTCTGACAGAGAGGAGCCATCTGTCCCTCATTAAAAATGATCCGAGGGAGGGGAGAGCCAGGTCACTACTGGACACAGCAGTCCTCATTCAGACAGGCACACACACACACACACACACACACACTGAGAGAAATGTCCCCTGGGACATCGGATCAAGGATGACTCCCTGTCTGCAGTGGCAACTTTGAGTGCGGTAGACTAACAAGAGTTGCTCCCTTGTTAGGAAGCTTGAGCTGTGCGTTTGAGCAGATGTGTAAAAAGGCCCTTTGTACTGTCTTACAGGACAAAATGTGTGATTTGCATCTTGCATTGGCCGTGGACTTTATCTGCAACTTATTTAGTCACTTGTATGGTGATTTTGCAGGTTTTTATTGAAACGACAGCCGATGTGAATGCCACTTGCTTCGATTGTAAATTCTGTGGCTCTCAGAAACTCGGAAAAATTAGTTTACTTTTCAGAGATGGTTCTGATTTATTTAAGTGGGGTTGTATGTATTTATTCTATGTTTTACTGACAGGAGATCGCGGTCGGTACACCCAAAATTTATCACAAAATATCACACCTTCTGTACAGTGCATCCATATTCTATATATTTATATTTTTCTTATTAGACTGCCTTATTTCATAATGTTGTATATACAGTAATGTCCATATTATGAGCTGATACCCTTGTATATTTTTATATTTATTCTCCTTATTTAAGTTTTTTTTGTTGACCATGAGAGGGCCCTGTACAAAAATTCCTATATGTTTGGACAGTGGTCTGTTCACAAATGGCAAATAAAAACCTTGAACCTTCAAAGAAGCAGGCAGAAGCTAAACAACTTATTAAGAAACTTAGTTATTTTAACCCAAACCATGATCTTTTCCTGAACCTAACCAAGTAGTTTTGTTGCCTAAACAGGTTGGGGCACAAAAAATTGAAACTAAAAACATAACTTTTAGGTAAGGTGGTTAAAATATATAAATTTGCTTGTCACGTCAAGGTAATCAGGTTCCAGGGTGTCACATACAGGGACAAAGTGTAGCAAAGCAACCAAAACTCTGTTAATACGAGGCGGTAACCTCCAGGTCTGAGCAAGGAGACAAACCAGGAAGTGGCTTAAGCTGCATTCAACCAAAAATTCCAGCAGGGGGCGCTAAGTTTGGCTGCAAAAACATTTCTGTCCATTAATTTCAATGCAAAATGAGAAAACTTCTCACTTGATTTATTACCACAGAATTTTTTTAGGACAACACTATGGTCTCAATCGTCTCAAATCTTCTTCAAGACAATTTGATGTTAGCTTAAATAATGGCCCCATTTAGAAGAAAATAGAAGATGAAGAATCGTATGATTTGGGGCGTGGCTACTTTTGATTGACAGGTCACTAACAAGGTGAACCGTCATCAGGAGAGAAGCAGAACAATGTGTATCCATGGCAACGTGTCAATAAAGTTATATATAACGTTATATAGATATAAAAAAGGACGTTTAGCGGTTTGGTCTCATTACTTTGACCCTTTCACTGTATTTTCACTAAATTAAATTGTATTGAATTTGTTCAGTAAAAATGTCTTGTTCAGTGTTTGGTTGGACTAACAGACACTCCAAGGAGTCGCTGCTCAGTTTTCTGAGGTCAGTAAAATAAGTTTTGTTTTTGTTTTTTGCTAGCCAAAATGAACATCCCAGTTAATGCTACAGTTAATAACATGAATAACATGAATTAGCAGCGACCTCTCTCAGTCAGGTTGAGGTGTAGAGAGGCTGTAGTCAGTGATCAGATCCCTCTCCTCCTCCACAGTCCAGATATGGTCTGCTCCCCGTATCAGAAACAAGATGGCGACGCAAGATGGCGATGAGTGTAACGCTGAACTCGATGCCTCCAACGGGCCACAAACCAACGGGTGACATCACGGTCACTATGGTTAATCCACAGTCAAAGGATCTGATGTGAAAGTATTGTCAGAAGCTCGTAGCTCTCTCATTAATTTGGATCCTACATTATCGCTTTGTGCGTCACCTGCTCCTCTCTGTCTCTCTCCTCGCTCCGCCACATTGTCTATTTCCCAGGTCACTGATTGGTAATTGGAGCTGTCCAACAGGAAGCGACAGCCTCTGTTGTTGTTGTTGTTGTTGTTGTGCTCTGTCTGTTGTGATGTGGAGAAGAGTGTTCGCTGCTAATTTACATAAAAGCCCTTGGGGGAATGGACGACCCGGCACTTGATCCTCTTTAATGGCCCAGTCTGTCCTTGGTGATGATCAGTGTGGAGAAATGATTAGAAGAGGCAGGGGACACACTCTCGAGCAGAAGTGACTTTCTACAAACATTTATTATTGCACGAAGGGGGCATAAGTCTTCAAACTAGCCCTTCATTAATTTGTAATACAGTTAGTAACTCTTTTTATAAATAAAAGGTAGAAAATGTACTGGTTTTTGAATATTCCTGATAGAGAATCAGTTTGTCTGGACATTTCTACCAGCAGCTTGTGTCAAAGCCTAAAGTTGTGAAACCTCTGCCCTTGTTGACAGTGTTTTTAATGCGAGAGTTAATTGGTGTAGATGACCTGTCAAACCAGCAGTCTGTGAAGGAGCCCTCGGAGGGTGATCAGCACTGCTATTAATAGCATTAGCAGGCCAAACACAAGCTAAAAGCACAAATCCAGAATGCAAAACTCCATCCATCACCTGGACTGGGGAATAGCACCAACATTTATAATTCAGCATTGTCTTTCCTTTGCCTGAGGACACGTCAACATTTGGTATATGTGAACCCACCGTCCCCAGTCGTCCATTTGTCCTGCTTCTTAATGTTTTCTAATGCTGATTTACAGCTCTGTGATTTTGACACAGAATTCACACCGATTGAAAAAGTGATTGGAATATTTTGCAGTGATACAGTGTGGGTATTGTTTATTACTGCTATAAAAATCAAGTGCATTTCAATGTTAATGTACTTTGTATGCACAAAGTCGTTCTCCCATTTGTCATTACCAAGATGAGCTCAAAGTTGTACATCTTTGAAAGTTATCTTTTTAATATTTTGGGGCTTCTAAGGCTACTTAGAGCAAGCTGCTGCTCATATTCGTTGTAAATGATTGAACCGTTAATCATTTCTGTAACATCCTAAAGTCCTCCTCTACTAAAAAATGTGTTTCCTTATGTTTATGTCCCTCTTAAATGTCTGACCTTGGATATATTGACTTGTATCTGTGCAAAGTGTGTCACTGAAGAAGGGTTTTCACATTGTTCTACTGAAGGGGGAGATGTCTGTGCGCTTATCTAATCTGAGATTCAAATGAATGGCAAGCAAGCTAAATTAGCTCCGTTACAACTTTGAAAACCAATCAAAAGTCGGAAAAGAAACCTGAAACCTCCATCGCAGATGTAAAAACACACTGGATACTGTTTGTTTCACAGCCACTACAATCTAACAAGCTAAGTGATGCTAACTACACTTACCATTCTGTCACATATGCTAGTTGCAGATGTAAAGGTGCCCAATAGACTCTTTAAAAATGTATGTAATATAGAGGTGGAGGGGGAAAAATCGTTGCAGCATAGTATCACAATATTTCAGTGGCAATATTACATTGATTCATGGCCACCAAGTATCGGTATTTAGTGTTCCAACGGCCTTAGCAGGCTCACTTTTAGGATATACTACCCCTATACTATAGTTTAGGAAAGTTTGATAAAATGCTGCAGTTGTTGTCGTCCATATATTGATATCAGTTCAGTTTGACTGAATACTTTGTTGGTCAGTCTGTGGGTTTGACTCTCATTGTGGAGAAGTTAGATGAATAGACTGAGAATTTTCTCTTATTTGACAAAAAAAATTCTTGATTGAATTTAATTTTGTGGACACAAAATGCAGTTAAACAGATAAATCGCTATATATTGTATCGCAATACTCACCATATTGCAAAATGCTTAAAACCACAAAAATATCGTATTGTGCCACCTCTAACGTAATGTAAAACGTATGGCTGAATCTCTTGAATCTCTCTAATTCCCCTTCTTGTTCCAATGCTGGACTGGTACTGGTGCTGGTTCTAGCCCGTATCAGTCATATTGCAGTCAAACAAATCAAATCAAATGAATGATACACATTTCAGTTGGTCTTGCTGGTCCCACTTCTAGCCTCTGGTTGGTTCAAAACCAACAAAGAGTTGGTACTGCTCTGGAACCAGTTTTCCTGGCTGAAAGCCGGTTCTCTGGCTGTCAAAATGCGAGGAACTGGTTTGAGATTAGGCACCAGCTCCGAACTGGCCCTCAAATTGTCTTGGATGAAAAGGGGTATAATTCGACTTTTAGGGCAGGCACTACTGGTGGGCGGAGGCCAGATCCAGAATGTCTCGATGAGGGAGAAAGACCAGATACAGTATGCTTTCAGCCCCTTCTTAACCCTCTGAATTCTTCGGCTATTAAATCCATTAAAAAATCTGTTAAAAAAATCTATACCATGCCATGTTGGTATCAGTTTTTTTCAGCGCAACCTCACCTATATGTCCTGCTAATTAATTTTTAACTTTGACTTACTTGATAAAAATGTTTGAACCCAAAAGAAACAAAGGAAAGATAAAATCTGATCTTGAAAATTATGTTTCAAAACACAGAATTTCAAATACTGTTTCAAGCCAGAACGTTAGAGGGAAGCAGTTGGCAAGAGTCAATGTTGCTTCATTTTTATGTCGTCACGTCATGAAGAAGTAATATGCAGGTGCTTTCATGGACTCCAGAGGGCTAAAGAGTTTTTAGATTTTATGTTGGAAAACAAAATATTTTTTATAGACTTTAAAAAATGTCTGAAGGGCACTTTAAGTATACATAACACATTTAGTTTAACATGGTTTTCCCACATACAAAAAGACTGTAGAAAGTGGCTTGAAGCGCATCTATTCTTTCTCCCACATTGAAAAATTGTGGATCTGGCTTCAGCCCCGCCCACTGCTTGCACTATGTTGACTGGAGAAAGAGCAGCGCATGTCATAGATTCTATCTTACTCTTCCAGGAACTAACGTGTGTGTGTGTGTGTGTGTGTGTGTGTGTGTGTGTCCTATTAAACAGGCATCATCAGTTACTCGGGTAATTGCTTCATATGCAGGTTTGATTGCATTGCTGATGGACTGATTGACAGGATGACCCTCCTCATCACTAGGTGACTCATCATGCCCACAAAATGATTGAGTAGCAGACAGCATGCGTGGATGGGACGGTGACGGCAATGTATGTGTGTGTGGTGGAGCCTGGTAAGCATATTCAGAATTGAAGTGTTGGGAGGATAGAAAATGAATAGTGACAAGTGTAGAGAGTGGGCTCTCAAAGGTTGTGCAGTTTAATCACATCACACACAAATATCCAGTTTAATCAATTATTTGAGTCATTTTGGAGAAATAAATAATGACAGACTAACCTAAGTGACTGTCCTGTAACTACACTGGTTTCCCTTAAACACCAACTGGTACCATCAGAACATATGGACACATGAAGGTAAATTAAAGCAAACAAATGTGATTCAGTTAGACAGTTGTGTATCCATAGTAACCCCTTTAGTGTCAGTGTAAAGTAAACCATGCACATTTTGGAAGAAGAAATGACACATTTATAGTCTTAAAAAACACACTTGTTATATTGATTACACTCAGGGCTGCTACAGCCTTACTTGGTCTGGTATGACTGCTAACGTTATCGAACTCTTCGACCCTGTTTCCATTTAGCAGTAACATGTGATCTGAGTGATCCGAACTCAAGTGGATGGCTCTAAATAAAGGTGAAAACACTGTCAGGACGCACTGAGATCGGATGTCAAAAACCACATTCGGAGGTGGTTCCGGCCGCATGTGTCCACATTCAGATAGTGAGAACGGGTCTGTGACATGGACTGTATATAAGTAATGGACGTTCTGACCGTGATGTCACCCATTGGTTTGTGGACTACCCATTGGAGTTACACTCGTTGCCATCTTGTGTCACCATCTTGTTTCCGAAACGAGGAGCAGACCATATTTGGACTGTGGAGGAGCGAGAGGGATCTGACGACAGCGGGGTAGACCCTGGACAGGTTGCCAGACTATTGCAGGCAGACAGACACGCTCTCATTCACACCTACGGACAATTTAGAGTCACCAATTAACCCTAAGTGCATGTGTTTGGACTGTGGGAGGAAGCCGGAGTACCCGGTGAGAACCCATGCTGACACGGGGAGAACATGCAAACTGCACACAGTTGGTGACCCTTTGGCTGTGAGGCAAGAGTGCCAATCACTAGACCGCCGTGTAACCCCCCCATGCAGACATTTCTCAAACTTTATTTTGTAGGCTAAGGAAGATTCATATCTCACATGTTACTGCTAAATGGTAATAAGACTGTAGTACTATGTAATTAACCTCACTGTGCTACTGTTAAACTATATTTTAGAATTCACCTTTATCTCCTGTAGCCACAGTTGTCACTGTTCTTTAGAAATGTAAAAGGTACACTTTAATGAAGATTCAACCTGGAAAATGTTCCAACCTTGTAACTTTCATTTATTCACATCTTTTTAAAAGGTTTGATTTGCAGATAGAAAATAAGTCTGCTTGGACAAGCATGTCATGCTGTACAATCAGACTTTTAACAAAACAATCTCAAACAGTCATTTTTAGAATGAAAAAAATCTCTTAGTCTTTTTTTTGTCATGTTATGAACAGCAGCTGGATGTGACAATACTTCAGCAGGGGCTGTTTATAAACTGATGAAATCACGTACCAGGTATTTTGTAAAATTGGACCTCAGGGAAGTTTTAAAAAAGGAGCTATTTTATAAACTAAGAAGCGTACTTGGTAATTCAAATAATTATACAAAACAGACTAAAATATTCAACGAATCAGCAATTATTCACATTTAGTTCCTGTCGGACTCAAGATGGACAGTTTAGAACAAAAAGGATGAAAATTGATGCAGCAGAACCAAAGATATGTTTTTTATACCACATATTTGTCTTCTTTATCAAAAAAACGGAGCATTTACATTAGTCACAACGCTACATGAGTGCAGGCCGATGGGTCAGAGATTCAACTGAGTAATAATGTAGCAGCTAATATCGCCTCGAGCTGCTAGCCTCCAGCAAAGATGAGGAACAGGCTACAGAGGTCTGGTAAGCTCATTTCATTGTAACTCCACAACCCCAAATTTTAAATTTTCAAACTTGGAACTCCCTCTGGAGCCACAAAAGGCTTTATATAACTTTTTTCCAGATATGGATTTTCTCCTCAAAACCTGTAAACAGACTTTGATGAGTAGAACCAGTAGAGCTTCCCTTTAAACAAACTTTAGTTCTAACTGCATTCATCAATTCTTACCATTGGTGTTGCATAAGACCACAAAGTAAAGACTGCACAAGCTAGGCTGTAATATCTTTAACTCAGGAACACCCAGCATGATAGAAAACTCACCTAAAGATGGATCCTCCCGCATCTGTGCTCTTGGTGTCTCTGTCATTGCAGCCGGGGAATGACTGTAACAGCCCTTTAGCTACACTTTCTAATTATATATTAGAGTGGCCCTTAGAGCTCACAGCGCTGCAACTTAAGAAAACACATGCAAATTGAGAAAACATCTTCATCAATTTGACAACACAAGCACTTAGAAAACACGCTGCAAAGACCACAACACAATAAGAAAAAGCGATGCAAAGACCATGACACAACAGAAGTGTTAGAGGACACTTGTGATATTATCACGTTATACATAATGATAATTTCATGTGTTAACGTTATAACGATCATAACATGCTATCACTCGTGGCGGATCATAGCATGCTAACAGTAGCCACGATCGATAGCATGCTAGCATTAGAGGGCTAGCAAGACCAACTCGGTGCCCTTGAGAGAGACCAACTAAAAAGTGTATCATATTTGATTTCTTTAGCTGCAATGTGATTGATACAGGCTATCGGGCTAACGCTATATCACATAAAAATTTCAATATCATGAAATAACGTGATCATTTACGTTCAAGCGGCTCCAGATATGTGCATCACTTTTAAGTGTCCACTGGAAACACTTCTGTTGTGTTGTGATGTGGTCTTTGCATCGCTTTTTCTTATTCTGTTGTGTTGTGGTCTTTGCAGTCCGTTTTTTTTATAAATACTGTGCTTGTGTTGTCAAATTGGTGAAGATGTTTTCTCAATTTGCTTGTGTTTTGTGTTTTTGCATATATTTGCATTTTTACTTAAATTGCAGCGCTGTGAGCTCTCAGGGCCACCGTAATATTAGTTGTGACATCACAACCTTGCAGAAGTCCTGACGACTCGTTTCTGATTACAGGCTGTGTGTGTTTCTCAGTGGATTAACTGTTTTTATACCCCCAAAGTATATAGCACCTAGACTTGTTTAATAATAAACAAAAGACATTGAAATCTCAAATTTCACATTATGAGACCCTCAAGCTGTCATTGACTGGCACCTGTAATGGTGGAAAACTGACTCCCAAAAAAAGAAAAACAGAAAGGCTAAAAGTACTGTAGCTCTGTATTTCCAGAAAAAAACAACGAATGACTGGTCTCTCCATCTGCTACAAGCTCCTCTCATACCACTGCAAGTAATGAGGCAACTTGCCTTGTAAATTATGCCTAATTAGAGGTGTTAAATCACATCAAAATCTTTCACATGAAAAATCATTGCTTCTGTGTGACATTAAGATAATTAAAGTATCTCCTTTCCTGTATTAACCCACTCCACAGGCTTCTGCAGCATGCTGATGATCACAAGGTCAGACTTTGTGAAACATGTAATTTCACAAAATGGGAGATGTGTTCACTTCAGCTTCCTGCAACTTCCAACAGATTGGACCAAGACTGACTAACAGGTTAATCTTATCCACGTATGCCTTCATCTCAAACAGGAAAAATACAGACATATGATATATTGCTAATTCTCTGGTGCATAAAGGGTGCCTCTTTAATACTGGATATCGAGAGCGTGTGCTGCTATTTCAAGCATCACTGAGATCTGTATTTAAAATATTGAGTTGATATTAAAACAGCATAAAAGCAGACAGTTCTCCCTTGACATAAAACATTTCCCTTCCCTTCCTGGGGCTGACAGGCTGCGTGGCATCCTGCTGCTCCAGACTGTGAAATGATGACTCTCGCACAGATGTGCAGAGCCCCCGAACGAGGGAAGAGGGGAAGGAGAGAAAGGAAAAGAGGGGAGAGGTTTATTAATGGCCAGGCGGCTAGGTGGGGTTGACTTGCCACTTGGGCTGCTTGTCAGGTACAGCTGCTCCAGACTGTTTTTTTGGACTCCCGTCTCCTTGATTCAAAGTCAATGGCAGCAGCAGCTGCTTTTCTCCACAACACTCCATTCTTTTGTACACACAGTGGAGAGGAAAAAATTAAATTAATCCTGTTTTAAGAACCTGAATTCATGTTTGCGTGAGGAGAGAATGTCATGTCTCGTCTCAGATGGAGTACAGTAGGTTTGTGTTGCATCACATGCAAGGTGGAGGGAAATATCTTTTTTTTTTTATGCTTGGGAGGCCACGGCTCATTTCCCTCATGCAAATGAAAGCTGCAACCAAAAGGGGAAGGCAAATGCTATTGGAAGGCTGACAGTGCTGTGTGGAAAATGTTGTGTGACTGGCTCTGAGACTAGCACAGTCCCCCAGTGTGTGCCACTGAAGGGAAAGAGGGAGTGAGCCATAGAGGGGGGTCGGGGTGGGGATTTCCTTTTCATGAGAGCTTTGGCATTGAAGGGGTTCTCTCGAAAAATTTATGTCACCGCAAAGGGCTGGTGCAAAGGCTTTAGCTCATGCGGATACACACGCACGACTAAAGAGAGCTTCAAACCATAAATCGATGCTGATGATGAGTAATATTCTCACTGACTGTGCGTGTGAGTGGGCAGCGAGCAGAAACAGTGGAACCTGTGGTTGTAGCCCGAGTGTCTGCTGGGGATCTGCGGATAACTGTAGTGAGGTCTGATTTTTTAAAATAGAAATCTTTGGATCTGAATATTGACGCACGAGGCGAAGACAGAACCTCCAAACCATATGAGAGGGCACTTGTAGGCACTTAGCATCCAAGAACTTCATGTAGCCAGCTACCATCCTCCAGACAGCAGTTCTGGAAGTTACGTAAGCTCCAGATATAAATACACGTTTTTTTTCTTCTTTGCTGTGAGAGAAGAGGCCAGCTGCGAGCTAGGACAGAATTGGAGCACCTTGTTCCTTTTATATTTTGTGCCCAACGAGGTCCCAGTCCAGTCCCTGTGATCTCCAACAGTAGACCCATTTCAGCGCCTGCATACTGTAGGGAGATTGTGCTGCAGTAACCTTACAGTCAGGATAAAGTGAAGGAAGGGAAATCTGGAACACTGGTTTCCCTACTTGCATTTAGTTCATCCCAAATCAGTGATGACTGTGTAAAATCTTTCAAGGCGCAAAGTGTAAGACATGGACAGAGTTTTAGTTTCAAACATTGAAAAAAACACTTAAGTTATGAAGAAGTAACAGTTTTGACGCAAGAAGCAACATCCGGGTCAGAAACGATGCAGAAGTGCCCGAAACATGTATTCTTTCTAATGGACAGCAGGGGGCGACTCCAGTGGCTACAATAAGAAGTCCAATCGTATGAAAGTCAATGAGAAAGTGACCCTACTTTCACTTGACTTCTTATCTTATTAAACCTTTTCTAAATGTGTTCAACAGCCAGTTTTCCCCCCAAAAAATAAATAATAATAATAATAATACAATTGAAATATTTTAGACAGAAAAATGTGAGCCTATCCTTTCATAGAAAATGTAACATTATTAAAACCCTGCATTGAATCACTCTTCTCAAAGTTGAACAACATCTAATTAAATAAATGCTGTTTAAAAAACAAACAAACAAACAAAAACAGTTTGCCAGATTAAATATTGGCATTGTACGTTGCTGCAAACTACAGATAACACATAACACAACATTGAGTCTCTACATCTTTTAACCAAAAATATTTGAATATGATTTCTGAACCCATTCAACCTGTTCTCATTGTGACAAACATGTGATAATTACTGTTTTCAGCACATGATAAACACTGTAGTAAACACACACTAGACATTTTCCATGGGTTTTCTTGATAATAACCAAAATCATTATCAAGAAAACCATGGAAAATGTCTAGATATCAGTTCTTAAATTAAACTCTTATGCGCTATTTTTGGTGTTATCATTATATTTGTCCAAACAAATGTACCTTTAGTTGTACCAGGCATTAAAATGAACAAGAAATTAATGACTATATGAATAAATAGCTGACCCATTTAATCATATAGTGAACTCTACATTGGGCTCCACACTCTTAGGTGTAGTATTTTAAAAAAAATGTAATAACCAGTACAGGTTTATAAAGAGATTGAGGCAGGTTTTGGGATCCATCATGTGTCCTGCAAGCAGCCGAGCAGGACAGAACAAAGTGAAGCATCATTCAAAAGTGTAAACCAATAGGACATCAGATACAGTCAGTTGGACTGATCACAGACACAGGGGGAGGGATCACACATGTGTGATGGTTTTATTGGTTGAAAGTTTTGGTTACACCTTCTGTTCATGTCGTATGAGGTCACCTTTAATGTTTTCCAGGAAGTGACAGTTTTCCAGGAAGTTCAAGTCTCAATGGGGTTTTAGTAAATGATATGCAAACTAATGTTTTTGTGTACACTTGTTTCTCATGCTATGAGACAGCAATTTTGACTGAATGTGAGCAACTGGGGTGTGCAAAGTCACAAGCAAAGAGCATTTTAATGTGTTGCTGCTGTAATTTAATTTATTTCTGGTTGAAACAAGTTGTTGGAATGAGCAGAGTGATAAACAAGGGAAGTGAAATTGTGCAGAAATGATCTGTCACAAACTGTGGATTCATAAAAGTGAATCATTTCAGTCACCAGGATGCAATAATGTTGCTCATGAAAATGAAATTTTATTGGAGGGTTAAAATGTCAAATTGCCTTGGCCACTAAATAACCACAGGCTTTAATTTGAAAGTTGTTACATTTTTATAGAGTGACGGGAGGATTGGAAAGAGGATTGTTCAACTTTTGTGTGATGACTCTGTTTATTATTTCATGTGTCTTAAGGAGGAGAATGATCACTGGAGCACTTCTGCTGTTTCCTCGAGCCCGATGTTGCTCCAGGAGGAGGAAACAAGTCATTTTTTATAAAGGAACACATTCCAGGAAGTCAAGTAGATGCTTAGAATATAAAAAGCTTTCAATTCATATGAGCTAGTAGGTTATTAAAATGAATCAACATCTGGCACGCTTGTGTTATTTTTAACCCTCGAGTGCCTGGATTAAGATTTTTATACCGGATCTCACCCATATATGAAGGTATTTTTTAAATAACATATTTCCAATGGTGGAAATTAATGAATTTACTCAAGTACTTTACTTGTAACTTAATTGTGAATTTCCACTCCATGCTTCTATTTCCACTTCATGCCTCTTTAGACATCTACTTCACTCCATTTCACAGGGAAATATTGTACACCACTACATTTATCTAACAGCTGTTACTTTTCAAATCAAGAATTGACGTTAAAAAACGTAAAACGTAAAAAAAATCTGATCAGATTATAAACTACCATTTAAAAACCCTTTTAAAATGCCGTTTATAATCAAAATTTAACAATCAATTTATTTTTTATTTAATCTTAATTTAATCTGCCAGTCTAGATGATAATGAGACCTGGGAACAAACAATGACAGATTAAATGTTATTAAATCAGCTTTTTTTCTTCTACATTTAAAAAAAATATTTGCATAATGAGTACTTTTGCTGCAAGAAAGTTTCTGCAGTTAACAATGATGTCCTGGGTAATTGTAATTGTAATTTATTTATTTCAAGACAGGGACAGCGCACAATAAGACATTAATCTTATACAACAAGAGAATATACATTGTGCCAGGTTCTAGCAGATTGCTATTTTCCACCAGTAGTCCCTGGGCAGGTTGATGGAACAGTACATAGAAAATTAGTATAGAAAAAGAAAATGATTATGTAAAATAACAGAACAAGGCAAAGAGACAATGTGTATTAAATGGGGGATTTATTTTGGGTGAAAGAATGTTTTATTCCATTCTGACTTAACCATCTGGAGTCCATCTATTTATTGAAAATACACATGTTTAATTACAGTAATAACTTTATCTATATATTATGTGTAGACAAGCTGAGAAAGCCAGTTGAAAGTGCAATCATAGGAGCTTTCACAGTGTGCCATTTATGTTTCTAGACCATTTTTAAAATGGGAATTTCCTTTCTACAATGAAAACTATTACTATTTTCAATTTACATGCAAATAGACTGTTTTGTAGTTTTATTATTTGTTATTTTTCTGCTGTTTTTGTGTGTATAAGCGGTAAAAAAAAAAAAAAAGAAAGAAAAGAACCAAAGACACCTGTGTCTTTTGTTTGTATTTTGGGTTCCTGGCAGCTTTATACTTTGTTAATTAAAATAAAATGAAAAATCTGACTGATAGCCAAGTTCGAGAAAAAGGAGCCATGCGTGTGATGTAAGGACGGACTGAACGATGCTAAACAGAGACAGAAACGAATGCACAGGAAGTTGACAAATTTGAACCAAAATCTCCTGGACTTCAGAGGTTTAAATGCTTCTCTCACTGGACTTCCTGGGTTCACCCTCTGTGTCGGTAAACATCCTTTGCAGCAGTGGTTTTCAGCCTTGGTCCTGACGACTCGTGGCTGTTTCTCAATACCAGGACGGCCAAGAATGGACTTGAGAATGATGTTCAAGCCAAGTCTCCTTGAGTGAACACTCTGGCAGGAATGCAAGGACAGAGAACACAGCTGTCACAGTTAGAGACATTCTGTTTGGCTGCTATTGTGCAGCTCTGAATGTGCGGCTCATTTCACCGGTGACAAGCCAACACCACCATCACACCTCAGTGTGTCCACATGACATTTATTGTATTGTTTCTCATTCTACTGCACTTACTTTTTATGTACATGTGCATCTTATTAAATTAGAATATGATGGAAAAATCCATTTCCAGTAGTTCAAGTCAAACAGCCCCAACCAAGTATTGAGTCATATAGATGGACATACTGTTCAGAGGCCAACGTTTCCATATTAAACATACTTTTTAAATTTGGTCTTTTGTAATATTCCTTTTTTTTTGAGACACTGAATTTTAGGTCTTCATTAAATGTAAGCCATAATCATTATAATTAGAAGAAATTAAGTAAATTAAGACATGAAATGTTTAATTTTGTGTGTAATGGATCTATATAATGTGTTATTTCCACTTTTTCTTTGAATTACTGACATAAATAAACTTTTCTATGATATTCTAATTTATTGAGATGCACCTGTATGCTTTTATTATATTGTATTTTCATGTTTTTTGTAAAAGTGCTGTATTCTATTAAAAAATAAATGTAATAAAAATATTATAAATAAATTATACAAAAACAGTGACCACTCCTCTTGCTGCCCCCATATTTGAAAAACAAAAAAAAACAAAAAAAAAACGCAACAAAAATGCCCAACTTAGATGCCCTTGTCACTGCAAAAAAGGGGTGTCTAAAACAAGAGAAAAACACTAAATCTGAGGGAAATGATCTTGTTTCATGGACAGATAATTTCACTTGACAAGAAAAAAAAAAAAAATAAATAAAAAAAAATAAATAAATAAAATAAAAAAAAAAAAAATATATATATATATATATATGTAAAATTAAGATTGTTAAATCTAAAAAGAAGCATGTTGAACACTTAAAATAAGAAATTAACTCTTAAAACAAGATAAATTATCTAAGACTACAAAATCTAAAGTTTTTTTATCTTGGTAATAAACAAATAATTTGCAGTGCACTCTGCTTGGGCCAGTTCATTGCTGCTTTTATTTATCTTGTTTTAAGAGTTATTTTCTTATTTTAAGCGTTCAACATTCTTATTTCAAGATTTAATCATCTTAATCTAAGAAATCTTGTCAAGTCAAATTATCTGTCCATGCAGCAAGATAATTTCCCTCAGATTTAGTGTTTTTATCTTGTTTTTAGAAACCCCTTTTTTGCACTGATGGTAGATAAAACATGATGCAGTGTCCTCTAGGTTGTCCTTTTTGAGGAGAAAATGTGATGAAGTGCCCACTAGGGTGGCCTTCAAGTTGAGAAAACTAGAGAACTTCATGCTCATTGTGGCTGCACTGCATGCAGCTGGTGCCCTTTTATTATTTCACCCCAACCAAGCTGGGTCCTAACCTGGACCCTCCTGGTGTGACTCAATACACTGCACCACCGTAACACTCAGCCATGCATTGTAGTGTGAGAAATCGCAAAAAGTTTCTTATTTATGACAGTGAAAGCTCTCTTCCTTGCAAATAACCTGCAAGTTATATGACTAATTTCCTCCCTTTGTCTTTTCTTTCACTACATCTATACACACCAATTATTTTAAATTAGACCACAAAACACTTGCAAAACTTGCAATGAAATCTGAGGGATCAGGCAGCTTCACACGTGTCCACTTCCATAATGGTTTTAATCCAACAGATTGGTTTATCACTAAACACCAAGGCTCTACGCAGCTTGTAGTAGGCACGTTTCAGTTTATCTCATTTATTTTATTTTCTAATTAAAAACCTATTGATGAAGCTTTTTAGGCTGCACGTCTCTCTCTTTTCTTGGGAACATTATTTCTCTGTTGACTCTCCAGCAACAAACCACACTATACAAGCCATGTTTTCTTCTTTTTTTGTGTCAGTTGTTAAAACAACATCAAAGTGGAAAAAAGCCTGGAGGGCAGAGTTGTTATCTCTGTAAGCTAAAAAATGAGCCTGTCTCATTTTGTCTCACTTGTTTTTATCTGTAGTCTGAAAGGGACTAAAAGATGCCTAATTGGCTAGATTTACCTAATCTTTGTGCAACTTTCCTCAGGGCTGTGTCAACAACTCAAACTATTGTCTGCAGTCTCTGCAGCTATACTTTATCTCAGTGGTGGAATGTAACTAGGTAGATTTAGTCAAATACCTGACTTATGTACACTACATTGTACTTTTTACTCCACTATGTTTATCTGACAACTTTAGTTACTTTTCAAGTCGAGATTTAACATGTAAAAAACCTGTTTCTAGACTTCATTTTTGCTTGTGTTGTATGATATCTCAAATGTACGCTGGTTTGGATAAAAGCATCTGCTCAATGATATTGTAGATTGTAGATCATAGAAAATACAATCAATTTAAAGTATCTATCTATAAAAACAAAAAGCGTCTGTGTGTGTGTGTGTGTGTGTGTGTGTGTGTGTGTGTGTGTGTGCCTAGGGCATATCTCTCTGACCGTTAGTCAGACTGACCTCAGATTTCGTTTGTTTCTTGTGCATGGCACGAAGGTGTGCATCCTCGACTTTGAAGATTTTTGAATTCATTTTTCAAAATATCATTATTTACGTAGGACGTGTTGTGGCATTGCACTGTTTCCGATCGGACGCCTTTTAGGGGAGCTCCGCTCCATTGTGTGATAGGCCTACACCTGGTCAGTAACACAATTCACTCTGGATTTACACCCTGACTCATCTCATCTGAAAGTCTATTTAGCCTACCTATCTTTAGGAGTTTTAAAGTGGCTACAAGGTTCGATTTTCCAATAGTATTCGAATAGTTTCAATGTTCAATGTGTATGTGCTGGATGGTGTGGTACCTTATGAAAAGTAAGTGTTTTATGGAGTTGCAGACGTTGTAGTGGTCTGCATGTAATGTACAAGTATACTTTCTACGGGCACTGCACTAGTGCATATTAAATTAAACCACCTAACAGAGCAGTTAAATTACCTTGACAACAGTAAAATGCTGCTTACATAAAAGCATCAATAATAATAATCCAATAATGGAATTTGAATGTATATAACAGTCTGAGTGGGGTCATTCTGTACAACAAGTACTTTAACTTTTGAAATTTTAGTACATTTTGATGCAGATACTTTGTTAGTATTAGTACATTTACTGAAGTATGGGATCTGAATATTTCTTCCACCACTGCTGTAACTCTGCAGTGGTCTTATAATAGTCTGGGTTCTGTTTTAATGGTGTCCTTGAGCAAGGCACTTTGTCCCCTTCAGCTCCAGGGGCGCTGATGCGCAGCTGAAGTCTACAAGAAAATGCATAGTTCCCCCTAGAAGGAGCAATAAAATGACGTCACACGGCAGCATTAAGTTAACAACCTGCACTATAACAAACCCGCGGCAGGCAGAGCTGCATGTCTCCCGTGTTGAAGGCAGATATTTAAAGTGGTTGACGAGGCAGCGGAACCCTCCGCTCAGGTACGCGCAGCCAATCGGAGCGCGGGAGGGAGTGCTCAACAGAGAAGAGGCGGTCCGCCCCGGCACACACACAGCACACCTTCAGATGGAGATGAAGTAGCTGCAACAGCAGCAGTCGATCAACAGAGCAACAACAGCGTCTGTACCGCGGGATCCGGAGCTTTTTTGTTCAGGGGGGACAGGTGACCGAGCACCCCGACCGACACTCAGCCGCCTCAACGTGCATCGGTGGAGATTTACTGCTGTTTCACCCCCCCCTTCACACCGCACTCCCTCCGATTGCCACAGTAGATGTTACTCAACTACATGCATTTCGATCTGCTCATCTAAAGCCCGCTCCACCAAGATGGAAAATGCGCACACTAAATCGGCGACTGAAGTTTTAGACAACTTCGGTGTGAACGAAAACACTGGGCTGACTCTGGAACAAGTCAAAGTCAATTTAGAGAGATATGGAGCGAACGGTGAGTAGTTTTCTATATTTTTTCCATCTTATTTTTTCTGTCTCATAACTGGTGCGCACATCGATTGATTTGCCAGGAAATCCAACTGCTTCCTTTTATACATCAGGCTGTTGCAAATCGTGCGCGTAAAAAACAATCCTATTCCCTGTGGCGCACAGTCAGTGGAAATGTAAGCGGCACGTTCATTCATGCACATGCCTGCATTGAAACCATTCAGTTCATATCACATCAGTTAAAGCTGAAACATCTGGACAAATAAAGTAATTCAATAAAATCAATTAATTAAACTGTCTGTTTTATCCAGCTCTGAGGTCTCCTCATGTTTTTAATTTGAAACTACATAAGTGGCATTTACAGTAATTGACTAAAAAAGAAAAGATTGTCATGGAAAACCAGCCCTCGGCCCCCCCTGACCCACTGTACTGTGACATCCCTGGCTGTCATGCAGGGATCAGGAAGTGCAGAGCAGGTTAGGCTCGGGCGGCTGCAGTGGAAGAGGATGAGGTGGAGAAGATAATGAAACAGAAAAGCTTGAACAACCTGTTTTCACTTTCAACAGTTGTTCTCCACATGGCATATACTTTCCAGTTCAAATTACAAGATTAGAGGGAAGTAGTAAAGGTATTTAGAACATTTTAGGGTCATAAAGACAAGGCAATAACCTCTGCTGTCCAAGCACTATCAGAGAGAGAGAAGTTAGTTTTATCTGGTGGAAATCCAGCTTCTCTTGCAGTGGGGGTCACGCAGCAGCCCCCCTCCCCTGAAGCCTTCATCATCTTTCACACTCAGCTGGTGTTTTGAGTATTTTCTTGACTCGGACCTGACATCACCACACCTTTCCCTCCTGGCCTGTCTGTCATTTGCATGTGTGGCCAAGCTGTGGAGCAGAGCGGCACATTGTGCCAGTCAAACAGTAGCCCTTTTGTTGCAGCCAGCCACTCTACCCAGGGGCCTGTGATGACTTCATGGAAAAAAAGCAACGTCTTACCACAGATAACATCTCTTTCGCTTTTAGCTGTGAACTTCCTGCCTTGTGCGAGCGCATTACAGATACGGAGGGAGGGAATACCCTTTTTCCCTTTTTAAGGGGGCTGACTCTACAAGGGGTTATCCACTCTCGTGCAGCCAAATAAATGGGGAAGAAAGTGCATAAAATTAGCTCGGGTTTGTTTACTATTTCAGTACATGTCATTGCAGAGTGATGAGCGGCTGCTAAACGGCTTCTTCCCCTCTGCTCACAAACCGCAGACCTTGTAGTTGACTGCGAGGACTGTGTGTGAGTCTTGGTGTTTTGTTCCAGGGAGCGACCGTTTCAAGCTGTTTGCGGGTGGTATGCTCGCCTCACTCCCACTGACATGCATGCACTATGTTTCACTCAGAGGCAGGATCTCATTATCAGCAGGATCATTAACCTAAATCAACATGTCCACAAACAACATGTCCACTGTGCGTCACACAGTCTGTGTGGTATGTCTCGGTTTGAACGAGGCACATGGGGGGGAGATCGACATGATTGGCTGTCATCGCACTGCTCCAAGTGTCCGTAGGAGGACATGCGGGGAGGACGATGTGACATGTTTGGCTCATACATAACATTCCTCTCAGGGACTGGAGAGGTTTCACACTCCATCGATCTCTGGATATCTGGGACGGAAGAGGGAGTTTAAAGGGACATTTCAAAAATGAATATTCCAATCTATATTTATTTTGGGGTGAGTTGCAGAGTGCTGCAGATATCAACTGTAGCGACATCTGCCTTCTCTAGAATATAATGGAACTACAGGTGCATCTTAATTAATTAGAATATCTTAGAAAAGTTTATTTATGTCAGTAATTCAATTCAAAAAGTGGAAATAACACATTATATAGATCCAATACACACAGAATGAAACATTTCATGTCTTAATTTATTTAATTTCTTCTAATTATAATGATTATGGCTTGAATTGAATGAAGACCTAAAATTCAGTGTCTCAAAAAAATTGATATTACAAAGACCAATTTTAACCAAGACCAGTCTCTTTCCATTAATCATGACCTGGTTACTTACCATTAGGTCTGTTGGAATTAATTTTTTGAGTCAAATATGAAAAATCAATAGTAATTGAATGCTGGAAATAAAATTCTAATATGTAGCTGTAGCAGTGGCGACTCTCTGCTCTGATCTGAACTCATCAGCTCCTCTCTCTTTCTGAATTAGCAGCTGTTTGGCCAGTAGCATGCTGAAACAAGCTAACTAGCAGCTTTGCTATAGCACAATTTTTCTCCAACGAAGCGGGCTAATGCCAGCTAGTAGGGCTGGGCGATATGGACAAAAAGTGATATCCTGATATATTTATGCTGAATATTGATATACGATATATATTCTGATATTTTTATCGCAAAGTAAGAGCAAATGTTCAGTCAAAGTAAAAGCCAAATATGACATGTCAAAAGTAGTTTAATTGAGACATTTATTTAAGTCAACATAAATAATCTATAACAACAAGAGTACCTTTAAAAAAAAATCAAAGCTCCATAAAGAGCACATTTAAATAAAATCAAAAAACTTAAATAAAAATAGCCTAAGAAATAAAATATGCCAATCTTTTTCTGAAATAAATATATTTATATGAGAAAAGAATAACAAACATTACAAAAGAACTAAATATGACAAACCCTAGTAAGGACAGCATTAACATATAAAGAAAGAAAAAATTGAACTATATCGAAATGTGCGATATGGTCTAATTCCACATTTAAAATATATCGATATATTTTTTATAACGATATATCGCCCAGCCCTACCAGCAAGCTCAATGAATCAAACTTGCACACTAAGAACAAATGGTATAAGCAATGCTAAACCAGTACTCTTCTTAGACCACAATCCCTGTTGTTACACCACACAGCAGGTTTTTAAGGCACATTTTTAACCCAGAGACCTGAGCTCACACTGGGGACACATTGATCTCTTTGGCATTTGAAAAAGGATTTGGTTGTTGAAAACCATGAAGGATTCCTGATGGCCTTTATAATACAGCCAATTATTTTTTTTGACAATGTTTGACCTCATAGATTGAATTATGCTCACTGAAGGACTAGTTTAAGTTTAAATGGTCTGTAAGGGAAATCAGTCGTTATCAACCACCTGCTTATTCTGGCATTAAGGCGGCATGGTGTCCATGGCCGATTCTTAGCCCTGCTTTTGGTCTCCAATCACAGAACGGGGAGGGACGGAAAGACGATGACGCGTACTATTCAACAGAAGTAAGCTTGTAGTTTTCTTACGGATCCAACATGGCTGCAGCAGACGCAAAGCTCTCTTTGGATCTAGCTGTCGACAGTGTTCTAGATAGTTTAGAGCCAAAGTTTATTTTAAAAGAAGAACAACATTTGGCTTTACACTCCTTTATCACCACCAAAAAGGATGTTTTAGCCTTGCTTCCGACAGGATTTGGCAAAAGCCCAATCTACCAACTAGCTTGGGGTTTAGTGAGACCCCTGCTGTTGTGGTCGTCTTGCCATTGATCGCCTTGATGGAGGACCAGATAAAGGAGGCAGCCCAGTTCGGTATCTCTGCGGCACAGCTGGGTCCTGAGGAGGAGAATGCAATAATAATCATCATTGATACGATTGGATAAGAGCTACGTACAGACGCTTATGATCGACATTCGTAGCGCCCAATAAACAGCTCTGGACGATCGTAAAACACGCCTCCTCTACGGAAAAGTGAATAGGTGGTCTCCAGACTAGATCTCTTTTGTGATATAGTCTGGCGTTAGCCAGGCTAGCACACACCTAGTTTCATGTAGGATGTATTTTCTTTCTACCCAAAGTCCTGAGCTAGCTAGCACCACAGATCGCCATATCGTCCATGAGAAGATGCAAGCTTTCTTCTGATTCAGTTGACATTTGTAGTTTGATAGAAAGAAAATGATCCCTGCATGAAACGTCTAAGAGCAAAGTCTGTGGATCAACTGAGTAACCGGGTCAGGATTTCTTGAAAGAGACAAACGCTTTGAGCACCTCAAGGCCATCTAGTTCCATTATTTTCAAGAGAAGGCAGTTATCTCTATGGCTAATACCTCCAACACCGTAACAAGATAGACTGATGAATAACACTACAGGTAATTGGAAAAAATGTCTATTTTTAATTTTTGGGTGAACTGTCCCTTTTAAACTATTTCTGCTTTCTTGAGACATCTGACAAGTGTCTGTTAGCTGTTCGCTGTCCCATCATCCCCACAATTATACCGTGTTTTGCCTCATTGCCTCTATAGATAACTGTGAAGTTAAACATGTGGTGAGGTCACATGCCCACATTTAACATGGCCTCATCCATTCAGCCTGAGCTGTTTCATTAATTTCTCTTTTCTCATTATGAAGAAGAGATTATTGATTTGACTTTGTTCTTTATGATATGGATTCTTGCCTTTTATGATTCTAACAGGAAAGCACATAAAATGTTGCCTTTCAATGCCGCAAAGAAGAGACCGGTGAGAAGCTTCCTGGCTTTGTGTCGGCACTTTCATGTGCTCTGAGCAGCGTCACAGTTTCTGATCTCTTTCTGAGATGTTGGGGGGAGAGACAGTCTTTTCTAAGTGGTCTGTGCTGCAGATAGAACGCAGCTGAGCTTTTTTATTCACACTCTCATTTATGGTCCACAAGCCTCTTCTTTTTTATTTGCAACTACCTTCACACATCCTGAGGAAATAGTTAATTTACCATTGAGAACTACAAGAATTTAGAAGCGAGTTCATCATTTTGATTGTGAAATAGTTCTGATGTAGTAGAGGAAGTCACAGGCCTCTGTTTCTCTCTCTTACACACACACACACACACACATACACACACTTGCTCTCAGTGTGTGGGTGCACCAAGAATGTTTGTGCTGTTACAGCTTGCGGTGTTCGATGATTGTGTCCCGTGCACTCAGAACCTCAATTTCAAAGGCGCAGTCTGTATTTACAGAAAGGCCATACTGTCCTCATGAGCAATCAGTGTTTCTGAGGAAGGGTTGACCTAGGCAGCAATTTTCCAAGGTGCTGACGCACAGGTGAGGGAGTGTCCAGGAAAGAAGGCAGGCTGTTAATTTATTGATTCCTCTTCTTCTTTTCTAACATTTAAAAGAATATTCTGCTTTATAATGTCACAAATGACACAGTCAAAGATTCCTCAGACTTCAAAACATCAGAGTGAAGTATAATTAAGAGGCATTATTAATCAAAGTATGTTAAATAAATCACTTTTCAAATCACTCGACACTCCCTTCAGTAGAAGAGTACAATTGCGCAACATTCAGGTTAAACAACCTAGCTGTGCGTGTCATTGCATCATCATGATGCAGACTAGTTTTAGAGTCTATGATGAAAAAGCTTTGAGCAATATCGGAGATGATCCGTCTCACATCCGATGGTGTAGATGAGGACAAACCGCCTGGCTCTTTATCTGTTGGTTAGTCAGTGCAGTCTGCACACAAACTCCACTGAGCTTCTGCTTGTCTCATAGACATTAAAGCTCCTTTATTGTAAAATACTGGGTGTTTTCAATGTTATGGATGCCAGTCAACAATGTTGGAGGTCCCATATTGTAAAAAGCGAGATTTCCTTTCTTTGAGTATAAAGCAGGTCTAGATGCTGTCGTAACCCAGTTAAACAAGCTGTCAGGAACAACTAAAGGTACATTTGTTTGGACAAATATAATGATCACAACAAAAATGGCTCATAAGAGTTTAATTTAAGAGCTGATATCTAGACATTTTCCATGGTTTTCTTGATCATGATTTTCGTTATTATCAAGAAAACTTTGGAAAATGTCTAGATATCAGCTCTTAAATTAAACTCTTATGAGCTATTTCTGTTGTGATCATTATATTTGTCTGAACAAATATACCTTTAGTTGTACCAGGCATTAAAATGAACAAGAAATTGAAGAAAACAAGGATGGTCTAATATATATTTTTCCATGACTATATATATATATATATATAAAAAGTGCTGCTACAGTGCCGTTACAGTCATTCCCCGGCTGCAATGATGGTGCAGAGCTGTGCAGATTCGGAACATCCAGAAACTCCGACCAATCAGAGCAGAGTGGGCCTTTTTTCGGAGGGGGCCTTAAAGAGACAGGTGCTAAAGTGAAGTGTTCAGACTAGAGCCCGACTAATTTAGTAGTCGACCAATATTATTGTTGGATATTGGCGAATCAAAGGTATATCACAATCAGCATATATGTTGTCTGATATGTAAGAGATATGAAACCTTTTTTTAATACAACATGGTTGGTAATTGTGATACTGAACATACATTACTGATGTTTATTTAGCTATTTTTTTTATTAAAAATGTCTTCCCCAAAGATGGTGGTTTAGTTGACAATACATTATGTGTACAATGTTTAATGCATACTAATAACAATTTGAAAGCAGCCTTTGCACCACTTTTGCATACACATAGTCATTGTTGTTTCATTCCAGCTCAAAAATATGTAGAAATATATAAAATAAATAATATTCTATCTGCTGCAGTATCTTTAATCTGTGAATTTTTACCCTCCAAAAAATCTCACATTGGTTGGACTAAAAAAAAAGAGCCTAAAATATCCCCTTTAAGTAATTTTAATTAGATGTGTGAGCTTTTTTCTTTAAAAAGTGGAAATGCAAAAAAAAAAACCTGGCACCCAAAATGTTTTCTGTCGCTACAAGCGATCCCGAAGGTGTCTGACGTTGGGGTAATTATTAGGTGATACAATTCTTGGAAAATGATGCAATGCCACTGCACTTTCCTCACTTCGGTTTCTGCCACAAATAATAATTACAACTTCCTCTAGTGGGATCTCGCTCTGTGTTGTTTCTCTTCCTGTTCTGCAACTCGACATAAAAGCAGCCTGACTTACTCGCTCCTGCGTTTGAAATACGAGAGACATTGTGCCGTTTCCTGCTCCTCCTCCTTCACACAACACCCAGGTTGCACATTGCAGCACACTCCTCAGCCAGGAGGCCTTCGCTTTGCTGTCGCTACTTGTTCTGAAAATTGTCCAGTTGAGAGTTAAATTGTGGTAACAGTGTTGGAGTTGTGTGTGGGCTGAAAAATGGAGAGTTAAGTTGTAGAAAAGTCATTTGAAGTCCTTGGGGTGTTGAGTCACTTCCCTGTTCTAGTGGGCTCACTGTGTGTGTGTGTGTGTGTGTGTGTGTGTGTGTGTGTGTGTGTGTGTGTGTGTGTGTGTGTGTGTGTGTGTGTGTGTGTGTGTGTGTGTGTGTGTGTGTGTGTGTGTGTGTGTGTGTGTGTGTGTGTGTTGCCCGGCCGCCTCCTTCAAAGGAACTGTGATCCTGTTCGAGCTTGTCACTTGCCTTCTTCTTCTACTTCTTCCCTCCCACTTCTGCATCTGTCAGTCACCATCATGCTCCAATGGCGAGGTGATGTTGAGTCACCGGGCTCTAACATGCTGCCGCCGTCTGCTGCCGCGAACGCTCCGCTACATGACAGCCGTCCCACTGAGGACATGTGTAGTGTACTAAAGGTGTTTGTGTTTCCTGAGTGGCCTGTGTGTACACTGGGCATATGCTGTACAGTATGCGTCTGACCTCAGGGCATACCTTGAAGTGAAGTCTCCAAAGCATTTAGAGGGAAGTGAGCTGTGTGTATAGTATGATGAGCTGTGTGGAAAGAAGTTGCGTCGTCTTAAGTGTCTGGAGAAATAACAAGAAAAAAGCCACGTGTTTGGATGTGACGTATACACCTGTCCTCACTGAGACGGAAATCATCCAAACAGATGTGAACATTATTTACTTAAGGTGTAATTTTAAGATATTTTTTTAAATGTTACTTTACAAAATGGCAAATATTTGTTTGATTGTAGTCTTGTTAGGGCTGGGCGATATACATCGATATATCAATATATTTTTTAAATGTGATATGGAATTGGACCATATTGCATATATTGATATAGTTCATTTTTTTTTCTGTCTTTATATATAAATGCTGCCCTTTCTAGGGTTTGTCATATTTAGTTATTTTGTAATGTTCTTTATTCTTTTCTCATATAAATATATTTATTTCAGAAAAAGATTGGCCTTTTTTATTTCATAGGCTATTTTTATTTAAGAGTTTTTTATTTAAATGTGCACTTTATGGAGCTTTGATTTTTTAAAAGGTACTCCTGTTATATAGTATGTATCTTCTCTTAAATAAAACGTTTCAATAAAACTACTTGTGACATGTCATATTTGACTTTGACTGAACATTTGCTCTAACTTTGTGATAAAATATCAGGATATATATCGTATATCGATATTCTGCCTAAATATATCGGGATATGACTCTGGTCCATATTGCCCAGCCCTAAATTTTGTATACATTTTTTTTTTTACAAATTTTTCTTATTTTTACTTTATGATGTAAGTCCTTGTTTCACAGAACAATACACCATTTAAATGTTTTAAAATGATTGGGGGAAAAAAAGAATTCACAGAAACACAGATTTCTAAATGATGTTTATTTACTTATTTATGCCTCAAGCTGGTGTTGGTTTATTCATTTCAAGAATTGCTTTTTTCTGTTTTTGCAAATGAACTCATTAAATTTAATTGGGACTTTAAAAAGAGTATATTCTGCTAATTTTCAGCAGAATTATGTGATTATGTGAATTATGTAGACTTCTACCAGAACATGTTTACATGCTTAAAAACAAAACAAAAACCCCAACACATTATTTTAAACTGTGGCTTTTGCACAATTATTGAATAATAGTTCATGCTTAATCATAGTGTAACTGTAGCCAAAGTAGACAAATCTGCAGCAATATCTAATTAATGTTTTGTGATATTAGCTAGGGTGTTTTACTTATGAATTCAACTTTATACTTTTCACAGAAATTATGTGTTATGTATTTTTCTAATCCCTTGCTTATCGGTTAACTGAAAATCAAGATTTAAAGGAGACATATTCTGCTCATTTTTAGCTTCATACTTGTATTTTGCTTTTCTAATAAAACATGATTACATGCTTTAATGTTCAAAAAATACATAATTTTTCTCATGCTATGTGTCTAAATATTCCTGTATTTCCCCTCTATCTGAAACGCTCCGTTTTAGCACCTGACTCTTTAAGACCCCCCTCCTGAAAAAGTCCAGGGTGTTCTAATACATCAGCCTTCTGCATCCGTGCTCTCTGCGTCTCTGCACTGTCATTGCAGCCGGGGAATAATTGCTAGTTTTTTCGTTCTTTTTAAAGGGTAAATAATTTCATTAAACAGCTGGGGACTTTAGTTTTTTAGCAAACATTATTCAAACAGCAGTAAATGGTGCACTTATTCACTGCTGCAGATTTGGTGCTCTAGTGAGTATTTACAGTTATTCCACAGTGTATATGGAATAATTTAAAAATAAACAACACTGCCCAGGTTTGTTGTGATAATGGAACATGTTACCCAGTGCAACAGTGTTGCAGTATGGCACAGAGAAATAAGATATATCAGGCTTTGGCTTCACAGACTTGTCAGTGGGATTCACTGTATGTTTTGGTCTTTTCATGGGACTTATACTTTAATATAATTTTGGCACATCAAGGAGGTTTTTAATCCTATATGGGGATGTTAAAGTGTAGGTTTTGAAAGTCGCACCATTTTTTACACTGACATATACATTTTGTGTTAGTGGGTGTATGTGTTATTTATTTATTTTCAACCGTTTCAAAAATAATTCCACAGTTTGAATTTTTTACTAGTTTGAATGGCCTCCATTGCTGCAGGGCTCAGATGGCTAAAGTTGTACTGTACCAGGCATTTGATTGGATAAAAGTGGCGCTCTGGTTTCTAAACCTAGAATAAACCCTATATATAGCATGGTGTTAACACAGATATTTCGGGCTGCTGTTCGGGGGATTGCTGACTATTTTTCACAGCATTCAGCGTCTCCAATTGGCTACTGGGTGGTGCCATGCTCCTCTCCAGCCTGTTGGGATGTTCAAAAAATGGTTCTTCGCACAGCTGTGACCTTAAAGAGGAAGCTTCAAGCCCTGATGAGATATGAGCTTTGTGCTAATCACCTCATGCATGTCCTGCTCTGTTGACAGGCCCTTTTCCTTTTTCCTCTGCAACTCGCCAGCAGAACCAACTGTGACTGCTAAAATGTGGAGCAAATGTGGTTCATTTGTTGTGTTTTGAAATGCGTCTATTTAAAGCTGAGTCTAATGTGCAACAGTTAGAGACCAGATGTGTGCAGCAAATGCATAAACATAGATGTCTTATCTTTGGTAGTCACGACTCAGAGAGTCTACAGTCTGCAGTGTTTGTGGCCAATTGAATTTCCTAATCAGATTGACCGAAATGTGTTGACATCAAGATTAAGTAACTGAAAACAGTCCTTCCAGTAAGATATGATTTGTCCTAAAAATATCCAACTAGTAATATACAGTCATGGAAAACATTGTGAGACCACCCTTGTTTTCTCTAATTTCTTGTAAATTTTAATGCCTGGTACAACTAAAGGTGCATTTATTTGGACAAATATAATAATAACAACAAAAATAGCTCATAAGAGTTTAATTTCTGAGCCGATATCTAGACATTTTCCATGTTTTTCTTAATAATGATTTTAGTTATTATCAAGAAAACAATGGAAATTGGCTAGAAATGTACCTTTTAGTTGTACCACACATTATTATGAACAAGAAATTAAAGAAAAAATTATCTAATAATTTTTTCCATGACTGTATGTACATGCACAGGTAGATCTTAGGTGGGTCTTAGATACTCTCACAGGACAAACATGAGAGTGATAGTTTAATTTCAGCATGCACTTTCCTGTGCAACATCACCAGGAAAAATCCAGTCTCTTTTTCCCTAACCACAGCTCGATGACGTCAGAGACACTCCAGCCAATGGGCAGCTGCAGGAGCCATTGAGCTGAATCTCCTGTCGTGTTCCGTCTTAATTGGCGAGAAAGGATAAAATCTCCACTTTGAAACTAATTCTACTTTTCTGACACGACAGTCTTTCAGAGAAAAAACCTTATCGGTGTGCAGCTTTGACAGCTGATGGTGTTTCCTGTGTGTGTCCCCAGCATGGAGGCAATTACAGGTTGATCAGTTAATCAAACATAGCAGCTAAAATAATTGTGTTGAGCAGGACGCCTCATCGTTCCTCTCCACTGGTGGATTTCCCCCCTGTGCACGGTTATGTAATTCTTTGCCTCACGCTGAAATGAAACTATTATTCCCTTTCTTTCTCCAGAGTATGCAACACTATATTAAAGTCAAAGTGCTCTCAGCCTGGGAGTCTGGATGTGTCAGCAGCTTTTAAACATTTGCTTAATGTTAGTTGGGAAAATGTAACTGCAGGGTTAGTCTGTTGCAGTGAAATGAGAAAATCTACTGTGGCTTTAAAAAAAAATTCACTTATGCAATTCCATTTTTAAGAAGTTTGCTTGGTATTACAAAATTAGTAACAAAGAACTTAAACTCTGTAGGCAAAACAGCCTTATTATAAAGCACATTAAAAAGACCCATGAAAATGACATTTACAAACAATAAGCAATATAAAAAATTAAGATATAATAAAGACATCTTAAAAAATAGACCATCTTTTTAAAAAAAAATGTATTAAATACGTTTAATTCAGTGGAATAGACCAAAAAATACTGTCAAACTGTTGTAAGTGGCACCAAATGCAACAAAGGAAATAAAAGTGCAACAACGAGTCAATCAAAGGCACAGAAATATTTATTTAATTAATAAAATGAGCACTTTAATTATTCCTCCTAATAATATATATACACATTACTTCACTGTAAAATAATACACTGGCACCATGTTTGTAAAAAATATACTGTAATATATATACAAGCAATCACTGTAATTTTTGCATTTATTTTTTGTAAAAAATACATTTTCTCACTGTTAAATGTAATAAACACCTAAACTCTAAAAATTATACTGTAATATTTAATGGCAAAATCTTTTATGCAGCATTTATAAAGTATTTTCTTGTCAATTAACTTAACTGACAATGTATCAAGATGATGTTTATTATCTTTCAGCTAAATATACTGTCATTTGTTTGTGCATATGTTTTGCTTGACTTTGAACACAAGTTTTGTAAGTTATGTGATGGCAAACATTCAGTGTAAACTGAAAATACTTGTATATTTAAGTGGATATTGCGCCGCCGGCGTCGCTGTTTCTTTGCGCACCATGTTTAAATCTCCTGGTAGACTGGTATGCGCAAGGCTTTATGAGTACGTGCAGCGCACAGACGATACACACATGCATCCTTGGAATTTGTGCAAAAGAAGGACTCTGTCCTCTGGAGGATCCTGGACATTGGGACAGTCCTTGAGCGTATGTTGATGACGTAGTTTCCTTCAAATTCAGCCATTTGAGGATCCTTCCTTGACATTGGGATACTGCTCCTGACTCCTCTTTCAGTGCCAACTGATCATTTTCTGTTATCCTGTGAAATATTTTAGACTACATTGGATGGATTGGTACACAATTTTGCATGAACATTCATGGTCCCCAGAGGATGTATCCCTCATTTGTGACGTTTTCCTTCAGTGCCACCATGAGGTTTTTAAGTTGTTGTAGTTTTACTGAAACACTGTTGTTAAATTTAGTAAATAGATATGGGGAACATGGGAAACATACTTAATATGTTAACATTGTCATTTTAAGCACGTTTGCGTGCACGTGTTAGTGTTTATCTCGAAGCCTCACAGAGCATGGCTATAAACTGTCAGTGTTCTTTTTTTTGATCGGTGTGTTTTAAAGCAGCTGCTTTAATCTTAATCTCTTTAATTGAATTAAGAGGTTTCCGGGCCTATAAAGACTGCAGAGAAGCTGCATGTTGTTATGCTGCAGAGGAGTGATTAGTGACTCCCTCCTCTGCTGACGCTCTGATCCTCAGGGTGGCTGTTCAGAGGTCAGCGGGGCTCCCAACGATAGCTGCTGACACACAACCACTTGACATGGATGCATATGACTTCCTCTGAGAAGGGAAGCCCTCCATTGACATTTGTGTAAATGGAGGAAACATTGACTTTGTCAGGCTGCAGACGGCTCTCCTGCAGTTACCTGTGATGCCCTCTGTGTAGCAGAGATAATAAGGTTAGGGAGTAGAGTGAGGTACATTTATAATTCACATTTGATATGGTTAATGCATTCAGACCTTTTCCGGTGGGAGAATACATTAGGGGAGTGAGTGGATATAGGAAGCTATAGTAGACTGTGTCATTAGGGGTTACCATCAGGCTATTTATAGGCCTGTTTTACATTCTCATGGTTAGTGTATGGAGTGGGATCCTGGAGCTGGGGCCGCTTACTGAAGCAGCACAAGTCTAACTACTGTACCTCCGAGCACCCACCCTACTCAGGGCACCCTGCTCACACTTAACCTTTAATCCCACCTGCCTGCCAGCTAGTTAGGGTTGGACAAAAATAACTTTTTTGAGCCATGTTTTAGCTGATGTAGTCTGGGTTGTATTTTATATCCCAAACCATATCCCAAACAAGCACAATTTTAGAAACCAGAGGTTGTTGTTTTTTTGTTTTTTTTTCCGGTTCCATCCTTTTAAAGGGGAACTACCCCTGTTTTCAAAATTCATACGTTATTCCTACTTTATAGGACCTCCAAAAATATGAGCAAACATGAAGAAGTCTCTCCAGAATCCAAAAACTACAGTGTAAAAACTCTGCTCCATGAACAATGAGTGGGAAAGATGTTACAGATGACTATGAGAGCAGCCAGTGGAAGGTTCTGGGTGTATGGGTATATTTTCTGTTTCACAACTGAGAATACTGCAGAAAGTTCATGTAGGAAAACAAAGAAAAAGGAAAAAACACCATGTAGGTTCACAAAATCAGTCTCACATTCATTGTCTGTGGAGCAGCTTCGTACTATGACATCACACGTTTGAGAATATAAGCCATTTTTTACCACCGCCAGTTGTTCAAGATGTTTTAGTTTAGTTTTAGTTTTTTGTATACATGCATATTTTATTTAGTGCAGTACATTTTATTTATTTTATTCTATTTTAATTTATTATATCTTATTGCATTTTACTCTTCTATTGTTTACTTTATCCCTTTGTATTGTGTTATCTATTTATTGTTGTGCAGCACTTTGGAAACCTTGAATTTGCTAAAATTGTGCTTTATAAATAAAGTGGATTGGATTCTGTGATTTCTGGCTTTGAGAGAGAATATTTCACAAATATGTATTGAGCTTTCCAAGTCCATGAAAATAACATATTGGAAATCTTTCTTTAGCTGGTGTTCCACTTTAAGAGGTTAACCAGCCGGCTGCTAGCTGTTTATCTGGAGGCTTGCCTGCATGCCTCCACTCATGCTAACTGTGTGTTAGCCTACGGAGGCTACAAATGAGCCTGTTAGCATCAGAATGTGCTGCATCAAGGCCATGTTGACTACAGTTATTCTTTGTAACTTTTGACAGACACTGGCACATTACCTCATGAATCACTGGTGTTCAAGGCGCCTTCATGAGCCAAAGTTGCCATGGTAACTACTAAAAACTTTCTCATGTTTGTAGTTTACACATGAGGGGCCTGAACTCTGACTGTTGGCCACGCTCAGATGTGATGTTTGCCGGGGGGCCTAATAATAATCTAATGGACTCATTAGAGGAGTAAGAGGAGCTCGCAGTGAAAGCGTCTTTTATCAGTTTGCGGTGCAGAGAGATAGATGGCCAGTTTCCTGCTTTTCTTCCTTCCTGACTCTCTGGACACAGAAACCAGCTCCCTGCTGTTGTTGGCAACTGTCTCCAGGAAGTGTCTCCCCTCTGCTCCGCGCTGCTCGCTTTTCTGCTGCAAGTAAACAAGCTCTTTTATTCATTGTCTGGGTCAGGAGGGAGGGAGGGAGGGAGGAGGGCCGGGGAGGTGCTGTGGGGACACGGAGAGAGAGGGAGAGGTGAAGTCAGTATTCAGGAATGTGCCTGGGCAAGCCTCGGGTTGACACAGCCCAGATGACTGTGAGGGAATCCTTGGCAGAGGGAAGCCGGGGAACCCCGTTCAACACCTCCAGCCCTTTCCCTCCCTCCCTCCCTCCCTCTCTGTCTCTCTTTTTCCTTCCCTCCTCCGCGCTCTCTCTCTTTTTCCCCCTTCGTCTGTCTTGTCCTTTCACTCAGTCCATCTTTGTCTCCAGCACTGGAGTCGCAGCCAGCCTGTCTGCCATAAAAACATTATACAACCAGGGAGGCACAGTAATGGGGAAACAGGCTTATGTCAGACTGGTGGAGCATGGAAAACAGCAGAACCCACTTCTCCACATTTCTGCTGCTGCAGCTGGCAGAGTGCAGCCAAAAGTCCCCCGTGAGTTCAACCGTGTCCAACCTGAACTCTGAAAACCCTCCAGACAGCAAGTTTGAAAAGCTTTTCACAATGACTCATCAGCTATTATTACGGCGGCTGAGGATGGTCCTTGACGGAGAGAGGTCGTCCTCTGCACACAGATCAGTGGCTCCAGAAGGCCGTCGTTTAAAATGCAAAACAACTAATATTCAGCCGATCATAAACAGCTCAGACCTGTCTGTCAAGTTGTTCTAGTCATGAATCTGTAAAAAAAAAAATATCTTAATTAGGGCCGGGACTTTAACATGTAAATTAAGATGAATTAATTACACAAAAATTAACGTGTTAAAAAAATTGATGCATTTTAATCGCACTTATTTTTGCACCGCGGAACGTTTCTCACTGGATGAGTTTCAGGCGGATCGATTATACTGGAGCACCAATTAGCGTTCATGAGTTCAGACAACAACAAACCACAGTGAACATGAAGGAAGAAGCTGATGAGACGCTTTGGTTGGCCCCGTGGATGATGGGACATTTAGTTACTAAAAACCAACGGATGGAAGCGTCGATAAGAGCATGGTTGTGTTGCTATGCAACAAGGAATTCACATATCACCGCACCACATCGAGCCTCAAGTATCACCTCAGTGCAAAACATATAGCCGCTAGCGGTTTCACAAGCCAAAGTTTAGTCCGTTTTAATCGAACTCTGGTGCGGTTAAATCCTTGTTACGGTTCGTTTGGTTGCTCGTGAACAATCCGATTGTTCTCTGGTGCGGACCAAAACAACCAGTCCAAGAGGGTCTCGGTCTGTTTCCAAACGGACCCTAGTCTGGTTTTATTGCACTGTGAACGTAATCCGACCAGAATCTGACCCAATTAAAGGAAATGAACCAAAACGCAGTGGATTGTGGGCTACCTGCATTTTGTGAGATATAAACAGATAAAAGCATAAAGATGACATTTGTGTCATTCAGTTTCACTCTGTAGGCTACCACTGAGCTAAAGCTAATTTGCCATTGCAGAATGACCACTAGTTCAAGGACAATTAGGAAGAAAACAAATAAAAAGCTTTTAACTCAAATAAATATTACATATTTTTTCCACAAATAGGCCTATTTCATTTTATTTTTTTAATCATTCCATAATTTAATGAGGGCCCAGTTCTGGGCCCCCCCCTACCCTGGGCCCGGGACAGCAGACCCGTTTGTCCCCTCCTATCGGCGGGCGTGCGGACTTGGGTTGTGAAAGCGACCAAAGACACTGAGACCTTGAGAAACACCGTAGAAAAAAATCCAAGCTGTCAATTGGTATGCTGAGAAACCCCCTTAGTACCAAAAGTTATGTACCCTTGAATGCTCTAGGTCTCTAGTTTGTGGCTGTAAAATTATCCTAAAGGTCACAACAGGTCATTTTTATACAGCAAGGCCAAATTTTAAAAGATGGACTTACTACCATGAATTATCAGATATGAATAAAATTGGTCTCATTGAATCAACAGAAGTCTCAACTTTCCAGTGAAACCCAATTTATGCCATTGTTTATGGACCCCAGTATGCAGAAATATCAAAATACAACCGAAAAAAATAATTTGTACTGCATTAGGAAAAACTGCTTTTTTATGTAAAATATTAATTTGAAAACTAACTAAAGCTGTCAGACAGTAAAATATTTACGTCCTACATGTAGTGTAGTGAAAGTACTAACTAACAAACTGCAAATTTGTGTTCTTTGCCATATCAGAGTTAATGTATTTAGTTACTTTCCACCACTGATTGGAGGGATTTTAAAATCAAAGTTCAGGGTTTTAATGCCTATTTAAGCACTTCTCTGTTCTTTAATAGCTTGTCTGTAATGCCTCAGACTGTTTCGCTCCCTCTGGTTTTATTACAAGCCAAATTAAGAAAGTTGTTCCACCTGAAATTATCAAACGACTTCTTCATCTCCGTTGGCGTCATTCCCAGACTCCTTTTACTCTCCTGACCGCCGAAAAAAGCACGCTTTGGAGCCGTGGAACGAGTCATGATGTGAAATAATTTCTCTTTCCGCCAGTGCTGTGTGTAATGCGAGCGGCTGCGCGGGTTTTTGTTTTTGGAAGGAGGCTGCGGGCTCTCGTCATGGCCCTTCCTCTTTCCAGCTGCTCTCTCCACAGGGTCACGTTTGAGACTCGTGTAGCGCCGTCTGGTCAAAACATGCAGAGGAGCACGAGGTTTCCACTGCTCCAAGGACAGAACCCTCTTTCCCGTAAAGACAATTTGATGGCAGACAAATGCAGAAAATGTGCCGATCAGATGTACGTTAGCATCCGTCACGTTGTTGAGATGTGATGGACCTGACAAACGCGGTGACTAAGCACGTCTGTGTCTCATTGTGATGACACTGATCAACAGTACTTGTCAATTGGAATGGTTTTAGAATATGACTGATGTGTTTTCTACTCTCACCGGTGACTCATGTGTGGGGTGGCTGTTGTGTTCGGCTAATCAAATCAGATAAGATGCTCCGCTCGCCTCAGAATGCCAAAGAAATCCAGCTTTTCTTCTCAGAACAGATGAAAAATGACAAGATGATGTGAAAGGAAAGAGCAACGTCTTTTGAATCTTGGGTTCATTTTTGTGGGAGGTTACCCACATACTGATGCAAAAAAAAGGAGACTGAGAAATAAACGGCAACAGTTTAGAGGCTGAGGCCGCTACGTGGAAGTCGGTGACATCACCACAATGTTGACGGAGGAAAAGAAAAGTTAGCTTTATTCAAAAAGTCATTTCAGATAGGGCTCCAGCTACTGATTATTTTACATTTCTTATCTTTCAATTATTATCTTTTCTCAATTAATGGAAACATTGGTTCAGAATTTTAAAGAAATACCAATCACAAGCTCCCAGATACTGAGGTTTGTTGTTTTGCCCGACTAACGATACAATCTGCAAGAAATTACATTTACAATGAAAAAATCTGCACATTGTAAATGTTTATAAAGCTGGAACCACTGAATCCGTTTTACTTGTTATTTAACTTCAACAATTATGTAGATTGTTCCCAATTCTGCTTTAGCTAAATACCTATATAATTTTATATATATAATTGTTTTTATATATTTTTTTCTTTTGAGAAAAAAATACTGTTGCCACACACAAATTTATTTCGACCCTGTGAAATTATCCATCATGGAAATATATTTTTAACTGAAAAATGTATATAGTCTATTCAGCTATTTGAATTAATTTTATTTGTATTTTCGTCTTGTTTTCTTTTTATCACTTTTTTCTGTTTTTTTACTTGAGCTACAGGACTTTGAAGTATGAGCTCAGTGTTTTATTTATTTGTTTATTATATTACATTTTAGTTATTTATAATTTATTTTGCATTTTACTCAATCACTTATTTTCAACCTATTTGAGTTGAGCTGCCTTCACAAGTGACTTTTTTTTACCATGTGGGATCAATAAAGTTTATCTTGTATTAATAAAACTTATCCAATTTATAATCAACTGAGTAATATAGGACCCTTGAAGACTTATTTTTTAAAACAATTACAGTAGTCTATTAACTGCGATGATCAAGGATTGTTTTTTTTCTATAGTTTGTACAAAACTGAAAAAATCCAGCTTCCAGTCTCTAAAATGTGATTATTTTCTATTTTTTGTTGTCTTCAATGATATCAAAGTAAATGTCTTGCAGCGAATGGCGAAATGGTTACTGAAATACATACAAATTGAGAAAACATTGTAAAGATGAATCAACAATAAAAAATAACCACCTGTTGCAGCACTAAAACATTTATAAAAGCTTACAATGAAATTTGTATTCCAAAGACGTACGATCTGACACAACAGAACTGAGAACACTCCATCTCTTCATGTCAAGTCCCATCTAAGAGGTGATTTGAAACGATTTACAGAGCATCAGTGATTCCAGTTAACCTTTTCAAGAGCAGAAGATGAGCAGTCAGACTGGTATCTAAGGCCTTGGTTAGGTCTTATGAAGTCAGTTTTATTTATATAGCCCAATATCACAAATCACAAACTCGCCTCACGGGTCTTTATGGAGCTTTTTGTTCTTCCAGCCTCTGTTGACAGTGTGTTCTGAGAGTCATTATGCAGCTGAGTTGATACTGTAGGCCTGAAGCTACTAAAGTTACTGAAGGTGGAATTTAAAACAGAATCCATAAAGGATAATTTGTCTCTGTTGTATATCCTGCTGGTTATTCAATCGGTAATAATACAGCAGTAGATAATAATCCAACAGTGTTGCTGTTCTGCCGTCCTGCATTGAGCATTTTCTCATCATAACCAAGCACAACGATTCTTCAGGCTCATTTGTACGTGTGCATGCATCTCAATGTCAGTTAATCAAATGTATTAACGTCTCTTTGTCTCTCTCCTCCACCCTCTCCACTCTCTCCGGCCCCGCCAATTCGATTCCTTTACAACCGCCGTGGTGTGACATCCACAGAGCTCCCAGCTGAAGAAGGTAAATATTGATTTTTCCAGCGCTGTGATCCTCCTCCCTTTACTATCTGATTAAGTGTCTACAGCCAGGATCTTTTATGTATACTGAACTTTGGGAGTGTACACTGCTGCAGCTTTCCACCAATAGACACACACACACCACTACTCCTCTGTAAACACTGGGATTGTCTGTCTTTAAAACTGTTTGTTACTACTAAGAAGCTAATGTCAATACTTCTTACAGATTCTTTCCACCCTTAAGCATAAGCACAAACTTTTAGTCCTTGCAGTCAATGGAAGCCCCAAGCTCTAAACTGAGTGATGCATGAAGGTGTATGACGTGTGTTTGTCCATGCATATTTCAGGAAAGTCCCTGTGGGAGCTGGTGGTGGAGCAGTTTGAAGACCTCCTGGTCAGGATCCTGCTGCTAGCTGCCTGTGTCTCCTTTGTAAGTACGACTCAGCTAATTAAAGTGTAACTGCAACCCCAAGTCATTTTCAAAAATGGTAAAAAGAGATGGAGGGTGTGGCAGGTGTGAGGCTGTTAAGATTTTCTATTTTTATAACTAGTGCAGTGCCCATAGGAAGTATGTATTCGTATAGTATATTGCATGTAAGTATCTCATATCAAATGATTATGGGTATTATGCTAAGCAACATGAATGTCATCCCTGAATTACATAGTAATGCAACATAAGAAGTGAATAAAGCTAAATCTCTGCTTAGCATGCTAATCACGAATAACATAATTTGCACATTACATGCAGACCACTACAACGTCTGCAACTCCATAAATCACTTACTTTTAATAAGGTACCACACCATCCAGCACATACACATTGAATATTGATATTCGTTGGAAACTATTTGAATATTATTGGAAAATCGAACCTTGTAGCGCACTTTAAAACTCCTAAAGATAGGTAGGCTAAATAGACTTACAGATGAGATGAGTCAGGGTGTAAATCCAGAGTGAATTGTGTTACTGACCAGGTGTAGGCCTATCACACAATGGGGCGGAGCTCCCCTAAAAGGCGTCCGATCGGAAACAGTGCAATGCCACGACATGTCCTACGTAAATAATGATATTTTTGAAAAATGAGTTCAAAAATCTTCAAAATCGAGGATGCACACCTTCGTGCCATGCACAAGCCACATACGAAATCAACGGTCAGTGAGATATGCCCTAGACACACATCGAAACACACACACACACAGAAGCTTCTTGCTTTTATAGATAGATGGACGGCAAATATTTTTCCCCCCACTGTAAGAAAATGAAGCCAAAATATCGTAGAAATGGGAGCTGCCATCTTGCACTGGTGACATCACTTGGAGCTGATGACCCAAATCAGAGCACAATACAGGAAGTCAATCATGACGTAACATCCCCGTTTTATAGCAACCAAACTCATGACGGAAACTACCTTGAGGAAAAAAAATTATGAAATGTACTTTGAGTTTTTAGTTTGGCTAACGTTCTATACGCTTACATGGAGAGGGCAGGGTTAATGACCTAGGCTGCAACCAGCCACTAGGGGGCAATCAAGATTTTTTGGCCCCACTTATGGGGAGCTCTCAGGCCGTCCATCATTGATCCCAACCAGTCGACTCCATGGATGCATTCACATCCACCTGTTTTCATGTATATTTTTAATTTGTGCATAAAAAAACCTGAGCTGAGAATGTAAAAAAAAAGTCTTGAAATATTGCAAAAAAATATTGCGTCCTTGTCCTTTTGTCATGGTGTACAATGGTTGCCAACTGGAGAATTGGCACCACCTGCTGATTACCTCAACAATAATATTTATAACGGTAGTCTATGGAATTAAGCATTCACTTTTTTTTCTTCTTTTTAGCGATTTTCTCGAAATTCACTTAAAATTTGACATACATTTGGATGGAAACCTAGTTTATGTCGGCATTGACTTGGAAGGTTTAGTGCAGCTTTTAAACACTAGAAGGGGCCTTCAGCTAGCTTGAAAACATAAAAATAGCAATTTTTATACATTTGATAAGAATTGTCAATATTAACAGCAGCACAGACGTGTTTCATGACCGTAACAATTAAAAAAACACATTAAAGTGTGCAGTACCACTTTAAAATGCCAGTGGCCTTTATCTTATTATTTCCTGATCTGGATTCTCAGATGTCCTCCTGTGGGATTTCAGACCCAAATTGGGCATTTGCCAGGAAATTGCCACCTAATAGTCTTGCTCCATTAGCTTTAGGCAGCTTAATTCCCCTGTTAGAACACTGCTCAACCTACTTTGTGGTCTATTTTCATGTGGAAACGTGTGTATTTCAGGCTTTTCCACCCAGTGTTGATATGGTTTCACTGAGGGGAAACAGGCAGAGCACTTCTGCTGAACTGGAAAATAAACCATCAATCAAAACTCTCTGCTGCAGCGCCTCAAACTGCGACCCTGGTTACAGTCTGAGGGTGGTGAAGGTCGGAGCGGGGTGGAGTGGGGGAATCCTGGCTGCATAATAGCTTTTTTTTCATCTATTACAGCACGTCCCCGGTGTCTCAGGATGGAATTGCTGTTGCTATTTCTGAAAGAAGGAAAATGGCTCTAAAAATGTATATGACACAATATATCTTCTCTCTGTTGTCGTGTTAGAGAGAGGCTTGGAGAGCAGGCGTGGGCTGTAACTGCAGGACTTTGGAGTGTGGGCTCATTTTTCCTCATGTAAATCAGACTTAAAAAGGTTGTTTATAGTGGAACACAGCCCCTGTTCCACTGCTGCACAGACCCTAATGCTTTACAATGTCATCGCTGCCTGGAGTGCTTTCAGCTCAGTAACTAAAGGAGGTTCCTTGTGACCAGATTTGACTCAAAATGCACAGTATTACACTGCAGAGCAGCTTTTGCTTGTCTGTTGATATTCCTATGGTCCCCTATAACCTTTTAACCCTCTGAACCCCAAGCTGTTTCAGTGTGCTTTTTGCTCCTTACATATTGTATTCACTGTGGTGAGTAAGTCCTGCACCTCTGTGGAAACTGCACAATCATGGCTTGAAGTAGGGAAAAAACTCAAACATGTCTTTTTTTGCAGTATAACAGTTCTAATGGCCAAAATCAGTCAAATAAGCAAAACACAATGCAAGAGAGGTTTGCAGTTCAGTGTATTTTTCACAACATTTTGCCATGTGACTGTTGGTATCAGCTGGGTCATTCATGGCGTCCCGGTTGCGCTGAGAAGCAAAGAGTTTGATGTTTTTTTTTCAGGATGTGGTTAGTGAAAATGGTTTATTTTTGGCAAAATCTTAAATGAGATGTAGAACTACGAGGGCTCTCAGAGAGTGTAGACCTCCACCAAGCCATCTTGCAATATTAACTTTCCGACTTATGGGGTGTTTAAATGAATTTCCCCATTCAGAAACTCTTTTTAACGATTATTCCAACACCACATGAATGCAGCACCAAGCTCTATCTTGAATGCGTTTTTCCTTGGTCCATGCTACTCCCTTCTTACAAGAAATTGGGCCAATGTTTTTCCGTATTCCTTCTGAGAAACAAACAATCAAACCAACCACAACAAAACCAAAACCTCCTCGGCTGAAGTTACGAGGCGATTTTGATGAAATATCACTATTTTAAGCTTGGATTTGCTTATTTTTTCCTGACAGTAGAAATTGTCACAATTCATTCAACAAAAGTCAGAAATATGAAAATCCCTCAATCTCCGTTTTAACAGTTTCTGGCTATGATAAATGGGGTAATTTTGGCAATTTATACCACTGATATGTTTTTTTTTTGGTTAGGTTGTTAGTTTAAAGTCAAAACTAAATTTAGTACTTGTTCATTGTTTTGGTACATCACCAGTACGATCAGGGAGTGGCTGAAGCAGAGTGAACTGGAGTGAAAGTTCAGCCTGGGACTCATTTGACTGATATTTTGAATATATTCAAACAAAGTTGATTAGATTCTCCTGCCTCCTTTGCATGACACACGAGTGAAGCTCATTATCAGAACACACACGTGGTCACGTTAGGCTACTTTATAATACTCACCACATCACATTTACAGCAGTGGGGAATTCACAAACCATCCAGTGAGCTGCATCATTAACCTCAATTTATCAAACCATTTCATTACTTCCTTTCATAATTGATCTATTTTTCATGTTGCTGAAGGTACCAGCAGGTCAGCCCACTCCTTGCTCAGGGGTTAATAGAGCAGAGCCACACAGAAAGCCAAACAATCAGTGCACTTCCTCCCTTGAGTTGAAGGAAGAAAAGAGGCCTGATCTTTTATTTGGTTTTCCACGTCACTCCGTGAAGTAGATTTAGTGTTGGTAGAGAGCACAGAAGGGACTTATAAAGTCAAGTGACAACTGAATTGGATTTCAAGCCTCTTTTGTTTACAGTACATTTTTTCAATAGATGACCTTTAAGAGTGTTTTTTTTTTTTTTCTTTGACTGATTAGATATGAATACATTTTTGTTTTTTCCATTTCGCTGAGCACCGTGCGATGTTCCAAAACTCTGGAAAACATTCAGATATAATGGGCCATCTGTCGGCATGTGTCCTCAGCGTTCAGTTATGCATGCGGGGTGTGAAGAACGCTGTTAAGGAGAGGTTTATTTTGGTAATGAAGCTTTGATTTCAAAACCCAACATTGGTTTTGAGCTTAATTTTGTCTCAGATTGCCAATGAAAGCAGTTAAATTTCCACCAGATCCCCTCATTGAGTTCCTGAAACCCCAAAAGAAGTCCTGCTCATTTCTCCATTGGAACTAATCAGCCTCAAAGTAGCAGTTAGAGGTATTCAGACCCCTCTCTGAATGTGTGCTGATTGTGTCTTTTGAGCCGGTCCTCCGCCTGAGTGGACTGCCATTGTTGCCCTCCAATCTGAGGCCCAGTCAGTGGGGAGATTTACCGTCTGAAATGATGGGGAATGATGAGCTATCGACCGGCTCAGGCCCGCTCCACGTTCACTCTGCTGCTCGATACACTGGGGACAATAGACTCTTTTATCATCTGATGAGGCCCCATCAGATCATGGAAAAGTAGATCCACATTATATCCTCTCTCTCTCTCTCTCTCTCTCTCCTCTCTCTCTCTCTCTCTCTCTCTCTCCTCTCTCTCTCTCTCTCTCTCTCTCTCTCTCTCTCTCTCTCTCTCTCCTCTCTCTCTCCTCTCTCTCTCTCTCTCTCTCTCCTCTCTCTCTCTCTCCTCTCTCTCTCTCTCTCTCTCTCTCTCTGAAGTCTGTCCGTCTGTGTTGCAGTGGGAGTTTTTTTCTGTTATGACTTCCTAAAGATGTATTTTATTTCCTATAACAACAGCTTACATACACTAATTGTCATCTCTAACACCTGCCTTCAACCAACTGTGGCCTTCAATACCACCCACAACGACCCAAAATAAGCAACCCATATGAGTGTTGTGCGGTTCGGGGTTGTAAAAAAAGACTGCAGTTTTTTGTGGAATTTTGGCTAACCACTGACCTAGGTTTAGGGCAAAAAAACCAAACTGGTAAAGGCGTTAAAAAAAGAGTGTAAACAGTAAATGAATGTACATAAATGCCCGAAGTGTAGTAGTGAAGAGGGTGACGAGACTACCGGAAGTGACATAGTTGCTAATAAAAGGTGATGCACAAAACATGAGACGCGGAAGTTCCTTTATGTTTAAATCACATCGTTTACTTTTGTTTGCACATTGGACATGAACCTGCTTCTCCTGGGTGGAAGTTGGACGTTTGTTCGACCCATCCACCACTACTTTTACCCGCCTCGAGCGTGATTTCCGCCACTAAAACTCTGCATCATTGCCGTTCATTACTATTACATCCACTAGAGGGCAGTGGAGGACAGTCTAAATATGGGTCGTATTTTGCTGCCTGTACAAATAACCTATGTGGTCGTTTTTGAGGCGTTAAATAACCCTCTATGGCACGGTGTTGCCCACAGGGAACATTCCCATTTTTGGCCTGTCAAAATTTCTACAATGCATGCTTTTGAGTGATAAAATACTTTTAAAAAGAGGGAAGAGTAGAGGGAACCACGAGCAATGTTTTAATTTGTCACATGACCTCCAGGAGGCCATATTGAAACCCTTTTTTAAAGACTTTTCTAAAGAAACAGTTTTGCCATTTTGCGCCACAAAAATCACTCAAAACGTAATTCCTGGCCCTTTTTCCATCTGGAAAAAAATATTGCTACTCCAGACAAGAAACCAGTTAAAAAAGTTCCTTTTATGATGTTTTAAATTAAAAATGTTTTTGTATTGTACCCTGTTGAAGCTACTGAATCTTTTAGACATGTTATTAAATAAATAATGTTCAAATTGGAAAAAAAAAAAAAACCTCTCTTTTTCACTTGTGCGCCGTTATGGTACAAATGTTGCCTACGGGCAACAAACCCCAAAAACTTCCAAAAAAAAAGAAAAAAAATTATAAATTTCTAAAGATTATGTTTATTTAGTCTATTTTAAGACAAAAAAATCACCAAAAAACCAAAAAATAATATTTAAAAGAACAGACAAGGCTAGTGTAACCTTCTTTTGCACCACCCACAATAATTGTGATTGGTTGAAAGATGTATTTTGCATCCCCATTGATTACATCTCAGATTCAAGACAAAGATGTTAATGACATGGTAACGGCAAAGATCTTTTTCATGATTATTTTTACAGTGAAATATGACTAGGAGTTAATTCAATATTTGTAAAAGTTCCAAATTCTTGTCTCTGTCTTTTAACATGCAGGTAATGAACAAATTTCAGCCTGACTGTTTTATCTTAGAGTGTCTTTCCACTCACGCCTCATGTTCTGATGAGAAGCAAGTCGATCTCCTAAAATCCTTATGTAAATGTTAATTTGTGTGTGATTTCCCTACCAAACCAAAGAGCTTTGGTGTACTGGATCTAAACCGTGCTATGAAATACAATCCTGCAAAACTGGGTTTTGCAAGAATGACAGTGTTTAAAATTAGCTCGGTTCATCCAGTGTAATCCCACTGATTTTATTTCCCTGATGATCTCAGTTCCTGCAGGATTTAATTTATTTTTATTGCTCTTGTAATTTTAACAGCATTTTTTTCTTTTACATTTTTTTATTTTAACAGATTTTTTTTTAAATTAAACACATCAATTATTTTGAATAAGTTTGACTAAAGTATGAATGAACTAGCAGAAGTTAATGAGTTACACAGTCTACTGAGTGTATAGATATATATAGATAGATAGATATGGGACTAATTAGAGCTGCATCATTTAAATGTTTATTTTTTAAATGCCCAGAGCGTTTTCTATGTCCTGCTGGATGTAAGAAAGCTTTTCTTGTGCTGTGACTGCGTTCTGCAGCATCCTGTGCTTTTAGTCACTTCCAGCCTGAAATGTTTGCAGCCTCAAACTGTATTTGCTGCAGAGGGACGAGCCTCGACCCCCTGGCCATTTCCCATCTATACTTTATTACCTGCTCTGGGCTGTGGAGGTCACAGGGTTACTGCAGTCTGCATACCAGGGATTCATAACCAGCACCTATACAGTACTTGTGCAGGAACAGGAAGAGCTGTAGAGCACCTCAACTCATTATAGAAACAGAAAATACTAATTTAAGTTGAAAAAATCTACATATTGATCAAGCTTAAACACTAAACACACTAAATTATCAGTGTTCCTATTAAAAGTGCATGAAAAACGCATAACATCTTTATTTATACATCACCTACCACCTACATAAAATCCTAAAGAATTAAAAAACAATCAATAAATAGAAAACGTGTTGATAATGGTACAAACAACTATGAAATATTAAAACTGTAAAACAAGTAAGAGGTGACATAATTAAAGCAGAAAAATAAGTTTTGAACAGTTTATTTTTATTTTTTTTGTCACCTCAACAGAAGTTGTTTGTCTTATATTCTTATATTTACTTATATAACACCATTATGTTCCCTGCCCTTTTGTGTTGTTATTATTCATTTTAATTGTACAGTCTGTATTTTTAACATGCTTTGTTATGAGGCATGTGATCAGACATCTAGCTAAAAATCCATTAAAACGAAACCTGATGGAAACATAATGCACTCAATGACGGGGTACTTTTATTTTTTTATTCATTCATTAATTCACCAGAAGGTCATATTGAGATACAATATATTGTCTTTCAGTGAGTCCTGGTCAAGATTGGCAGCCAAATAAAAAGTTTCATATCCAAGTATACAGGTGCATCTCAATAAATTAGAATATCATAGAAAAGTTTATTTATGTCAGTAATTCAATTCAAAAAGTGGAAATAACACATTATATAGATCCATTACACACAGAATGAAACATTTCATGTCTTAATTTATTTAATTTATTCTAATTATAATGATTATGGCTTACATTTAATGAAGACCTAAAATTCCTTGTCTCAAAAAAATTGAATATTACAAAAGAAAAGTATGTCCATCTATATGACTCAATACTTGAACTACTGATAATGGACTTTTTTTTTATATCGTATTCTAATGTATTGAGATGAACCTGTAAACAGTGAAAAGAATATCCCCCAAAATAATGAATAAATAAAAAAGCAAACTAAAACACTACAACAGGAATCAGAGGCTGAAAAATGGCGGAAATTAATGGCTTTTGTTGAAGCAATAAGCTTATTCTGTAAACCTATTTGTAAAGTATTTTCTAACAAGTTAAGTTAGGGAAGAGATTCCAAGGTCAATATGCCTTGCAGCTCATTCCAGGTGTGCAGGGCGTGAAAGGAAGAGGCATGTTTACCCAGCAACCTTCTCTTCTCATGAAGTCATAAAACTACTGCAAGTAATGTGTCAGTAAAACACATATGAACTGCCATAAATTACCCAGTTAAGCTTTAGCAATAAATATGTGATATTGGCAACATTTCTTCTTCTTGACGTAGTGACGTAAGAGTTTCCCATTAATTACATTATTCAATTATTAATTGAAATATGCAATGATAAGATCAGTGTATATGATGGAATAGTCTCAGTAGAATGTGTGGGAGGCACCAAATTTGGGCTTTTATGAAAACAAAGGGGGCAGGCCCCTGGACCCCATAGATCAGGGATGGGCAACTTAAATGCTGGAGGGGGCCACAATTTTTCATGGACACTACCACAGGGCCACATATAGGACTGTGCACTTAACCAGATATGATGAAACTGCAATTTTAAACATGTTTACAGTGCAGTAACTTCACATATTTCATGCTCAGATGCATGTATAACAGTATAAATAGGAATACAAAAGGTTTGAAGCAAATAAAAAATAACCACTTACTGTGATTTTTTTTTTCAGTGCAAGAACAGCAGACCAACATTAATTGCAAGAAGTCATTTTGTATATTTTTACACTGCACTTTTAAGATTTCATGCCCCGGGCCTCTAGTTGCCCATCTCTGCCATAGATGGTCATTTTAAATTATTTGCTAATATTCAAGAGACAAAAGTAAAAAAATGTTTGTATTTGGCAACTGTTGAGACTTGCAATTTACACTATATTTCAGATTTATGAATGATTTTCATTTTTTTTATATACAGACTAAAAAAATCATATTTTCTATATATTTTTCATTATTTTGTAATATCGTTAAGAATATCGTTATCGCAAAAATACCCTGAAATACTGTGATATTCTTTTAGGGCCATATCGCCCAGCCCTATTGTGTGTAACAAAATGTATATAGTGGAGGCAGCTGGGGAATTGAGTTTCAGTCTAAAATGTTTGCTAATGTACTGTGTACTGTTGTATGTTCATCTAGGTGTTGGCTCTGTTTGAGGAGGGAGAGGAGACAACTACCGCCTTTGTTGAGCCTATTGTTATTCTTCTTATCCTCATCGCCAACGCTGTTATCGGGGTCTGGCAGGTGAGATACACTCTTCATCCTGTGTCTCTGTGTAAAGTGTACACACACACACACACACACACACACACACACACACACACACACACACACACACACACACACACACACACGAGTATCGCTGTTTCTTTCCACAAGGTGTTCACATGGTTACAGCGGCTAACAGGCCCGTAAAGTCAAAACATTGTATCCTGTTCGCCAGCTGTTGAAGGACTCATGGATTTCACCTTTGCTGTGTTTGTATCGGCTGTTCAGACTGACCCCATGTGCTCACATCTGTACGTTAGAACTGCACATTGTAATGGGATGAGGCTCGACACCGGAGCCGTCAGTCAAAACATAAACAAACCAGGGAGCTCATGCAAAGTGCCCTCTCGCTTCATTTGTGTTGAAGAGGAAGCAGGAATTTTTTATGCAAGCGTCAAAAATAGAGACGGGGCGTCAATCAACACTTGCTCTGAGTTTAGGACTCAGTGGAACAAGTGGATAACTCTTCATAGTGTTAGCAGCATGGCTGTTCACAGTGCTGTTTAAATATTCTAATAGGAATAAGCTATCAAAAGCCACTCTTCCTCTTTTAGTGTGTTAGTCTTGCATGTCTTTTCAGGATACTGTAACTTTATATCATGGAGGAAGGAAGCTGAAAAAATAAAAACGAATAAATTACTTTGTGAATACATAAAAAAAATGTAAATGATAAATATATGTATTAATAAATTGATGAAATCTGACATATTTATGATTTATTACTATCCATATTGTGACTGTATATGTCATTTATACATAGTGTATTTTTATGCATAACTCATATCACTGTACTGCTGACACTATCTAATTATATATTTAATAACTTTTTATTGTGTACAATGCATGTTCATCTACCTGCACTGCTGCCATACTGTACATTCTTTACTGTATATATTTCTATAACATATTTATTCACTGTATATATCCTATAGCATATTCGATTCATACCTGCACTATATTTATACACTCTGTTCATATGTACATACCCTTGCACTTCACTACTCTGCACTTCTGGTTAGATGCTAAACTGCATTTCGTTGTCCTAGTACTTGTTACTCTGTTCAATGACAATAAAGTTTATTCTAAACTTATCTAATCACATTCTATTTCTGTTTTAACTTGCTTCTTTATTTATGTAACTTCCTATTCAGTTGGACCATTTATGTATCTGTTTGTTTGTTATTAACGTTATTTAATTGATTTTTTTTTTTTTTGCATTTATGTCTAATTGATTTTTGCATTTCCCCCTGCTATTTATCCTGCCATAACCTAGATATTTCTGTATTATCTATTTTTTTTCTTGTGTTTGGTACATTTAAAGTTAATTTATATATTTTTGGATGTAGTTTTTATTAACTTTAAAATGTTTTTATTAATTTTAATACATATTTATTTCCCCCAAAACGTATGTATTTATTTATGTATTTTGTTTGGTATTTTAATGCAATTCATTAATTGCGTGATTTATTTAATTTAGTTTTTTAGCAGCTTCTCTCCTCCAAACAATACAATGTAATGCAAGAGCTTGAACACTTTATTGTCCTTGACATGACTTTTCTTTTTTGCATTTCCCTCTATTTATCCTGCCATAAAGCTAGATTTATTTATGTATTTCGTTTGGTATTATAATGGATTATTCATTCACTCATTCATTCATTGAATGATTTATTTAATTTAGTTTTTTAGCAGCTTCTCTCCTCCAAACAATACAATGTAATACAAAAGCTTGAACACTTTTATTGTCCTTGGCATGACTTTTTCTTTTGCCCACCTCGCTGCACAGGAGAGGAACGCTGAGAATGCCATTGAGGCTCTGAAGGAGTACGAACCAGAGATGGGAAAGGTGTACCGCATGAACCGCAAGGCTGTCCAGAGGATCAAAGCCAGAGACATCGTCCCTGGAGACATCGTGGAGGTGGCAGGTAAGCTGCTGCAGCACCCGCTGAAACTCTTACTGTCACTCACTGAGACTAATTTACGCTTTGTCTACCTCCGGTGAACTCTCACTGCTGTCACCTTGCTGCCTGTATGCTCCCGCTGCCACTACCGTGTACAGACACTCACACACACACACCCTTTGCCACCCATTCATGAGTTTGGAAACACTATTGGAATATCTCAAACTAGATTACATAAGAGTCTTTTCTCTGGGTGTGCAGGTGCCAAGCTGCTCTCCAGTTGTGTCTGTTTGTGTGTGTGTGTGAGGTTCTGTGTAAGTGGCTGTGGTCACCCCTTGTATTTAAGGCCCAGTTTAATTTTCCACAGCTTTCCCTGTTTTCCCTTTGCTTTCCATGCTCTCAGTCTCACCACCTGGACACTGCTGGATGTTTGTCAGCTCCTCACTCACTCTCCCCCCACGTTACATACACATACACACAATTCCCCTGCTGTAAACTCGCCCATGTGTGGGCAGCCTCGTCTAAAAATAGTCGTTGTTGTCACTCTGGTTCCAGAACATCTGTGTATGCCAGAGTAAATGTGCGAGTGCACACACATGCAGCGGATCACTTCAGCGTCAAAATAACCGCTTTCTGAGAGCGTAATCCTCGGCCTTGCATGGCTAGTGATTCGTCTCGGACGGCTCGGAGGGATGTGTGGGAAAGGAGGGAGAGCTCAGGAGTTGAGGGATCGCAGCGTTCATTCATAATCACAGCACGGAGAGGCGAGGAGAGAGATTATACATGCTGCGTTGGTTACAGTGAAGCCCTGGCGCTGTTCGATTTCAGCACAAAAACTGGAAATGAAATCATCCATCCAAGTAACTATCTCTGAGGGTTTCTCACACCGCCCCACTCACATTAACTAAATTGTTTCCCTGCCTTTTACAGGAAGTCTAATTTACATTACTTACATGAGAAAATGGTAAATACGCCTTGTGTGGTTGTGAGTGTGTTAATGTGACAGGTAGCACATCCTTGGAATTTGGGCTTGTTTCAGCCGGTGTCCTCCTTCACACATGCGTGCACACACACAGCCAGACTCAGACAAGCCCACACAGGTAGCAAGCACCAAAATGACTACTCAACCCCCACCTACCACCACTACCGCCACCGTCAACACCAACAGTGTCACCATGACAACGCTCCGTGCCCCGCTCGACTCGTCTCAGTGACGAAGTTCACAGGGGGTTGAGGTTTTAACGACACCTGTGATGACAGTGTGGAGCAGAGAACAGATATGACTTAAAATGAACCATCTGCTGTTTGAATAAGGGATCTGTTGTTATTGCTGGTTGCCAGCAGCTGCCAGTGGGTCCACGTTGGTTGTCCTGTTGTGGGGAACGGTGGAGCGTGCAGCAACAACTTTTTTATGTCCAATGTTGTTTTATGCTTTTGTAAGGGTGCCTTTTAAACAACTAAGGACGATGGTTTGAAATTAGATTTCAAGGATAGTTCTTTTTATTGTGATGAAAAAGCAGTGGCCCTGAAAAAAAGACATGAAGTACTTCCAGAAGGTCCTAGAAATTATAAACTAGACAGCATGGGGAGTAAAGTAGACATTTCAATTTACATAATGTTGATGTTGATGGACAAAATACATTTTTACTTTTTAACATTTCATTTTGTCTCTGTTGTTGGTATTGAGCATTCTCTTTTTCATGTCCTTATACCATATAAAGCATATAACTGCAATTCCCAACCAGCAGGACCTCTGCATTTCCCGGGGTGTAGGCCTATGTGGAAAGATTGTAGTTCAGCTAATTTAAAAACTTACTTTGAAAACTAGTTAGCAATAAAGTACACAAGTTTAAATGGGTAGCTGAAAGTAATGAGTGAGCAGTTCACATGATTTGCTACTTAATTTATAAAAGTTGAAATAGTTAAAGGAAGGTCATTATTGGTTGAAGTATAGTTTACTAAAAGTACTGACTAAACAGTTGAAAATTAGCTTACAAATAATGGATAAATTATTTTAAACAGTTGGCCAATAATAAAGGAAAGACAGTTCAAATAGTTAAAAGTATTGGATAAACGGTTTAAATAGTTAGGTAAAACTAATGGATCTACAGTGAAAATAGGAATTAGTTAAAAGTATTGGACAAAATAGTCTGTATAAAAGAGTTAGCTTAAAGTAGGCTATTGGATAAACGGTAAAATAGTTAGCTTAACGGCTTTATAATAGTTAAAAATAGTTAGCTTAAAGTAACGGTATAGTTAAAATAATTAGCTTAAAGTAACGGTATAGTTAAAATAGTTAGCTTAAAGTAACGACTTTATAGTTAAAATAGTTTGCTTAAAGAAATGGCTTTATAATTTTAGCTTGTAATAGGAATGGTTAAGGTAGCTGGTGTTGGATTGACTGTTAAAATAGCTAAAAGTATGCATAGACAGTCATCAGCTCGCTAATTATTGGTTAGCTAAAAGTGACATAGTACTGGTGCAACATTCAGCTTCACTCTAAGTAGTAATATGATTCCTGACTAAACCATCATAAATATTGTATGAAAAAAATGACAATATCCACTTGTTTTACAGCAAATATTTTCTACATTGAGACATTGGGAACTGATGAAGGGGTATGTGAATTTATTTGACAGTGAAGTCAGACCAAAATAGGTTAGCAACCATTGAGGTGAGATGGAGAAGGTGAGAATATTTCCTTTTGCAGTCTGAAGAGATGGCTGGACACATACGTGTGAAACTCTGTTGAAGATGAAGCAATAATTGAAGCTTTTCCAGCTTGTTTAAAGTACAGAATGCATTTACTGTAAAAGTTTACTTTCAGAAGAGGTATGATAGTGGTGCTATGCACACTGCTGCACATTTGTAAAATACACACTGTCATATATTAAGCTCTTCGTTCGTTCTGTCTGACATAATCTTGTTGCTAAGCAGTTTTAAACAGGGGTAAACAGCTGAGGTAGGAACTGTACCACACACTCTTCTCACTTAGAAAATGTGTGTCAGGTCTTCACGCACACCCTTCTGACTAAAACATGTAGGGATACAGTGACAAAGAAAACAAATTAATATGTTCCTTACCTCCATTGATTTCCCAGGCTTTCCTCATATTAGCCTGTGGTTATTCCATGGGAACTGAAGCTAGGGGGTAAAATAAACTGCACAGAGGTATCGGAAAAGGACGCTGTTGACCACAAGTGGCTTTGAGGAGAGAAAAGAACATAAATATATTTACTCAAGTTTCCACCGCTGCTGCCCGCCTGCCTTCTTGTAGGTACATTGCCGGGGATGCCAGCCACGGTTACAACACAGTGGTGATTTGCGCCTCCACTGGAACTTTCCTGTTTTGTTTTTTTTAAATGGAGTGACTGCAGTGGTCAGGAACTCCTAAAGGGTTTACACAGGACCAAAAAGAGATGGAAACCTGCAACGAGCCATTCCCACTAACGAGTCACGGCTATCCTGCATGTGAATGAAGACTTCTCTGCCAGTATATTATGTAAGAGATCTTGTTTGGAGTCCAGATTTACCAAATGGAAGGAGAACTCCGGCTGGCTAAACCAGCTGACCTCCTCATGTGTTTTCATCATCCATGTGCTATGTTCCAGTTTATTCATGGAGCGTGAGGTCAATGCTAATTTTCTATATTTTTCTTGCTTTATGATACTTAAATCAATAAGAATAATAATATTCGCATACATTTCTGATCTTTTTGATAATTTTAAAGACTGTGTATTTGAAGTGAGTGTGTGAGGATACATTTCTCGTCTAGCAGATGGAGAGTGTCTGTGGGAGGCCGTGGCAGAAAGTGGATTGGGGAGCAGGAGCCTGTGGGTAGGCGTTTGAAAAGCCTCTCTTTTCTGCCCTCGGCCAGTCCTGTAGCCCCCGGCCGTCTCCCACACAAACACAACACACTCTTTCTCTCCCCCTCCACTTCTTCCACCTCTTCCATTCGTGTTCTCTCACAAATCCATGGGTGTCGGATGGGGAAATGAAGAGAGAAATACGGAAATAGAAGTACAGGCTATTCGGCAAAACACGCTGCAGACTCTCTTTTTCGCTCCATCTCTCTCACCATCTCTGTCCCGTCAGGTTAGAGACTGTGAAAAATTCCCCTCGAGGTCTCAAAAGATTGAGCAAATGTCAAGAGGAGAAGATGGCGCTTGAAGAGAAATGGGGAAAGATCAAGAAGCAAACACTCAGAAACTTATCATTGTGAGATTGCTTTGAAAAGTTTTGCTTGTACAGAAGTAGTACGTGAGTGGGGGAGAAGCAGAACATTTAAGCTGTCCAACCTTTTTCATGCAGTGGATTCTCTGCTTGAGGAGCCCGAGTGGTTTAGGACTTTGCATTAATGAGACACAAAACAATAATCAGGTCTTTTTCCTTGTCCATCATCCAGGAAACGAGTGATTATATATTACATCTGTCTGGTTTGTTTTGGAGCATTTTTACACTCCCGAGCTCTGAGATCATCGTCAGTGACTACATCAATCTATCCAGTTTTCACAAGCTATCTCTAAACTGCCATTATGAGAATATTTCCATTAAATGTTCTTTGTCGGGCTCTGACAAAGAGGAAGCAATAACCATTTTGTTTGGGGGCATTGGATACTTATAATCGTCTGGCTATGAAATACGAGTTTAATATGCAGGCTTAATAAGCAGACGGTGAGACTGTGGTGTAAAAGATGAAATGCATTTTGTAGATTTCATGCAGGCTTCATCTGTAGTTTATGTCTGACATACTGTATGTAAGGAAGTGGCGTAGGAGAGGAACACACAGTTGCAGAGAGAACAAAGGGGAGGGGAAAAAATCGATCATTTTAAAACAGCAACGTGACTTCATCAAGGTTGTATCGAGCCGTTGTTTACCTGCAGCTTGAGCTTGGGCTGAGCCAGGCCGATGTTTCTTTGCTCAAGGATTTTTTGTTTGAACACGCACATTCGATAAGGTGTAACCGAGTTCACCTGCAGGTACACTTACCAACACCAGTGGACTTTCTGAGGGGTTCAACACAGGCCAAACTGTCAGGATGGAAACTAACCTTGTCCTCTTCACTATTCATTTTCTTGATACTCCTATTAGCTCCTGTAGGATGGTCTTCTGGTCATTTTTAGCCATCCTAACCGTATGGATTGCAATGCATGTCTGTTTTGGCCACCTATTTGATGAATTGCTCTTAAATTATGTATAGTAATTAATAGTCCCCATAATATTAAATCTAACCATTTTGATGACCCTCTGAACCACAACCTGCTTGGAGCACTAAAGGAAAAATGTTGCTGCATTTAAAAAAACACCTGCCACCAGCAGGTCAAGGTATTCACTAATGAAATAACTTGAAATCTATTGGATGCACTGGCACATAATTTTGTTTAGACATTCGTTGTTCCCAGATGATGTACGAGCCCCTGACTTTTCCTTTGAGTGAAATGTGTCAACAACCAATGGGTGAATTGCTGTGAAATTTGCTACAGATTTTTAAAGGTCCAGTGTTGGATTTTGGGGAAGGTCCAATTTTATTAAGTCTGCCGATTTGCACCACCATATTCCTAAAGTATTCTTTTTTCCTCTATATTTTCTATGATGTTTTTGGTAATGGCAGCTTTTTGAGGTTATAATTTTTGTTTCTGTGTTGTTTCAGTCGGTGACAAGGTACCTGCTGACATCAGAGTGACCTCTATAAAGTCCACCACCCTGCGAGTTGACCAGTCCATCCTCACAGGTACGACCCTTCTCTCTTCAGACTCCAACCAAACCTCCTCAACAGTATAATTCAGACAGACTATGCAACAATGGGTTCCAAACATTATATTATAAGTTCAGTGTCAGTGATATTGTCTGTGATGGCTCTTCTTACCCCTTAGGCTTTCAGCATAACTGGGTTTGTCGACACATGAAATTGTTGTTCCTATAATCACCTGCTGCATTTACTGATCTAATCCAGCACTATTGTATTGTATAATCTTTTCTTTAGGGGAGTCTGTGTCCATCATCAAACACACTGACCCTGTTCCTGACCCCAGAGCTGTCAACCAAGACAAGAAGAACATGCTGTTTTCTGTAAGCACATCCCGCTGCAGCTCGCTGACTCATCTTTATCTTCTGCCTTCATATCAGAGATTGATTCATTATTGGCAAATCTACAAAGCCTTCACTTTTACTTTTGATATTTAAATACCATTAACCCTCTGGGGTCTGAGCCTATTTGCCCTTTATATACCACATCATATTTACTATATCCATGTTTGGTATTTGGTATTTTCTCAGCACAACTTCAACATGATCTGCCAATTATTTTTTTTTATTTTAACCCACTTTATTAACTCAGCCCAAAAATCATAAAATCTGAAATAAAACAGAAACAAAATTCAGACCTGAAAAATGTAAACATAGGTTACAAATATGAACATATAAAGTTAAAATCCAAATATAATAAAACTATACACAAAAAATGACCCCATAAAAACATGTTTATTTATAGGAACAGTGTTGGATGATTTTTTTCCATTTTCCCAGAATGCCACGCCTGCCTCGTCCCATCCTACTTTTACACTTGAATAAATATTTTTGTACTATCAATTTAAAACGATCATATCTTTGGTTTTACACGACCTCGGAACGTCAAACAAAAAACTGGAGAAAGTTTAAAGTCTATAATTTGGAGTGAAGTCGACAGCAGCGCTCCACGTGACCTCGTTTTTTTGTTACGGCGCTTTGAAAAAAGCAAGTTATCATCGACCCCAGAGGATGAAAGTAATTTCTCTCTTTTTTTCCCAGGGCACCAACATCGCTGCCGGCCGCGCCATAGGTGTGGTGGTCGCTACCGGCGTTTCCACGGAGATCGGTAAGATCCGTAATCAGATGGCAGCGACGGAACAAGAGAAGACGCCGCTGCAGCAGAAGCTGGACGAGTTCGGCCAGCAGCTCTCTAAGGTCATCTCCCTCATCTGTGTGGCTGTGTGGGTCATCAACATCGGCCACTTCGGAGACCCCGTCCACGGCGGCTCTTGGGTCAGAGGAGCCATCTATTACTTCAAAATCGCCGTGGCCCTGGCTGTGGCCGCCATCCCCGAGGGCCTGCCCGCCGTCATCACCACCTGCCTGGCCCTCGGCACGCGGCGCATGGCCAAGAAGAACGCCATCGTTCGCAGCCTGCCGTCGGTAGAGACGCTGGGCTGCACCTCCGTTATCTGCTCCGACAAGACGGGCACCCTCACCACCAACCAGATGTCCGTCTGCAGAGTAAGTGTCTGACTGAACCTGGTCTCACAGGAATCCGTGGAATAGCCATGGATTTGCTTAACTCAAAATCTGTGGAATAGCCACGGAATAACTCAAATTTCCGTGAAACTGACACGGATTTCGCTACAATGAAAGTTAATATCCCAGTGGCTATTCCATGGATATTTTTTCAAGTTTTGTTCCAAGTCACGTGACTTTTAAGGTCCCGGCGGTCAGAACAAAAAACATGGCGGACAGTTCTCTCATTTTTAGTGAAAAAATCAATATTTTGACTTAAAAAATAATTAAAATCCATAAAAATGGATTTTGATCACATTTCTAGCGAGAAATATATGTTTTGTTTTCTAAATATTCACTCAGTGAATGTACATAATCACTTTGTATGTTGGAATAGCCACAGGATATGACTGTCATTAACTTGATTCCGTGGCTATTCCACGGATTTTGAGTAAAGCAAATCCGTGGCTATTTCACAGATTCCTGTGAGACCAGGTTGGTTTGACTGCTGGTCATACAGCTTTACCTATACATCAATATTTATAACAGAAACTGAATCTTAAGTATTTCATTTCCACATCCTTTCTTCTGATTGACATTTCACACAAAGCTTCTGGGATTTGCTGTTCATTACTGATCTCAATCCCTTATCCATCTTTGAGATTTTTCCTTTTTTTTTCTCCCCAGTGTGTTTTTTTTTCCTTTTTTTTTCTGATGGATGGAAAATCCTTGAGGTGTTGTAATGTTTACCTCCTTTTGGCAGCTTTGAGATAACTGCTGGTGGAGTAGTACAGGCTGGCATGACCCAGCAGCGCCCACAGCGCTACGGTGTATCACCTGATCAGCTCACACACACACACACACACACACACACACACACACACACACACACACACACACACACACACACACACACACACAGTGAAGATTTCCTAAAATGTCACATTGTCTCAATAAACACAATACACGATCCACACGCTGAACAGTCCTGTAGGTCTGACGATATAAATATCGTTTTTATAATAACATGAGACGACAAACACTGAAAGATCTTATCCACAACTATTCATGAGTAGTCCTGTAGCACACAGCCTCACCCTTTCCTTTGTCTGTCAGTATGTGTGCTGCTTGCAAGCCGTCTTTGCTCCGAGCACAGAGTAAATGCCAACACTGCTGTTTGTCTTGGCTCCTGTTCAGGGCTCCAGCTCTGCACACACACACACACACACGCATACACACAACTAATCTCAGTTAACACCTCTTGTCCTTACATCCTCCATCTCACCTCTCACCCTAGCTAATGACCTCATAGGTACTGGTGGCCAGTATGAGTAGGGCAGCATTAAAACCTGGAGTCAATGGACAGTGTTGGCAGTGATCTGCAACAGAAAATCTGGAATCTAGTTTATTTATGAGTAAAAGGGGAGTTATTACTATTAGAAGGTATTGATGCCAAAAACCAGCACAAAGACATAGTTTTTTTTAAAGGAGATCAAAACTATCAAATTGCAGCTTGCTGTTTTGAGATTAACAAGTAGCCGGGGTTGAAAAGAATATAATAACAGTAAGGATGAAATAGAATCACTGTCATAGAAACGTGATTCCAAAAATAATGAATTTACTTCAAAGACTGATTTAAAGAAATAATTAGATTTTTGAAAGTCCAGTTTTGACCTCCTTCACCAATAAAACCTTCTGCAACCCACTGTGGGTGTGACAGTTAGTTTCAAAGCAATTTCATATCTGTGAAGAAAAGTCCAAAAAGTTATTGTCGTTCATAAGCATGAATCTTTTACATGATCTAAAGTATTATCTCCTGTGATGAGCATTACCCACCATATAATGAAAGCTGGTAGTCTGGTAATAGACATTAACACACAAACATGAGACCTGCAGCAGTGCTACAAGATCTGACCCGACCAAATACGACTAAAGTATAATTGGACCTCCATTCCTTAAAGGGACAGTGCAACCCACGATGAAATGAACAAAACTATGGGGAATATTAAGAAGAATCAAGGGTCAACCTCTAGATCTGAAAGTGATGCCTTAAACCTGCACTCTTTCTAATGGCCAACAGGGGACAACTTCACTGCTTGCAAAAGTAACTCAGATTCTATAGAAGTCTATGAGAAAATTACCCTTCTTTTCACTTCCTTTATGACCTAGTTATCTTATTTTCCTAGTGAGTGTATGGACTGAGTTGCTAGTTTCAAATCGTCTTCAACACTGCGTGATGTTCATTTTGTAAATTATCGTCCCACTGAAAGCCTAATTTTTGCCTTAAAATGTCTTCTAATCCAACTGAGGACTAGTAATTTTAATCATATACTTCTATACTATCTGACTTTTTTGCAGTGGAGTCTCCCCCTGCTGGCCGAAAAAATAATGTAGGTTTTTAGACCCAGAGGATGTTGCTTGATTCAATGCGACAATGGACAAATGACCCTCACTAGTTAATAGTAAATGCTAAAATGAAGCAAAAACATCCACATGATATCTGTTGTCTCTGTGTTTCCATTTTATTTTCTTGCCGCTACAAAATGGAGTTGGCATCAGAGCACTGTGCATTTCCTGTACAGCAGACACTCGCACTATAAACGCCCCTCCCACCCCTCGCTCCCCCAGATGACGTGGAGTGCCTGTGATTAATGCGTAGCAGCAGGGAGTTCCCTCTAGCAGGAGGAATACGGAGGAGTGATCTCACCACAACCCCCAAACCCTCCCGACAGGAACGGAGCGAGACAGGCTGGGCGCTGGTAAATATTGACCTTGTGCGTCCACCTGTACTCCCCGGCCTGCTGCTCTCAGCTCTCTGGACGGAGATAAGGGGGCACATACACACTCAGACTCACACAAAACACAAATCAAACTTCCGTTTTCAGTTTTTTTTACCATGGTGTTTCCTGGTGATAGTAATATCCGTGGTTGCTTCACTTGTTCCTCTTCATGTTAGTTCTGTGCTTGGATCGCTGCGTCTGCTTTATGGTTTTTAGGCGTCAAGGTTTAAATGCCCACATGAGTGTTTACCCAGGCCTATCCGTCTGTGCTTATTCTTGGACTGGTCCCCAGCCAGTGGCCCTGATAGCACCACGTGTCTTCCTTGCCTCGGGGGTATCCCCATATCCGCAGGATTTCCAGGGATTCCCCTCTGGATCCTGGCTTCCCTTTTCCCTTCGCACACATATTAGCAGACAGCACACATGCACACATAAAAGGGTTACTCACCATTCATCCCCACTCCGGCTCAGAGGAAGCGAGTAGAAGAATACAAACTTGTGCCACTACCGCTGAGTCAGATGGATCACACTGTGCCTTGTTTCCTTGGAGACCACAGCGGATCAGATAGTGAGGAAAAACTGACCACAGATGAAAGAACAACCTTATTTTATTCCTTAAGGTGCTGATTAATGTGAGCTGTATGTGCTTTACAGGAAGTTATTGGGTCCCCGAGTAGTCACTGTTGATCTGTTATAGAGTGAGCTAGTACGGAGCCTCATGACCTTTGTGAAATTAAGAATTAAGCAGAAGGGCAAAGCTATTTAAAAAATCCTTAAAGGGACAGTGCAACCCACGATTAAATGAAAAATCAGTGAAAATGCAAAAAACAAAAATGCAGGGAAAATTAAGAATCTAGGGTCAACCTCTAGATCTGAAAAGTGATGCAAATGCAGAAGTGCTTTGAACCTGCACTCTTTCTAATGGACAACTTGACTGCTTGCAGAAAGAAGTCAGACTCTATAGAAGTCTATGAGAAAATGACCCTTCTTTTCACTTCCTTTATCACCTAATTATCTTAGTTTCCCAGTGAGTTTATGGACTCAGCTGCTAGTTTCAAATCTTCTTCAACACTGCGTGATGTTCATTTTGTAAATTACGGTCCCACTGAAAGCCTAATTTTTTTGTAGTCCTCAGTTGGACTAGAAGACACTGTTAGGAAGGGGTGTCAAACTTCACATTTTCATTCCAACCAAGCAGGAGCACACCTGACTAAGATCAAAAAAGACCAGATTGCCCCTTTATAGAGGGAGAGAACCATAGATATACAACACAAACACAAACAGCAGCTTGCTGTGCTGAGATTAACTAGTAGCCGGGGTTGAAAAGAATATAATAACAGTCAGGATAAAAAAGAATCACTGTCATAGAAATGTGATTCCAAAAATAATGAATTTGCTCCAAAGACTGATTTAAAGATATAATAATAATTATTGAAAGTCCAGTTTTGACCTCCTTCACCAATAAAACCTTCTGCAACCCACTGTGGGTGTGACAGTAAGTTTCTAAGCAATTTCATATCTGTGAAGAAAAGTCCAATAAGTAATTGTCGTTCATAAGCATGAATCTTTTACATGACCTCAAATATTATCTCCCGTTATGATCATTACCCACCATATAATTAAAGCTGGTAGTCAGGTAATAGACATTAACACACAAACCTGCAGCAGTGCTACAAAATCTGACCCGACCAAATAAGACTATATATATACTGTATAATTTGGACCTCCTGCTCCTCAGAACCCACAAAAAGTGTAAGAAGGGGTGTCAAACTGCACGTTTTAATTCCAACCAGGCAGGAGCACACCTGACTCGACTCATTCAATAACCTGAACTGTCTTCACACAGCAGCTTTGTTGTTTCAGGTGTGCTCTTGCTTCGTTGGAAGAAATACCTGCAGCCGCACAGCCCTTTCATGGATCGGTTTGACACCCCTGCTCCAAGGAGTCGGCTCTTCATTTTGAATTACAGATGCATTTTGTCAACCAAGCCAGCTAGCTAGTGCTAGCCTAAGCTGATAACTTCGTATCCTCCTCCCATGCTTCATCTTCTCGTCCAAATATTGCTCACTTCTGACTTCTGAACATGTTCAACCGAAATGCAAAACTTAATGCTTCGAAACAGGAGTCCACTAATGGGTGATTAGACAGTCGTTTTGACCCATATTTCAGTGAGAAATTTGATGGTGATTTCAGGATATTTTTTTTAACTTCAATCCCTACTAATTCTTCAGAATTACAACACAACAGCTGGTGTATCTGTTTACAGTGCAGCCAAACAAACACACATTGTTTTAATAAAGAAGGAAAGCAATACTGTAATTGGCCTTTTTCCATTATGCCATGCGTGTGTGTAGTTTTCCACACAACAGCAGGTCACAATAAATTTGGTTAGCTTGCTGAGAAAATGGAGGTTTTGCAGCCTGTCGTCTGCAGCTTTTCATCTAACAGCTCATTGTGGCTGTTCCCCCCCTCTCACTGCAGTATTAAACACTAATCCACTGTCGAAAATAGACACATTTAAAAAGATATATAATGACAAATACGTTACTTTCGACTGTATTACTTTTTCAGTGACTGATTCAAAATAAAGTCACCTCATGTTTCACAATTTAAATACTTTTAAGCAAACTATTATTCTTCAAAACGCAAAGAACACATTTATACACTTTAAACATGTTCAGAAGTTTACTCTAGGTACCAATGAAGGAATACTTTAAGGCTTTTACCAGCTTCAGCTTAATAACAGTAATGCTGGGTTACATGCATGCAATACTTTCTGTGATTCCCTTATGCATAGTTAGGCTGTTTAAATCTTGTGGCGGACCCCGCCGCTAACAATAAAACCTACTACAGTATATAAAGACATAATTACAGAACAGAAATCCATTTATTGGCTATTACATTTATTAAGTTACAGCTTCAAATCTCATTGTTTACTGCAGTAAAAGAAGGAAAATGTCATCACTTGATGTCAAAAATTACAAATGTAAAATTGCATGTTCTCACAAAAGCTATAATCTCACCGAGGCTGTAATCATGATTCAGTATGACAGTTATTTATAACTGACTTTCATCTTGTCCAGACTAGACTACATCAGACTAAATGTAGTAACCCTGTTGCCGCAGAGAGTTGTTAAGGAATAATTACTCCATTAAAAGGCTAAAACGTACCTTTTAGGCTCATGTGCCAGAGGGACGACAGCTCGCTCTCATCTGAAGTCTGCCATCGATTTTGTGTTCCTTTTTAAATTGGTGGAGGCTGGTGAGTCAGTGACACACGCACAAACACACTGATGGAGGAAATGAAGTTTAACCAAATAGCTGCTTCATTAATTCTTCAATCAGTCAGTTTTAATGGAGTCTCAAACAGAGTTACGTTAGGTCATAGGGATGTTTTCCCTCTGCGCCTGTGTGTGTTTAGTCTCTGCTAAACTTCGGTGTCAAGTTATTAAAAAAAAACTGAACATTAATAAAGGGATGGAGGTCATGGTCATTATTTTAGCCTATATTGTGAATTTATGTTTGCTATTTAGATTAGGTGCTTGGATGCCCAGAGAGGCCTTGGACTGTGAATGAGGGTGTATTTCATTCTTATAAACCACCAGTCACAACACTCCCTCCTTGTTTTTATTGAAGTATTAGTATTACCAGAGCATCGTCCTTCCTGGGGGAATTTCAGGAAAAAGATTTGCCAACAATGCAGCCAACAAAGCAAAACCTCTGAGAGCTCTGGGACTCCGGCTCTTCCTCCCTCTTCCTCCGACTGATGCTTTGTTTTCCAGCAGTTGACTGGAGCGTGTATGGCAGCGGGAGTGATTGATGAAGCTTTACATCGAGACGTGTGAGCAATGCAACTCCCATGTTGCCTACGTGTTTAGAAACACTAAAGAATCAGGAGGAGAACGTAGTGGCGATGCAGCGGCTGCTGGAAAAGCCCAAGTGGGATTTCTTCAGTCTGGATCACTCCAGATTTTCTTTGACCCATTGCCCGCAGGTTGACCTCGACCTTTTCCAGCCTGCAGAGTACTTCCTGTTTACATCCGTTATTTGAGTTTCATAATGCTTTACAACCTTTATTTATCCGGAACAAGTTTAGAAGTAAGGCGGTAATAATAGGTCTTGTGTTAGCGGCATCCTGCTTCTTAGTATTTACACAAGGTGCAGCTTTAGATGTTTATTTGAAGTGTGTTTTGACACCACACTATGTGTGATGGAACCGTCTTATCAGCCAATTATGCTTCGAAATTTGACTGCTGTAGATGTACTATCATCACCACTACCATTCCACGCTGGCATACTGTAACAAAAGAGGTGTTATATTACCTCTCTGAGCACATTCAAGCAATGTCAAGGACATGCACACAACAACAACAACTGTTTTTTTTTTATCAAGTGAAACATTTGATGACTCGTTTCTTAAAGGATTGTAGTAAAATTGTAAAAAAAAAAAGAAAAGAAAGAAAGACTTTCGATTATAAAGCAGGTCGAGGTGCTATACAAATACTGTGAAAGTATCAAAGTGTTCAAACCATAGATAAATGCACACAAGGACACTAACACAGGTATATTCAGTAAAGTATGAGAAAAATGTGTTTCTTTAAACATTTAACATTGTAAACATGTTCCAGTAGAAACTCAAAATACAAGTGGATACATACTTGGAAATAAGTGTAATATGCCACTTAAACTGGCATTAAGGTCTGAGGCTTCATGGTCAAAATCATGGTCTATTTAACTTTTAAAACAATACAGACACATTATTTTTTTACTACGGATAAAAAGTTACATTCAGGAGCAACAGTGCACACACTTGCTCAAATAAATGTAATAATTTATTTTAGTAATGGTCCCGAGTAGCTTATTTTGGCTAAAGATAGCTAACATCACCAAACATTAGAGAGATATTGCTGCTGTGTAACTGACATTATGACTCTCTATAGTAATTTCTAGAATTGGTTGCCAATGCATAAAGTTGTATGTTTAAGTAATCACCATTCTGAGTAACTTTGCAGAATCATATTCATGCAAAATCAGTGCACTATCCTTTTTAAATTCCAGATACATATATACATGTATAATGGGCGAGTTAGACTTAATGATGATTTAAGGATTAGTTTCCTTTTAAATGATTATTTACTGAGTCTAATTAGCTCTCTAAACCGCTCTGTTTGTGTTTACCTTTTGTCCCCTCCAGATGTTTGTTGCAGATAAGGCAGATGATTCAAGCTGCAGCCTGCATGAGTTCTCTATAACTGGTTCCACATACGCCCCAGAGGGACAAATGTGAGTGTCTCACTTTAACATGTATTACTTATTGAGAAAAGTCTGTCCAGCCTTTACATATTGCATGAAAAATGTCTGTGTGCCTTTTTACCAAAGTAATTTATGCTGAACTTAATGAACCTCACTCCCTCTTTTCTGATGCATTTATGAATTGCTTTTTTCAAAACAAGATATAAATGTAGTCAAACAAAATGTGATGTGTGAATATTAACTAATGATGATGAACAAAAAATGTTTCTATCGTAGCTGTGCTTTATGTGTTGCTATGGCAATTTCTGTAATAACCAGCAAAGTAGTTCGTAGTCCTGGATTTTGTTATGTGCATATTACTCGGAGATAAGTTGTAACAAAGTGGGAAAAAAAGGTTTTTAACACTATATAAGTGTTAGATGTTTTTGATCTCTGCCACATCAGAGGTGTTTTTAAATCTTGTGCATCTGTGGAGGAATATAAGTAGGTGGCGAGTCATTATGTAGGCGAAGGACTGTACAGTTCATTGTCTATGCATGTTGTTTATTTAGCTGTTTGGTGAGTACTGCATTCTGACTCTGCATGAACCTGTCGATTTCATAACAGCAGAGTGTGGGTTATTGTGTGGGAGCTTCGCTAGCAACCGTTGCAGTCTCTACTGGGAAGAGATCCATGGTTGTCATGCAATCAGCGTTGCTTGTCAGGAACACGCGCACGGACACACACACACACACACACACTGTTTACTACTGTACAACCACTGTTTCTTCAGTCGACTCTGGAATGCTGAACAACTGATGTCTTCCCCACTCATAAATATTGATTAGGTTAGTGTGTCTGAGGCGAAGTGAACTGTGAAGTGTTTTGAGTGACATTTGTGTGTCTGTGTGTGTATGCGTGTTTTTTTCCTTCCAGACTAAAAGGAGAAAGACCCGTCCAGTGTGGAGACTTTGACGGACTTCTGGAGTTGGCCACTGTGTGCTCCATGTGCAATGACTCGTCTCTGGACTACAATGAGGTCATTAACACACACACACACACACTTTATGTTTCCATCATTTTCGGGGACATCACATTGACTTACATTATTTTCCTTGAGACTTTCCCTATTCCTGTCCCTAACTGCTACTTTCCTAACTCTTACCCTAATGTTAAACCCACTTTTTACCCTGAAATTTACATTATGTTGTCCCCATAAGGAAGGTGTGTCCCCACAATGTGACTGTGTAAACAGATTTATGTCCCCACAACATGAGTAATACATGCTTACACACACACACACACACACACACACACATTCTTATATTACCAACAGTGGACCGTCACACTACACCAATAGTGGACGTCTATTTCTGGTTAAAAAAAAAAAAAGGAAACAAAACTGAAAATGTACTTTTTAGATCTTTCCCCAAAATGTTACTATATTATTTTACGATGTCTTCCTATCAAAGAGGAAACCTATAGTAAAACAAACTGCACTCATACTTTTTCAAATAGTTTAACATTAATGTAAATTTCAAGATATTTCAACATTTCTCTGTGATACAAATAATACAAAAGTAATTGTGGACACTGTAATTATTATTATTATTTTTTACCTGCAAATCAGAAGTAACTTGCATGCACTAATATTAAGGACTGCAGTTTTAAACTTTAATTATATACACATGCAGATAACCGTGTTTGTATAATTTGTTTCCACCTCTCTAAGCCGGACATCATTTAAAGTTTCTATGCAAAGTAAACCCATCTGTGACACATGCAGCATTGTGTAGGTTACTTTTCCATGCAAATGTCCAGTATGTATATATACAGACTGCAATGACTCCATAAAAGGAAGAACTGGAGCACACACACTACAGAAAGCCTTCTCCTTTTCTCTCCTTCAGCCGAGCTAATTTTACTCTGACGTATGATCTTTTTCTCTGGTTTGGATTGCTTTTCTCACCTCTTTGTCATCACCATGGTATCATGGTAACCGTGCTGAGGAGCGAGGCCAGGGATAAGGCACTTCTCAACTCCCATGCATCCTCCCAGACTAACTATTTCTGTTCTCGTAAATGGTCGCTTTGCCACCAATTTTATACGTTTTTGAATAAAGAACCCAAGTGTCAGATCAAAGTGTGCTAAACCAGCAGAGAGAGAGAGGAAGGCAGAGCAGCCGAATGCTGCAGGGGAGAGAGGTGTTTTATTGCCGAGTCACACTAACAAATGATGTGTGGTACGCCAATACTGGTTCATTTCACCTACATTAAAAACACTTTGCATGTATGACTCAAAGTTGCGGAGGCAGAGGTGAATGACCTACTGATTCGCTCACAGCATATTTGCTAGGAGTCATTCTTCAAGAGGCTTATTCACATTTAACAATGGAGACAATGCATGGGTGGAACACTGTTTCTCATTAGATTTGATCTCAAATGTGTCATTATAAAGGGAACAATTTTATTCTGACCGTGTTTTCTGTCACATATATATTAAACGTGGTACAGAGATGGCAAGACGTAGAAGCCCAGGACTCGGCTTTTTGGGAGGTGGGCTTAAAGAGGGTGAATACAAGTACAGCAGTTGCAGACAGTATGAGAAAAATAAAATGTTTTGTCTTTTTTGTAAATTACAGCTTAAACATGCTCTAGTAGAAAACTTGAGATTCCTACTATATTACTCTATAAAACAGTTCAGCGGCAAGTTTTAATGTGCTTCTGTTCTCTCCTAGGCCAAAGGAGTTTATGAGAAAGTGGGTGAAGCAACAGAGACAGCTCTCACCACACTGGTGGAGAAGATGAACGTCTTCAAGACTGACCTATCTGGACTCAGCAAGGTGGAACGTGCCGGCGCCTGCAACTCGGTAAGCTACATGTGGACATGTGTGAGACCAGTATCTCAACCACAACTTGACAACTTTTGCAAAGGTGCAACATATCAGAGCTGGATTGGGGAGGGGGACTTAAAGAGAAAGGCGCTAAAACTTTCAGACAGAGTGTGAATACAGGCCACAGACGGTATGAAAAAAAGTTTGTGTTTTTTCATCATTAAAGCATGTAAAGGTGTTGTAGTAGACACCCAATATATGAAATTAGTATGCAAACTGAAAATGAGCATATGTCCCCAGGTTGGCATTAACATAACTGGAGAACTTTACTAGGCCCCCCATCCCGAAGTGGTTGACACTATATTTTGCCTATACAAACTCAATACAAGGTCATCTTTGGCTCTGTACCATTTATTTGTACCATTGTTTGTACCAATGTATACCATGTATACCATTAACTATGTGCATATCACTTTTGTAATTGAGCCAACATATACTCACCCACACACACAATTACATCACCACAATACTTCACTTAGGCTAATAACAAATGTTTCATAGGCTATGCAACAAATCCAAAATATTGTAAACAAATAACTGATTCCTCTGTGTGCCATTTATTTATGTAATGTATGTATTTATATATATGGGAGGAGGGCAGGGGGTCTCTCAGTGTCGCACCATCCCCATCACTTTTACCACCAGATGTCACTGTATTGCAGCGCCATGTGCGTTACGATTCAGTGTTCATTAGCCTACACATTCTTCTCAATTTTTAGAGGCCGAGTCGTATTCTTGGTAATTTAGGCACCATGTTTTGATAAGGAAAAAGAACGTGAGTCTCAAAACGACTACCTCTGGTTCTGCTTCATGGATTTTTAATCATTTTTTGAAAAATTGAATCCGTGAGTCCTGTGGAGCAATCTTAAACCTCTTTTAAAGCCACCTGCCCGCTGGCGATAGGCTTCCTTTTTACATTAATTTTTTTACCGTATATAATTTCCCCATACTTCTTTTTTATATTCCATTTTATACTTTTGGAGAGGTTTGGGGATACCTCTTCCTTCACAAACTAAAACTCCAGAGCTCCCAAAGATTAATGTCCTGTGCTGTGTGAGGTGTTGAAACTGTCTGCTGAGATCAGTACGGTACTCCTCTTCATTCATTGAATCCACACTGAGCATATTGTTCCCTTCAACATATCTGCTGCAGGCTTTCTCAGCATGAATATACCGATGAGCCTGTAATTACTCTGCTCATTATACCACGCAGTACTCTGCCTGGTTGTGGGGATGACATAATGACCTAGTGTGCCCCTGGTTATACATATTTGTGCCAGATTATTTCATATTTAAGTATTTTTATCCAGATTGACTTGCAGTGAGTCAACAGGTTCATCGTGTCACTCCAGGACTGTTTAATAAAGCACAAAGTTGTTGATAGACTCATGTTTGACTTCGGGGTGTGAACCTGTGAGTGTTTGGTTATGAGTTAAAATATTTAAAATGAAGTTAACAACACCTGTTAAGACAACACGTCTACCTGCTGCATTAATTTAAGTGTCGGACGATTTTGACTGCAGCTTATCCCACGTTAAGAAGATGTCAGGTCAACGTGGAAAGTGACTCGAATGAATCACTCAGCCGATGTTTGGCTTCTACACAGTGGATGACAGGCCCCTCAGCACTCAGCCACCTCTGGTTCTCTCCACTGCACTTACAGGTCATTAAAGTCCCTGTTGGTTTCACTTCCAGCTAGCGTGTCAGTGACAAATGCTTGTAACTTTGTAGCGACAGAAGACAGGAGGCAGAAAACACAAGTATGATTGAATGTTTTCTGAACAGGCCCAGTGCTTAACAGTAACATGCATCCTCAGCAAACTTTTCATTAGTAATTTTAGGTGAGATGACCTTAGGGGTGTGCCATATCGTAGCGTTCACGATTATACCGGTATAATTTTTTCCCCATTAATTACCTAGACTGTCTCATGTGCTGCGCTAACGTCACATTTCAAGCTACTGAAAGTACGTTTCCACTATTCATAATATAAATTTATGCTCACCAGTCATCCTGCGAGACATGTGCGCGCATTCACACTCCTACACACGCACTGAATATACGAGCCGCCCTGCCTACCTGTCTGTGTCAGTCCCGTCCCCACATCATCTCTCCTGTGCACGCCAAACTAAATACTACCAACCTATCCGGGCCGTCAGAGGTCCAAATGATCCAAACACACTGTTGCTTTATGCCGTTCGTTAGCCGCGAGCTAACATTAGCTAAACACATGCAGCTTTCAAAATAAAAGCACAGTGTGTTAAATCCACCACAGAATTAACAAGAAAACTGTCAAAATAAGATGCCTTAAATAAAACATACAAGAACCTTTATTCTCCTTTACAATATTTCATTAAAATATGCAATGATAAGATCAGTGTAAATGATGGAATAGTGCCATTAGAATGTGTGAGAGGCACCAAATTTGAGCTTTTATGGGAAAAAAATTCAGCTATTATTTAACACTGTCTGGCTACTCCATGTCCTAGTGGAAAGCCCTGTTGACTGGGAAAATGGTATGTGAGGTGTTTGCTCACATTTAGGTCTCAAAGTGGACAATATTGATGGAGGACCCCTTAGATGGTTATTTTTTATTACTTGCTAGTTCTCAAGAGTCAAGAGTATTATTTTTAGTTTTATTTATTTATACATACATACAAAACATATTTATACATATAATCATACATATATTTTTCAGTATTTTAAAATATCGTCAAGAATACCGCAAAAGTACCCTGAAGTACTGTGATAATCTTTAGGGCCATATCGCCCACCCCTAGATGACCTTATAAATCCCTGCCAGGGTGGCTAGAAAAGGGAAAAGAGAGGAGAATAGTTTCCCAGCATGCCGTGCTGAGACAAACTCCCATTGCTTTCATTGTTAATGGAGAGTTTGTCACATTGAGATTTCAGGACATCCTTCAGATGTTTGCAGTCCCATGACAGAGTGTTTATGTCTCAGTCGTCTGAGCATCTTCATGTTAACCTCTGAGCCTTTCATGTGGACTGGGATCAGCACAGACTCTGAACTAGAGGGACACCTACTGGTAGAACAGGACCTGACACTAAATGCAGATAATACAGTACGTAAGGAACTGGGATGTTTTAGGCTGAGGTCTGTTTTCAGAGTAAAAGTACGAATACCACACTGAAAATACTCCACTACAATTAAAAGTCCTGCATGAGAAACCTAAGTAAAAGTATAAGCAGCAAAAAGTACTCAAAGTAATAGTATTCATTGTGCAGCATTTTAATATAACATATGATTTTTGGATAAATATTACTGCTGCATTAATGTGTATGTCTCATTTTACTGCTGTAGGTGTTTATGGATTTGCTCATTTAATTCCTTTATATACTGTTGGGGAGTTTAATCTACAACTGTGCAATATATTTTATAAGATCATATGTTTGTAGAGTCAATAACTGATTTTTGTTGGATGATATACTGACAGAGAAATGGCTGTGATATTAAACGTCATTTTAGGACCATTTTAGGCCACTTCTATATATATATATATAATGATATAATAGATAATATGATAATAATGCAAATGAACCCTTTAAAAAACAATTTATTTTTTTAATTATTTTTATTGGGTTTTTAGAAATGAATGTCTAGATACATAAAAAACAGACAATTAAAATAAGAAAATAATAAATAAAGTACATTTTTGTTTTTACATAAACTGCTAATGTTATGCTGTTGCTGTTTTGAGAAATATTAAATTATCTCTATGTATTAAAAAGCAATAAACTTTCAACTCCAAAAAATATTCAGACATTGGAATTGGAATGTGAAAATGATAATAACTCATCCAAATAAAATGAATAAAACCACACAAGCAAAACACTTAATTTAATTAAATGTTTGTGTAAAGCAGCAGAAAATGGAAATACAGGTGCATATAGATGGACATAATTTTCAGAGGCCAACATTTCCATATTAAACATACTTTTTAAAATTGGTCTTTTGTAATATTAAAATATTTTTGAGACACTGAATTGTAGGTCTTCATTAAATATAAGCCATAATCATCATGTATATATATCATAAGAAGAAATTAAATAAATTGAGATTACTAAAATTATTAGACCACCCTTTTCCTTCAATTTCATTTTAATGCCTGGTACAACTAAATGTACACTTGTTTGGACAAATATAAAGATAACAACAAAAATTGCTCATAAGAGTTTAATTTAAGAGCTGATATCAAGACTATTTTCTATGGTTTTATTGAAAAATAACCAAAATCAATATCAAGAAAACCATGGAAAATGGCAAGATTTCATAAAGGTACATTTGTTTGGACAAATATAAAGATGGCAACAAAAATAGCTCATAAGAGTTGAATTATACCAGGCATTGAAATTAACAATAAAGTGAGGAAAATAAGGGTGGTCTAATAATTTTAAGTAAAAAAGTGTAATATAATAGAATAAGGCAGCAGAAAATGAAAATACAGGTGCATCTCCATAAATTAGAATATGATAGAAAGTCCATTTCCAGTAGTTCAAGTCTAATCGCTCCAACCAAGTATTGAGTGAATATAAATGGACATACTTTTCAGAGGCCAACATCTCCATATTAAACATATTTTTTTTAATTGTTTTTTTGTGATATAAATTGTTTTTTGAGACACTGAATTTTGGGTCTTCATTAAATGTAAGCCATAATCATTATAATTAGAAGAAATTAAATAAATTAAGACATGAAATGTTTCACTCTGTTTGTAATGGATCTATATAATGTGTTATTTCCACTTTCTGAATTTAATTACTGACATAAACAAACTTTTCTATGATATTCTAATTTATTGAGATGCACCTGTACTCAGGTACCTTGAATGTGTAGTTATATTCTACCACTGTCCTGCAGTAAACCTGAAGTATTTTGGTCCGCCTTCTTGTTAGCGATCCGCTATTCTTTTTTTTTCTTCTTATGCTTCAAGTTGTTATGGCTGGCCGTGCTCAGCCAGGTCGACATTATCATCATGTGCTGCTGTACACAGACATCTGAGGCGGCGTTCAGACATCCAGACAAGGTGTTTGAGTGCTGCCTCTAAAGTGTCGTCCTTCAGCTGTCAGTAGCTCAGCCAAAGCACTCAGTCAGCCGCTGGCTGCCGGCCTGACAGCTGCCCACGAATGCACCTACTTAGCTCAAGCTCTGGCTTTTTTGTCACTTTCTTCTTCTCCTCCTCTGTCATTTCTCCTCTTTTCATCCATCAGGTGATCAAGCAGTTAATGAAGAAGGAGTTCACCCTGGAGTTCTCTCGTGACCGCAAGTCCATGTCTGTGTACTGCACCCCCGTCAAGCCGGGCTCCCAGAGCAAGATGTTCATCAAGGCATGAATGAATAATACACTCATAAATACATAGACACATGTACTTTTCATCATCTCCATTTGTTGCCGTCATCGCTTGATGTTCTCCTCTCCTGGCAGGGCGCTCCAGAGAGCGTGATTGAGCGCTGTCAGTACCTGCGGGTGGGGACGGGGAAGGTGACGCTGACCACAGCCGTGCGTGATCAGCTGCTGTCTAAGATCAGAGACTACGGGACGGGCCGGGACACGCTGCGCTGCCTGGCCCTGGCCACGCTGGACGTCCCGCCACGCAAAGAGGACATGGACTTGGAGAATTCCACCAAGTTTGTAGAATATGAGGTAGGGGTGTGCCATATCGTATCGTTCACGATTATACCGGGATAATTTTTGGCAACGCTTTATATTAAGGTCCTTGTAATAACCATTAATTAACAAGTAATAAGGCCCTTGTAAGTCCTTACAAGATGCTTATTAACATTATTGTGTGTTTATAAGCTTATATAAGTGTTAATAATGGCATTACAAACGCCCATGACCCACCCATTATGTCTTTGCCATTCCTTTATTAATCTTATTTTGTTTGCTTATTGATATTAAAATAGACTTTATTGCTCATCTATTATAAGTTAACTATAAGTTAACTATGCTTTTTGCAACTACCGGATCTAAAGCGAGAATAATGCCTTATTACTTGTTAATTAATGGTTATTAAGGACCTTATTATAAAGCGTTACCTAATTTTTTTATGGGTAAAAAAAAATGCATATCATGATATTGGCAACATTCCTACTTCTTGACGTAGTGGCGTAAGGGTTTCTCCTTTAGTAGAAAAAAAGTAGAATATTTGCCTCAAAATGTAGTGGAATAGAAGTATAAAGTTACATAAAATGGAAATACTCAAGTAAAGTACAAGTACGTCAAAATTGTACTTAAGTACAGTACTTGAGTAAATGTACTTTCACCACTGCAAATAGTAAATCCTAAGTTGTAATAGAACAAAGTTGTAAATAGACTAAATACTATGATATAGACTATATACTTTATATAATAAATATAACCCTTTGAAACCCCCCAAAATGGTGAAGATTACACCAGTTAGTATTGCCAGTAACTGTAAAAATTGAAATTACAATAAAATTTTCATATTCCTTCTGAAATGATTCATGTTTGAATGAAATGCTTCCATCTAAAAAACAAACAAATCGTAGCTGAAAATAGAGATATTTCATTAAAATCATTTTGAGTTCTTTTATCTTTGGACAGAGCCTGGCTTTCTGTTTCCTCGTTTCAGTGCTTCATGCTAGATGTCAAACTATTATTTCAAAGCCATCTCTTCTGCTGTCTGTTTAATGTTTGAATCACAGCAGTGATTCAATCTTTATCTACTGAAAGCTTTCACGCTTTCTTTTTCTGTCTTCTTCTCTAAAATGATTCCTTGTTGCCAAAAAAAAAAAATTTGATGTTTTCAGCAGCAGCACAAATAAAAAGAGGTGAATTCGATTTCCGAGGTGAGATTCTGTTTTCAGATACTGTCTTGTGCAACCTAATCCTCCTCTCTCTCTCTCTCTTTCTGTTTCTTCTCTGTATCCATTCAGCGTGGTCTGACATTTGTTGGCTGCGTGGGCATGCTCGACCCGCCCAGGAAGGAGGTGATCGGTTCAGTGAAACTGTGCAACGAGGCAGGTATACGTGTCATCATGATCACCGGGGACAACAAGGGCACAGCTGTGGCCATCTGCAGACGAATCGGCATCTTCGGCGAGGACGAGGACGTGACGGGAAAAGCCTACACGGGCCGCGAGTTCGATGATCTCCCGTCGGATGCCCAGAGAGAAGCCGTGAAGCGGGCGCGTTGCTTCGCCCGCGTCGAGCCAGCGCACAAGTCTAAGATCGTTGGATACTTGCAGTCATTCGATGAGATCACTGCCATGGTGAGGACAGGAGCTGTGTGCTTCTTCCCAACTCCTTCAACTTTTCCACTTTTGTCTGCTTCCTGCAAACCCACATATTGTGTACTTCCTTTATCATATACTAGTGCAGTGCCCGTAGGAAGTATGCATTCGTATAGTGGGAGATTAAGTAGATTTTTCAATTATGGCCAAATGAGGTTGTGTGTGAAAGTGGGATGTACAATGAGGTGTAATACTCTTGTTAGTATACGAAGTGTATATTGGGTAATACATGGATGTACATTGAGATAGAAAGAGACACAGAAATAGTTATTTTAAGAAAAAGACTTAATCATTCAACATGGTTGGACATATATACAGACACAGATATAGGAGGGAATAAGTTTATATGCAGCACAAACAGATGGATGTGAATAATGTGAGTAAGGGTTATTAGGTGTGTTGATGCAGACCACAACAACATCTGCAACTCCATAAAACACTTACTTTTCATAAGGTACCACACCATCCAGCACATACACATTGAACATTGATATTCGCTGGAAATTATTTGAATATTATTGGAAAATCGAACCTTGTAGCGCACTTTAAAACTCCTAAAGATAGGAAGGCTAAATAGACTTACAGATGAGATGAGTCAGGGTGGAAATCCAGAGTGAATTGTGTTCCTGACCAGGTGTAGGCCTATCACACAACGGGGCAGAGCTCCCCTAAAAGGTGTCCAATCAGAAACAGTGCAATGCTGCAACACGTCCTACGTAAATAATGATATTTTGAAAAATGAATCGATTAAAAAATCGAGGATGCACACCTTTGTGCCATGCGCAAGCCACATACGGAATCTGAGGTCAGTCTGACTAACGGTCAGCAAGATATGCCCTAGACACACACACACACACACACACACACACATACACACACACAGACGCTTATAGATAGATAGATAGATAGATAGATAGATATCTTTATGCCTGTTTCAAGGCAAACAAACAAAAAAAAAGAAGCTTTTTCTCTTTCCTTCAACTGTGCAGTATGTGAATGACTTGTGGAGAATGGTTGAGAAGAGGCCAGTGAGGCGTGACATGTTCAGGTCTCTGTGAGGCTGCTCTCTCAGACAGTGCTATCAGAAGCTGTCATCTCCGGCCCGCTCTGCTGCGTCCTATCTGACACACGTCTCAGAAGAGGGGTTGATCCGAGGGGAAGATGGGCGGCAGGCAGGGAGACAACAATATCACCATTTGCCTGTCAGACTAACTCCAGCATTCAAAGCGGTCTAAAGCCGCTTTAGGCCCTGCCATGACAGAGGAATATATCTCACTTGCTCAGCTTTAGCTTAATCCTGTCTGGATCTGAAACGATAATGAGACTGTGCATAATGAGATAGTGGTTTGTTTCCAGTCATTGTTAGTTTGGTAGACCAGTCACTGTTGAAAGAATAATCTCCCCTCAAATGTAATATGGATATTTTAAAGTCCCCTTTCTTTAAAAAAAAGTTTTGTAAAAAATAGTTATGTCCCCTAAATGTCTCACATATACTGACTTGTACCTGTGAAAACTTTGTCACTACTGGGTTGTTGTTTTTTTTGTTGTATCCAAATTTGGGACATCCTATAATATGGTGTATTTCTCGCCATATTGTGCTCTAATATGTGTGAACAGACCATAATACATAAATTTTTACCATTTTTAGGCATTTTAAAAAATGACCATTTTTGACAAAAAACGACATACTATATTATGACAAATTTTGGACATCCTTTAATATGGTGTATTTTGGGATAAATTGTGTGATAATATGTATGAACAGAATAAAATTTGGCCATTTTAAACATTTTCAGGCCTTTTCAAATTTCACCATTTAAAAAAAAATTCAACAAACATGTTTTGTTTTCCCCATATTTTGGACATCCTATAATATGGTGTTTTTCTATTTCTCGCCAAATTATGCTCTAATATGTATCAACAGACTATAATTGGGCCATTTTAAACAGTTTAAAATTTGAGCATTTTTGACAAAAATTGACATACTAGTATCACTTTCTCTCCAAATTTTGGACATCCCATAACACGGTGACTATTTTCTTTTTATGTCACAACTTCAGAAATCCAATTTCTGTCTAATATGCAAAAACAAATGCCCAAAACCTCCAGCATGGAGGGGACTTTCACTATGGAGAGTCCGGACACACTGTAAGAAATAAAATTAGACTAGAATGGACATTTTGCTGTTTACTGAGGTCATTTGGCTTGTTCCACAAAAATGGTGATTGTTGTTAGTTGACAGAGAGACAACACATGTCAGCTGAGACATAAACTGTATCATCAGATCTGGAAACAGACGGCTGGCAGCGCTGAAGTCTCGGGGAGCGAGGCGGAGGGACCGTTAGACCCAGTGGCACCAGCCAACTGTTGGGCCTGTTTTCTACAACCAGTGTATCATGAGAGAATGGAGGGATTAGTGAGATATCTAGCTAACTAGTGGACAGCTGGCTAGTTAGGTACCTTGCTAATTCTGCTGTACCAGTTACAGAAAAGGAGCTTAACAAAGTTGTCACTCATCTGGTGATGAGAAAAGTGTTTTCTTAGGCTTTGATCAGAGTGTGTGGGTAAAGCACGAGGTTGTTTTAGGTCATTTAGGGGCTGGCCCTCATGCTTCATACTACTCCACTGGTCTTTTGGTTCACCAGTGACACCACAACGTGCTGCTGCTCTTCCTCCAGTCACCTTAGCATGAACAGCAGCAGCAGCGGTGGTGGTGGTGGGAGGGGCACAGGCCAAATTCAAAATTTCTCAATGAGGGAGAGAGCTTAGATGAGCCTCTGGCCAATTTTATTTTAGTTTAAAAAATAAGGTTTTATGTGGAAAACCATGTTAAACAAAAATGAATCAAATCAGAATATGTTGCGTAAAAACTGACTGGAAACAAGAATAGTAACACATTTTTTATTCTGTTTCTGTTTCCATTACAAAAATAAGTTGATTTATTTATTATTTTGCCCCAGAACATATTCCTCTTTTAAATAAAACTCCATGCAGTTGCAGTATCCACAGAACTTAGCTCTGTTAATGTACAGGTTCATCTCAAAAGTTCATTTTCAGTGCATTAGTATTGAGTCATATAAATGGACATACTTTTCAGAGGCCAACATTTTCACATTAAACATACTTTTTAAAACTGGTCTTTTTTGTAATATTCAATTTTTTTGAGACACTGAATTTTAGGTCTTCATTAAATGTAAGCCATATATAAGTAATAAGTATATTATATATTATATATATAAGTAAGTCATTATATTTAGAATACATTAACCAAATTAAGACTTGAAATGTTTCATTCTGTGTGTAATGGATCTATATTATGTGTTATTTCCACTTTTTGAATAGAATTACTGACATTAATGAACTTTTCTATGATATTCTAATTTATTGAGATGCACCTGTATATATGCAGCCTAAGAAAAAAAAATCTTATTGAAATTATTGGTCTTGATGTCTGTTTTATGCATACATTAATAATCTTTTGGGATCATTCACATATGCAATCCTTTAAGTTAGGTCTTCTGTATTAATGACAGAAGCTTTGTTTTGTGGTCACAGACTGGAGACGGTGTGAACGACGCCCCGGCCCTGAAGAAAGCAGAGATCGGCATCGCCATGGGTTCTGGCACAGCTGTGGCCAAGTCGGCGTCCGAGATGGTGCTGTCTGATGATAACTTCTCCACCATAGTGGCTGCTGTGGAGGAGGGCAGAGCCATCTACAACAACATGAAGCAGTTCATCAGATACCTCATCTCCTCCAATGTTGGAGAAGTGGTCTGGTGAGGATCTCCAACACACGCTGACGTTTTGATGAGATGAGAGAAGATCAGATTCAACTTTATTGTCATTGAACAGAGTAACAAGTACTAGGACAATGAAATGACCATCAAACTGTCCGTACATATACATAAACATACATACAATATGACAAAAGGGTGGACAGGACAGGAAGACAGGAATGGAAGAGATACAGCATAACAAGACGATAGGGGAGCAACATAAGCACATACCCAGTACACTGGTAACACTTTACAATAACCATCATTTATAAATGGTAAACAGGTAGTTTATTAATGTTTAATCATCATTTATAAACCGTATATAAACCATTTAGAATGGTCAATAATTAATAATAATAAGAATAATAATTTCTTAATGTTTAACTAACCAAATAATTTATAAATGGCTACTAGATGGTATATTAATGTAAGTTTATAGTTACTTTACCATTAACAAACAATTAAATTATAATTAATTAAATAGTTTTAGTTGCACTCATTTTAACATTTTTAACACCATATTAAGTATGTTAATGATTTTGAAATGATTCATATACCTTTTAAGAAATTGTTTGAATACATTTAACGATTAAATTTGTATAGAACTTTGTAAATGGTTAATAAATGGTTTATAAACCATCTATAAACATTACATAGTTGGTTATTGTAAAGTGTTACCAATACACTTACAACATGAAAAACTTATGACTTGCAACAGGGGAGCAGGGTGCTTGCATGAGCATAGATGCTCTTATCGCTTTAAGTGATGCCGCCTGGCATGCATACCCATTCCCATTCCACACACTTTTGCGTCACCGTATGCAGCAGATTTCCTCTTGAAAACGATCGTCTAAACGCGGAATAAAAAGTGAAGACGCGACGCCACTTTTGCGTCTTCTGTTCAGACTCTCATGTAAACGTAGCCTAAGACACTAGACTAGACTAGACTAGACGAGGCAAGACTAGACTAGACGAGGCAAGACTAGACTAGACTAGACTAGACTAGACGAGGCAAGACTAGACTAGACTAGACTAGACGAGGCAAGACTAGACTAGACTAGACTAGACTAGACTAGACGAGGCAAGACTAGACGAGGCTAGACTAGACGAGGCAAGACTAGACTAGACTAGACTAGACGAGGCAAGACTAGACTAGACTAGACTAGACGAGGCAAGACTAGACTAGACGAGGCAAGACTAGACTAGACTAGACTAGACTAGACGAGGCTAGACTAGACTGGACTAGACTAGACGAGGCAAGACTAGACTAGACTAGACTAGACGAGGCTAGACTAGACTAGACTAGACGAGGCAAGACTAGACTAGACGAGGCAAGACTAGACTAGACTAGACTAGACGAGGCAAGACTAGACTAGACTAGACTAGACGAGGCAAGACTAGACTAGACTAGACGAGGCAAGACTAGACTAGACTAGACGAGGCAAGACTAGACTAGACTAGGCTAGACGAGGCAAGACTAGACTAGACTAGACGAGACTAGACTGGACTAGACTAGACGAGGCAAGACTAGACTAGACTAGACGAGGCTAGACTAGACTAGACTAGACGAGGCTAGACTAGACTGGACTAGACTAGACGAGGCAAGACTAGACTAGACTAGACGAGGCTAGACTAGACTAGACTAGACTAGACTAGGGAAGATAGGTAAGATAAGGAGGGGGAGAGGAGAGAAAATGAGCCTTGGTTGAGAGTTTTCCCCTTCAGTCTGACGTCCTCAGCTGATGTTTCTGTTTCCTCCTCGTCCGTCTGCAGCATCTTCCTGACAGCCATTCTGGGTCTCCCCGAGGCTTTGATCCCCGTCCAGCTGCTCTGGGTCAACCTGGTGACCGATGGCCTGCCTGCCACCGCCCTGGGCTTCAACCCCCCAGACCTGGACATCATGGACAAACCCCCCCGCAACCCCAAGGAGCCCCTCATCTCCGGCTGGCTCTTCTTCAGATACCTGGCCATCGGAGGTAGGATTATCTCTGCTTCTGCTTCTGCTCCTCTCTGAACTGGCCGGCTGGTTGATCCGGTTGGTTTGAAGTTAGCCCTTGGTAGATGGACTGTAATAAACAGATGGTTCATCCAATCACCTGCCAAGTATTTTTTGAAAGTGCTTGCCCTTTTCCAAATACTTTCCAATGACTGATTCTCAGATGGTTCTGCATAACAAACCATCTGGTGCAGTTGGGGTTGAACAAAAGTTGCTACAAAGTCATGAAAGCTTATATATGGACATTTTTTATATTTTTTAAAAAAAGAAACAGAGATGCTAGAGACAAGTAAAACAACTTTTTGATAGACATCTGACAACTAGCTAACATTACACATAGCTACTAGCAGAAACAATGCTCACTGACACATCAATGTTATTTCATGTCTCCATGAGTTAAGAGAAAAAAACTCTTAATATTAGACCACCCTTTTTCTTCAATTTAATGTTCATTTTAATGCCTGGTACAACTAAAGGTTCATTTGTTTGGACAAATATAATGATAACAACAAAAATAGGTCATAAGAGTTTAATTCAAGTGCTGATATCTAGACATTTTCCATTGTTTTATGGATAATGATTTTGGTTATTATCAAGAAAACCATGGAAAATGTCTAGATATCAGTTTTTAGATTAAACTCTTATGACCTATTTTTGTTGTTATCATTATATTTGTCCAAACAAATGTACCTTTAGTTGTACCAGACATTAAAATGAACACGTAATTGAAGAAAAAGGGTGGTCTAATATTTTTATATGATATATTATATTTCTGCTTTTTACCATCAAAATATGCCAACACTTGTTATATGCCAGAAGTTTTACCTCAAAAGGTTCTAATGGAGATTTAATGAGTATTATTTATCAGCCCTGCAGGATCATGACAAAAGACACTGCACACCTGTTTGTGATTTTGTTTTTTGCTAGAATATTATAAGCTTCAACAGTTTCCATCCAGAGTCAGTCCATCAGTCTGCCACTGCCAGCTGTCACCAAGTTACACACATTCATTCATTTCCATGTATTTTATTTGTTTTCATAAAAGGCTTCATAGTTCAATACACTTTTGTCACCGCCACACCTTTGTTAACATTTATCATTTCATTACTCACCATAGCTTTTAGATAATGTTGATGGTATTTATATTTTTAATTTCTCATTTTATATTCACACCTTTTGCTTCAGTTTTTGCTGCTGTGACAAGTGAATTTCCCCATTGTGGAATCAATAAATTCTAATCTAGCCAAATACTATTTGAATATTTCAATTTAAAAAAATAGTAATACATTGCATTATAACCTAACAATAATATAATATGATATGATGTTTTTCTGTCATTTCAGAATGAATTATGTGATAATATGTATCAACAGACTATAATTGGGCCATTTTAAATATTTTTAGGCATTTTAAAATTTGACCATTTTTGAAAAAATCGACATACCATAGTAAGACTTTTTTTGTTTGCTTTCTCCAAATTTTGGACATCCCATAATATGGTGTATTTCTGTCATTTCTTGCCATATTGTGCTCTAATTTGTATTTATATTCACACATTTTGTTTCTGTTTTTGCTGCTATTACAAGTGAATTTCCCTGTTGTGGGATCAATAAACTATAATCTAATCTAATCTAAATACTTTTTGAATATTCAAATCGGGGCGGTAGTTATGCTGGATGTTAGCAGTTGCTTTGCCACAAAAAGGAAATGTTGAAGGAGAATATTTGCCATTGTGTGATTGTGCCCTTACACATTCTCTTTTGTTGTTTCTCTCACTTAACCAAGCCTCTAGAAGTGTTAAAAATAGTCAAATGAATCCCAGGAACATAAATCCACGTCTCCCCAGTATATTCTCTATCTTGTAACGGTCCTTGGCTGAAAAAAACAATTGAGGACCTCCAAGGTTATAATAGTTTTGGATTTTTAATTAGTTTTAGTTTTAATTTCGTTGTGATTTTTTGTTTTCAAATTCAGTTAGTTTTAATTAGTTTTTAGAGTGAGTTTGCTAGTATTAATTTTTTTTTTTTTTTTTTTTTTTTTTGGAAAATGCTTTAGTTTTGTGCGTTTTAGTTTAGTTTTTATTTGTTTTAGTGTTAGGTTTAGTTTTAGTGTTTTTGTAATGGGGTATTTGTTGGGTGCGAGATTAAAAAAAGTCACAATAAATGTTGCCTTTATTTCCTTTGTCTTATCCATCTCAGCCCCAATAAGTTTATTAAGTCATAAACCAGATAGATGAAATAGATTTCATATCTATGTATATATATATATATATATATATACATATGTGTGTGTATGAAAAAAGTTGACAAAGACGAAAACTAAGGACATTTTCACTATAATTTTAGTTAGTTTTGTAACCACACAATACAGTTTCAGTTAGTTATCATTTTTTTTAAAAACTCGTTTTTATTTTTATATCAGTTAACAAAAATGTTTTTTCTATTCTAGTTATCGTTATTTCGTTAGTTTTCTTTAACTATAATAACCTCTAATAAATGACTGTTCTTCCTGTAGGATATGTGGGTCTTGGAACAGTGGGTGCTGCCACGTGGTGGTACCTGTTTGATGAAGAAGGCCCACAAGTGTCGTTCTACCAGCTGGTGAGTTGTGAAGCATTGCTGTTCTCCGTCTGTCTCTGTCTTCCTTTATTTACTGCAGCACAGTCCCATCCTCAGAATATACAGGTGCATCTCAATAAATAAGAATATCATAGAAAAGTTTATCTATGTCAGTAATTCAATTCAGAAAGTGGAAATAACACATTATATAGATCCATTACACACAGAATGAAACATTTCATGCCTTCATTTATTTAATTTCTTCTAATTATAATGATTATGGCTTACATTTAATGAAGACCTAAAATTCTGTCTGTCCCTGCAGAGACACTTCATGCAGTGTACCGAGGACAACCCGGTGTTCAAGGGTATAGAATGTGATGTGTTTGAGTCCCGCTACCCAACAACCATGGCCCTGTCTGTGCTGGTCACCATCGAAATGTTCAACGCACTCAACAGGTCGGTCATCTATTCTGCCCTACAAAGTCTTACTGCAGTAATTACATTTTTGGTCAAAATTGAGTTATAACTAAAAATGAACCCCTTGATGTCTGTTTCATCTTGTGACAATGTTTTAGATTAAAAATGTGCTTTATTTCAGAGAAATAATGATATAAAAAAGCACAAAATCCAACTCAAAACCGAGCATTAAGTGCACTTTACCACGGTCTGCTTTGGATATATATATATATATACTAATTTAAACATAAAAATAATAGAAATTCTGAGTTTATTTGATAGGGAAATTATTATCTAGATAGTGATGAAGTAAAAAAGTGAGATAAAATTATATTAAGACTAAAATGTAACATTTCTTTACAATATTAAGTCTAATATACACAAATCTTTGAATTGAGTTGTTGAACACTTTTAAATACATTTATATAACAAAATTAATTTGAAAATGTTTATTCACTGAAAACCAAAGACCACAACATTTAGGTTACTGCACTCTGTTTTTGCATTACTATTAGAACCTTTTACAGCAAAACTAGAATGCAGTAACTACATTTTTGGGGTCAAAGGTCAAATAAATCATCATGATTTTTTAGTATAAAAATTACATCATCAATACATGTAGGAATGTATTGACAAGTGTCATATGACTAATCTACATATAACCCATTTGTCTGACCAGTTAAAACACATTAAAAATCTTTCAAGCCTTTTTTCTCAGTTTTACCCTTTGTGTAGTTATGCAATTAGGCTTAATAGGGCAGTATTGCTTCTTTAATGTTACAGCTGCCTGATATCTAATAAAAATAGACGCTGTCATCCAACAGACGGCACTTCATTTGGGAAATAATCACATAGCAGAAAAACATCACAAACATCAGCTTTTTTCACTGCTCAAGGACTTAGTGTTGCTGTTTATAACGAAGTTATATTTTAGAATCTGCATTTGGGGAATGTGGCAAAGGAAGGGAGCTCAGCCACACATCTTAAGAAATGGAATAATGCTTATTTGGGGAGGCAGAAAATAAAAGGAACAGTGGTATGACGGGAAAAGTCCCGGTGTTTTTGCCAGGATTGCTCATGGAGCAAGCCTGTCAGTAGCTCCCTATAGAAACAAATGCTGATGTCTCATTTAGGAAAGAATCTGAGAAAGGGAAGGTTGAAATAAAGAGCTGCCCGACTAAAATGTTATCCAAACCAAGACAGTCGGTTAAACTGACAGAGATGTTTACATGGTCGGAGACTTTATTTTTAGTCTATTAGCTTAATTGCGAAGACATTTTAATTAAATGTCGTCTTATTTCTTTAACTGTTATGTGGTTGTAATTTTTTCCTCCAACAAACTGAATTAAAACCTCAAAGTTTGTGAGCTTGGCAGAGTCGTTTTCATGATAGAATAACCACCATGTATGTCCCTGATGTCAACATGTTTTGATCTATTAAAACTTCTTCCCTCCAGTTTGTCTGAGAACCAGTCCCTGGTCAGGATGCCTCCCTGGGTTAATATCTGGCTGCTGGGAGCCATCATCCTCTCCCTCTCCCTGCACTTCTTAATCCTCTATGTTGAGCCTCTGCCGGTACGTATTCCTCCACAAGACTCTCGAACCCTTCTCTGGATATGTAGGGACAGATACATACTGCTAATTCTACATATGCATGGTGTAGAACCTGATAATGTAATAAATTCCCGATAATGTAATAAAAATCGGCACTTGAGTCCATTGAAAATGTAATAAAACCTGATAATGTAATAACTTCCCGATAATGTAATACACTTTTTTACCAATAATGTAATAAAGTATAACACCAAGCACCTTTAGATTTCAAGAAGCTGTTGAATGCGTTCGTGTGTCATGGATACCTCATTTGTGAAAAACGGATGAACGGGTCAAAAGTTAATAAACATTCAACTTTGACCTGTTGGTGGCGCTAGAGCTCTTGAGCTAGAGTTGCCTACACAGTATCACCACTGGAACCCAAGTAATGGGTCTGCTGTTAAATTATTACAATATTGGGGAATTATTACATTATCAGGACTTGCAAAATGAAGGCTAACCTGATAATGTAATAACCTCCCATTAATGTTATGCTTTATTACATTATTGGTAAAAAAAAGTGTATTACATTATTGGGAAATGCACTTTATTACATTATCGGGAAGTTATTACATTATCAGGTTTTATTACATTTTCAATGGACTCAAGTGCAGATTTTTATTACATTATCGGGGTTATTGCATTATCAGGTTCTACACATGGTCTAAATCAGACATGTCCAAACTGTTCCAGAAAGGCTCATGTGGCTGCAGGTTTTCCTTCCAACCAAGCAGAAGCACAACAGGCACGAGACATTTAAATCAAATGATCTCAGGGTTCAAACAGCTGATCAGTCGAATCAGGTGTGCTCTTGATTGGTTGGAACTAAAATCTGCAGCATCATGGTCCTTTGTGGAATATTTTGGATGTGCCTGGTCTAAATGAAGGATGATATTTTTTGAAAAGCATATTGTTCCTGAGAGCTTTGATTCTGAAGGCAAAAAATACCTGCATAGAAAAGTACAGTGGCTCAGAAAGCTCATTGACATAGACTGTCTATATCATGCACTGCAGCTTAAGAAAACTCATGCAAATAGAACAAGAACAGAAAACAAGAGGGGAGGTTTTGTTTCAGCATTGGTAGGAACCTACAGTCATGGAAAAAATATTAGACCACCTGTTTTTCTTCAATTTCTTGTTCATTTAAATGCCTGGTATAACTAAAGGTACATTTGTTTGGACAAATATGATGATAACAACAAAAATAGCTCATAAGAGTTTAATTTAAGAGCTGATATCCAGACATTTCCCATGGTTTTCTTGATAATAACCAAAATCATTATCATGAAAACCATGGAAAATGTCTAGATATCAGCTCTTGAATCAAACTCTTATCAGCTAGTTTTGTTGTTATCATTATATTTGTCCAAACAAATGTACCTTTAGTTGTACTCGGCATTAAAATGAAAAAGAAAGCAAGGAGAAAACAAGGGTGGTCTAATATTTTTTTCCATGACTGTATATTAAGCGGGAATTCTGGAGGTCAAATCTACGCATTGGACAAAAACACTGCAAGTCACACAGAAAAAAGTTCCACAACGACAGAAGTTTCCAGAGGTCAATAAATATTGTGGGTATCCTGGAAACCTGTTGTTTTGTAGCTCTTTTCCATTGTGGTCTGTGCATTTGCATGTGTTTTTGTATTTAGCTGTGTTTTCTCCATGTGCTGTCGTTGTTTGATCTGATTGTTGGTGTAGATGTTTTCTTCATTTGCTTGTTTCTTGAGTTGCAGTGCATTGAATAGGACCACTTCAGAAAAGGCTTCTCTGCACCCTAGCTCTGTCCACTATCTGACGCATTGTTAGAAGACTTTCTGACTTTTTTTATTTCTTCCGTCCTTTAGCTGATCTTCCAGGTAACCCCCCTGCACTGGTCCCAGTGGATCGTGGTCCTGAAGATTTCCATCCCAGTTATCCTCCTGGACGAGGCATTGAAATATATCTCCAGGAACCATCTAGAAGGTATGTTTTTGGGCCAATAAATCAACCGACTGTAACACAGATGGGTGCTGTGAGTCTGAAATATTTCTGTTAATGCTGAACATCAGATTTTACTGACAAGTCTTTTCTGCTCTTTTCTCTCTCCTGTATTTCTACTTCAGCCTAAACTCTTTTTATGTCACCTTCTGTGAAAAGGTACTCTATTTCCACCCTCTTCATGCTATCTTCTCTCTCCAGTAGAAACAGTTATAGACTGAACACACCAGTGACCATGCATTCTTAATATGTTGTTGTTGTTTTTTTATCCCTGGCAGGTGATGAGGAGAAGAAATATCGGAGGAGATGGCAGCTGAAATAAGACCTCTCCCTCAACACACTCCCACACTTAGACACGCCTACCCTCTTCCCTTTAACAGCTAGAAACCTTTTCTCTCCCCTGTCCTCATTCCCCACTCCTGCATGTCCAACAAACCACCACTAGAAATGAGCAGGGCTTGCATGAGAACAAGTGTGCAAGAAAGAGAGCATGCGTGTTCCCGCGAGCATGGCTTCGTACGAGTGTGTGAGTGAATGAAACTGTGTGTGTGTGTGTGTTTGTGTGTGTGTGAGGAGGCAGACGCAGGCCTGTCTTTATAGTTGCGAGAGCGAGAAACAACTGCAGAAAAAAAAGAAAAAAACACAAGATAAAACTGCCCAGGGCTCTGCTTTTTAAAGATATCTGCTCATTGGTTTCCTGACTGTACAGTACAAACATAGTGGTGCAGTAACCGGACTTTGGGAGGGAAGGAGAGGGAGGACAGGGGAGCGGAGGTGGAGAATAGTGGGTGGGAGGGGAGGGGAGGGGGATTGGAAATCGGCACAGAGACCGAAAGAGAGATGGAGAGGCCTGCCGTGGAGAAGAGACTGGTGTACACACTGGCAAAAGAAGAGCATCAGCAAGAATGTGGAAGGCGAAAACAGGCGGCTCTCGACGCGGTGCGACCAGCGTGGAGAGCCGTTGTTTCTGTGTGTGTCCGCAAAAACTTTATCTGGAGGTACCGCCCAGGCTCCTGCCTGCCACCCACACTACTGGCAGTGAGCTCCAGCCAGCTCTGCAGGAGCGAGGCCTGATCAGCACAACACAATTATTTCTCTGGCCAGTTTGTCACAGTGCTGCTCCTTCATCGCTCTTTGTCCTCCAGCTCCTGTTGATCGTGTTTTATGCAGAATTACTCTCCTTTTGCCTGTCCTTCTCCTTCTCCTTCTCCTTCTCCTTCTCCTTCTCCTTCTCTCTCTCTTTCTCTCTGTCTCTCTTTCTCACTCTGTGTCGAGGAGGCAGCTGTGGGCCCGGGGGGGTCGGCGCATTATCGGGCTCTAGAGTGGGGTTGTTGGGATGTTGCTCCACCTAAAGGTGTGAATAGCTTTACGCCGCTTGGCCGCTTCCTTCGGCTCTTTAATTTGAGGGGCTGAGGTCAGCTCACAGACTTGGTAAACATCTTTAAAAAAAAAAAAGGTAACACTTTCTATAAAACCCCATGTCTTTAATGTATCACAATGAGTTATAATCTACATATAGCAATGTACAGTCATGGAAAAAATGATAAATGATAAAATAGTTTTCTTCAGTGTCTTGTTCATTTTAATGCCTGGTACAACTAGGTACATTTGTTTGAGCAAATATAATGATAACAACAAAAAATAGCTCATAAGAGTTTAATTTAAGAGCTGATATGTAGCCATTTTCCATGGTTTCTTGATCATGATATTGGTTATTATCAAGAAAACCATGGAAAATGTCTAGATATCAGTTCTTAAATTAAAACTCCTATGAGCTATTTTTGTTATTGTTATATTTGTCCAAACAAATGTACCTTTAGTTGTACCAGACATTAAATTGAACAAGAAACTGAAGAAAACAATGGTGTAATATCTTTTTCCATGACTGTATAATTATAGTTATAAGCATTCATGAAAATTAGTAATGCTTTGTGGCAATCATAAGGTGTTATAGAGCATTTTATAATGACTTCAAAGGTCAATTATAATATTTTGGTAATGCTGGTCTCTCACTGACAGTCTATAAGGCATTATAAACATACTTGTGATGCATTATAGAGGTAAAATTAGCATTACCCCCTACCTCATCCCTATAATCAAATTATAATGCATTATAACAAGGATTATAAACATACTTTTTTTAGGGTTAGGATTAGCCCAACCCTATAATCACATTATAATGCATTATAACAGTAATTATAATGTATTCTAACTATACACTTTGACAAAAAGAATGTCAGTGAGTGAACAGCAATTCTAAAGTTTTATGATACTTGGCCTTATAAGTCATTATAAAATGCTTTATATAGAGTTACAGTTTTTGCCATAAAGCATGAGGAGTATTCACACAGCTTATAACTGTAAAAATAGAGTGCTATAAGCAGATTATAATGCATTCGGTATGTAAATGAGGCATTATGGACAGGGGCATCTTGGAAAGTGTTACCCGAAAAACAAATAAAAATGTCAAACAGCAACTAAACCAGCATATCAGTAGATTAGTTGTCAGCCAGTCCACCCAGCTGGTCCTGTTAAGCCTCACTTTAATGTCCATCTGCTGTGCTGCCATTGGAGTTTTAGCTGTCAGATATTTAAATTGAAGGCAGATCTGAGCAAGAGGATGAAGCTCGCCGACATTCTGTACATAATACTCGTCTCTGAGCATCACGTTGCGGATCTACCTTCAATTTCTTCAGTTATTTCTAACCCTGCACCAGCGCTAACCTACGTGTGCATATAGCCTTACTTGAATTAATTTGTCTGATTTGACTTGATAGGCTTTTCAGTCGTTGAATCGCACTGATGATGTAGTTAAAGTAAGTTAAGGAATGGCAAGTAAACCGCTTCTTGATTGTCCCACTTGGTCATGAATCATTTATATATTAAGCACATTTAACATCCATGCCTTATACAGCCCACTGCACCTCCACATTGAACATGTGGTCGAAATGAATGTGTTTTTGCTAGCCTTTAATTAGCCTTTTACCCACCGCCACCACTCCCACTCATACGTGCCCCAACGGTGATATTCATTCTGATCACTTGAGGTCTTACAGACTCTGAATGTCCACCTGGTCTGAGGCATGTTTAATAGGAAACCCTTTTTGTTGTGCTTTGTGCGCTGCTCCCTCAGCTCCTCCTGCTCTCTCAGTGCTTTAGCGACTCACTTTGGTATTGTTTTATAATGACTAAATAGTAATGTATTTGACTGAATGAACCCACACGGTTTGGATTGTGTCTTTAAGTCTTAATTATGGGTTTTGTGTTGGGCTCTGGTGCTCTGTGGACTGGGTCAGTGGTGTTTTTGGTCTCTTGCTGCTTCCACATAGGACAGAGGAGAGGGTGTGCATTAAAATAAAACAAACAAACAAACAAGAATAAGATCTGCACACTGTCAGTTGCTTCTAATGAATGAGAAAAATTAATAAACAACATTTTATTTCATTCATTTGTCAACAACTGGGAGTTATTGATTACGGAAACCCTGAGAGGAGAGCGATAAAAGGAAATTCTGGTTAATTATTTTTTCATTCAGGTGAAAAAAAAGGTTATTGTTAAGTTCCCTATTTTTTTTCCATCTGTGAAACAGGTGGGGATTTTGTCTTGTTTTTATTTTTTGTTCTAAGTTCCTTAGAAGCAGATAAAAAGAAAAGTTATGACAGGTGAATTATTTTTTTAAGTTACCATTTGGGTCATGTTTCTGTGTTTTTGTTGTAATACCCATTATGGCCACACGAGGTTGAAGTGCTCGACTTCCCCGTGTTCTAACTGGGACTACAAGCATTCATGTTTTCTTCCAGGTGACTTTTAAACTCTCCATGCACTCTAAACACAAGGTACATATATTGTGTGTTTTCACAAGTTGTGTAACATCACTTTCACATTGTTTTGGCTAGAAATGTGCAGAAAACATGGATGCTTTTGAGGCCAGTAGAGCATACATGGGCAAATTACAGCCCGAGGACCATCTTAGTCCGGCCCACGACATTTAAAAAAAACAAAAAAACACTCTTTTACTAAAAAAGCAATAAAAGGGAGCATTAATCACACAGCAAATTAATTAACCAGGATGAATGCTTTAAAAAGGAAAAAAATTGACTCAATGTCACGTTTTTAACAAAGAGTGGACATCTAGATATTTCATCACATCTGTCAGTTCAAAGGCGGTATGTTAAATATGTCAAAGTATCGCCGTGTTTAAGCAATACAACATCAAGAGACATTTTTTGACCAAGCATGCTAACTATGCTACAAACTTATCATCTCGGGTTAATGCAATATGTTTCATCAGTGACCTGTGCAGCGATTCAGATCACACAACTGGCACAAAAGTTAAAAAAAAAAAAAAAAAAGCATTAAAGAGGATGTTTTAGGCAAGTAATCTTTTCTTTGTGCACCAGATAGACACACCAATGTAAAAAAACCTCAATATTTTATAACAGAAAGTTATTTATTTTTTAAACAAGGACTCATGCATTCTGGGCAGGCAAATAGCTGATCAACAAATCAATCTGTCATGACCACAAAATGAATGTAGTTATACATAATTCAACACTATGCGTTTCATGTTTCAATTCATGTTTCAATGTGTGGCCCTTCGTTTACTTTATCTACAGTCATGGAAAAAAATATTAGACTATTATTAGACTATTTTTTTCTTCAATTTCTTGTTCATTTTAATGGACAAATATAATGATAACAACAAAAATAGCTCATAAGAGTTTAATTCAAGAGCTGATATCTAGACATTTCATGGTTTTCTTGATAATGATTTTGGTTATTATCAAGAAAACCATGGAAAATGTCTAGATATCAGCTCTTGAATTAAACTCTTATGAGCTATTTTTGTTGTTATCACTATATTTGTCCAAACAAATGTACCTATAGTTGAACCAGGCATTAAAATGAACAAGAAAGCAAGGAGAAAACAAGGGTGGTCTTAATACTTTTTTCCATGATTGTAAGTCAATTTGGCCCTCTGCAATAGAGCATGAGTTTGTGTTGCATTTTATGTTCTTGTGGGCAACATGAGTATTACAGCAACCAATACTTCTGACAAATGAAAAACATTTTGTGTCTTTTTTTTTCACCTGTTCTGAATCCATAACACAGGAGAGAAAATTTAAATCAAACTCAAACTGGATGAACTGATTTTTTTTGCTCTCTGGCCCCTTCCGTAGTAACTCACTGTGCAGATCTGCGTTCATTTTTCCCCCTTATCCTTGCTTCCAAACCTCATTTCAATAAGCAGGACTGAGAGGAAAATCCACCCTTAAACACGTCCAGCATTACAGAACTGTGTGTAATCTATTTTGTTGCTTGGTGATATATATTTTTTCTTACTCCGGGGGATAACTAGCCAAACTTAGATGGCATGACATCATAGAGTCCAGATATTTCCAGCTCCACATGCTCTCTGGGGTCATACTTGGAAATGTTCAGTAAGAAATAATGTTTAAAAAAAAAAAATACCCTAAAACATCCCAAATTGATGACAGTGTGAGAAGATTTAAGGGTGGAATTTTCCTTCAATTTTTATACCAAATGCTAGGTTTTGTGTCAAGTGAATAAAGGCTTTGATTTTCATTCTATTTGACATAAAACAGCCGTTATGTTGAGTTTAGTTTCACCAAAATGAGAGTGTGGCCCCTCTGTCCAGACCAGCAGACCAGCTGTCCCTGTCCCAGGTCCCCATGGCTCTGTAACATGCTGGCACTCTGGCCACCAGGCACTATAGGTCTGTATAGCCTTGTTATTTACTACTGAATCCTCAACTCTGTACAGAAGATGAGAATATGATCGCATGGAACCTTGTTACTGTAATAATAACCTATACAGTATATAATATTTAATTTTTTGATAACTTACATCGATGAAACATACTTACCAACAACACACAGACTTGCGAGAAAACTTTTTTTATTTTTCTTTGAGCACATGGTATCTAAGGATCTCCTCTTTTTTTTTTTTTGTTTTGTAGAATAGAAAAGGTTGTTTCTTCATTGTTCCCATTTTTGGTTTTTACAGTTGCTGGGGTTTTGTGTCTTTTACTGTAGGGGAAAAGAAAAATATGACGTTATCATGTTTAAGATAGACAAGAATCACGCTTTACGCTAAATAATGGCGGTGACGCTGATCATTTCAGTGATAGTTATCCGGTGTGAGAATGTTCAAGAATTTGTGAATGAACTGTGTCTGGTTTACACTGAGCGATAAGCAGTGATGAATCCTGGGTTATGAAGTTTTATGACTGTACATTGAAGGGCTTGGTGTGGATGCAGGCTCTAGAGACCCCTGACAATCCTTTTTTGGGTGGGACAGCTCTTCTCGCATGGTACTCAAAGTCCTCTATCTATCACCTGTAAAAGAAAATAACCACCTCGACTAACAGCAAAGGAGCGATCAGGTTCATATCAATAACATCTGACCCACCGTTCCCTTTTTCTGTCTGTGTAGACATGTAAACAGTCTCTAGAGCCCGAGTTCCACCTCTGAGAAATAAAAAAGGATTCTCTGTATTGCCTTGTTAATATTAATTGTGGACACATAATTTTATAAATGACAAAGACGTGGAAATAAAGATAATTTATCTTGTTATTTATTCAGAGGCTGTGTTTTTTTTATGTGCTGTTTTTAAATATGAGGTATGAGACTATGAATCTGTCCCAGGCTTAGGTGTCACTCAAAGAGACACATACTAATCAGGAAGGAACCCAATGGGAGCAAAAAAATATATATATTATTTTATATTATACAGGTGCATCTCAATAAATTAGAATATCATAGAAAAGTTTATTTATGGAATATTTTTATTGGTTTTTCGGGTAACACTTTCCAAGATGCCCCTGTCCATAATGCCTTATTTACATACCAAATGCATTATAATCTGCTTATAGCACTGTATTTTTATAGTTATAAGCTATGTGAATACTCATGCTTTATGGCAAAAACTGTAACTCAATATAAAAATATATATATAATATTTATGGAAATAACACATTATATAGATCCATTACACACAGAGTGAAACATTTCATGTCTTAATATATCTAATTTCTTCTAATTATAATGATTATGGCTTACATTAATTGAAGACCTAAAATTCAGTGTCTCAAATAATTTGAATATTACAAAAGATCATGTTTAATATGGAAATGTTGGCCTCTGAACAGTATGTCCATCTATATGACTCAATACTTGGTTGAGGCTATTTGACTTGAACTACTGGAAATGGACTTTTCCATCATATTCTAATGTATTGAGATACACCTGAAAAGTGCTAGGGGTAATTTAGAAATGGTGCCATCGTCACCTTGTTAGTCCAGCAGAGCACTGGTCTGCAAAATTTGTGCAAATGCACATAGAAAAGGTTCATTTCATTCATGCTCAAAAATCTTAATATCGGTAGCCATACCAATAATTAATTTTTCCCCTCTCAAATCAGAACTATTCAGAAAAATTCTGCATCGGTCAGGCCCTATTTTCCACATCCTGTCACTCTGAATTAAGAGCTGCAGCCTGCTACTGCTGCTTTACTTTAATATGTTATCAGCAATGGGGGGAAAGTATTCAGATACTTTACTTAAGTAAAAGTACTAATACCACACTGTGAGATTACTCCACTACAAATAAAATCCTGAATTCAAAACTTACTGAAGTAAAAGTACAAAAGTATCAACATAAAAATGTACTTAAAGTAATAAAAGTAAAAGTTCTTAATATGCTGAATGGACCCACTCAGATTGTTTTATATCAAAATATATTGCTAATACTTGGTTGGGGCTATTTGACTTGAACTACTAGAAATTGACTTTTCCATTATATTCTAATTTATTGAGATGCACCTGTAAACATATGTAAAAATTTCAATTGATTGTGTAAAATGTAATACATAGAATATATTAAATCTTCTAAAAAGGAACCAAGGATCATAGAAACTTGTACACAGAAGAGAAAACATTTTTAAAACTATATCTGACTTCAAAAGGGTTTAAATGACCCATATATACATAAAGTTGAAATAAAATATTTTTTACCTCTTTCCATGAAATGATTGTGACAATGTGATTTATTCTTGACAGATAAAGTGTATATCTTCTCAAAACTTTATTATTCAATCCTTTCCTAACATATCATAATGAAAATTAAACCACAATTAACAAAGAATTGTGTCTGAAAACAAATTTATTCCAACTCTATGGGAGACCGTGTACAAACTACTCACACAATCAACACAATCTCACAGTGGTATTTAAAAGTAAAATACTGGGGGAAAACTCACAAATGCATCAGCTCATAACTTCAGACCTGCAGACATTAAGTGGTGTTAAACAGACTGAACATAAAATGAACAAACTCTTTAAGGCAGTCTGTTTTCGGCCCCATATGTCTGCCTTTCATTTACTTCAGACACCAGCTGCATTATGCTGCCTGTGTTCTGCAGCTGGTGTGGAGCAAAAATGACTTTCATACCCTTACACAGAGTTAACTTTATTGCCATCACAAGAAATTATGTTAGGAATCTTGCCTTGGTGAGCTCATAGTGCCACAGGACGACTATAATAGTTCATTCATTATCCTTAACTGCTTATCTGAACTCTGGTCACAGAGCAGCGGTGGAAAAAGTATTCAGATACTTTACTTAAGTAAAAGTACTAATACCACACTGTGAAATTATTTCACTACAAGTAGAAGTCCTGCATTCAAAACTTACTGAAGTAAAAGTATAAAAGTATCAGCATCAAAATGTACTTAAAGTATCAAAAGCAAAAGTACTTGTTATGCAGAATGGACCACTCAGATTGTTTTGTATATTCCAAATATATCATTAGATTATTTGTATTGAGGCATTTACAGGTGCATCTCAATACGATGAAGAATATGATGGAAAAGTCAATTTCCAGTATTTATTTTTTAGGTTTATTTGTTTATTTGCACAGTTAGGGTTATATATATATATATATATATATATATATATATATATATATATACATACATATATATATACATATATATATGTGTATATATATATATATACACATATATATACACATATATATATATATATATATATATATATAATAAAAATAATATAAAAACAAAAATGAGCATGATATAAAAGTGTATTTTTGTGTGAATTAGAATTGTAAAACATCAGTTCAATGGGCTTTTAGACATCTTTTGAAACATTTTAGAGAGATGGAGTTCTTTGCCAGATGCGTCAAGTCAAATAGCCCCAACCAAGTATTGAGTCATATAGATGGACAAACTTTTCAGAGGCCAACATTCCCATATTAAACATACTTTAAAAAATTGGTCTTTTTATAATATTCCAATTTTTTAAGGCACTGAATTGTAGGTGTTCATTAAATGTAAGCCATAATCATTATAATTAGAAGAAATTAAATAATTAATTAAGACATTAAATGTTTCATTCTGTGTGTAATGGATCTATATAATGTGTTATTTCCACTTTTTTTAATTGAATTACTGACATCAATAAACTTTTCTATGATATTCTAATTTATTGAAATGCACCTGTATGAAAGCAGTGTTTTAACTTTGTAAAGATAGGGCTCATTTTAACTACTTAATAGACTTATTATGAGGTTTAATAAAATAAAAAAACAACTTTAAATGTATCATGTTTTTTATGCTAAATCTCAACCTGAAAAGTAACTAAAGCTGGCAGCTAATTGTAGTGGAGTAAAAAGTCCAATATTTACCTTTACACCTTTACATAAAATGGAAATACTCAAGTAAAGTACAAGTAACTAGAAATTGCACTTTGCATAGTACTTGGTTACTTTCCACCACTGGTCACGGGGGCCTGGAGCTGATCCAGGCTGACGCTGGGACAGGTCGCCAGACTATTGCAGTGCAAAAGTAATAATAGTAGTAGTAGTAATAATAATAATAAATCACATACAGTGGCAAGAAAAAGTATGTGAACCCTTTGAAGTTACCTGGTTTTCTGCATTCATTTGTCATAAAATGTGATCTGATCTGCATCTAAGTCCCAAGTATAGAAAAACGCAATGTGCTTGACCTAATACCTCACAAACATTATAATATTTCATGTCTTTATTGAACACATCCATTAAACATTCAAAGTGATGGTGGAAAAAGTAAGGGAACCCTTTGGCTACTGACTCCATTAAGAGCTAATTTGAGTCAGGAATTAGCAAACCTGGAGTCCTAACAATAAAATGAGATGTAAGTGAGGTGTAGAGATACTTTGACCTGTAAAAAACACTCAAACTTTTTGAGATTGCTATTCACAAGAAGCATCTGCTCATACTTTTTCTTAACACTGTATACATAAAACATCACAATACACAGAGGACCATGCTTGTAATAAAAAAGCTAAAATGATACATATTTAAAATGCAAGGGGTTTGCAAATCAGAAGTCAAATAACTTAATCATAGTAAAATATTCAAAGTAACATAGATAATTGAAAAGACAGCCGTGAACTAAAAACGAACTGTACCTTGGAGTGCCAGAGGTTTAATATTCCAGAGTGGATAGCCTCGGGGAATGTACTAAAGCACTCAGATTTAAAATCTAAAAGAGTACATGAGTGTGACTCATCTGATCAGCCCAGCCGCTGGAGTGTCATCCTGTCAGAAGTGCATTAAATCAATGGAGAGAAGCTGCAACACAGTGTGCATTGCACCTGTTGAACCAGCAGGGGGGGATAGTACACCACCTTACCTGTGTGTGTGAAGCTAAAGTGGGAACTGTTTCTCTTGTGTAATGAAAACCAACCTGAGGAGTCTGGAGACACACACTGTTGACACAGAGCGATCAGCCTCATCAGAGCAGGACAATCAAACAGACTTTTGCGTGAGTCAGAAACCTTTTATTTTCTTAAGCTGTCTGCATAAACACCGTCACATAGACCTCCACCTGCCTGTCTGCCGAGCAATTATTACCAAACAGTCATAAGTGCCCCGTCATGCTTCCTCAGATCTCACATGTAAGGATGACACACACCCGCTCCAGGGGAACTTCCCGGAGTGAAGGTGGGATCCCAAGAGCTGCAGGAGAAATAGAAGAGGATCTCATTAGTACCAGGCTGTTATTTCCACACTGAGCCTCAGAGGGATGCTGGATAGGGAGAGTCAGCGGGGGACACCATCCCAGTGGAACACACACACACACACACACACACACACACACACACACACACACACACACAGCACAGCTGAGGAAACACAGTAATGGAGAAATGGAAAGGTCACACAGGCACAAAGGGATCATTTTCTTCTAAATTTGCCTTTAAATTGAATATATATCTTACATCTTATACTATATGATACCTTATTACATCATACTATATACATACTATGCTTTATTATACTTCCCTACAGAGCCTAACTGCAGTAACTACTCAAAGGGTAAAACTGAGAAAACTGCTTTAAAGTTTAACGTATTTTAAAGCCAAATTAGTTATAGGTAGGAAAAGTAATATGACACTTATTTCTCCATGTATTGATTATGTAATTTTTATGCTAAAAAATCATGATGATTTATTTGACCTTTGACCCCAAAAAATGTAGTTACTGCGCTATATAATAACTATAATGTTGTATAACTATATAGTAACTATAATGTTGTTGTCTTCTTTCTTTTTAAATATATATATATATATATATATATATATATATATATATATATATATATATATTTTATTATTATTATTATTATTATTATTATTTTAAGTGTTTAACAACTCTATTCAAAGATTTGTGTATTTTAGACTTAATATTATAAAGTAATGTTATAATTTGGTCTTTTTATAATGTTATGTCACTTGTTTTCTGGATTTTGTAGTTACTGCAATTTTTATATCATTATTCCTATGAAATAAAGCAAAATTGAAATCAAAAACTTTGTCACAATATAAAACAGACATCAAGGAGTTAATTTTAAGTTATAACTCAATTTCAAACAAAAATGTAGTTACTGCAGTTATGCTTTTTAGGGCAGTATAAGATTAGAGAGTAGTATCATAGGTAAAATGTGAAGTATTTCATCTATGCTAATCACCATGTAGCTACAGCGAGTGGAACATTGGCTGACAGGTGTGGGGTTACTTTTAACACAACTTAGCTCCAGTGAGAACCTAACACATTTTCTCTATCTGTCTTACTCCTTTTCACAGCATGACAAGACATCTGGTGAGAACAACTGATCACAGTGTATTGCACACGTGCTAAAATTTGCATCAAATGAGCATGAAAAAGACAGAAAGGTCTATCTGTCTGTCTGTATAACGCTGGGCAGATATGCAATAAATGACAAAGCTTCAGAGAATGAGCTTCCACACAGCTGCCCTCCTGTCACTGCAGGGAAAAAAGTGTCAACGCACAGCAAGAGCATGACTCAACTGAGGCAGCAGACTGACAGGTACAGGTTAGCGAGTTAGATCTTCCTATGGATTGGTCATCACTGTATGTGGCAGGGTTTTTTATGTTCATTTGTCGTTATTCTGTATTCTTTATTCTTCTTGCTACAACTTACTCCAGTAGTGGGGCAGGTTGTAACAATGAAACTGCTTTTATTTGACATCAGTTATTGAATTTTGTTACACTAGTGTAGTGCTAGTAGGAAGTATGTATTCGTATAGTGGGAGATTATAACACAGAAACGCTATCTTTCTGTCTGTATTGTGCTTAGCTGTCAGTTAATAAAGTTTTGTTTTTACTGTTTTCAATGGATCAAACTGAGGCAGAAGAAAGGGCTTAAATCTCCGCTTAGCATGCTAATCGTGTGATAGCACATTACACAGTATGCTGCACTAAAAGTACATTAACATGAACCCAATTAGCTAATATACTATATTACATGTAAGTATATCATATCAAATGATTATGGGCATTACGCTGAGCAACATGAATGTCATCCCTGAATTACATAATAATGCAACATAAGAAGTGAATAAAGCTAAATCTTCGCTTAGCATGCTAATTGCGCTACAACAACATCTGCAACTCCATAAAACACTTACTTTTCATAAGGTACCACACCATCCAGCACATACACATTGAACATTGATATTCGCTGGAAACTTTTCAAATATTATTGGAAAATCGAACCTTGTAGCGCACTTTAAAACTCCTAAAGATAGATAGGCTAAATAGACTTACAGATGAGATGAGTCAGGGTGTAAATCCAGAGTGAATTGTGTTACTGACCAGGTGTAGGCCTATCACACAATGGGGCGGAGCTCCCCTAAAAGGCGTCCGATCCGAAACAGTGCAATGCCGCAGCACGTCCTACGTAAATAATGATATGCTATGCGCAAGCCACATACGAAACGGCAGAAACAGATATTCCCTAGACACACACACACACAGACGCTTTTGCTTTTATAGATAATTAGTTGGAGAAGTTTCAAATATTGCTATTTGTAGTAGACAAATAAGAGTACTTTATGTGAAAAGTTGACAGATTTGACGCACAATTCAACGTGTTACAAGTGAAGACAAGAGTGAGAACCACATTAGGGAGACTCCTTAAACGACCCTAAATCATACAACAGTAAGTTGTTATATTGTATTTAACGTCATATACTAGTTTATATTTCTACTTTGTTCTGTCAATACAGACAACACTAATGATCATTGCTTATCACAGCACACTGTTTACCTTTATTAGACTCTGTGCTATTAATCATACCCTCACTTTGACTTGTAATGTGTCACTTTAACTTTAACAGTAACTCTTGTCTTTAATCACTCTTGTAATCTACTATCATATTAGTTGAATTCTTCTTATTTGGTTGTATATACCTCTGATTCTATTTGTTTTTTTATTTGTACTGTTCTGTACTTATTGCTGCCTCTGTTCTGCTGCAAAATTGAATTTGAATTTTCCCTCTGGGGATCAGTGAAGGCCCGTCTTATCGTATGTCTAATAATAGACTGAAAAACTTCCTGTAATTGAACTGGGTGTTTTGGTAAAGTCACAGCAACATATCAGAACAGTGGTAGTATGGAAATAGAATATAATATCTTTATTATCATTGTCACATGTTCAACGAAATTAAGTGCATTCCTTGTCAGTGCAAGATTTAAAATAAATACATAAAAGAGATCATTAATAAATAGTAGAAATGTAAGAAAACAGGAGAAAAAATGTATGCACAACAAACAAACATAAGCAAAGAAAAGAACATATCAAACAACTACATTACAAGTTACATACAAGTCCTCATGGCATCATTTAAGGCCTTGATGGCTGAGGGGTAAAAACTGTTTTTGAGTCTTATTATTCTTGCTTTGTGTGTCCTGAACCGTCTGCCTGATGGCAGCAGTTCAAACATCTTGTGTCAAGTCCAGGCGGCAACCTCCGGGTCTGAGCAGGGAGGCAAACCAGGAAGTGCCTTAAGCTGCATTCTACCGAAAATTCCAGCAGGGGGAGCTAAGTGTAGCTGCAAAAACATTTCTGTCCATTAATTTCAATGCAAAATGAGAAAACTTTTCACTTGATTATTACCTCAATTTTTTTTTTTAGGACAACACTATGGTCTCAATCGCTAGTAAAAAAAAAAAACTTCTTTAAGACAATTTGACGTTAATAGTGTAAATAATGGCCCAATTTAGAAGAAAATAGAAGATAAAGAATCGTATGATTTGGGGCGTGGCTACCTTTGATTGACAGGTCACTAACAAGGTGAGCCGTCATCAGGAGAGAAGCAGAACAATGCGTATCCACGGCAACGTGTCAATAACGCTGTTCAGTTTTCTGAGGTAAGTAACGTACATTTTGTTTTTGTTTTTGCCAAAACTAACATCCCAGTTAATGCTAACATGAATTAGCATCAACTTCTCTCAGTCAGGTTGAGGTGTAGAGAGGCTGTAGTCAGTGATCAGATCCCTCTCACTCCTCCACAGTCCAGATATGGTCTGCTCCCCGTATCGGAAACAAGATGGCGACACAAGATGGCTACGAGTGTAACGCTGAACTCGATGCTTCCAACGGGCCACAAACCAATGGGTGACGTCACGGTCACTACGTCCATTATTTCAACCTGGTCTCACAGAAATCCGTGAAATAGCCACGGATTTGCTTAACTCAAAATCCGTGGAATAGCCACAGAATCACTCAAATTTCCGTGAAACTGACACGGATTTCGCTACAATGCAAGTTAATGACAGTCATATCCCGTGGCTATTCCAACATACAAAGTGATTATGTACATTCACTGAGTGAATATTTAGAAAATAAAACATATATTTCTCGCTAGAAATGTGATCAAAATCCATTTTTATGCAGAAACGAAGTCAAAATATTGATTTTTTTCACTAAAAATGAGAGAACTGTCCGCCATGTTTTTTGTTCTGACCGGCGGAACCTTGAAAGTCACGTGACTTGGAACAAACCAATAGGAACAAATATCCATGTAATAGCCACAGGATATGACTGTCTTTAACTTGCATTGTAGCGAAATCCGTGTTTTTCGTTTCTGCATAAAAATGGATTTTGATCACATTTCTAGCGAGAAATATATGTTTTATTTTCTAAATATTCACTCAGTGAATGTACATAATCACTTTGTATGTTGGAATAGCCACGGGATATGACTGTCATTAACTTGCATTGTAGCGAAATCCGTGTCAGTTTCACAGAAATTTGAGTGATTCCGTGGCTATTCCACGGATTTTGAGTTAAGCGAATCCGTGGCTATTTCACGGAATCCTGTGAGACCAGGTTCATTATTTATACAGTCTATGGTCAAGTTATGCACTATATTTTGTGCTCTCTTTAGGCAGCGAGCACTGTAAAGTAAAATGCTTGGATGAGGATTATTTGACAATGAATATTGTTATATCTTTGCTGATTACAGACTAAAAGATTAGACACTGAGTAAACCTCGAGGCCCTGGACTTTGTGCAGGTGAAATAACAAGACCTCTGGGACGCCCACACAAGTTATCATTAAAGTCAAACCAGGATAAAGTTCTGACAGCAGCAGGAGTCACAGACCTCATAACGATCCGTCTGATGTGGCCGATCTCACTATGCACATACAAGGCTGTGTGCCGCTGATTTACACTGTGACTCAGTGATATGAGAACAAGCAGAGGCTGCTGGCTCTGCTGCGGACTCTGCGAGGACACACATCTAAAAAAGTGCCTTGAGACAGAAAAAGCTGGAAAATACTTGAAATTTTAGGGGGACAGTGCTGTGAGGGAGGACATTCTGCCTCTTATCCCACAGTGTCAGCCAGCGCTGTGCTGTGAGGATGAAGCGGTTGCCAAGAAACTACATGAACTTACGATGAACTTCCCTCACGGCCACGACAGGGAAGGCGAAGTCCCCACTAGAACCACTGAGGAACAGTTTAATATACAGTCCAGTGGTTGTTTAAGCTACTCAGATACTGTACTTACTTAAGGATTTTCTTTTCATGCTACTTTAGACTTTCGACTACATTTCAGAGGGAAATATTGTACTTTTTACTGCTCTGTATGACATGAGGATTAGTTCTTTAGCCGTGTAATTTCAAATAATCAATTAGAAAAGGAAATGGCAACTATCTCGAATGCCAAACGTTTGATGGTTCCTTCTCAAATGTGAGGATTTACTTGAGTGGATACATTTTTTGTTCAGTTTTTTGTTTTGTCTAGCCTTTGGTCAGAGAAAAAAGACAATTTGAGGGTGTATTTTACAAACCAAAGAATCAGTCTCTTCATTTATGGAATAATGCATAAAATAGCTAATATAAACAGTCGTGGAGAGCTGATATCTAGCCATTTTCCATGGTTTTCTTGATAAGAACAAGAAATCCATGGAAAATGGCTAGATATCAGCTCTTAAATTAAACTCTTAAAAGCTATTGTGTATGTGTTGTTATCATTATATTTGTCCAAACAAATGTACCTTTAGTTGTACCAGGCATTAAAATTAACAAGAAATTGAAGAAAACAATGGTATAATTAATAATATTATATATATAATATATTTTCCATGACAATATATATATAATAAATAAATAAAAAAGGAAAAAGTTAGCCCCACTTCATTAAGTAAAACCCTAAAATGCTATTTAATGGGTCAGCATTATAATAATTATAATGAAATAGTAATAATCTAAGAATAATAGTTTTTTTTTTTGCGTTGAACATTTTTCATACTTTGTTATATAAAAAGTTGGGGTATTCTGTGTGTGTGTGTGTGTGTGGGGGGGGGGGGGGGGGGGGGGGGGGGTTCTGTTGGATTATGAAACATATTTTATACAGAGAGACTGAATCATGTTGACATAGACCTGCTACAATAGTCAGCATGTGTTAGTGTCCTACTGACACACACTCCATCCCCATACAGTTGTTGCTGTATGTTACATCAGGGGTCCGGGTCCCCCTGAGGGAGGCGCCAGAGATCACAGGAGGCATGCAAAATGTGTCTGCTATGAGGTTATGAAGTTGTCAAAAATAATATTTGTGTATGTTAAATAAAAAAAAAAAAGCATAATAACACATGTGATGGAATCATGGAATTATGTATAAACTCACTTAGAAACATATTTTGCTCAGCATTTTAAAATATTAGCCTATTTTGAAGTTATCCATCGCTGCTGAGGAAAGAAGCCATGGGTAAATATGGGAACACATGTAAAATAATATATATATACACACTACAGGCCAAAAGTTTGGAAGCAACTTAAATGCTCTGTTCACAATGGCTTTCTTAAAAACCAGTATGGATTCTTTGGATTTTTGGATGTGTTTACTGCATGATCATACTTTACCTTTATTGAATTGAACCATTTTCCTTAATTGACCTTTAGGTATACATTGATATTACCAGACCATTGCTGAACAAATGTTAAGAAAAGAAAAGAAAGTCTTAGTTTTAGGGTTGAGAAGATTCGGAAGAGTCACAACTTCAGTGCAAAAGTAAAAGAACAAATCACAGTTTGAATTATTCACTTTAGCTCTTTGGCTTTTGAGAGTTTGCCTATAAAAATCCAAACAACTCTCAACAGTGTTCATATCTCTGACAAACTACCACAGAAATGGCTCAACTTTAAGCAGCTGAGTAAACAAACAAGAGTACAGATTTATACATTATAGAAAGAAGGATACACAAAATCTAAGCAATAAAAACCCAGAGACTTGATAATTATAGTAAAAAATGTGTTCTAATAAGTGACTCTTTATATAATAATCACCTTTATTTTGTTGCAAAGCATAGCAATGAAACTATGATCTTTTTTTTTTTCTTGCTTCCAAACTTTTGGCCTGTAGTGTGTATATATATATATATATATATATATATATATATATATATATATATATATATATATATATATATATATATATATATATAACCATGGAGTGTGACTGGTCTGGAGCACTTGCTTGTGTATTCTATGACTTCCATTGAATATGAATAGGGTGAACTGTGGACTCAATGCAATATTTGTCTGGACTTTTGCTTCAAAATGTCAAAAACATGTCAGAGACTCTATGCAATGGGAGACTGTTGTAAATATTTACATTTCAAATTTCCATAAAGCTGACATATTTTCTATTCAGTAGGATATCTGGACTTAGGATGTTCCTGGAGGCTTTAATGGTGTTCTACATGACTTCCAGAGTGAAATTCAGCCTGAGCTTGGATTGCCTTCACAGGGCTTCCACCAGAATTTGATTGACATTGACAAAATCCTCTTTGTACCAGGCTGTAAACATGTTCATTCAAGCTGTACAGTTGACTCAGTTATGGAGCATATATTTGGTTACTGCTATATTTGAATTTCCCTTCCACTCAAAAATGACTCAAACGTATGGTTACCTCATTTGGATGTGTCAAAATGCAGAATGATGTCTGTGTACAGTTTGACACTTGAAGGCTGTTTTTGAATTAATCTGTTTCTCACCTTCAGTCTGAGTTTAAGGTGTGAAGGGAAGAGCATGCTCTTGTGATATCACAACTGGAAACCGGTTATGGTGTAAGTGTGAAACCCCCAGAGGGAAAATGAGTAGATGAAGCAGAATTTTTAACTAGGTAACTGACACAAATCATCACTCCAAGCAAGTCTTAAAACACAAACGGTGAGGACATTTAATCTTAGTGTATATCTAGCATCATATAATGAGAACACAGAAGAATGGCACCAATGTGACGGCTCTTTTATTTCTCTCTGAATCCAATCTCCATTATGTATCGCTCCACTGGAGCTGCTCAGCGTCTAACAGTACTGCACTATAATTCACTCTGAGCTGTAAATGTATGTGAATCTGAGGTATAAGCAGCACTTCTCAGCAAATATCCCTATGGGGAAATAAAGGTTAAACGTATCTATCTGCTAATGTAATTGATTGCAATGGCCGTAGCTGATTTATTTATTACCTACAACATGTTCAGTGGGCTATGGAGGAGAGGAGTCAGTAATTAGATTGTTACCCTCTGCAGTCACAAATGACCGTTCTGCTTATCTTCACTAATTACTGAGACGTTCATTTCAATTTTTCCCAATTGGGAAATAGAGACAAATGGCCAGCAGGGGCGCTAGCTGCGCTCCTGCTGCATTAAGCCATTGTTTGGAAAATGCAATCTTTATTTAAAAGCAGTATGGAGAGTTCTATTAGAAATCTAATTTAATGCATGCATAGTGCTGTATTTAATACTATAAATGAGAAACGGTTGTAGAAGTACATAGTAATGGCACGGTATTGGTCATGCAGCGGAAACAGGGCGGATTTTAGGACCCGTGGATTCATTTCTTGTCGAATAATAAAAGTTGGGGTTATCCGTGTGCAGTCGACGTGCTCCAAAGCGATCTAAAGTGTGTGAGCGGCTCTTCTTCTGCACATTGCAGTGGTGCACCAAGAGCCAGCTGCGGGCTGTGTGTGTGTACACTCAGCCGCTGGGTGTCTTCACTGGAGAGTGGGCTGCTCCGTCCGTCCGCGTTTTCCGGAAGAGAGGGTGTGACACATGGGACACATCTCAGGTCAGCAGCTGATCCTGCCACACTTCTCGCACAGGAGCGTGTCCGCGTAGTGCGAGTCTGTATTAATAATCGGCTGTGAGTAGAGTGAATCAAACAGGCGCCGTGCGTCCGAGCGGGACACCCCCCTCCTCCTGCTGGATCCCGTCAGACTGGAAGGCTTTAAAGGGGCTCACACACGCCCGAGCACTCATTTGGGTAAGTGAAACTTTTAAGATGATCTCATCGCGAGTGCATTAATGTTTAGTCATGGCTCGCGCGGGGCTTATTGGTGTAAATATGGGGAAGTGGAGCTGCTTGTGCATTGCAGATGGATGTCAGTGCACGTGTTTCCCCGCCGTGTTTTATTGTTGTTGTTCGGCCACACCAGGATATTGACTGCTCTGCAGTTGCACTGGATTTTAACCACTTTACACAGGCGCGCGGGCACGCACTTTGCACCGTGGAAGTGGAAGGTGCAGTAAAATGCACCTCAATCATATGCCATAGATCTGTGTCATGCACCTGTCGTAAAATGCTGGATCCTCACACCCCATGTAGGACATTTAACCGTAGTGCGTTACAAACTGGGGTTCGGGGTCCAACCAGGGACCTGTTAAGGAGACCAAAGTGGTCTGCAATCAATTTCGGATCTTTCCAGAGTCAAGGGATTCAACCTAGGGCTGGGCGACATAGCGATATAGAAAATATATGGATATAGTTTCATTTTTTTCCTTTCTTTATATATAAATCCTATCAAAATGTTTTTTCTTTCCTTATATATAAATGCTGCCCTTTCTAGGGTTTGTCATATGTAGTTTTTGTAATGTTCGTTATTCTTTTCTCATATAAATATACTTATTTCAGAAAAAAAGATTGGCCTATTTTATTTCATAGGCTATTTTTATTTAAGATATTTTTATATTTAAATGTGCACTTCGTGGACCCGTTTTTTAATTTTTTTTTTTCACTTAAACGGTCTCAATCAAACTCATTTGCTCTCACTTTGCGATAAAAATATTGGGATATATATCGTATATCGATATTCAGCCTAAATATATCGGGATATGGCTTTTGGTCCATATCGCCCAGCCCTAATTTAACCCAGGGTGCAGACAGGGCTGTCTGCTCTGATCCCAGATCTCCACCTCTGCTGACCTATTATCATGAGTTTCCGTGTCTGAGGTGTCTGACATTAAAACAACTGCTGAAATGATTATTGATCAGTCAACAGCAAGTAATTAATTAACAGCAACACTGCTGGTTATTGATTATTCATATACAAATGAGCATGTGCTGGTTGCAGTTTCTCAGATGTGAGGACTTGTAACATTCTCTTCTGCTTTTAATATTGAAATTTGGATATATTTTGTGGTTTTGGGCAGTTAAGACAAAATACATTTTTTAGAGATTTCCCAGCTCTAGTTAACAGACAGGAAAATTATTTAGTATTTTGTTGAAAAATTGTTAAATAATTAACAGGAAAATTAGATTTATGATTAAAAAAGTAGGAATAGGGGTTTGTTGTTTACGTTGGTGTGTATGTTTTATCTGTCAGTATGACTGTAGTAGTAACTGTATGGTTGTGATTTAATGATGGTTGTTGTGACATCATTGGGCATCAGGGTTTCTTATGTTTTAAAGGGAAAGTTCACCCCAAAAGTAAAAATCCATATATTTTTATTCTTATCTATAGTGCTATATATATATGGATCAAGGAACTATATGTAACTATAGCTGTTTTCAGACTGGAGGAACATTTTCATTTTTCTAAGAACCCTCCTTTTTATTGTGTTCCGACAGTAAGAAATAGGAACTGTCATGGTTCTCAGAACGCCGTTTTGAGGAACTTTTTCATCTCCTTTTTCAGGGTCGGCACTTCCAGCACAAGAGGAAGTGTATGTGATGAAAGTGTCTGGTCTGTATTGTGTATAAAGGCCTGGAGGCATAAGTGTTCATTTATTGGTCAGACACAGTCAATACACCACTGGTAACAGTCACATCAGTGTTTCTATTGGTGGTGTGGATGCAAACAGAAAAAAAGTAAGCAGGTCTTGGGGGAGCTCCCCAGTGGGCACTTCCTCTCAGGGAATTTCCAGAAAGCTTTGGTCCGAAGGCCTTATATGTAAGCTGCTTTATGTAGGAAGTTTTTGAAATGTAATTTTTTCTATGTACCATATAGTTCCATTACATTTGAGAGAATAAATGTCTCTACGGCTGAACGCTCGACACCTCACGACGAAACATTTTAGACTGATCAATAGAAATACATGAAAGAGAACAAATGTGTATTTTTTTAGTTTGGAGTGAACTTTCCCTTTTAAGCCATAAAAATCCAAAACAAACATGTCTCTCACTGCTTTAGAATGACTCTGTGTCCAACTTAAACAAGCGATAGCTTCGTGTCTGCCTCAAGTGGTGCTCATTGTACCCTGTTCAAGTCGTCTAATCCCTCATTCATGAGACACAGGGCTGAATTGTTCCTTTGAATTTACTTGAAGGATGACTTCAAAATGACTCTGCAGCGCTGCACCTTCAAAAACAGCGAGTACATGAATGACATGCAACAAATGACTGTAGCGTCCCTTCTTTTTGTTCCTAACCCCTGATGAATGACTCGAGTCGTCTACTCAGCAAAGAGAAAGCAGTTTCACTTTGGTGGGTTTGCTTTAACGGTGTGATGATATTTCGAAACTGCGACCGAATTGGCTTGAGGCTGCGTGCAATGTTGCTGAGCAGTTCAACTGCCCTCGTGTGCATTCATGTTATGTTTTGTAAGCAACTTTATCAGCGTTAAAAGCCAGCAATGGGCCTGTGACAACACAGGACACAGCAACAACACACTGTAAAAAAAGATAAACAATAGCTACTCAATAAAATTGAGGCAAAAGATTGCACGCAATATTATTAATTAAATCTAACTATGTTACAAGTTGAGTTAATAACTTAACAGGAAGTGCCTGTCAATTAAAAACGGACTTATTCTATTGTGTTGGATTCATTCAAAATTCTCTTGATTTAGAATTACATACACATAAAGATTATATTTAATGTGATCAAATAAGTAGATTCCATCTCAAACATTTTTATATTAAAGATACTTAAACAACTGCCTCAAAATCAAGGACACATTTATATTTAATACATTTTATCAAATATATTAAGTGAAATGAAATGACTACAGAATAATTTATTACAGTGCACAGAGTCACGTGGCTGCGTTGCATTTCATCCTCTTGTACCTCTGCAACTGCTGAATCTTGCAGCAAAATAGCTTTTTCTCCAGTTATGTGAAAGGAGAAAATAGATGACAAATTGTTTCCATAAATGTGCCAATACCTGTTCTTTAACAATGGATTTTTTTTTTTTGCCTGGGTGTGTTTTCCTCTGAAGAAGGAGTGAAAAGAACAAGTTTCAACTTGGTGTAACGTCCTATTGTATTTGCATGTTTTCTGTGGTTTGCATGTTGCAAATTAGCAACTTCAGCATCACTTCTCCTTCCCTTGCCCACTTTTTGTTGCTAAATGTGCTGACGGCTGTAACACGTCTTCACGTGGGCTTTGGTAATCATACCAGAGCGGCGACCCAGCTACTGAAAAAGAGGACATGTCAACAGCTCCCAGCTCCTTCAGACCCTCTGGGAAATCACTTGAGTAAGGCGGAGGGGGGAAGAAATCAGCATCGTGTGTGTTTATGTGTGTTTGTATCCTTGTGTGTATGTGTGCAGGTTTTTGTGTATGCAGGTGTGGCTACGGTAGTGTTGTTAAAATATGTCCCAAACAGTTTAACGTGGAGTCTGGACGTCATTCGCTCATCATTATGTTAGCAACAGCTGAACTCAGAGAACAAACAGAGGCTTCTCTTACTGCAACAATTTTGACATCATACTGATTGATTGTGATCACTGTCGAGCTACCATCTGCAGGAAGGGCTTTTCTTTATACAGTGAAAGTGAAAGACCCATGTGTTTGTTCAGTGTGTAAGGAGAGACACTCCAGGCTGAAACATTTTTTTTTTAAGATTAAGATGCTTCCATAACATGTTTTCTTTCAGACTAGTGGGAAGAAAACATCCAAAATACACATTTAGGTATTCATGTCACTACATGTCGTTGTCTGTTTGCGGTAGGTTAGCAGTAGATTTCTCCTAAATTCACAGTTAGCATTAGAAAATGTCTCATTTGCATATTTCATTCAACACTGAATTTCAGAAAACATGTCATACAAAAGATAAATGTCTTAATCTAGAGAGTCATGATGATTTCTGTTAGTTTAACATTTTACCCCATTCAAAATGTATGGAGTTCTTATACAGTTTTCCTTAAAAAAATATTTTTCTGACTCTGAGCCAAAAAGTTCTACTTCAGTTGCACGTAGATACTCCAAACTTTCAAGTTTGATCCCCATCTGTATTCTGAAGCTTCTCACCGAGGGGTTTGTTTATGCATCATTCATAACCTGAATCATAGAACATTTTATTCTGAATTTATGCAAAATTTGTTTTCAGGATTATGGGGTGATAACAAGATATATCTGAAATTCCTTCTGTGAAAACCTTTGACTCTAATTTGTCAACAAATGTATCCAATGGTCATATTTATGTTCTGGAAATGTATTCAAACTCTTGCTTATTTAATAAAACAATGCATAATTTTGCATATTCAAACATAAAATTCCAGAAAATGTATAATACAAAGAATAATTGTCTTCATTTAAGTAAAGGAAGTTCCATGGTGATATCTGTTTTTTGCCCTTTTCACCTAGAATGCCTGTCCTTAATTGCTTGATGTATGCCCCTTCATCATCGTCATCATCATCATCAGTTTGCTGTGTGTGCGTGTGTGTGTGTGTGTGTGTGTGTGTGTGTGAAATGCACGAGCACTCAGGGTGGATGAAAATTGAAATCAGTGGGTGACCTTGGCCTGTGGGCTTAGGCACTGGTAGGGTTTGCTGCTTTAGTGTTTATCCATTAAAGGTATGAGCGCACTGAAAAAACAGCCTTTAATTAAAACAGAAAGTCTGCTTTATTTTCCTTTGTTTTTGGAGACTGCAACCTTAATGAGTCATATAGAAAAAAACCTTTTTAGGAGAGCGGTATAAATACTTTCACAGAATAGTTCCCCTCAGAGATGTAATGTGTGACTGAACTATGTTTTCCACACCAGAGTGTGAAGACGTTCAGCCCGGTGGAATCCACAGTGAAGAGCTCTTTATTTGATGTCTGACAGACTTTTATATTGCAGCTGTGGGAAAACAGTAGCAGCTGTACCTGCTGTGGTGTTTCTGTTACAGAGCTAGTACTGTGAGCTCGGTGTCCGCCGCCTCCTTTGTAGAATCAGCCTTCAATTCCTGGAAGTTTTCAAGGTGTTTGTGGAATCGCTTCACTTTAAACACAAAGTTTACAGTGAAGCAAGCAAGGATTCTGCCTTACCGCATTGAGATGACAGATAGAAAGTAGGTTAACAGTATTGTGTAACCAACATGGTCTCACAGGAATCCGTGGAATAGCCACGGAATAACTCAAATTTCTGTGAAACTGACACGGATTTCGCTACAATGCAAGTTAATGACAGTCATATCCCGTGGCTATTCCAACATACAAAGTGATTATGTACATTCATTGAGTGAATATTTAGAAAATTAAACATATATTTCTCGCTAGAAATGTGATCAAAATCCATTTTTATGAAGAAACAAAGACAAAATATTGATTTTTTTTTCACTAAAAATGAGAGAACTGTCCGCCATGTTTTTTGCTCTGACCGTCGGAACCTTGAAAGTCACGTGACTTGGAACAAACCAATAGGAAAAAATATCCATGGAATAGCCACGGGATATGACTGTCATTTACTTGCAATGTAGCGAAATCCGTGTCAGTTTCACGGAAATTTGAGTGATTCCGTGGCTATTCCACGGATTTTGAGTTAAGCGAATCTGTGGCTATTTCACGGATTCCTGTGAGACCAGGTTCTGTGTAAGGCCATGTCGTTATATGTGAAGGGTTTTTATCTTCCATGTGTTTTAGTGTATTAGAGAATCTGCTGAAGCACCACATAATTGAGCTTTTAAAGTGTGTTTTGTAGCGTTTTAACCCATTTAGGCCTAAAACGCCTGGAAAAAATGCCTGTAAAGCCTCTGGCCGATTTTAAAATAACCCCCTACCTTAAGTTTTTCTGGAAATCCAACAGTAGTGTTAACGCTTCCTACTAAATAATAGATTTTTCAGCCTCTGTAGCAGATAGAAATTAAATTCAAAAAGTATTTGAGAGCTTATACCTGTTACACCTGATCTCCCTCCGCTATAGTTGTCTTTCGCCATGATTTCAGTTCTGGAAAAGTCCCATGTTGCATTGCGACACTCATATTCTGATGCATTTCATTGGCCAAGAGACCGAAAATAAGTGGGAAAAAACTACAGATACTACAAAACGACATATCCGTTTCCCGGTTTTAATGGCAGAAATGCGGTAATGCTTTCTCAGCTTAAATGGGTTAATATCAGCTCATCACAATAACATCTAAAAGTAGATGAAGTGGACTTGACAAACTTGATCACTTGAAGTGGGGAATGTTTGTTTGGCAGAAAGGACATAATGATTTAAATATTAAAGCGTTTTTACTGGGATGCAGGAAATATCTTTGGATTAACAGACATGTTTTTCATAATAAGTCAATAGGAAAAAGTCTTTATGGGCCCAGTGACGTCATACGATGGACCCAGAAGTTGTAATTCCAAATGGTTTGGCCACTACATCAAATTGTCTTCAAAGCCTGGCGCTGTTTCCAGTAGCTCGCTCTCAGATTTATGGCTCCTTCTGTCCAATGCAGAACTGCCCTCAAATGCTAACTTACATTTAAATTCTCTTCACGCTTCATAAAAGGAAATAAAAACTATTAAGATACCATCAATGTTGGGCATAATAAAACACTAGACATTTTTGTGGAAACTGCCTCTAAACTAAACAAGACTCCCATTGAGTTTTTCCAATTCCAGAAGTTGTCCAACATTTGGAAGAACATCATAACATCATAGCCTATAAACATAATTTCAAATACCATTTTGCTCACAGTGTTGGGTATGTGCTGCTAGCAAGTTAAGCTGCCTGCCATTTGGACATTTTGCAGGACAGATTGTACCAAGCCCCCAGGAAGAGTACCAAGCCTTTTTGACCTCGCGGCCAAACAGAATGATTAAAACTTGCCTGTCCGTTATATGATGCCATTTGGCCCAAAAATACTTTTTCCCATAGACATGTGCTGTGAAAGAGACATCCATAAATATGCAGATCTTTTTTCCTAACCTTGGGGAAGTGGTTTTGGTGCCTTAATTTAACTATTTTACAGCATTTACAAGGTTTTAAAATCCGTAGTTGTAACTATGCTGCCTTCAGATGGAATTTGTGGATTTGTAGATACGACATGTAGGTCGTGTACACGGGTGGCATGCTGAGATAGATTAAGATTAAGATTAATTACTTTTATTAATCCCACAATGGGGAAATTCAACCTCTGCTTTTAACCCATCCTTTTTTAGTGAACGCACCACGCAAGGAGCAGTGGGCAACAACAACATGTCTAGAAGCTACTGAGGCTAACAATTTAGCAAGCTAGTGAATGGTTAGCAATGTTAATGCAGGAAATGCTAATGTGTATTGGCCATTGGATCATCATTTCCCTCAAGACATTTTGTATTGTAAAATTACGAAGAAAAACTATACGACTAAAATAACAATATATTGTCTTACCAATCACCGAAAACTAACAATCAATCAATGACCTTTGCCATTTTCTGAAACCGTCAGCATACACGTCACAGCTCATAAAGTCGGAGCTCTCAGAATATTTTTCACTTCTGAGGATACTCATCTCGTAAACACGGTATACACAACCCAGTCCGAAGGCTCCAGCAGGGCACACTTGCAGCCGTTACATGTCAACAATGTGTTACAGTCACAAGTGAGTTGAAAACGCTGCATTTCACGACATCTTTCATTGTGTTTTTTTTTCCATTCATGTCAGTTCAACATGCACAAATGAACAAAGGTCCATCCGTGGCAAACATGTTAGTCCTACCCAGTGGTGGAAAGTACATTTACTCAAGTACTGTACTTAAGTACACTTTTGAGGTACTTGTGTATTTCCATTTTATGTAACTTTATATTTCTACTATATTTTGAGGAAAATATTGTACTTTTTACTCCACTACATTTAGCTGACAGCTTTAGTTACGTTTAGTTTCAGGTCGAGATTTAACATAAAAACATGATCAATTTAAAGTGATTAGATATTTTTCTAATTAAACCTCATAACTGTATGTTAAATAGATAGAATTAGTCCTATATTTACGAATTAAAACACTGCTTTTAGAAATGCATCAATAGAAATAATCTAATAATATGTTTAGAATATTTTTAACAATCAGAGTGGGTCCATTCTGCTTAACGAGTACTTTTACTTTTGATACTTTAAGTACATTTTGAAGCTGATACTTTTGTACTTTTACTTCAGTAAGTTTTGAATGCAGGACTTTTACTGTAGTGGAGTAATTTCACAGTGTGGTATTAGTACTTTTACTGAAGTAAGAGATCCGAATACTTCTTCCACCACTGGTCCTAACTCAGCCTCTACGAAAGGTTCTCCTTTGTCTCTAAAAAAAAGATAAAATTTGAATTGGACTACAAAAGCTTTACATATGAACCCCTTCATGAGAATACATTACACCTGCTAATCATCACCAGGTTAGCATTGTGAGTCAATGTGAGTTTGTTAGCTTCCTGACACTAGCATTGTAACACCCGGCTGTGTCAAACAGAGCCTCACAAAGCTACTAGCATGGCTCTTAGTCAAGCTTAATTGATGTGAAAAGAATGTATCAAAGGCAAAGTCAGTGGAAAAATGGGGACCCTGCTGTAATTGAGCTTTCACACTTACATTTTTGCATCTTATTCCAAATACGATTCTAATGTCACCCACATAAAAAGAAACATAATTATGAAACTTGAAGAGAGACAAGTCTGTTACAAATGTGTGTTTGTACAGAGTCGACACATGAACACGTTTCCAGGTCCTCATTAGTTCGTACTGTGCCAGGCGCTCATACCCATCTGCATATTAGCCTTCATTATTCCGAGCACGGCCAGTAAGGACTCTGGAGGTTCTCAGATCTTTTAGTTAACCTCATCCAAGCACTTCTCCCCCGTTCTCATTAGCCTGTGTGTGAGAGACATCAGCAAGAATGAGACACCCACTGGGAACCTACAGCAGTTAATTTCTTTTATCAGAACATCATTTCTAAGAAGTCCAAATCTGACAGTAAAGAAAACAAAGTATCCACCAACATGTTCCTGTTGCTTGATTGAGTTATTAGACCAACCTGTTGCTAATCTGTCCTGTATTTTGTATTAGGGCTGGGCGATATGGACGGACCAAAAGTCATATCCCGATATATTTAGGCTGAATATCGATATACGATATATATCCCAATATTTTTTATCACAAAGTGAGACCAAATGTTCAGTTAAAGCCAAATACGACATGTCACAAGTAGTTTTATTGAAACCGTTTATTTAAGTGAACATAAATACTGTATAACAGGAGTACCTTTTAAAAAAATTAAATCTCCATAAAGTGCACATTTAAATAAGAAAAAATATTTTAAATAAAAATAGCCTATGAAATCTTTTTCTGAAATAAATATATTTATATGAGAAAAGAATAACAAACATTACAAAATAACTAAATATGACAAAACCTAGTAAGGGCAGCATTTATATATAAAGCTGCTTGCCTGGAGCAAGGATCACAGCACAAATTTTAACTATATCGATATATGTAATATGGTCTAATTCCATATCACATTTTAAAAAGTATCGATATATTTTCTATATCGATATATCGCCCTGCCCTATTTTGTATGAAACTTAATTTTTTTTAAGCCTTTAATGTTAAATATCTAACAGTTTCAAGACAAATAAGTTAATCCTAAACACGCTTCAAGTGTTAGATCTGAATGTGGTATAAATGCCCTGGCAGCTGAAGATGTTATTGTGCTACATGTTCCCAGAGCCCTCCTGTTATTTCCATATGGCCGGTGAGCTTACTGAAATAATTGATGGCTGGTTGAGTGTGTGTCTTTCCTCTAGAGAGGCTTGTCTGTGTGCTGTCCAAAACTCTTCCTCAGACCCTGACACCAGCTTTTCCTTGGTGGCCACTTGTCGCAGTAGACTCCTCTGGGTTTACTGTAGACAGCCTCCCTCTTTTCCAGGTCACCTTCTTGTGCTACACCATTTCTCTTCCTCCTGGAGGGGAAGACAAAGTGCAGAAAGATATTGATTTTAGCTTAAAAAATAAGTGGATTATATAAAAATGGTAAACACTTGAAGTGGATGCCCACAGGCTGTTTCAGTTTGCCACCCAACCCACATGTGGCAGCTATCTAATACATACAGTAGTAATAGGGTATGCATTAACAGATGGTATTTTATTTGTTTACATCTGATGCGATGGTGGACTTATTTAATTGTGTGGGTAGTTTTTGCACAATGACCAGGTGTGAGTTGCACACAACAGGGGGTGTGTGGCACGCTCTAGCTTCTATATAAAGAAATGAATTAATGCTAAGTCCATGTAGCTGAAGGTGTCAACTTTGTAGAGATTTGATTAGCAATTTGGATGCAGTAAGCACTAGAGGTGGGGGAATCGATACAGCGCGGTATCGCAATATTTTGCGTGGCAATATTATATTGATTCATGGCCGCCAAGTATCGATATTTAGTGTTCTTTAAGCGTCAGTATTTTCACAATTTTTCCCCCCTGAGGCTGTAGTGGGCTCATATTTAGGATATATATATATATATATATATATATATATATATATATATATATCCTAAATATGAGCCCACTATATATATATATATAATTAGGAATATCCTGAATAGATGAAACTAGAAGATCTAAGGAATCTAGAGGCACTATGTGCGTCAGGATATCATGTCGGGAAATTGTTGAAATAACGCTGCAAATTAGACTTTTTTTTATGTTTCATTCAAAAAAACTTCTTTGACTGAATACTTTGTTGGTCAGTCTGTGGGTTTGACTCATTGTGGAGAAATAAAAAGACTGAAGTGAGATGAATAGACTGAGAATTTTCTCTTATTGGACAAAACAATTCTTGATTGAATTTAATTTTGTGGACACCAAATGCAGTTAAACAGTTGCATTATATTGTATCCCAATACTCACCATATCGCAAAATGCTTAAAAATAATATCATATTGTGACTCAAGTATCGGGATAAAATCACACCTCTAGTAAGCACTGCATCAACCAGGTTGTTGGAATAAAATGTTGGCATCGTACGTTCCTACAAACCTCAGGTACTTTGGATCTCGAGGTTTCTGAACCACAGATTTGTGACTCAAGATTTCTTAACTCTGTTCTGAACCTGTTCTCCACATTTTCCCTAAATGTCACAAAACAACAAACTGGGTTGCAGTTTTTGTGATTTTGTGACAGTTATATTTAGGCCAAAATGACTTGGTTGTGTTTAGGCGAAAAAAATACTCGAATGTGTTTCGACAACAAAAATGCATGTTTATGGTTAGGAAAGGGTTAGGGTTATGGTGGGTTACTACTGGATGCAGTTTCAGTAAAGATTTGAGAAAAAAACTACTGGATGTAGTAACATAGGGATGTGTGATTGTTATTTACAGGTTAATTAAAAAAAAAAAACCCTAATAGATTTCACACGGGACATGATCTCCAGTCTCTTAGCTGAATGTCCAGTGTCTGCTGACCCATCCAACCACCCTCGCCTCACCCACATCCCTCTGCTGACTGTGACTCTTGTTACCAGGTGACCAGCCTGGTTTGCCTCATACCGATTCCTAGGTGTGCTGAAAGCTTCTCACATCAACATATCTGTGGTTTGCAGATATGTACAATGCCAAAATCTTTTTCCTGGCAACCTGGCTGCACTGATCTGTAACGTAACTGGGTTCATTTCTGGCTGCATGTGTATGCTTGCTTAAATGAACTGTAACCAATGCTGAGCTGTGAACAATCGGTGCACGGATGGAGAATGTAAGAGGACACTGCGGCCCAGCTATCAGCACTCAGGCCTGCAGGGCTGCATCCTCTCTTTGGCATTAGCAATCGATGGGACTGGATGCTGTCGCCTGGCAAAGCTCAGTGTTAATTTATTATTATATCTATTTCTCCAGTAGCCCCTGTGTCGTGACAGCATAAAAAACACTAATTAATACATTTGAAAAAGGCTTTTCCTTCCCTATTTCTATAAATTCTGTGTCAAGTGGTGGTGGGGGAGGCTCTGGCACATTGTCTACTAGTGCTCAGCAGTGACAGCGTTGCTGGGGGAGGATTCACCTCATGAGTCCAAAGGCAGGTTTGAGATTTCAGTGTGTTCTGCCAGCTAAAGAGAAGGAGCTTAAAGCTTCTCTAAGATCTCGGCTGACAGTGTTCTCTTCTTCAGTGTCTCTTATGACATGCTTTACTATTTCTGCTCAGGTCTTCTTGCAACAGGCCGGTAGAAATATCCCTTTGTGTGGATGATGGAATTGCATGAAAGAGCGGAGCTGGTTGTCTTTCTGATGAAACCCTGGAGGAGTGAGCAGCAGAATCTGACCCAGGGCCAGCTGACACCAGTGCTCTTTTTTAGAGAAAGCAACCTATTTTAGTGAGCAAACTGTTCTTCACATCCAATCCAGTTCTGGAGAATCGGCCGACCTCGTCTCCCCTCTCCTGGCTCCTGCATCTAAATTTCTCTTTGTAGCTTGCACCAGAGTGGAGAAAGAGAGACTCTTCAATGCTGCCGCTACCATTATTGATGAAGGCAGAAAGAGGCTCACTGCTCAGAGGGCTGAGATTGTTGCATTTTCAAGAAAGAACTGGCACTAGAAACATAACTGGTACATGAGATGTGAGGGAAATAAAAAGCTGCTAACATTAGTCAGTAATTGCTGTCATAAAAAGTAAAAAAGCCAGCTTGTAAAAATGGAAAGTGCTGTGTACTACAAACAACAACGAGACCTTTTATAATGCAAAATCTAAGCGTCTTTGAATGCCTAGAGAGGACAAAATAATATTTCAGTAACAGCCGGAGAATGTTCTGACATCATGCCGACTTGATTGAGGTCCGACCAGCACTCGAAAACCCAAAGTTACTGAGTTTAAAGTTACATAAAACAGAGAAAAGCCAAAAATCTTCACATTTATCAGGCTGAGAACAACATTTTAGGGGCATTTTTGCTTGAAATGTTACCAGTGTTGCAGATTTTTTAATGAACTAATGGATTAATCGGCCGAACCAATTGTTGCAGCACTAGAATTAGGACTTCTGTAAAGTTGTGATGTCACAAATATACGGTATATTGTTAGAAAGGGCTCCTACAGTGCAGTTACAGTCATTCCCCGGCTGCAATGACAGTGCAAAGACACTGAGAATGCAGATGCACAAGACCCCAAAACACTGACCAATCAGAGCAGAATACAATTTTTCAGGAGGGGGGACTTAAAGAGACAGGCGCTTAAATGAAGCGTTTCAGACAGATGTTGAATACAGGTATGTTCAGACAGACAGTGTGAGAAATAAATAATGTTTTTTCGAGATTAAAACATGAAAACATGTTTGAGTAGAAACCCCAAAATACAAATCTGAACCTGAAAATGAGCAGAATATGTCCCCTTTAATGTTATTATTTGCCAGTGTCACACCTCATAATAAGATACTTAACTGAGGATTTTCAGTCAAATGATCTGTAAATAATGTAAATAATGGTCCTCTCTGTCTCTAGTGAGTAACAACTTTAGGATGAGTCACCAGAGGGCTGCTGGGCTAAACATTGGCTCCGTCTGTGATCCCAGCAGCTTGCTAATGGCGATGCCGCCGTAGTCCTCTGCCTGTGACCTTTCCCCAAACAGAGAACACAACCTCAAGTCTGATTTTGTTTCTAAGGGGTTTGTTATTTGAAGAAAAGAAAAAAAAAATCAACCACCAACAGCAAATTTAGGAACCTGCACCAACGAGATAAGAGCTCAAAAAAATTAACATTTTGTTTTGATGTTTAAACGCCGTGAGAGACAGATAAGCTGTTCATCCTCTTTTTTTCAGCGATGATTCTCTCAAATGCAGTTCAGAAAAGGAACTCACAATTTATAAAAAATGAATGCTGATTAAATGTGGCTTAACATGAAGGGACAAACAAAGTCACAGAGGAAGTGGCTATAATAAGTCACATCACTATTGACTGCAGCTTTTGCTCACTTAAAACAAATGGCTACGACACAGCAAGTGTAATTATGTGGGTAATTATGTTCATTGGGTCATTATCCACAGTCAGAGAAGCGAACATGATTTTGTTAGCCATGTTGCTGTTTTTCGACAGCTATACTATAACCTGCACCTGCACGGCTTCACACACACAGTCGGGTCACACACCATTAACACACACACATGTATAAGGAGGGTAAAACACCTGTGGCTATGTGCTGTGTGACGAGGACATCTGGGTTCACTTAGAGTGTCTCTGTAAATCAGCCTGACAGCGTGAGGGGGTAAGCACAGGTATAAAACAAGCAAGGGTTATTTAGTAAAGCATCTGCTAAATGACTAAATGTAAATGTAAATGTAGTTTGTTATTTACTTTAGTAGATTTTAATTTTTAATAATAATAATAATAATAATAATACATTTAATTTATATAGCGCTTTTCTAGACACCCAAAGATGCTTAACAGGCAATAGACATATGGGTCCATGACGTGATCTAATCCATTGTCAGTTGGTGTAACCAGTATTTTTTTTGCTGCATAAAAATCTGATATCTATATCTATATGTATACAGGAAAACAAAAGTGAACTAAAATGAGAAAAAAATACAATCCACGTTTACATTGCAATATTATGGTATATAACAAATTTTACATAATTTGTCAAAACTTTAGAAAAAAAATGGTTGTTTTTAGAATATGTTCTGCTCAATATTGACAAAATGTGTAAATGTAGAAATACTCAGAAATATGTTTTTTAAAATGAAGTAATTGTATGCATAAGTCCATTTAAATACACTGTAGGTGGAAAAAGTTAAATATTCTTTAAAAAAAAAAATGTTTAAAAATTATTTTGTGGTTACACCATTTGACATCTTGCCAACCCTTATTTGTCACTGACCCATATACATAAACATACATACAACAAACTTCAGATGGAGAAGCAGTGAACAAACAGCGCCAGCGTTCTCTCACATCTGAACAAAGAGATATAGCATAACATGGGGAGAGGGGAGGAGCAACATAAGCACATAATACACTTTACAACATGTATTGGAGGTGTGGGTGGGGGATTAGAAATGCTAGATGTTTACACCTCAGCAGTGGTTTTCACACCAAGGTGTAAGCCAAAATCTCAAGGTACACCTGTATTCATATCAGTGTATAGCCTCTATAACACATGTAATCACTCTTATCACTGTGTGAATGTTTATTTTTCTTCTTTACTTTACTGATGTATTGCACTCTAGTAATCAGGGCTTTACACTTGGACATGGAGTAACCAGCCAGAGGGGAAAAGTAGTCAGCTAGAGGGGTCCAGAGGGCATGCAGACCCTGGACTTTCACCAAGGACAACGGGCTTCGTGTCCCATGTGAAAACAAACGATGTGGTTTAAAGATCACTGAACGCGTCACTTCCAGTAGTTGCATCGACCTTGTAACTACATCACTTCCAGCATTTACGTACATTTATTTACTGTTTAAATTGTCTTTTATAAAGCCTCACTAGGTTTTGTAGCCTGAATTAAGTGAATCTGCAGCCTTTTTTTTACAACTGTGTTTATGTATAATGACGTGTTTACTTTTATAGTGGTCTGCGAAACGCGATATGAGCCGTTTCTGACCAAAGGCTCATATGGGTCTTTATGGGTTGTTTCAGCAGGTGCAAGTCATGTCGACTGCAGTCAGAGGCACTATTTACAAGACGGGTGTTTTAAGCAGCTAAGCCACAGCGTCTCCATCTAACTCTTGTGCCTGCAACTGCTTGACAACATTAACCACGTGTTTAAAAAAGCAATCATTACATTTAGGTATGAGGACATGATGATCTCCTGCTACCGGCAGCATGACATTACTTATTGTTTGGATGCTTTTGGCTGAGCTTTTGTCCAAAGCGACTTCCAATAAGTGCATTCAACCTGATGGTACTAGCCTTAGACCACAGGAACAAGTATATAACTTTTAAGAGCCAACTGTAATCACTACAGGAGTGCTATACACTAAAGAAGAAGAGCAGCAGGCACTCATTTTGGCAATAGTGCTGTGAGCCATGCTGCATTAATACTGTATGGTCACAAAATTCAACGGCACACCTGAACTCGTCTCACCATTTTGGAAGCACTGCACTAGAGCACAGGATCTCAGAGTTACCCACAAACTGAGTACTGCAGATACTTGCCTCTTGTTCACTTCAGGGGCTAATACAACGTTCACTTCTGGAGCCAAACTTAATTTGCATCCATGCATCACGTGGAGTTCAATATTGGTGAATTTGACCTAAAAAGTCAAAGCCAATAGCAAACAAGTGTAATGTGGTTGACCCCACTTGGCTGTCAAACAGACTGCAAACCACCTTATTTCCGTGTGGGTCACAACCTGCACAGCCTACATTAGGCATGGATATTTCCTTAGCAGGTGATGGTCTCTCATCTGCATTTGCAGCTGTGTGACAAAATGGCACATGCCACACACATGCAGCAGGACATGTACTAAAGTGCACATGGGTGGGACTTAATTTTCTGCTTAGGATGCTATTACTCCTCTATATTAGTGAAATCTCACATATAGAACCTTTAAATCTCCAGATTAAAAACACGCAATGTGTGCTTATGATTTATGTTCAGCACTTACTCAGATAGTATGCACGATTACTGCTGAATCTGAGGAGTGAACGCTGGACTATTGTCTGTCTGAATTAGTCGATAAGATGAGAGTAAGCAGCAGCAGGTTTCTAGCAGCGACTAGGATGAATAGAGATCACTGGGATATATTCTGCCTCTCTGAGGGATTTAGAGGGCACTGAGTATCACTCCCAGCGGAAACGATAGATGGCTTCTCATTTACAGCAGCAGCAGATTAATCCTCTGCAGGTTCACATCATCACAGATTTCCGGCATCGTGATAGCAAAAGCTTTGAATGGGAATTTTGAGGGTCGATGGAAGATAGGCTGCTGTGTTTCTTATCTATATTATCTTTGAGCCTCTCATGCGATCCCTACTGGACTCAGCCCAGTTCTCCTAACTCCTTCTAAAAATAGAGGATCAACTAGTAGCAGATGCATCTCGAGGACAGAGGACAGATGGGTGGGACAGAGGGTGGAGCCACAGAGGGTGGAGCCACCACCGACGGCCCGCCCCACATGAAAATATGTCGCGTCTGCCAGTCTGTTTTCATGTGTGTGTTGTCTGGAGGGGGGGTGATCATGGGCCGGTCTGTCCTTGTTAGAGATCCTTGTCTAGCGACATTTCTAGGATTCCAGGAAGGTCAGCCATGCTGGAAGCTGCAGCTCATTGTCTCTGTGTGAGTAGAGGAGGAATAATTGGCTCACCCAACTTGTCAGTTTGCACTCCTATATCCCGTGTAATCCTGGGTTTATTATTGCCCGAGGCAGCCAACCTCAGAGAAGGTGGCCCTGAATTTGGTTCTGATTGTTCCCGAGTGTATTTCTGTCCAGGCAGATTGATCACTGCTCATGGACCCCGTGTCCAGAGTGGAGCCTGGGGAGCCTGTTTTCTCAATCACATCACATTGATTGGCTATACGAGAATGGGTTTAACAGGTTTACGGATACATCGAGTTGAGTCTCGTACAGTGGCCTGTTAATCCTGTGGATTGAATTAAAGAGTTCCAGGGATTAGTCTGTGGCAGGTGAACACACAGGAAAGTGTTTCCTGCCCAGAGGACTCCAATTATGGTGTTTGCTTCTGTGTGTTTAAAGGGAGATTTTGTGGAGGTGGTTTTTGATGACAGACGTGAACTTCCTGTGCTGTCAGTTTTAATTGTTTATAATGTAGAGTCTTTGTGTGAGCCAGGACTTGGCCTGTATTTACTTTGGTATTTAGCACTTAAGCTGAAGTGAAGTGGCTGTTGATTTTTCACATGATATGCCCATTGTGTTCTTAAATACATTCACACTTAATGCACCCAAAACGTGACATAGCTGTGTTGTCCGATTGTGGAATTTAATGGCATTAGAGAACTAAATGTTTTTTGCTAGACATGCTTGCACATGTAGCATTAAATGACTAAATCTTCACCTTGGCTGCAGTTTATGTACAATATGTCATCAAAAAATCATCCAAATTAAGCAGTAAAATACATTGCTAGTGCATGCCCTCCAAAAAAGCACATATTAGGTGTGTTTCCACTGAGTGCTTTCTGAGTACTTTTTGCAAAGCGGCTGAGTGTTTTGGCTCCGCCCACTAGTTAGTTCCCCTCGGCCTTTGTTCCCATACAGGTACTTTGTAGCGGCTAACCAACAGAGTTCAAATGTGACAACAGACTGACGCAGCAAGCAGTGTTAGCGCAACTTAGCAACTTTGTCACTATATTTAGCCACTATTCAGACCCCTTTAGCGGCTCTTTTTCAAAAAAGCGACTAGCGACAAATCTAGCGACTTTCTCTGCTGTTATTGGAGACTTTTGGAGAGGTGTTACTCTTCTTAATGAGTAGCGCCGTCCCAAAGCACTCACAAGCGGGCCGCAGCGGTCTTTACCAGCTGCAGTCAGTAGGACAGGAGCCGTTAACCCCTCAGCGTCCAGTTTGCACCAGTCTGCAAATGCTAACTGGTGATCTTGGGCTGATCCTCTCCCCCAAGCCAGACCCATAGCGGCTCACTAGAGGGAAAAGTACCTGATGGAAACACTCCTAATGTGTTTCTGGACAGGAGTTTATTATTATTTCAAAACCATAAAAACAGTTTGTGATCTGACAGGACTATGGTAATATTGGCCAATATTTTGGGATTTCCAGTACAGCGAGTGGATTAGATTACAGATGACCAAGAATTCCTTTTCTGTGTGCCAGTCACCGTTTATAGTCCGATTAGTAACTTGAGATATTAGAAAAGAGTTGGAGTTGAGAGACGATGCCTACAACCATATTGTTTCACAAGTAGCAAGTTAAGCTAAGTTAGCTAAACTTATAGAAAGCATGGTCTTGGTCAGTTGATATCCAACGGGTTATGAGATTGCATTCCAACTCTCTTGTTCCCAACATGGACTGTTTACCTGCTGTCAACCAAAGCCCACTCAATCTGGATCTTAAAGGCCAACTCCAAGAAAGTTGGGATACTCGGTAAAACTTAAACACAAACAGAATCTGTTATGTTCAAAATGAGGGTACATATATATGTATCTATGTATTCTGTTTTTATTGTGTTTTCACAGCAAACACTCCTGGGGCTACAGAATGATATAAACACCTCAAATAAACTAAAAATAATGGACTTGTCCTTTAAGTTATCATCCAAACAAGGCTGTTCGAGTGACACAGATTAAGAAATAAATACTGTTCAGAGTTTTTTTTTTACCAGTTTTAATTACTAGATATGTTTGTTTTTGTAAAGGAGTAAAGGCCTCTGTGGATAACTCTGCTCCTGAATGTCTGGATATAAAGTTATCAGTGAAACAAGCTGAAACAAGCTGAGCAAGCATTATTGGCAGCTCAGCTCTCTGCCCCTCTGGGACGTCTTGTATCTGCTGAACAACATGAGAGAAACACTGATTTTTAATATAAAACTGGTTTTAGCTCTGGTTTTACTGGTTTTGATCACCTGGTTCATTTGTTTGGAGAAGAGGAGACCTCTGTGGATTATTCTGCTGAACGATGAACACTTAAAGAATCCTAACTGGTAGACGCTGACTGCAGGTGCTACGGGCCACAGAACCACACTGAAAGTAGGATTTTTGTTATTGTTGTGATTGAGAGACGAGCAGAAGGAAATTACATAATGTGCATTTATGTCTCAAAGGGCACTTTGTTTTTTCCTGTGAGTTGATCACTATTGTGCTCTGGGGGCATCGCTGACTCAGATGCAGATGAGACATTTTACATACTGGCGTGTCGGTTTGCATCTGTTGTTGCCTCTAAGAATAAGTTGTCTTTGACATGAAACATATTTATTCATAGTGGTGAGAGTTTCCCTTGATATCTGATTACTATGCTCTCTGACTATTTCCAGAGGCCCTTTAGATGATGTCCATAACTCTGCTCCATATGAATGAGGCTCACTCAGTCTAAGATGATGAGGCATAATCACTGCCAACTGTTTGCTACCACAACAGGATGGACATGGGGAAGAGCTAATTCTCATGTGCATGATTGTATGTAGGGGGGGATAAAATGTCTCCCTTAATCCTTTCCAAAAAACAAAGTCAAGTGAGCGTGTGTGAGTGTGGGAGGGAGAGGAGGGAGGGGGTTGAGTGGGCAGGTGTGCACAAAAGCCATGCAAATCCAAGCTGTTCCCTGGGCTCGCTATACCATCCAGCAGGAACAGCCAGTTCCTGCTAGGTTAGCAACCCCTCTCCTGCACGTTTTTCCCTCTGCCGTTAATGTGACCTGTCCTTTGTTTGACTTCGATGCAATGTGACAGAGGAAGGTGATCACCTGTGGGCTCAGAGAGAGAGAGAGAGAGAGAGAGAGGAGAGAGAGAGAGAGAGAGAGAGAGAGAGAGAGAGAGAGAGAGAGAGGAGAGAGAGAGAGAGGAGAGAGAGAGGAGAGGAGAGAGGAGAGAGAGAGGAGAGAGAGAGAGAGAGAGAGAGAGAGAGAGAGAGAGAGAGAGAGAGAGAGAGGAGAGAGAGGAGAGAGAGAGAGAAGCTGCATGGAGGAAAAACCTCTTTAGTCATTGAATTGTGTCTATTATCTGTAAAGCCCTGCAGTTAAATTGTCTTGTCTTTATTGGGAGTTGAACAAGGTGCTCACTGCCTTAAATAACATTAGTTTATATATTTTAATTAATGCTTAACTTCAGCCTGCCAACACTGTGAGTAGTGGATGGTTGAGTTGGATCGATTTCCAGTTTTGCCGATCTGGTCTGGTGTACTTGGCTTGATTTCATTCAATCTTGCTGAACCGCATTTGTCATTGAGACACATTCTGGCAAATTTAAAGCATCAGCAGCAGTGTTTTCCACCCATAGACTGGACTTTGGCAGGCTGCTCAGGTAGTCCGACGGCCGCCCAAAGTTTAGTTGGTGATTTCATCTGTCTGAGAGAATGACGCCATCCACGATCAACCTTAAGATCCTCCTTGTCCTGCTCTCTCTCTCTCTTCTAAAGTCATTGACTACAGAATCTGTGAATATCTCCTCTCTGCTCACACAAAATTGAATTCTGTGCGAAACACTGAGCAACCTGTGCCAGCGACATCACATCACTAAATCCAACTTTTATTGCGTTTTTTTGAGGTGATGAGATATGGCAGTTAGCATATTAGCGCCCTGGGGGTCTGTCCTGTCAACTCAATGAGGATTTTGAATGGGCTTTTGGTTAGATGCCTGAAATAAGGTCTGTGGTTAAGAGATGTTCACGTTAGTTACTTAAAGTGGTTGCTAACAAGTGGCTAACCAGTACAGTACAACTTACAATGATTGTTGGGAACATTAAACGTCATCACGCCAGACAGCTTGGAACTCTCTCAATCTCTAGTCCGCCTCAAAGCCTCTAGTCGTGTGTTTCAGTGCTCTTGCAAACTCTTGTACATTGTAAATGATGTTAATAAACACTTATTAGGCTACGGATTCGCTAGCTTGTCAAAACCACTAGTTAGCTGTCGGAGACTGTCTGAAGCTAACGGTAGCGACATAGCAGTCATGTGACTGTGGTGCAGTTGCCGATAGCATAATGTTAGCATTTTACTTCTGTTGGCTGCATTAACGCCTCAAACATAGAAAAAGTGGTTTTCATTTATGAAGATTATCCTGCTGAACAAAACGTGTAAGCATCAAAACCTGTGTTTGCCACAGAGCTTATTTTCTGCAATGAACCAAACTCCAATGCAAATATCCCATAGACGAATTCTCATGGACCCCATGGTGATGCTAAATTCTGGGTGGGCCCACAAAAATACCTCATTTCGTTTGGTTTCTATAACACTTCACTCTTCTGCTTCTTTTTCTGTGTATTGGCAAACCAGCATAGAGTCATCGCTCTTATAATGTTCCACTGTTGAACGGCTGCTGACTCAAATGCACCTGTTGGAAAGATATGGTACACCTGTCCCGTCCTGGTGCTTAATGTAAAACAGGTTGAAACATTTTCAAACTGCCCTAAACCTACTGGATGAGGCACACTAGATCCTTGTTAATCACGATAGTTACAAAGTCACTTTATTGTATATGCAGGTCGGTAACATGTACATAATTTGTACGGAAGGTCGCCCTGAGAAATCTACACTGTTCAAACAGACTCTCCTGCTTATACGGTGTATTTAGCAGATTTCATAGTGCAAATGTAATTAATTTGAAACAGTGGCCTTTAATTAGACACAATAATTCCTGAAATGTGTCCTTTGATTAGCTTTAAATGTTGCTTTAATGTCGGGAACAGTGGAGATCTGTATAACAATTGCAGTGCAGTTTGATGTTAAAGTCTACCATAGTGGTATTTCTTTTTATAAAACCATTTTTTAATCACCAAGATGCAAACAGCCCTCAGCAGTCTCGGGCAGAGCTTCAGCAGTGTGATGTATGCAGTCTAATGTTTATAATGTGGCCCTCTCTGTAGGAGGGGTCAAGGCTAAGATAAGACATAACCTATTTATGTCCTTTGATCAGCTGACATTTACGGAGTGTGCTTAGTTTACCTTGCCGTATTTTCAGGTCTGTGTGTAATGGTGATGCACTGTGCAGGTCAGCAGTCTTTCTGTTTCACATGTATTTCACAGAAACTTCAAACACACATTTTTCTGTCTCACAGAGACGAGACAGCGAAGCTCAATGCAAAAAATCAATGCATTAAACAATTCTTTCACGGGTTTAACAAAGGAGTTGTTTTTAAAAGCATGATCAGTATCCCTAAGCAGGTGTTTGCAGTAGTAACCATGACAACAATAGTCCCCTTATTTCAAGCATTACCAGGATATTTCCCTAAGCCTTTCCAAACTGAAACCATAGGGTCGTTTTGGGAAGAAGAGGCCTATGATGTCATCCCACGGAGAGGGGTGTGGGATTAGAAAATGCTTCTGTTTGTGGTTCTAAAGAGCATGGACAAATTCATTATGTTGTTTCATTTGGAACACTTGTTATTTTCTCAACTGATTAATTGTTGGGTCTGTGAAACATCAGAAAACAGGGGAAAAAGTGTCCATCATAACTTCCCAACTTGACATTTTAAAGCCTTAGGTGACATTATCTTATAGTTTCGTATATGTCAAAAACATTCCAGTTCACTATGCTGTAAGGAAAGTAAAAGCATCAAATGTGTCTCTGTAACCATCCAAACATTTGACACTTTTGCTTGAAAAGTGACCTGATCTAGTAATTGATTTTCAAAATAGTAGCAACGAATCCGCTATAATAAAGAGGTTGTGTACAATCTATACATCCACCCTAGTTTTATTGTTACACAGTTGATAAAGGTTATAAATGTCTCCACTTGTGTCTGGAGGAGTTCATGCAGCCGTGGACACTCTCCTTCAGTTCTGAAAGTATTTTTGCTTCAGTATACAATACAAAAACAGGTTTATGGCTATGTATATGTACACAGTGCCATGTATATGTTTTGCTCTGGCTCTATTCTGATTGACAGGTCATCATGGTAGCGAGCAGTCCATCACAAGCACCTAAAGCCTGTTTATTGTCTATTTTACTCCAAAGGAGTTCATCATACAGAAGAAAACTTGAAAGTAGTGATAGAGGACATTAAAAAAAAATCAAGTGAAAAGTAGGTTAATTTTCTCATGGACTTCTATACAATCAGATTTATTTTTGCAGCCAGCATTAAAAAGAACACAGTTTTAAGGTTCTTCCACATCGGCTTTACTTTGCAGACCCAGAGGCTACGTCCACTTCTTTTATACAAGCTATAATTTTGTACAATCCCTCTTCCAAAAAAGTTGGGACGCTGTGTAAGGCATTGATACACGTTGATATCATATGATCACATGACTCAGATCTCACACGCAACATCATCTGACAAAATGCATGCATTCCACTTTTTTAATGTGTTTGTGTTAAAAGCAGCAGTGGAAAAAGTATTCAGATCCTTTATTTAAGGAAAACTAGTAATTCCACACTGTGAAACTACTCCACTACAAGTAAAAGTACTGCATTCAAAACTTACTTAAGTAAAAATACAAAAGTATCAGCATCAAAATGTACTCAAAGTATCAAAAGTAAAAGTACTTGTTATGCAGAATTAACCCACTCAGATTGTTACATATATTCTAAATATATTTTAATTTGTATTGATTCATTTATGTAAGCAGTGTTTGAATTTTGGAAAGACAGGCTCATTTTAACTACTTAATATACTGTTATGAGGTTTAATTTAAAAACAAATGTGGAATCACTTTAATTGTATTATTTTTATTAATTTATTTTAGTTGTTCATGTTAAATCTTGACCCAAAAAGTAACTTAAGCTCACAGCTAAATGTAGTGGCATAAAAAGTACAATATTTGCCTTTGTGGAGTAGAAATATAAAGTTACATAAAATGGAAATACTCAAAAGTACAAGTACCTCAAAATTGTACTTAAGTACAGTACTTGAGTAAATATACTTAAGTACCTTCCACCACTTGTTAAAAGACATCATTGCAATGCTCATTGTCTTCTAATCACATGGTTGTAATCAGCAAACAATCAAAGTTGATCGCCTTTGATTCTGTTGAACAAGGAGGTGCACCTCACTTAAACTATCCAATTTCACAGCTGCAGATAAGTTGTGATGTGACAGAACACGGTGATGAAGAAATTCACTGCTGCCTCCCGTCAAAGGGAAAGAGCACCACATCCAGTCTTGCCCTCTGCTCTTAACATCTCTCTATACTGCAGTTACAAAGATAAACACAGTATTTTTCGGAACATAAATCACTGCAGGTCTGCAAGGTCAGACTCCTCTATTGGCTAAACTAGTAGGCTGTAAGGCTCTCTGTTAAATATCCTCTGGAGCTGCTGCGTCGGCTTCTCTGTCAAGGACCCCTGAGGAGGTAAAAAAATTAATAAATAATACCTAGAAACCACTATAAACGAGCAAGTTGAGGAACGATTTCCTCTGGGTCCATTAGTGAGGCTGGTTCCAGGTCTCTTTGTCTTTCCCGCCAGCAAATCCAGAACTTCATTTTGTTTTTGGCCTAGATGTGTGTGTTTGCTGTGTGCACACAACAACATGATGACGGAGACAAATAAAAGCCAGGTTAAGGGTGAAAGTGGTCTACTAATGGAGCCAAATGGAATCATTTGTTCACCCTCCGCAGCCCACTCTCTCCTCTCACTGTAATTGGCTGTGCTGAAGCTTCTCCATCTATTAGTTGAAAGATGGCAGCTATTGAAAACACTTCATATTCAGATGTGGTTTTCAAGGTTCTCTCTAGTTAAATGAATCCATTCTTTTTACCTTGAAGCTTGAAATATTGATGTTGCCACACTTTCCCCTTTTGTTTCTTTGTGTAATTCCGTTTTGTTCACATTATGATAATAAACACGTGTGCTCCATCAAGATACACAAAAGTCTTTATTATAGAGGCCACATGAAGTGGAGCAACATGTATGGAGCCAATGCTGATTTTCAACGTTGATTTTCAACGTTTTCAACGTGTTGCTGGGGAGGCAATATTCAATACATCTATTTGTCAGTGTGTTTACATGCAGTTTAATCGAGCTATGCTTAAATCGATGTTGGCGTCTAATCTGACTTCTGTCCTTGTCCCAGTTTACAGTCTGCAACTGAGAAAATCGAATAACTGACGGGAACGCGTCGTCCTCCTCTACACTAGGTGGCGATATGCGTGGTTTTAGTGGGTTGATACAACCACCTTTCCTGTTGACATATTAAATCATAATAAACAAGTGGAGAGAGGCAGGCTCCAGCATTTTCGAACAACAAGAACAACAAAATGGATCATGATTTTGAGGGGCAGACGAGAACACCGGGTGCTGTTGGAGGGCTACAACAGAAGCCTGTCTTCGGTTCGACACTTTGTGCCGTCGCTACTGATCGGCTACTCCGTCCCGCTACTGCGACTGTCTTTCTTGGATGTTTTTGTTCCGGGGTCATACACCAGCGCAGATGGAGCATGTGCACATGCGTTGTCTTGTCATACATGCCGGTGAAAGTCGGATTTTAATCGCATTATCTGGGTGTCTCAATCGGAGTTGGAGAACTCCGACATTAGTCGGACTAACACGTTTACATGCACTTCAGTTGTCCAGTTATAATCGGATTAAGGCAATAATTCGTTTGTTTCAAGTGTCATATAAACATACTGAGCGATACAGATTCACAGCTGAGGGAATATTTTATATATGCAAACTTGTTGAGCTGTAACTTAATGTTCATGGTGCAAATGTAATTCATTTGAAACAGTGGCCTTTAATCAGACACAATAATTCCTGAAATGTGTCCTTTAATTAGCTTCAAATGTTTCAAAGTTGGGAACAGTGGAGATGTGTATAACCACTGCAGCACAGTTTGATGTTGAAGTCTACCATAATGGGCTTTCTCTTTATAAAAAACATTTTTTAACCCTCAGCAGTCTCAGCCAGAGCTTCATCAGTGTGATGTATGCAGTCTAATGTTTATAATGTGGCCCTCTCTGTAGGAGGGGTCAAGGCTAAGATAAGACATAACCTATTTCAGTCTTTTTGATCAGCTGACATTTACGGAGTGTGCTTAGATTACCATGACAGTATTTTTCAGGTCTGTGTGTAAAGGTGATGGTGTGCAGGTCAGCAGTCTTTCTGTTCCACATGCATTTCACAGAAACTTCAAACACACATATTTAATGTCTAACAGAGACGAGATGGTGAAGCTCAATGCAAAAAATCTTAACACGGGAGACCACTGATCAGTATCCCTAACCTGGTGTTTGCTGTAGTAACCATGACAACAGTAGTTCCCTTATTTCAAGCATTACCAGGATATTTCCCGAAGCCTTTCCAAACTGAAAACATTCTTCTTCTGAAAACTTCTTAAAACATTTCTATTTTTCAACAGTTTTGGAAAGCAGTGACAGATGATGTCATCCCATGGAGAGGGGCGTCGGATTAGAAAATGCTTCTGTTAGTGGTTCTAAAGAGCATGGACAAATTAATTATGTTGTTTTATTTGGAACACTTGGGTCTGTGAAACATCAGAAAACATGGGAAAATGTCCATCATAACTTCCCTACTTGACATTTTCAAACCTTAGGTGTGACCTGTGCAGGTCAGCAGTCTTTCTGTGCATTTCACAGAAACTTCAAACACACATTTTTCTGTCTCACAGAGTCGAGACAGTGAAGCTCAATGCAAATATCAATGCATTAAACAGATCTTTCATGTTTCAGTTTAACACAGGAGTTGTTTTTTAAAAGCATGATCAGTATCCCTAACCAGGTGTTTGCTGTAGTAGCCATGGCAACGACAGCCATGTAATTACAGTATTGCAAACTATATAATTGTGTTTTGCCATGGTAACTTTCTGTTCTTGCTCTTATTGAACAGCTACCAATATGTTGGTAGTGTTCTCTGGACGTTTGGCCGTGCTGATTCTGAAAGAAGACTTCTATAAAGTCACAGGTAGCATGACTTAATAGTTTGCTGTATTAGCCATGTTATTATAAAAGGTATTTCCATGTATACTTTTTAAAAAAATATTTAGACATAACTGGAAGGAGTCCTGATCAATCATCTGTATGTGACCAGTTAGAAATGAGAACATGAGCCATGTGGGGTTCCCTCAGCCCTATGTTCCTTTAGCCCTATGTTCCCTCATCCCTATGTTCCTTTAGCCCTATGTTCCTTTAGCCCTATGTTCCCTCAGCCCTATTTTCCCTCATCCCTATGTTCCCTCATACCCATGTTCCCTCATCCCTATGTTCCCTCAGCTCTATTTTCCCTCATCCCTATGTTCCCTCATCCCTGTGTTCCCTCATCCCCATGTTCCCTCATCCCTATGTTCCCTCAGGCCTATGTTCCCTCAGGCCTATGTTCCCTCAGGCCTATGTTCCCTCAGCCCTACGTTCCTTCAGCCCTATGTTCCCTCATCCCTATGTTCCCTCATCCCTATGTTCCCTCATCCCCATTTTCCCTCATCCCCATGTTCCCTCATCCCTATGTTCCCTCATCCCTATGTTCCCTCAGGCCTATGTTCCCTCAGGCCTATGTTCCCTCAGCCCTACGTTCCTTCAGCCCTATGTTCCCTCATCCCTATGTTCCCTCAGCCCTATGTTCCCTCATCCCTATGTTCCCTCAGCCCTATGTTCCTTTAGCCCTATGTTCCCTTATCCCTATGTTCCCTCAGCCCTATGTTCCCTCAGCCCTATGTTCCTTTAGCCCTATGTTCCCTTATCCCTATGTTCCCTCAGCCCTATGTTCCCTCAGCCCTATGTTCCTTTAGCCCTATGTTCCCTTATCCCTATGTTCCCTCAGCCCTATGTTCCTTTAGCCCTATGTTCCCTCATCCCTGTGTTCCCTCAGCCCTATGTTCCTTCAGCCCTATGTTCCCTCAGCCCTATGTTCCCTCAGCCCTATGTTCCCTCAGCCCTATGTTCCTTTAGCCCTATGTTCCCTTATCCCTATGTTCCCTCAGCCCTATGTTCCCTTATCCCTATGTTCCCTCAGCCCTATGTTCCCTCAGCCCTATGTTCCTTTAGCCCTATGTTCCCTTATCCCTATGTTCCCTCAGCCCTATGTTCCCTCAGCCCTATGTTCCTTTAGCCCTATGTTCCCTCATCCCCATGTTCCCTCATCCCCATGTTCCCTCATCCCCATGTTCCCTCAGCCCTATGTTCCTTTAGCCCTATGTTCCCTTATCCCTATGTTCCTTCGGCCCTATGTTCCCTCAGCCCTATGTTCCCTCAGCCCTATGTTCCTTTAGCCCTATGTTCCCTCATCCCTGTGTTCCCTCAGCTCTATGTTCCCTCATCCCTATGTTCCCTCATCCCTATGTTCCCTCAGCCCTATGTTCCCTCAGCCCTATGTTCCCTCATCCCTGTGTTAAATTAGGGGCGTTTTGGCGAGTGAGACCCGCCTCATGGGGCTTCGGGCTTTGTTGAGCCAGCTAACGAAGCCTCTGTAAAATAGGATGTCACAAATAATAACTAAACCTGGAAAAACCAGGTGCTTGACTTTCTTGGTGATAGATATCTGAGGTGGCAATATAATATCAATTCATGACCACCAAGTATCGCTATTTCCCTCAGGATATTTCTTGAATTTCCCTCCGGATAAATAGAGTATCTATCTATCATTTAGTGCCAGCAGGCCGTCAGTATTTTCTGACGTTTTTTGTTTTTTCTTTGGAGGCCGTAGCGGGCTCACTCTTAGTAATGTACTGGAGATACTGGTATCATGTGAAACTAGAAGATCTAAGGAATCTATAGGCACCATGACAGGATATCATGTTGGAAAGTTGTTGAAAATATGCTGCAAAGTAAGGCCATTTTTTGATGAGCAATGAAGCTTAAAGTTAAGGAAAGTTTGATAGAATGCTGCAGTTGTTGTCGTCCATACATGTTTGATATCAGTTCAGTTCAGTTTGACTGAATACTTTGTTGGTCCGTCTGTGTGTTTGACTCTCATTGTGGAGAAATAAAAAGATTGAAGTGAGATGAATAGACTGAGAATTTTCTCTTAATTGACAAAACAATTCTTGATAGAATTTGATTTTGTGGACACAAAATGCAGGTAAAAAGTTAAATCACAATATATTGTATCGCAATACTCACCATATCGCAAAATGCTTAAAATCGCAATAATATCGTGACATGACTCAAGTATTGGGATAAAATCATATCTTGTCGCCTCTGCTCATTCACATCTTTAATAGATATTGAAGCTGGAATGAAATCCCCATAACTTCTCCTCCTCAACTCCAAATATATACGCAGTTACGAAAAGAACTAGAGGTGAAATTCACCGAAATGTGTAAAAACTTCGGAAGACATTTACCAGTTTAATCCTGCATGAACTCTGTCGTATTCTAACAGTGTGGCAGTCACGATATGTCATCTCAAACATTTAACAAGATGGAGAGTTGCAGTGAAAAATACTGACCCTAATTAAAATTATCTTCTGTAATAAAACTGTGTGCCTACCTGCTTCTGTAAACAAATACAAGTATGAAATTAATAACCAGACCACTGCTTCTTCTCCACCTCCCACTCCTACCAGGATATTGCTCACACATGCAGCAGGCTGAGCGATGCCGCAGTGGAGAGCGACCCGTTTCAAGAGACGGATAATCACCGGTTGCGATAAGAATTAGCAAAACATGACAGTTCCTTTTTGTTTTTGCTCAAATGAGTCAGGAGTGAAACAATGCATTCCCCCTCACTGCTGACAGTTAAAAGGGTTTTTTTCTCCTGCAATCGCAATTTACATAGATTAAATAACAGCCATCTGAAATATGTAAGTGATGGGAAAATGATGAGTGTGTGTGTGTGTGTGTGTGTGTGTGTGGCTGATAACCAGTTTGCCTCTTGACACACTGGGCTTAATATATGACATTCATGACAAGCCATTATACTTGTATGAATGGATTATTTTATTTCAGCTATGAATGAAGCAGACCAATTTTATCATCTTATTGGTAATAATGTTTCCCGTTCAGTTTGTTGAGTTCTTCATATCAGTGTTTATAAATGATGAATTTTGTGGGTTAATATAACAAGCCCGCTACAAGCCTGTATCCAAAAAATACTACCACTGTTACTACTACTACTACTACTGTGTAGGGATGGGCGTATGGAAGAAACCTGCCAACTTGATTATCTATAACGTTAAAGATCAATTAATTGATCAATCGCTCTATGCATACATGGTCAAAATAAAATATATATATACACAGGACTATGCAAAAGCCTGTTTTGATAAAGGACGCTTTTATTTTGAAAGGATGAAAAGAGACTTGATCCTGTCGATCGTAAAACTAACTCTGAGATTAAACTGTAAAGATAACATCAAGGAGTTCAATGTTTTAGCCCCCGAAGAGGCATGAGGTCAGTTTTCATAGTGATTTTCATATTTAAATGTTTTGTGTTTAAATAAGTTTTGGATAAAATTAAACCTAGTAATTCATGCTAGCAAGATTTGATACAGTCAGCTAGTTTTGCTCAAATTAATACCCTTGTATTTCTGTGTGTTTTATAATTGTTATTGCAACTTTCAGTTTGTAAACTGTAGCTTTATCCAACTTAATTCTCAGCTCATTGACTGAATGCTCAGTTCAGTGATTCTGATCAGTATAAAATTATTCATCTCTTTTTATCAGAGATAAAATTTAAATAAAAAAATACACAGATCGATTAAAAATTCCATTTGATCGACCAAATTCTTAACAACCATTATTCGATCATCCATTAACTATTCCCATCCCTAGTTTAAACAGTAAATTAACTAAATACCAGAAGTGAAGAAGTTACAAGGGTGAAGTGAAAGACAGAAGTTACTTAAAATGTAATTTCTCCTGTGTGAAAGTCTGCTGTTTTTTCGTATTTACTACTGAAAGATGGCGGCGGAGCACAGTTGAAAACGTAAATGTAAGTCGTATTTTGCTGCCTGTACAAACGCCTTACATTGTTTATTGAGGGGAGACCAGTCTGGATGATGGAAAGTTAGAGCCCAGTGAGCATCTTTAACCCAGTGAAATAGGATATTTGAGCAGCGTACAGTAACAAGAGCGATTTAAATAATATCTTTAACATTTGATTGGACTGCTAAAACCTAGGTGGGCTCAGAGCTTAGCATGATATGGACACAGAGGGCTGTTGGCTCTCCACATCGTCCTCATCTGTTATTAGATCAGGAGGAGGACGAGAGAGAGGTAAATGGAAAGATTTGTGGACTTTCAGCTGCTTCACTTCAACATGAACAGCGCTGGAGCTCCCTGCTATTGTAACAGTCCCCATGAACTGCTCACACTGCAGTGACACAGACGTCAGCCACAGTATTTTGGAATAAAAACTCCATGAAGTTGTTTTTTGCCTGCAGTGAAGTGCAGTTTTATATGAGCAGTGTGGCTACAGGCACCAAAAATCTCATTTCATTGTACGAGGAGACAGACATTGTCATCTCCAGAGCCATGGTAGCATGACAAAACTGTGATACATTGCAGCCATGACTGTGCAAATGGCTGAATGAGTGTGACCCACCTGGACAAAGTGGAACACTGTGTTATTTTTGAATGTGAAGCTCTACCTTCCTGACACACTTCAGGAATAGCAGAACATGGCCCATTTACTGACCACTTCTTTGGCAGAAGAAAACAACCGCCACACTTCCTCTTGATTCCCGTTGTTACAGTAATGGATACTCTTTGATTGCCCGTTCTTTCCTCTGGACGGCCGGGCATAGGCCCGCTTTGCATATCTGTGTTCTTCCATCTGCAGAACAAAGAACCTGAACAGATATAGTGGAGAGCTTTGATATTGCCTGTCTGTTACAGTCTGCAGCTGACTTGATTTTCATTACCAGATGAAAGGGAAAACGCTCAATAAACCTTATTTAAATGTCTGTGCATATGTACACACATACTGTGCACACACACACAATACCTTCAGTCCTTTTCATGTCCACCCACAAGCATTTCATAGGCAGACAGGGAGCCATGAGCAAATGCACAAGGCATAATTAGCTTTGCAGCGTTTGGGCTGGGTTTTATCAGTGGGACATTTATTTCAATTTATGAGCGCATGTCTGCTGTAAGTAACTTGACCCACCAGACCACCCACACGGAGAGAGATGGCTTTCTGTTTTTGTTTTTTCCCCCCAACTGCTTAATTAAACTTAAGTCTCACAGGTGCTCTCACTGCTAAATGTGGCCAACCAAACATCTGTGAAAGGTTTTAATTTACATGTAATTAAAAATGCAATTGTTTTTTTTTAATTTGTGTTGGCGATATGGACAAAAATCTAAGTTAACCATACAAATCAATATGATATTATAAAGTGACAGTATTTTACAGGTAACAATAAGCTTTTAGACTCCAGGCAGTTCGGGAAAAGATAACTAATTGTAAAATGATGAGTGGGTTAAGGCAAATTTTATTTAGCTAAAAACAATCAAATTAACTCACTCGAAGGAGCAGTGTGTAGGAGTCAGGAGCATCTATTGGCAGAAATGGAATAAAATAAGTGTATAATCGCCTGTATTATGTTTTTATTCCCTTGAAATGAGGCCTTTGTATCAACTAGGGAGCAGTTAATTTGCAATAAAGTCCACCATATTGCAATATGGTGACATTGAACCATACTAACTTGATTAATGACCAGTTCCCATAAGCTAATAAGATAAGTTAATGACAGTCATATCCCGTGGCTATTCCATGGATATTTTTTCCTAATGGTTTGTGTCCAAGTCACGTGACTTTTAAGGTCTCGGCGGTCAGAACAAAAAACATGGCGGTCAGTTCTCTCATTTTTAGTGAAAAAATCAATATTTTGACTTAGTTTCTGCATAAAAATGGATTTTGATCGCATTTCTAGCGATAAATATATGTTTTATTTTCTAAATATTCACTCAGTGAATGTACATAATCACTTTGTATGTTGGAATAGCCACGGGATATGACTGTCATTAACTTGCATTGTAGCGAAATCCGTGTCAGTTTCACGGAAATTTGGGTGGTTCCATGGCTATTCCACGGATTCCTGTGAGACCATGTTGAAATATTAGCATGTTGACATTAGCATTTAGCTAAAAGCCAGTATACAGTCATGGAAAAAAATATTAGACCAACCTGGTTTTCTTCAATTTCTTTTCATTTTAACGCCTGGTACTTTTAAAGGTACATTTGTTTGGACAAATATAATGATAACAAAAAAATAGCTCATAAGAGTTTAATTTAAGAGCTGATATCTAGACATTTTTCATGGTTTTCTTGATAATGATTTTGGTTATTATCTAACCATTAACCATAGTGCTCTCACTGGATATCAACAACTCAAGTGTATATTTTGGGACAAAATAGGAGCAGTGGTTTTTTGTTTTTAGATTACAAGCCGTCAGTCCGATGGGATTTGTGTCCAATGGGAAAATTCTTCGGACTTTTGGGCTGTTTAATAACAGATATTCTGACGGTGAAATGTTGGGGCTGAGCTCACAGCCTCTCTCTCTCTCTCTCTCTCTCCAGCTCTGGTGGGTCGCTGGACGTTGTGAGCGGAGGGCGGGCCCAGGTCACGTTGATGCTGCTGGGCGCTCCCCAGTACTCTCCCCGCCACCTGCTCCTGCGTCGCTCCCACCTCCCAGCCCGCCATGGCTATGAGCAGTGACCCCGGCTGTGAGAGGCTGGACCCTGACTCTGACAAACAGGCCAGCAGTCTCACAGATGTCATGGCTGCCATGACGACAGAAGAACCAGACGGCTCTGCCACCAACGGCGTGAAGAACGGCGGCGCTCAGCAGGGCGGGGCTCAGGCCAAGAGGACCCACGCGATGCGGCCTCACCTCACCGGGAGGAAGTTTTCGCTGCAGGAGAGGGGCACCTACCGGTCCTCAGGGCCTGGAGGAGGATACACAAACACGTCCCCCCGAGTGGCTCGCAGGCCCACCGTGGAGTCCAAACGTGTCTCCATATCAGACGCTCAGGTGAGGAAGTGATTTTTTTCATATTTATTAGCCTTTAGATTATTTTTTTTAAAAAGGCTGTATCAGCATCATCATTATGTTTGTGATAAATACAGTTACATCTAAAAAAAAATAGAATATCATGAAAAAGTTCAATATTTTTTGTCAATTATTTCAGAAAGTGAAACTCGTATATTATATTGATTCACTACACATAGAGTGAAAAGTTTCAAGCCTGTATTTATTGTAATTTTGATGATTTTGGCTTACAGATAATGAAAACACAAAACTCAGTGTCTCAGAAAATTAGAATATTTCATAAGATCAATAAAAAAAAGGATATTTTAAACACAAATGTCATGCTTCTGAAAAGTCTGTTCATTTGTATACATCAGTACTTGGTTGGGCTCCTTTTGCATGAATTACTGCATTAATACTTGGTGGCATGGAGGAGATCAGCCTACAGCACCATGTTGCTTTTATAGCAGCCTTCAGCTCATCTGGTGTCTCTCCTTTCTTGACAACAGCCCATAGACTCCTATGGGGTTGAGGTCAGCCCAGTTTGCTGGCCAGTCCAGCCCAGTAACACCTGCTGGGAAATGAAAGCAGCATCTCCAAAGAGCTTGTGGAAGCATGAAGACTCTAAAATGTCCTGCTAGATGGCTGCTATGTTGACTGTGGACTTCAGAAAACACAGTGGACCAACAGCAGCAGAGGACATGGCCCCAAACCACCACTGACCCAGGACCAGCATATTCAACTTCTTCACAATATTCTAATTTTCTGAGACACTGAGTTTTGATTATCTCTAAGCACGAATCATCAAAATTACAAGAAAAACAGGCTTGAAATATTCAACTCTATTTCTAATGAATCTAAATAATGTATGAGTTTCACTTTCTGAAATTATTGACAAAAAATATTGAACTTTTTCATGATATTCAAATTTTTTGAGATGTACCTGTAAATATCAGAAGAAGTCTAATCAAAAAGCAGAAGAGCTTTAATCTTTCACCTAAAACACAGATAACACTGATCTGCACTCCTGATTTGGCCATTTACTGACATGGCTTGCTGCGAGAGGTTGTGACAGGTGGTACCATAGCAGGGAGTGGAACAAACTGATAGAAAGAAGCTCCATTGTGCTTATGGGAGCAGCTGTCATTACTAGATAGTGGTACTGTACAGCTCAATATCTCTGAATTATCACCACAGGAAGAAGAGCAGAAGGCCATTATGTCAGCTGTTTTATGTTAATGCATCGTTATGCAAGTTTCTGTCACGGATCTGCTTCCTATATAATGCATGAACAAGTGAGCATTTAGTTCTGATGCTGGCTTTGAGAAGAGCATCTTTGACAGAAAGACATTCTGGTGGTTGGACTGGTTAAATATATTCAGGCAAGGAGTATTTATTCAGGCAATTCTCCCACTTCTAGGGCTAAAAATTAACTCATTGATGTCTGTTTTATCTTGTGGCAAAGTTTTAGATTTCAATTTTGCTTTATTTCAGGGAAATAATTATATAAAAATTGCAGTAACTACAATATCCAACTCAAAACCAAGCAGTAATTGCACTTACCGTGGTCTGATTTGGATATATTTACACATTTAAACATTAAACAAAAGCAGTGTAGCCTTCTATTTCTTCATTGTGTTGAATAGTGAAGACAAGAATAGTAGAAATTATACATTTATCTGATAGGGAAATTATTATCTACATAGTGATCAAGTGAAAAAAATGAGATAAAATTCTATTAAGACTAAAATATAACATTTCTCTAATATTAGTTAAGTTGTTAAACACTTTTAAATACACTTTTAACAAAGTTAATTTGGAACTGTTTATTCACTGAAAACAAAATATAAAAGCTGAAAGAAGACAACAACATTGTAGTTACTGCACTCATTTTTCATAACTATTAGAATCTTTTACAGCAAAACTACATTTTTGGGGTCAAAGGTCAAATAAATCATCATGATTTTGAGCATAAAAAATACATCATCAATACATGTAGAAATAAGTGTCATATCACTTACCTACCTATAACCAGTTTGGCTGGCCAGTTAAAATACATTAAAGAAAAAAAAAAGAAAAAAAAACTAAAACTAAAGCAGTTTTTCTCAGTTTTACCCTTTGCATAGTTACTGCAGTTAGGCTTTGTAGGATATCAGATATCATCTTCTTGCTGGCTGTTATTCTGGAAGCTTTGCATACCTGTTGCATGTCTGATCATTCTTCCCGTAAAGCAGATTTAAAGGTGTTAAACCTCTGTAATCACCTACTTCATCACCTGCTTTCCAGAGTTGCAGGGAATCAAAGAGTGATAGACTCACCACATCAACCATGTAGGTGCACTGGATGCCTAAAAAAGCCGAAACTAATTGGTTTCAAACCATCTTGCCAAAGAGCTGCTGTTGAAAATAAGCCAGCTGGCTAACACTGACACACATTTATAAAAATACCAGTTAATAAATAAATTAAATAAAGTTTGACACATTAACTGTGGATACATTTTGGCAGTGTATTATCAAGACCCTTTTTAACAACTACAATTAAAGCTACTGGGCCCTGTACGGCAAAGCAAGTTCAACATAGCCAGGGTGTTATTTCATTATCTGGCTTCACCTATGGTCCTGACAGTCCTGCAACACTTATTATCAACTCGTTAAGTCAACCAAGGGATTTCTGATGTAGTTATTAGAACGTTCACATGAAAGGATCCGTGTTTGCAGCATATGACAGACACAGAGAAGTCTACTGTCTTTCACAGAAGAAGAGCTTTGATATGAGGCTAATTTAAGTTTAACACAAGCGAAACAGTTGGCAAAAATCCCAGACTTTGTGACTGCATAAACGAAATAAATTTTGCAAAAACTTGAACTAACATCCACATCTAGACGAGGTGGGCAGAAGAACTTGTAAAAGACAGGAAGAAGTCATTAAAAGAGCTCAAAACATCACTGTATGGTAATTAAAGTAAGTATCTGGGAGCATTATCTAGTGTGCACACTCAATTTTTCCATCTTTTATCATGCCCCATAGGCCACCAGTAGATCTGACTGTAATTACATTAATGTGTCTAATTAAATTAATATGTTGCCTTGATGTATTGTTTTGGCGTGTGTCACTTGGGAGCCAATAAAAAAATATATGTATAAAAACATAATTGTGCATAAGTGTACAACTTGTACAAGGCTTTAGTGCTTCAATGAGTCTCTGCTGCAGGACGATTTTGGTGTAAAATAAAATGGTTTTGACGTGCAGACAGTCTGCAGGACTCTAAGTGCCAGAAGAAACATACGGTTCAAGATGACACAGAGAGGTCAATGCCTCCAAGCTGAATCTATATTATTCATTTTTTTAAGAGAGTTGAGTGTTGATGGTGCTTTTCCGTGTTGATCTTAACATAACCTGCTCCGGAGCAAGTCAGCTGTTGAGAATACGTTATCATGGACAGAATGCCATGCTTCTTTAAAAAATAATGTTCCATTGCTGTGGTCAATAAACGGTTATCTTTAGGCACAAAACCACTTGGCTAGAAAGATCACTTGTTCATACTATTGAGCTGTCCGACCAACGGGACGTCAAAAAGTTGCATAGAACCCAAGAAATAGTCCTGTACATGACCCTGCATCATCCCGTTAGACCACAAAGTATCCTTTTCCATTTGGGTTTTTGTATGGAACGAAGTGTTAATTAGCAAGCTTTAGAGTTGCCGATTGGTTTTGTTGACTTTGGACAGAACCATACCAGCTTAAATGCTAAACTAAGTTAACCTGGAGTTGGCGGTAGATTCATATTTTGCGTGCACATATAAGAAAAGTTTAGATCCTTGCATTCTCAGCAAACAGGTGAGATTTAGGCATATTTATACTGAACTATTGCTTTAAGGCCTAGTCCACATGTACTCTGTACTCGTCCTAAAACTGTACCTTTGGAGACATCTGTAGAATAATAATGATGAGTATCAGTATTTCTATTACACGAGAAACATGCAGCTAAAAGGATTACTTTGTGCTAAAAAACAAAGAGTATCCTGTGGCTGCGGGTGACTGCTGAATCTCCATTTTCCTCTGACTTTTTCCAATTCGGAGTGAACATTAAATATTCATGACATCTGCCAGGATGTGGAACCCCTCTGAATTTAACAGACTGCTGCCACAGACTCGCAGACCTGTCATTGTGTCCTTTCCTATCTGAAAATGGAGTTGCAGCTCTTGCACTGAACCATAAAAGGGACTCATGTTGCTTGTATTTCCCTGCTCTCCCTGGATCTACAGTATGACACAGCACACAGAGAGGAGCTTTTCCTGCATGCACAAACATCAGTTATGGCTGACATTCTGTTGTTCTTTCACTGTTTCTTAATATAACAGCAGTTTCCACAGTGAGGAAATGTAGAAGAATTATTCACATATGCATGTTTTCATAATGGGTGTCAGTTTCCATCTACCCAGCCTCATTATAGTCATCCTCCCTGGCAATTTGGGAAGTCCCATACTAATCCACGTGAGGTAATACTGTGTATATATAGATTATATAATGATTTAACTGAAGCACAGAAGCTTCTGTCTCCTTTTGTTTTCTGTTTGTTGCAGGAACATCTTCTTTGGGTTCCCACTCTGACTTTCTCATGGGATTTGTTATTGTCTTTCACTCTGTTGTGTACACATAAATGTAATGTGTATAATTTTCTCCGCTTTCTGGAAGTGGGATGAATTTTAATTTATCCAGAAAATTCTGAGAAAAACTGACCCAAAACACAGGGCAAAATGTTTACTTGCAAAACAGGATATCGAGTCAAGTGTATTTATAAAGCCATTAATCACAAAGATCTACAGCACCCACTGAATGAAATAATAACTGAAAATGATGAACAACATGAAAAACACCCATTTGTTTGTGAACTACTGTTTTGAAGCTTCGAGTTTGGCATTTTGCCTGTCGTCGTCTTGATTTTTTATTTTGGAGCCAAGAGTGACCATATTTGGCAAGAGGGTGAAGCTAAGTTATCAGCTAGTGATAGCTAGGTTGGGAATGTGCATCCATAATTCATGTTAACTGATATTTTCTCTGTCCTGACACGTGGAATGAGCTCCCCACCGACATCAGGACCTCAGACAGCTTATACATCTTTCACCGCAGGCTGAAGACCTACCTCTTCCAACAATACCTCGGTTAAGTCATGGTCGCTAATAAAAAAAACGAAAAAGAAAAAAAAGAAAGCTCTTCTTCTTTAGCTCTTCTTCTTTAGCACATTGCGTTACACTTATATAACACTCCTGTAGTGATTACAGTTGGCGCATAAAAGTTATGTTACTTACTTGATTCCTGTGGTCTAAGGCTAGTACCTTCAGGTTGAATGCACTTATTGTAAGTTGCTTTGGACAAAGGCGTCAGCTGAATAACATGTAATGTAATGTAATATTAATTGAGTTGCTAATTTTTGATCGCGTAAAACAGGCTTAAAACTAAATGAACTCCCCAGAAAAAGTTGACTCCTTAGTGTCTTTTAGTACAACCAAATGCTGAAAAAGACAAAAAATGATGATTAACTTTAATGAACTGAAAACACACTCTGAAAGAGTCAAAGTTGTTCACCCCAGACCTGAAGCAAATTTTCACCTTGCCTTACTTGTGCGAGTTTGACAACGCACTAGCAGATTAAAACTTTGACGAAATAAGTACAACATGATGCAGAAGTGTAAAAGGTTTGAATTCATACTTTGTCAGGTCTTTTTGTGAGACAGACAAGCACAACAAATGATTACTTGTGTATTTGCATTGACTTTGTATTTATAATAATAATAATAATAATAATAATAAACTTTATTTATAGAGCACTTTTCAAAACAAAACGTTACAAAGTGCTGAACAGCAAGTAAAACAAGCGTACAAGACAGAAACAAGCACATACCAAAAAAAAGTAATGTAATTTGTGTGTCGTCAGCATAACAGTGATATTGCACATTGTGTTTACTGATGAGTTGGCCCAATGGAAGCATATAAACAGAAAACAGCAATGGGCCAAGAAGAGAGCCCTGGGGGACCCCACATGTTAAAGGGGCCACAGATGATGAGGCATTTCCTAAGATAACTGAGAAGGTTCTGTTTGAGAGATAAGACTTGAACCATTCTAGGGCTGTGTCCCTAATGCCGACCCAAAGCCTTTCAAGTAAAATCGAGTGATCCACGTTATCAAAAGCAGAGCTGAGATCTAAAAGAATTAAAATTGCACAATCAACAGTGTCAGTGGCATTGTACCATGCCAAAAAACACTTAGTATAACAACCAGTGTGAACACACCATAAGATGAAAACACACAAGTTCAAGGCTCTCATTCTTGTTATAAATATACACAGTGCCATGAATATGCATTACTACGCCTCTATCCTATTGACAGGTCGCTGTGGTAGCGATTTGTTATTCACAGGGTATAAACACTAAAGCATACCCTGCTTAATCATCTATATTTGTTCAAATTGTACCATAATTTACAAAACTGACATCATGTTGGGTTAAAAAAGACTTGAAACTAGTGATTGAGACCAAAAACATATTATTAAAATGTTATCTGAGGTTATAAATCATATGAGAAGTAGGGTCATTTTCTCATAGCCTTCTATAATCAAACTTCTTTTTGCAACCAGTAGATTCGCCCCCTGCTGAAAATGAGAAATAATGCATTGGTTTCACTTTTCAGACTTGGAAACGACATCCACCAGCAGGAACAACAGGAATCTGAACATTTTTTTTTGCACTGACTAATCCAGCAGTACTCTGTGAAGATTCTCAGGGTCAGTTTTCTAAATTGATTTCTGCAGCTCCTTGCTGACGAGTCCCCTCTCTGCTTGCCTTTGTCCTCTTTGTATTGCATCAAAATGGATTCAAATAAAATGCTTTTCTCTTTTTATTGCAAAGGAGTAGAAATGACTGTGGTGATTTTGGAAATGTCTGTACCAGTGAAGTCTCTATGTTAACTATAAGTGCTTGCATTCATGAGTCTCTTTGGGAAGTTTCCTCTACAAACATCCCACAGTCTTGTATGTTGTATCTGTTACGTCTGACTAACTGTGTATTACAATTAGCAGCAGCAGAAGAAATGTGAAAATAAGTAACTTTGGCAGCCCCTTGAGCAAAGACGAATGCTTCCATCTATCCGTCTTCACAGCTCATTAGCACATTAAATGATGTGCTTATCTGGAATCATTACGGCAGTCCTGGAGACACTCACAGAGCCAAATCTGTGTGTGTTCATTTCATATTTCATCCTTAAGTTAATCTAAAAGTAAAGAGAGGCGTCTTCTAGTTGATCCTCATCCTTTGTGTCATATTCTGCATAATTCTTCCACTTGAACCAGACCAGAGGGCATATAAAACAACACATAATGCACCCTTTTATTCTGCAATGGTTGCAGTTTTATCAAAATAATTTTTCAATCGACAGGTTGAGATAATGATTTTTACACTTAGAGGCTTTAAATACTTTAAACACAAATTCATATACCATACTTCCTGAGGCAAGCATGCTCGTTATTCATCACAAGAATGAAATGCACGGCCATTGATTTTGACCGCCACAGTGGCACTGATGTATTTGTTATGCGGTGATATTGATCAGTTGTTGAGTAATGGGTGAAAAGATGAGGGGAGTTTGGTGCTGATCAGATACAATGGAGGACATGGTGTAATGTGAAGGGAATCTGGGAAAAGGAGGGCTGGCTGTGTTGCATACTGAAGGAAGACTGCAGGGCTGTGCTGGTTAGCAAAGCAATAACGTGACAGTGTGACCCAAAGAGCCAGTGAAGCATTTGAGTTTGCATGTGTGGCAGATGTATTTAAGGCTTTCTGCACGGCCCTTTTTATCCATCAGTCCTGACAGAGTATTAACTGCAGTGCAGCGCCCACTGAGCATGTGCTGGCAAGCCGTGAACCCAATGGAAGTCCACTCAGACAATCCCTCCTACTGCTCCTTTCTTTGGTTTCTCCTCATTTGCCTTTCTCTTTATCCTTCGCTGCCCTATTTTCTTTATTCTCTTTATCTCTTTCCAACCAATCAAAGCGATCCAACTTCCACTGCTTGCTTCACCTACCGAAGCACCATCTTCTATTCTATCTGTATCTCTTACCCTTTGTCCTAATCCCTGCCCACAATACTTCTCACCATCGTGCCCTACAGTGTATAACCCTCCAATGCACAATCCTCACATCTCCTGCAGCACCATGCTCAGTGCGAGCTACATAACAAGGGTATTATGTAACCCACTATATAATGTCATGTTTTCTAAAATACCTTGCCTGGTGGCGAGTGAAGTCCTGCCCTATGCCGTGCGCTACTTTCAGTTCTGCTACATTTGTGTGTTTCGTTACATCTGTGTGCTCCTACCTCCTCTCATCCTGTAAACACGTCCCAGTATCCAGCCTCAGGCACCAGTTGGGCTCACACACACTAAGCCATCGCCTCCCTCCAACTGTAATGAGTTTCAATCCATTTTCTCCACAGCCCCATCTCCTTTTTTTCACACTTATAGCACTGCTCACTTTCTGCTCATTGACTTTGCTGTCTGTGCACCCCCTGCTTTAGCAAACCCCCGTGAAATGCTCCCCACCACCCCCTTCTCCCTTTCTGTCCTGCTGTGGTCTGCTTTCCTCAGACGTGCCCCCGGCTGACTCTCTGCTGTAGCAGCGGTTGCTATGGAACTGCAAATCAGCCATTTAAGCAGTAGCACTCTAATGGATTTGCAGACAGTAAACAGAAACTACAGACTGCATCGTTACCTACATCTCTGAAATAAATGACTCTCAACACATATACACACACAGCAGGAACGTGTTGTTCCTGTACCAAAGACGGCCCTGTTTTTCTTTGCTTCAGATGATGAAAGGATTCGTTCTGTCATGTTTATGGTGATGATTTAGCTTCTCATGTGCCCATCTTTTCTCTCTCCCCCTCACAGGACTGTATCCAGTTGAACCAGTACAAGCTGAAGAGTGAGATTGGAAAGGTGAGTTTGTCATGTTGGGTTTTTTTAAGTTTCTGCCATTTGCTCAATTTAAAGTGGTTTGGGAGAATAGCAGCAGCTTGGAGAAGATTCAACCTTTGCTCAATTTATCTGTTAAGTGAGAACATTCACAGCATGTACACACTGAAAGTTGCAAGTTGTCTTACTTTGTACTTCTTACTTTTTTTCTGGTAAACTGTAATAGTAATAAGATTATAAAATACATGCTGTAGACTGGATGGTTTATTTTGGGCAGGCATTCTTGTTCTCAGGGTCCTATGTCCCAAAATCTATAATGCACATAATGGGAACTGAACCAAGCGTCCTTTGTTCCCCAGTTCTACATATATGCTCTCCTAGGAGCTTTTGTTTCCAGGATTTTATGTTCCTGGGCTCCTATGTTCCTCAGGTCTTATGTTTCCATGGTCCTATGCTCCCAGGGTCCTATGTTCCCATGCACTTATTTTCCCAGGATCCTATCCTACAAAGGTCTTATGTTCCTGGGGTCCTATGTTCTTAGGGCTCTATCATCCAAAGGTCCTATGTTCCCAGGATCCTAACTTCCAAAGGTTCTATGTTCCCATTGTCTTATGTTTTCAGGATCCCATCTTCCAAAGGTACTATATTCCCAAAGCCCTATGATCTTGGGATCCTACCTTCCAAAGGTCCTATTTTTCAAGGATCCTATCTTCCAAAGGTCCTATGTTCCCTACATCCTATGTTCTTTGGATTCTATCTTCCAAAGGTCCTATGTTCCCAAGGTCCTATGTTCTTGGGATCCTATCTTCCAAAGGTCCTATATTTCCAGGATCCTATCTTCCCAAGGTCCTATGTTCTTGGGATCCTATCTTCCAAAGGTCCTATGTTCCCAGGGCCTTATGTTTCCAAGGTCCTATGTTCCCAAGGTCTGATGTTCTTGGGATCCTATTTTCCAAAGGTCCTATTTTTCGAGGATCCTATCTTCCAAAGGTCCTATGTTCCCAGGGCTTTATGTTTCCAAGGTCCTATGTTCCCAGGGCTTTATGTTTCCAAGGTCCTATGTTCCCAGGGCTTTATGTTTCCAAGGTCCTATGTTTCCAATGGTCCTATGTTTCCAATGGTCCTATGTTTCCAATGGTCCTATGTTTCCAATGGTCCTATGTTCTTGGGATCTATTTCCTATGTTCCCAGGGTGCTATCTTCCAAAGGTCTTATATTCCGCAGAATTTGAAGTGCAATAGAACCAATGTCGAATGCTACACCATTTCAAACTTTAGGGAAGACAGTAAGCTGCAGCATTACTAAATCTGACAGCACTCCAGTTCGACTCAAGTTTTGCATTTCAAAAAGTGACGCTTGGAGATAAACACTTTTGTGGTTAACACATCAGGGAATTCACTGTGGCAGCAACAGAGACGGAAATTGAAAAACTGGCAAATTGAAAAGAGTGAAGTGCTCATCATTTAACAAAACAAGGCCAGCCAGACACATGCAAAAGGCAGTGTTTTTGATCAGTATGACATAACATTCAAAGGGCCTATTAACAGCAAAGAGAGAGGAAGATGAGCATCAGACTGTTAGTTATATTTTCAAATGTTCAATTGAATAAACATCAAGCAATCTCTATTAGGAAACATAGTGAATGTTTGGCGTTAACATTCTGGAGAACAATCTACAGAGGAAATATGAGTGCTTTTGATTTGTGACATTTGAAAAACTTTGTTACATAACTTAACTAGAATTCACACTCTTGTGTGTGTTGACTAAACCCACAAATTGATTTTTTTTTTTTTGTCCATAAGACCAATTTCTTCTCTGTACCAATAAATCCTGACTCATTTACCATCAGCCAGCTGGTAAATTTGGCTGTACCAGACATCAAAGGTGATATAACTTGCTTTATTACATTTTTTATGTGTTTGATCAGATTCTCAAGCAGTTTTTTGCACTTAAGAACCCATGCGAGGAAAGAAATGATGGTAAACGCACACAACCTGGGGTACTGTGTGTGTGTGTGTGTGTGTGTGTGTGTGTGTGTGTGTATGTGTGTAGGAGGAGCCATTCTGTGCTGCCAAAGAATAAAAATGTTGTTTTTGAATGGAAACTGTGCTGGCTTCAAAACATTCTGTCAGTATAAGGCTGCCGTCTGTTCTCTAAGTGATGCTTTAGGAATCCGTTTTGTTGGTTTAATGTGAAGCCGAACCACAATCCATGGTTATATTGTTGAATTCTCATCGGTGTAGTGTTCTCATGTGTTGCTATATGTCTACATATGGAAATTAATGTTTTTGTTGTTGTGTTTCAGGGCTCCTACGGTGTCGTCAAACTCGCCTACAATGAGGATGATGACAAACATTATGTAAGTCGATCATTTTACATTTTAGAGACTTCTCTCTGATTACCAACTGAAGTGCCCCTGTGCTGCACAGCCTCTCAGCCTCTATTGTCTGGACTGAAGAGCTTTACAGAATCTCACTAGTGCTATTGATTTTTTTCCCCCCACCTTGTTACTTAGCTGCGAGATCCATCCCCTCAGATTGCATCAGTTTCCTTGGAAGAAACTTGAAAATGAAAGTGGCTTCCGGTTCCACTTAAAGTGCATCCATGACTTCATTATCTATCTCCAAAGCTGCTGTTTTGTGTGCTGGGGTAGCTGCTCTGAGGTCAGTTCTCAAGGGAGAATCCTGGTACGAGCCGGCACACTGAGATGAGGTCATTTTAGGTGTTTTCATCAAGGTGATTTGTTCCCTTAAAAGCTCTGGGCCCCTCCAAATGTAAGCTGTTTTATGTTTGCACACAACTAAGCCGCCCTGTACAGTAACAACAATAAAAAGTGTTTGGATGAGTGATGTCGAGTTAAGCTGCCAACCCTGGATGGGTTTAAGATGTACTTTTGAACTGGAGCCAGTAAGAGCTCGGAGCCAAACACAACCCAGTATTAAACAGCAGCTTGTAAATGGGCTGATGCAGAATGGTAAACAACAGGAGTTTATGTAAGGACACAGACGAGCCCTGTAACATGCATGATATTATTTTAATGAGGGAGTGCTAATGCACACTTTACCCTGGAAGAATAATGACATGCAGCTTCAAATAATGTCAACCTGCAGAGCTGCAACCCTGGCTCCCAGAAAGGATGTCCGTATCAACAAATTGGCAGGTGTGAATATGTTTTGTAAGAGACATAATGCTGCCCAGATCACATTTTTTATCAACATTTTCCTTCAATATTTGCTTGTTGCAAACTATTTTATCTTTTTAGTAGTTGTGTTTCAACAACACGGCACCTGGTTAAGATTAGGTTGAGAAAGATCATGGTCTTGTTTTAGTATTAGAAAAGGTCAACTTGAAGCATGAGTCACACACTTAATTAACATTAACTGAAATTATAATCTTTCCCTAGCCTGAAAGAGGAACTGCTCTTATTTTACACATGGTTTAATAAAGGTTTAATGTTGACTGACTGGCGTGTTCACACCAGGCGCTAAGTGAATTTTTAACGCGGCATGAACATACACAAAGCCATGCATCAAGCCGAACTCTATTCAGAAATACCTGAAAAAAGCATGAATTTAGACTTTTTCCACCATAGGCATTATGATGGAGTTATTTTTAGAATATTTTAGACAAATTTATTGCAATTAAATTGCTAAAATATGTTTATTTTGAGATCATACTGCTGAAATAGCACTGTAATCCAATCCCATCATCCAAATTCACAGAGCTGTGTGCACCTCCAGGTGATATTATGAACGTAAACACGTTTTTTTCCAACATATCTCAAACTTTACCAGCAAATACAAAGCAGCAATAGTGATTATTTCATGTCATGGTTGATGCCTGAAAGAAATAACATCGTCATTCACGCTGGTGCGTCTTACACAAGTAATGTAAATGAACACAGATATGATCCCTCAGTCAAGTTTGCAAAGAAATGTGATGCAGAAATTAGCTTTGCATCTGGTCTGAGTACATAATTAGCTGCAACTGTTTTTCTGGATGTGTCCAACTCCTACAGAAATATTCACATAACAGTAGTGGATGGAAACGCATGTTAACACTAGAAACACCACCCCCAGTCTTTGTCTTTCCCATAATGTTGTATAATGTGTGTTATGTAGCTCCCTCTATTGATAAAAATGATCAAGATTAAGCTATTTTTCTTATAAAAAATGACCATTTATACCACCCAGTGACACTCACAACTACAGAGAATGCAGGCATTTTCACGCTATTCATTTCACACTCATAGATAAACACCCTATTTCTACTACATAAGACCATGTATTGTAGAATGATAAATCCTTGTAACTTAAAATCAATGTGTTCTTATAGCAGGTAAATTGTATCTGTTGGTGGTTTTCAGTTCCACTGTGACCCATGGTGGTTTCTATTGTTTATTAACATTTTCTTTTGCAGATTTTCAAGAAATTTGGTTAAAATCTGCGCTACATGTGGACTAAAGTGCTCTGCTTTGTACACCCACCATCACCACTCAGACCCCCACTCTACAGCTAGAGCACGCTGCATACAGCATATCTAGCTCTACCCACACTGCACGAAAAAAATTGCCCTTCAAAAAGACTAAAACGATTCCCTTTTAAAAGGAACATATTAGAAGAATATAAGCATATTTTTTGCAGACAGTCTTGCAGTATGAGAGGTGCAGATGGAGCCTCAGATTTTCCTTTTGTCACAAGCACCCAGTCTGAAACCAACAAAATGAAAAATTCTGATTAAAATATGTCCAGTGCAGCTCATTTTCTCCACCTCCTTTATCCGTCCCATCTGTTTCCAGTGTTTCTGTGTATACATAGGTGCATTAATCTACCTGTTTCCTGTGCATGTGTCTGCTATAGTTCTCTTGTTTTCGTCTCCGTTTCAGCTTTGTTTGGAAGTGTTCTATCATTTGATGCTGATTGTTGACACTGATAGTAAATGTTACCTTCCGGGACAGACTGTGGGTTATTGCGGTCTGGCTCAAATGGCAGGCACATCTGAAATAACAATGACAGGAATCAGGAGAAGAGGAGGAGATGAGTAATGATGGCATGGAAGGCTGATTCTATTTCCTGGCAATCTGAGTGGCTTTCACACAAAACTGATTGGATATTTCCCACTTACAGTATGCACAAATTCCATCTCGCGCACACATAGCAGACACAGGAAAGATCATATCTGAACAGGATACTCCAGTACTTCAACTGTATGTACCAGATACCCAGGGGCTTGAAAATATATATATTTTTTTGTGATATTTATGTAGATAAAGCAGTGGTCCTAACATTTGAGATGAATGGAAAGGGCATAATTTTTGACTTGACAATCTGGGAATAAATATCAAATCATTTGAAGACTAATTCTTACCAGTGTTCTGTTTTAACACAAAATCATGTCCATGTGAGTGTTGGCAGCCACCAGGTGTTATTGTCCAACACATCCGCATTTCATTAATGGTCTTTGAATCCTGCATGTGCTTGTCATGGCGTCCTGTGTTGTATAATTACCATGAACACAATTTGATTGGCAGGTATCCAGTCGTGATGCAAGCTGTTTTTCAGCCTCAGGGGGCTTAAGTAAAATGAATCCGTGCAACATTCACTCAACTGATTTTTCAATTGGTTGAGCGATGCATTTGAAGAGCTAATTATGAGCATATTGCTCTAAGATGCAGAAGCGCAGCCTCTTCTGCTTCTGTTTCATTTATTTATTAAGTGCCTGTCTCGCAAATTCACCTCCAGGAGAAGTCTGGAGGTGCCATAACCAACACAATCACATATGTACACAGCAGCTGTGCAGGGAAGCAGAATTCTGGGACAAAAATAATAATATAAAATATATCCAGAATTTAAAAAAGAAATGTCCATATGTCATCATGCATGTTTGTACAAAATGTATTTTTTGCCCCTGATGTCCTATGTGGAGTAAAAGGTAAATCAATTGCATTCACTTTCACAATTGGTAATATTAACCAATAAAGCTAAATATGAACTAAATTCCTAAGGTTCTTAAAGTTATAATCATTCAAATATTATACACACCCCTTTCTACTAATTGCACAACCTTCAGAGCATGCATATCCAACTTGGTCTCATAGGAATTCATGAAATAGCTACGGAATCACTCAAATTTCCGTGAAACTGACACGGATTTCGCTACAATGTCATATCCCGTGGCTATTCCAACATACAAAGTGATTATGTACATTCACTGAGTGAATATTTAGAAAATAAAACATATATTTTTCTCGCTAGAAATGTGATCAAAATCCATTTTTATGCAGAAACTAAGTCAAAATATTGATTTTTTTTTTTTCACTAAAAATGAGAGAACTGTCCGCCATGTTTTTTGTTCTGACTACCAGAACCTTGAAAGTCACGTGACTTGGACACAAACCAATAGGAAAAAATATCCATTGAATAGCCACGAGATATGACTGTCATTAACTTGCATTGTAGCGTAATCCGTGTCAGTTTCACGGAAATTTGAGTGCTTCCGTGGCTATTCCACGGATTTTGAGTGAAACGAATCCGTGGCTATTTCATGGATTCCTGTGAGACCAGGTTCGCATATCACGAATGCTGGGTCTTGTTGGTTTTCTGAGAATCTACTGCACTTATTGGTACCTTGTTTGCCATGCAGCAATAAAAAATATACTAAAACCTGGATTAATCTGGTTAGCCACATTGGACTGCTATTATATTGAACAATACTGTATGTGATTGGTTGATGCTTCACAAAATCATTGTAATGCTTAAAAAAAAAAGTCACACTTGGTATCAGTTTGTTTGTTTCTATTGAAACTTACTTGTAGCCAGTAGCTTTGTCACCTTAAGTCTGAACACACTATTACTGTTTGCTCTTCTACAGCTGTCAGACCTTTTTTAAAGTTGATGCAAATGCAATCCCAAAGCGTCCTACTGCTAGCACATTACAAGTGTTCAAGTGGCAAACACAGAGTGGCTTTTATTGTGAAGCAGTGATTGAATTATGAATGTATTTGACCCAGAGGTTAATATCAAAATACACCCACAAAACAAAGCAAGGCCTTTTCTGCATTTTTATTTTTTACAGCTGGTCCAATTTAAATATTACAAGGAGTGATGGAACAATTGCCTTCTTTATTTAAAGCTTTGTTTATTTAAAGTACAGCAAACTAATTGACACACGACCTTTTATTTTGGCCCCTGTGGATGTTAATCCGGCCTTGATGTCAACACTCGGTAAAGGTCAGCTCACTCAGCCTTTATTTCTTGGGTGTACCAATTTCGATTTTCATCTCTTAGCAAACTTGAGTGCAGAAGTCTTGTTTACTTGCAAAGACTTGTTTGTCTGCAGATTAGAGTGCTGAAGAACTCAGAAAAGGCACAAAGGCACAGTGAGAGAACAATGTGATGACTGGCATCATGCTTAAACCTTTTCATGTTCCACCTCCTACAAAATAAAGTTCCTACTGTCAACAGCACATACTGTACCACTCAGTACCTCCTCAGCACACAAAGAGAAGGTCTTTATCTGAACTCCAATTACCTTTTTAAAACGTGTTTCCATAGTTATTGCCAAACTGCAGAATATAGTCATCCCCAATTTCATGTTTGGGCAATATATAAACTGTGAGTAAAACTGTGATGACGCACTGACACCTACCTACAGTCAGAATTTAGCTTTTGAAATGACAGCTGGTTACTGGAGCTCCACCATCAATCCCAGATTCTGTAATGATCTCTGCTATAAATAATGTCCTTGTCCGAATACAGCGACATGAACTTTACAACCCAAAAGCAATTTTTAACTGTTTGATGACTCTGTAGCTGAGTCATTAACCATCCTCCCACACACACACACACACACACACACACACACACACACACACACACACACACACAGACAGCACATCATGGAAAATGCGTACAGGGGAAGATCTGCTTTCTTTCCAAACCTGGTTTCTGCACAGTCATAGCCATAATAAAGTAATAATAATGTACTAAAGCTCCATATAGAGCGACCAGACTTCCCCTGAAAAATGCAAAACTGTATTTACAAGCAGTTGTCCTGTCCTGTTTGTCCCAAAAATTGGACTAAACCCAGGTTTCTATTCATTGTAGTCTATAAAATCAAATAAATACTCATCATTTTGATGAAGCCATACACTGTATATAAATAATGGACGTAGTGACCATGACATCACCCGTTGGTTTGTGGCCTGTTGGAAGCATCGCGGTCAGCCTTACATCTTGTGTTGCCATCTTGTTTCCGATACGGGGAGCAGACCATATCTGGACTGTGGAGGAGGAGAGGGATCTGATCACTGACTACAGCCTCTCTACACCTCAACCTGACTGAGAGAAGCTGCTGCTAATTCATGTTAGCATTAACTGGAATGTTAGTTTTGGCTATCAAAACGAAAGACTCAGAAATGGTATACTTGAGAACGGATGTCAGTAAGAGGCCATAAATCACAATATATGACAATTTAACTTGGATAATTGTGTCACCAGCATGCTATAGACGCAAAGTAATAACCCCACCAGACATTAAGCAACTTTTTCTCACAGCATGATTACATGCAACAGGATTTCTGCGAGTGCTGCAAATTGAAAGATTTCACCGTGATACGTGTATATACTATATATATGATACGTGTAATTCATGTGACGCTGTGTAAGGAAAGCTACATAGCCCTGATCGATCCAAACTCTGTTCAGAAAACAAGCATTTTAAAAGCTGTTTGCTTGTCATCTTGCAAACAGACCTGACAAAGCATGAATTCAGACTTTTTACACATTGGCATCATGTTTTAGTTATTTCTGCATACTTTTGATTTATTTATTGCAATTAAATCACAGCAAAATCAGTGAATTTCATTTTCATACTGCTGTAGTGACGCTGGACCAGCAGTCATGCAGACACAGATTGGTCGAGAAGCGGTGAAATTCACTGAGCTGAGTGCACCTCCACATGATGTTATGAAGCCAGACACGACAGCGTTTAGTTTTCGAAGATATCTGGGACTTCCACAGCAGGTGTAAAACAGTTGCTGTGTTACAATCCCCATACTTCCATGAGTACACTTAAACGCAGTACACTATCCGCACTTACTAAGTACGCAGATTTCAGCAGGTGAGTGTTGTTCCAAATCTAATACTCCGTGGTGCACTTACCGGAAATGACGCTCGCGACAGCCGCCGCGGCTCGTCACCCACAAAAAACTTCCAGATTTGAACGGCGAAAAAATTATCCTGTTTATTATTCTGTTGTTTAATCTTTTCTTCTACAATCCGGTAATATAGCTCCATTAATGCAGCAAATTTGGAGAATGCGCCGGCGTCGTTGGCCGCCATTACAAACATTTTTTTCGAGCTGCCTGGCTCCGCCTCTTTCGCTACGTAGACAAGATGGCGGCCGTTGAGTGCGTATAGTGTACATCGTTCCACACTCAGCGTTTTGACCGTTATGAGGGCAACATCCGGGTCCTTTAGGTACACTTCTTTTCGCCGCAATCGGAACACCCTGCATACTCAAACTAAGTATAGTAAGTACGGGAAGCATGGGTATTGGAACTCAGCAAGTGATAGTGGTTATTTAGGCCATGGTTGATGATGCATCAGTGCATCTTGCACAAGTAAATTTTAGAAAAAAGAAGGAAAAAAAACAATCCCACAATCAAAGTTGCGTGATAAATGCCGTGAAAATTATCTTTGCATTTGGTGCGAACACACCTGTACTGTGGCTCCCCAAACTCTCCTGTCCCGAATTGCACCCATTGTCATTGTGTCGCCCCAATGCAGCAGCTTGTGGTGATGAAATCGTAGACACTAGACATTGTGAAACCACATGTCTGACATGCACTGAATGTTATTCAATGTCTCTCTTCTGCTTTTGCATAACCAATTCCTTGTAACAAGACAAGTCGTCCCCGCTCTGTCTTTATCTCTCTCTCCCTCACACACACACACACACACACACACAAAGAGTTGTCCTTTTTAAATGCTCTTTTCCATGAAAGATTCAGTTGCCTCAGAGGCAGATACTCGTGACCTTTAACAAAGTATAATAACACAGATAATAAATCCATTGACTTTAAAACTTTCATCTTTCTGGCTTTGATAAAGGCACATGTGAGGATCGTATCAGCATTGATGTGTCTCGTTAAATCTTCAAGGTGTAACGTTGTGCTGTTCTGTTTTCATGTACATCTGAGAGAAGACTTTATTTTATTCATAGGTTCACCTGCTTTCAGTTGTAGTTTTTTCATTTTGGATAAGGTTTTTTATTATTGATTGATTAATGATTCTTTAGGTTTCTACATGTGAACACACTGTGACCAAACTCATTTTCCACTCTCCTAGGCCATGAAGGTGGTGTCCAAGAAGAAGTTAATGAAGCAGTGTGGCTTTCCACGTGAGTCCTGTCCTGTTCTCCTGAACACAATCACACACTGTCACTGTCTGTACAAGTGTTTACAGAGGATGTTAACTAGGAAGTAGCATAATCACAATTACAAACACTGCCACGAAGGTGTGTGTGTCATATTGGGTTGAATGACAGTCTTTGTCAGCTACTTCAGAGGTCTGACAGTCATCATATTGATATGTGACTTTTCAAAGCAGCATGAGATTAAAAAAAAAAATTTAAAACAGAACTCAGGAGCAGAGAAATCATGTGCTTCAAGTCATCGCAAAAGTATTCATTATCTAAAAAGGAACACGTTTTAAATCAGTGATGGCAAATGCCAAAAGACAAAAAATCAACAACAGACAAATTGTAGAAAGAAAGAGGCCAAAAGAAGACAAAACTCTCCAACATGATCGACATATAGAAACTGAAGGGAGCTCAGGAATGCTGCTAATTATTATGTAACTTCATAAAAACAACTTGTTTGTCATTAAAATAAGGATCTCTTTTTTCTACCCTTTTAACAACCACACTTTTTTTTTAATTTGTGCCTATTTGATAAACCCATGTGCAGTGGTGGAAAAATTATTCAGACCCCTTACTTAATTAAAAGTACAAATATCAAATGACAAATTTGAACCAAAATCTCCAGGACTTCAGAGGTTTAAGTCATGGTCACCTAAAAAAAATTTTTTTAAATGCTCTTCTTCTTTTCTTCTTTAATGTAAAGCACTCCTGTAGCGATTACAGTTGGCTCTTAAATTTATGTACTTAATTGATTCCTGTGGTCTAAGGCTCGTACCCTCAGGTTGAATGCACTTATTGTAAGTCGCTTTGGACAAAAGCTTAAATGACATGTAATGTAATGTTATGTAATGTTAATAATAAGTCATATTTCAACAACAATAACTGGGACACGCTTTGTGCCAACACTATGGAAATTAGTTCTACAGCTTGTTATTGTTGTTTTTTTAATAATAATATAATGATAATAATAATAATAATAATAATATGCATTTAACGAAGTTCAAATCAAACTTATATCTTGTTGAAATAGCTGTTGTACTTTTGATTCTTTCAACTGTTTTTGACACTTTAAGCACCACAAGCAAACTGACCTCTAGTTCAGTTATATTGGAGAGAAAGCAGACATCTTAATGGTCAATATTGCCAACACTTACACAACTTACACCCAAACAATCTACACGTCGCCGATAAAGTTGTAATAGAATATTTTTGACCTCTTTCCATGAAATGATTGTGACAATGTGATTTATTCTTGACAGATGAAGTGTTTATCTTCTCAAAACGTTATTTATTAATCTGTTCCAAACATATCACAATGAAAATGGAACCATATTAACAGAGGATTGTGTCTGAAAACAAAATTATTCCAACTTTATGGGCGAGCGTGTAATATAAGATGATGCAGAAAACAATAACTTATGCAGAAATTCGTTCTTCTCTCACTCTGTAGAGAAATCTTATTGTGAATTGGGTCGCCACGGTTTGTCAGAAAAAAAGAACAATGTGTGCAAAGGCAGGGGGTAACTATATTCAGTGAAGAATATTTATGTAAAAGGAGTTTGCTACCAGCAGACAGGTGGTGGGTTTGAAGAGGTGTCACTGTTATTTTTTTATCTCCCTTGAAGTTTCAAGATTGTGTTAAACTTAAACCAGGCAACAGTTTAGACAACTTTCTTTTAACTCTTCCACAACAATATTATCAAAACCTAAATAAAAATTCATTTATAATTTATAACAGCAGATAGCACAGGGAGAGCGGGTATGAACCCCTTTTCATTTTATTCTGTCTTTCTCTTCATTTTGATTCTTACACATTTTATTACTATAACTAGACTCATCACAATCAAATGAGTCAGTTAGTGAAGTTGTGTGTGGCTTGTGTATTGGTCTGCAGGTCGCCCGCCCCCGAGAGGACCCAAGGCAGCCCAAGGAGAGCAGCCCAAAATCTTAGGACCCCTGGAGAGGGTCTACCAAGAGATTGCCATCCTTAAAAAACTGGACCATGTCAACATTGTCAAGCTGGTGGAGGTAAGAGTCTCTCTGTCTTATATTGGACATCAAACAGTTCCTGCCTTTGCATTCAGAAACAAACCAATGCATCAGTCATATTGGGAGCACACTTAACCATGTATTAATGCTGGGAATTGGTTGCATTTTCTTATGTTGCCTATTTCTTTAATTACTGTCGTTGTTAAGCTAAGATGGTTCGGAAACAGCATTTTTACACTGATAAAGCACAAGCATACCTGGATAAGAATGTGTTCTTATGAGTTTTTCAGCATGCTGGCAGCAGGGCACTAGGGTCGGCTTTGTCAGTTGGTCCCCATCTTTGGTTTTGACTATAATGGTAAATGGTAAAAAAAAACCTGCACTTATATAGCACTTTTCTAGTCACTTTCGACCACTCAAAGCACTTTACACTACAGACTACGCTTATTCACACACATTCATACAGGTGGCAGAGGCTACCTTAAATGGTGCCACCTGCCACCATTGGGAATTCATTCACACACTGATGAATGCAGCATCAGGAGCAATTTGGGGTTCAGTATCTTGGTCAAGGATACCTCGACATAGGCTGCCATGGTCAGGGATTTTTTTCTTTCTTTATATATAAATGCTGCCCTTAGTAGGGTTTGTCATATTTAGTGCTTTTGTAATGTTCATTATTCTTTTCTCATATAAATATGTTCATTTCAGGAAAAGATTGGCCTATTTTATTTCATAGGCTATTTTTATTAAGGATATGTTTTTATTCAGATGTGCACTTTATGGAGTTTTATTTTTTTTATATTCTTAATATATCGGGATATGACTTTTGGTCCATATGGCCCAGCCCTAACCTCTAGTAAATGTCCTGGCCAGGAGTGAGGCGGAGGGTCTGTGGGGGTGTGCTAATTGTTTTCTCGTTTGCTGTCTGATAAAGAGTAAATTCATCAACGCAGCCATTAAGGCCACCGCCTGCAAAGGTGGCGGTGTCAGCAGCACAGAAGTCCCCAGGCTCCACCAGTGAACTATCGCTGTGCAGCGAGAGGTGTGGTGCAATCGGCAAAGAACCATTTGAAGACAATCTACAGAGTATTAGAACAGGCTGGGGGCAACGTGTGGCAGCTCCATCGTCTGTCATCAAATCCGATTTCCGGCGGGGACGTATTGGAAGAAATATAACCAGATAGGATTTTCAAAAATTTAATCTAATTTTTGATGTCCAGACTTTCTTAAAATCAATCTGGATATAGTCTGGATACGCCACTCTGATCAGTCTTGTCATATTAATTGCGAGCACACATTTTGTACATGTACACACCTTCTCCATGAACAATGAACACAATTTAAAAAAAAACAGAGGAAAGTGCCATTTTCTCTGATAATAGCATATGGACATCCACACACAGTGTAAATCCATTGTGGTGAGGATAATCGTTCACCACTGTGTCTTCAGATAACCTTTCTCCCTGTGTACCCTGGCTCTCTGTTTGTATTTATGTCATATCAGTTTATATCAGACGGAAAAAGGTGGATAAACCCTGTGCTGCCTGGACACAGATGGGGAAATAAGATTGATTTACCCTCCAGCACATCTATCACACTTCTGTCACTGGACATTTATAATGTTTAGGCGATATATTCTGTGAAAACAAAGCCTCCACCCTGTAAATAGATGATAATACTAACAACAGCCAACGCTCTCAAACCTGGGTTGAGTCGGGGAATTTGAAGACGGATAGACTTTCTACAGAGGCGGCTGTTTATGAGAGATGATAGCTGATTTTCAAGACGTGACTCAAGATGCCCGCCGCTCCCTTTGCGATATCATCAGAGTGTTTTTCAATCTTGGGCAGATGGCGGGGGCACTGCCGTCGTGGTCGGGAGTCAAGCTCAGGGAGTCAGTCGGTAGGAAAGCTGTCTGGCTCGCTGGGGTGTAGAGTGTGCCAGAAATCTTGAGTTTTTAAGTAAAAGCCGAGTACTTCTGCTCCTGTGTGCTCGCCACAGCAGTGAAGACACACACACACACACACACACACTGAGACACACATCTCTTCCCGTCTTTGTCCGCCCTCACACTCACTCTCATAATGGGCATATGTATGTGGGCAATGGGAAAACCTGCTTTCCTCCTCTCCATCTCTCTCTGTTCATCCATTTAAGTGGGTCAGGATCACATTCATTACCGGTTTCCAACTGATTCCTGTGAAGCTGCAGTCCAGTCCATCTAATTAGGAATATACTTTTAAAACATGAAAGCCAAGTGGAACAGATTAAAACTGATGAAAGTGATATGGTCATTTGTCACAGACTGTTGGGAAAAGACCCCATACTCGCCAAGGCATGCTCAGTTTATATGCTTTCCTTCTAAATCAAGAACCCTTTTAATGCTTCCTCAGCACAGCATTAGTCAACAGATTCAAATAGGATTACAAGGCTACTAATGCTTTGCACTTTGCGCACAATAGTTTATTTCCTGTTTGTGCTTTTACTTAGAACAAATAGCAAAAAATACATTTATTTAAATGTATAGGACAGTTTGAGCAAAAATTCAGCTACTGAATATTTCATGTCCTGTTTAAACTAAATAGTCTTCCTGTTGCTTTAGAGGAAATTTCCTGCCCTTGTTTTCCCTCCACCCCGTGTCCTTGGCTAATGTTTACCTTCTCTCTGGTCATTTAAATTCACCAGGATGTTGTGTTTGAAGCGATGCTGCAGGTAGACTGTGTGTCTCGGGTTTTGTGGGAGAGCTGAGCTGCAGAAGCATCGGCCATTTAGTCCAGTGGGAACCTGGTCAACTCTGGATCATTAACTGGTTTGTGTTAATCCAGATTAAAATTTGTGAAAATATCTCTTCTAAAAACAATATCCCCTCCTATAACACTAAGATAGTTAAGAAAAGGATAAAAATCGATGCTACAGAATCAGAGATGTCACGTTTTTTGGCCCCATGTTATTTTTCCTCATCAAAACATGGTGACTACATTACCCACAATGCAACTTGAGCACAGACAGCTCAGTTAGAGATTGAGGTTTGTTCTCTTAGACTGTATATAAGACATGCCCATTGTGATGTCACCAGTGGTGTAAGAAGTACTCAGGTCCCTTACTTAAGTAAAAGTACTAATACCACACTGTGAATTACTCCACTACAAGTAAAACTCCTGCGTTCGAAACTTACTTAAGTAAAAGTACAAAAGTATCAGCATCAAACTGTACTTAAAGCATGAAAAATAAAAAGTACTCGTTACCAGAATGGACCCACTCAGATTGTTTTATATATTCCAAATATATTATTGGATTTTTATTATTATTGATGCATATATGTAAGCACTGTTTTCATTTTTTATAAGGCTCATTTTCATTACTTAATATACTGACGTTTAATCATATTCAATTTATCATGTATCTATGTTAAATCTTGTCCTGAAAAGTAACTTAAGCTAAATGTAGTGGAGCCTCTAAAATGTAGTGGAGTAGAAGTATAATGTTACATAATATGGAAATACTCAAATAAGGTACAAGTACCTCAAAATTGTACTTCAGTACAGTACTTACAACTGCTTGTTCTTAATATATTATTAGATTATTTGCATTGATGTATTTATGTAAGCAGCATTTTACTGTTGTCCTGGAGGGCTAATTTAAACTATTTAATATACTTTTATGTGATTTAATTGATAAACATGCATATTCACTTTAAATTGATCATGTTTTTATTGTTAAATCTCGACCTGAAAAGTAACTAAAGCTGGCAGCTAAATGTAGTGGAGTAAGAAGTACAATATTTGCCTCCAAAATGTAGCGAAATACTACAAAGTAAAAAGTTAGAAATGTGGAAATACTCAAGTAAAGTACAAGTACCACAAAATTGTACTTAAGTACCATAATTGAGTAAATGTACTTAGTTATATTCTACCAGTGGATGTCACCCATTGGTTTGTGGACCATAGTAACCATATTTGGTCAAAGGAGAGGAGCTAATTTAGCAGCTAGTGCTTGCTAGCTAGCTAGCTAGCTAGCTAGCTTTGTTAACAAGGTGCTAAAATGAACAGCCAGCTTACACCTCAGAGGGTCTCTTAGTACAACCCTGATTCCAAAAAAGTGCAGATAAAGTGTATATTCATAAAATATAAGTCAGGAAGGATTAGAAAATTATCCCATTCTGATTTAATATGACAAAGCTGAAATCCTCCTTGTTGGCAACAAATCCACTCTCTCCAAAGTTGACAGTTTCTTCAGTCTCCCCCTCCCCCAGGTTAAGAGTCTGGGTGTCATCCTCGACAGCACCCTATCTTTCCACTCTCACATCAATAACATCACCCGGTCTGTTTATTTCCACCTCCGCAGCATCAACCGTCTCCACCCTTCCCTCAACCCCCACACCACTTCCCTGCTTGTCCGTAGTCTTGTCACCTCCCACATCGACTACTGCAACTCTCCTCTCTTTGGTCTCCCTCACAAGCTCCTCCATAAACTTCAAATGGTCCTAAACTCTGCAGCTCGCATCATCACCTAAACCACCACACCCACCCCGTCCTCCAGCAGCTCCACTGGCTTCATGGTCAAATCTTGCATCATTTACAAAATCCTCCTCTACACCTTCAAGGCCATCCACAACCTCGCCCCTCCTTATCTGTCCCATCTCCTCCACATTGCCACCTCCTCCTGCTCCCTCTGATCTTTCTCCTCCATCCACCTCTCTGTACCCTCCGCCCACCTCACCACTAAAGGGAGCAGAGCCTTCTGCCGCTTTGTCCACCAACTCTGGAACTCACTCCCACCTGACATCAGAAACACAGACTCTCTCCCATTGTTCAAATCCAGAATCAAAACTCATCTGTTCCAATTAGCTTACTCTGTTTGAATGCACTGCACTTCTTTTTTTTCTCTTGGTTTTATTCTTTTCTGTAACCGTACCGCTTTCTCTTTCTTTGTTTTCATTTCCTGTTTTGTCTTGTTTAAACTATTGTAAAGTGTCTTTGAGTGATAGAAAGGCGCTTATAAATCCAATGTATTATTATTATTATTATTTTTATTATTATTTATTAAGCTTTTAGACAATGACTTCAGACTTCTTCAGTGGAGTCTGTGTTATGCTAGTAGCCGCTAATGTAGCCTTGAGCTGCTAGCCGAGAACCGAGATAAGGAGCTACAGAGGTCTGGTGAACTCTAAGAGCTTTGTGTAACTTTTATCAAACATGCAGCAGGACTCCCCAAGACCTTTTATACAGACTGATGCATAAATGAGGTGGAGCCCCTCTTTTGCCTTGAAACTCGTTTTGTGTTAAAATCTGTGTTTAAAGCCAGCTAGTGTTCCTAAATGGAGAAAGCTGTACACATTGAACAGGACCCTAAAGCTCCCTTAGCCCCAGCCATCACCTGCAGACTGAGCTGTGAATTTTCACAAACGTGCAAAGCCTGTGTATAAATTACAGCTCCCACCTTTGTCTTTACTGTTGAGAAGTACATGCAGTTTTCATATGAGAACAAAGAAAAAGGCAAAAGGTCATTTAGAAACGTTTTTCCAAGGCTCCATCATCACATTTATCTCTTCTAGCGCTGCTGAGTCCTTGGCGAGGAAGAAAAGACTTTGGTTCTGAATGCTGTCAGCTTTTTAAATCGTCCAGATAGTTTTTATTTTTCACACCCACCTGTACCTTGGGCTTTTCAAGTGGAAAGACTCTATTCATGCTGATTGTGTTTATGTTTCAGGTGCTTGATGATCCAGCCGAGGACAACCTTCACATGGGTACGCACACCATATTTTTATTTCCGTCCAAGTCTCTCGCTCCATTTTCGCCCTCTGTCAGCCTTTGGCACTCGGCACATATGCCGCCCAACAAGTGTTCATATAACTTATTCATAATTCAGATCACTTCTTGCTTCCTTCCACGCCACCTCAGGGCTCACACATTATGCAGAAGCCTTCCATCAGCAGTGCCAGGTCACACTTAGGGTGCCCTTATTAGTGAGACACGTCAAACTCTCCATGTGCTTAATGTGACACATTCATGTGATGCTGCTGCTTTAATGACAGAGGAGGTCAAACTCAGCTCTATTAGTACATTGTTTGGTCTTACATGTTCCTATTTCCTTCTCATCCCTTTTTTTTCTGACAGTGTTTGAGCTGATGCGTAAAGGGTGAGTAGAAAACACGTCCTTTTTAAAAAAATAATAATAATTTAAGCCTTCGTCTCCTCATTTCTTCATCCATCCCTCCGTCCCTGCACTGTTCTCTCCTTCATTACTCCAAGCTGACACGGTGCGGGTGTTTGCTACATCTCATCTTCAAAGGGAATCATAATGTTCTTAGGTTTTCACAGTTATTACCAGTGGCAGTAATCCGTGTAAATGTTTCACATCCTGATGCACGAGCTGTTCCTTCCTACACCACATAAAAAAATCGTGATGATCTAATGATCCGCGACCTTTTGTTATTCTCGGAGAATGGAGGTGGGAGGGGGCAGCTGGTATCATTTCACATTTGTGCATTAATAAGTTATGTATACCTTTGTTCTATTTGTTCTCATAATGAGAGAAAGCGATTGCTCTCTTGTTTCCCTCGGAGGAAGATGACAGACAACAGAGCTGATTAATAGAGCTCCCACTAATCAGAACAAGAATAACTGTTTTTATACTCCGTCTTTCACACGTGAGATGCTGCTGCTGCTGCTGCTTTTTGTACTATTTGTTCTGTTACTATATCTATACGGGTTTTTTAAGGCCGATGCCAATGCCGATTATTTTGACATCAGTCTTAACCGATCCCCGATATATGCTGCTGATTTATTTGGGCCGATATTGCCTTTTCTCCCTCCATTTACATGATAAAAATGACACAATGATAACAAATGTTACACAAGTCTCAATTTGAGCAAAAAAAGAAACATTTATTAACAAAACAAACAAAACATATTAACAGTTGGATAGCAAACAATGTGTATGCTGTTATCAGCCTGGAGGTGGAGGCGCCTCAGATGATCCACATATTTGATGTGTTTTTCTTTTTTCTGGTATCAGCAGCAGCTCACCAGAGAATGGAGATGTTGCACCGAGCCTTGCCTGGTGTTGGCTCAGTCAAATGGGCTAATTGATCTGCGAACGCACGCACGTATCGGCCAATGCCGATACAAGTAAAATATGCAAATATCGGCCCGATATATCGGTCTACCTCTAATTACTATACTGCCCTACAAAGCCTAACTACAGTAACTACATTTTTGGTCATTGATTTGAGTTAAAAATGATCTCCTTGATATCTGTTTTATATTGTGATTAAGTTTTAGATTTCAATTTTCTGTATTTCAGAGAATTAATAATATAAAAATCGCAGTTACTATATAATCCAACTCAAAACTGTCTGCTTTGGATATATTTATGAATCTAAACACCAAACCAAAGCAGACTCCTTTGGCTGTGATACAGTGTAGCCTTGTATTTCTTCATTGTGTTGAATAGTGAATACATAGAAATGATTATTATATTATAATTATTATTAAGTTTGTTTGTTAGGGAAATTATTGTCTAGATAAATTAAAGTGAGATCAAATTATATTAAGACTAAAATACAACATTTCTTTATAATATTAAGTCTATAATACACAAATCTTTGAATAGAGTTGTTAAACACTTTTAAAAACACTTAACAGAATCCTTTTGAAAATGTTTATTCACTGAAAACAAAATATAAAAGCTAAAAGAAGACAACAACATTGTAATTACTACACTGTTTTTGCATTACTATTAAAACATTTTACAGCAATGCATAACCAGTAACTACATTTTTGGGGGTCATAGGTCAAATATCACTACCTATAACCATCTGGCAAAACATTTTACAGCAATGCATAACCAGTAACTACATTTTTGGGGGTCATAGGTCAAATATCACTACCTATAACCATTTGGCCGGTCTGTTTAAAAAAAACGTTAAAAACTTTGAAGCAGTTTTTCTCAGTTTTACTCTTTGCGTAGTTACTGAAGTTAGGCTTTGTAAGGCAGAATATATGCAACTCGTTCTACTGCGTCTAACTTCAGTGCTTATATTTGTAGGGCTACAACTGATGATTATTGTCATTATCGATTAATCTGCCGATTATTTTCTTGATTAATCCATTATTTGTTTCTTGATCTATGATGAAAATGTCTGTCCCAGTTTCTCTTAGGATGTCTTTAAATATCTTGTTTTGTTCGTCCAAAACTTGAAGATATTCAGTTTGATATGATATAAAATAAGTTAAACATTTTGAATGAATTTACTAATAAATGTGTACATTGACAATGGCAACTTAAAACCATTAAAATAAGTAAAGTTAATAAAGTTAGTTAAACCTGTTCAGGACATTCAAAACCATTCTGAATTTCAACCAATGCTTCATTGCGTGTTATAAAATTATAGTAAAAAATATAAGCATATTTTTATTTCCCTTATAAGCAGTGAAGGTGCCTGTTTGGCTTCTGTTTTCTTTCTTTCTGTTTTAAAATGTTAGTCAGTCTGCTGTTAAAGTTTGCAGATGTGTGTTTGTGACATCCATAACACATTAATAATCATGAAAGATGTCCTTATATCTGCTTAATATGTGTGTTAAAAACAATTATTAAATGCTTATATAGTGCTTATTAATCCTCCTGAAAATGATAGTGAACTGGCAGCCCTAAAATATTTGCCAGTACACTACCTTTTACATTTTTGAATGCCTCAGGATACAAAAATTACTGTAAGAACTAAAGAATGAAAGAAAATATCAGCCCCTGTTGGGACCACGGGGTTGTAATGAATATTTCATCTTTTGAAACAACCGACTCATAAAAACAGTTTTGTTGGAACGGATCCAGATTGTTCAACACAAGCTGTTAATGGCATCAGATTAGATCAGTTGATCTCTGCTTTAAACAAGAATCCCTTGTGTTCATATAAATGAATAAAAGTGCAGTTACTGCGGGGATAGTAAAAATATAATTCCCTTTATAAGCACAATTAAACCCTGGAACCACAGTACGGTGCCATAAAACATGAATATTAATATTATCTGTCTTTCTAGAGGCTGTTTAGATTAGTGAATTAGTGATGTATTCAGTGTATCAGTGATGTTTGATCAGGATGTTCATGTCTGCTTAGATGTGTATTTGTATTTGAATATCTTCACTTTTGGCATCAAATTGCTGTGCTAATGATAGAAACAAGCGATACATAATCTGTGGATTATCTGCCTGGCTGTCTGTGTGTTTGTTTCTCCCTGCCTGCCTGCCTGTCTGTGTGGACTTGTAGCCCAGTGATGGAGGTTCCCTCAGACAGTCCTTTGTCAGAAGAGCAGGCCAGGCTGTACTTCAGAGACATCATCCTGGGCATAGAGTACTGTGAGTATCTAAAATAAGATATGACTTTATTTATGCCACAGTGGGGAAATGTAATGGTCACAGCAGCTCAAGATCGGACACCTAGATATAGAAAACAGAATAAAGAATATAAAAAATAAGACATATACACATTATATACACATTATATACATACAGGCATGGAAACATTATTAGGCCACCCTTGTTTTCTTCAATGTGTTGTTCATTTTAGTGCCTGGTACAACTAAAGGTACATTTGTTTGGACAAATATAATGATAACAACAAACATAGCTGATAAGAGTTTAATTTAAGAGCTAATATCTAGCCATTTTCCATTGTTTTCTTGGTAATGATTTTATTTTTTATTATCAAGAAAACCGCGGAAAATGGCCTGGTACCTTTAGTTGTACCAGGAATTAAAATGAACAAGAAATTGAAGAAAACAATGGTCTAATAATTTTTTCTATGACTGTAGAAAACAGAATAAAGAACAGAAAAAATAAGACATACATACATTCTTTACACATTATGTACATACATTTCTGCTATTTGGCATTTATTATTAATATATGTATGTATTTTTTGTGCTTGTTTTTCTGAAAGTACTTTGCATTTTACAGATATTGCACATTGGAGGAAATATATTTTAGCATGTTAGATAAGTTAAATAAGTTGTTGCATGTAGTATGAACATCAATGAATAAATATATTTAAGTATATGCAGAGATATACACAGTATAGTATAAGTGGTATATGACATACATAATATAGAAAAAATACAGAAGGCTTAATATAGATCTATTGTGATCAGATGTAAACAGAGATAAACCAGATCTAACACAGAACAACGCCAAATCTGTTTAGTGTTGAAGTGATTAATTCTCTGGTTTCCTGCTCCCACTTACAGAACTACATGCCTTTTTTGGGATGTTTCTAGTGGCCAGGAGAGCATTGGATATTACATTTCTAAAGATATCCATTTTTATTCTCACCCATTATGATACTCACAGTGTAAAAGCTGAAGTATTTGAACCACTGTTTCATATTTCTACTAACACTGTGCTCTTTCACGTCTCTTATAAAATAAATGATATGGTGGCTTTTCCTTTTCTTTTCTTTTTTTGTTAAAGAACAAAGTGTTCTTGACCCTGTATTCCCATGGCCCTGGGGTCTGGCTGTAGATATGTGCTGTCCACCTCATCAGTATTGAGCCAGTGTTCAGTGAAAGCTCTGTCCTCATTTGCTGTACTGGATCCATTTCACCGGGCGATGAGCCTAATGATTAGGGATCAATGCTGCTCTCTCAGCTGTGAGGTCCATCTTGAAAATAAGCTTTCAGACACTCATAGAAACAAACATGATGCCATTCATGTGTTCATTTTAGACAAAAGTACAAGTGAAGGATATATACACTTCTGGTATTTTTCAGAGACATTTCCAGATGATCCAGGTTTCACTGGTTGAAAAGCTATTAACACTACAGGTGCATCTCAATAAATTAGGATATGATGGAAAAGTCTATTTCCAGTACACTGTAATAAATGATTCTGTAGTCATTTGATTTCACTTAATATATTTGATAAAAATGTATTAAATATAAATGCGTCCTTGATTTTGAGGCAGTTGTTTAAGTAACTTAAAATGTTTGAGATAGAATCTACTTATTTTGATCACATTAAATATAATCTTTATGTGTATGTAATTCTAAATCAAGAGAATTTCGAATTAATCCAACACAGTAGAATTAGTCCGTTTTTAATTGACAGGCACTTCCTGTTAAGTTGTTATTAACTCAACTTGTAACGTAGTTAGATTTAATTAATAATATTGCGTGCAATCTGTTGCCTCAATTGTATTGAGTAGCTATTGTTTTTCTTTTATTACAGTGTAGTTCGAGTCCAATAGCCCCAACCAAATATTGAGTCATATAGATGGACATTATGAATGGATTTTAGGTCTTTATTAAATGTAAGCCATAATCATTATAATTAGAAGAAATTATATAAATGAAGACATAACATGTTTCATTCTGTGTGTAATGGATCTATATAATGTGTTATTTCCACTTTTTTAATTGAATTACTGACATAAATAAACTTTCTATGATATTCTAATTTATTGAGATGCACCTGTATACACCACTTGGCTTGTATTGCTTATTCTCTCTTTTTTTTTTTTAAATACAACCCATTGATTGGAGTAGCCTATACTGAAATATAGTCTTGACTACAAACTGATATATTAATTTATTGTCGAAAATATATACATTTACCAACAATTTGTGTTATATATATGTAATTATGTCATTATAAAATTATATTTTATCAATTATTTCTTTATTACCGTGGTTTCACACAGCATGAAGGAATTTGTTTAATAATATATATTCTAATGTCAAAATGCCCCTTTTCAAAAGTTTTATTCCATATCTTATTTCTTATCAATTCTTTATTTGTAAAGGGAGCCTCCATTAATCAACTTTTCTTCACAATGTAAATGCATCCGAGTTAATTTTCATCGGTAGTCCTTCTGCCAGATGATAATAGGCTTTTCAGGATAAGTAAAAACAACAGATATAACATTGTGCAACATTTAAAAGAAAACAAAATATGGCCTTAAAAGAACACAAAGTTCATCATCTCATACAGATAAAATAATAATAATCACTGCTCTCATCTTTGGGAAACAACAAGCCATTCCTTTGTATTAACTTTTAATAGGTGATATGATGAGGACTGTGGGACTGTATTCCACTGATGTGATGCTCTGAAGGAGAAAACGGTCTGGCTAAATGTGATTTTTCTCAACGGGATCGTAAAGCCTCTTCTGGCATTGGGATACTTTTCTGGCTAAAATCCTTTGTGCAGCATACAAATGAGCGAGATGGTCAAAGTTCAAGCCCCAGTGTTATGATGGAGACGTATGTTTCAGTTGTATGCACGCTGCATGCAACAGTACATATTTTGTATGGGCAGCTGCAGTATGTGCAAACATTTTTATAAGAGGTATGTGGTTTGGAATGCAACTGGATGGCTGGATGAATAGATGGATAGATGGATAGATAGATAGATAGATAGATGGATAGATGGATAGATGGATGGATGGATGGATGGATGGATGGATGGATGGATGGATGGATGGATGGATAGATATACATACATACTTTATATATCCCAAGGGAAATTCAAGCATTACATTAACTAATGTGCTTATGTACTAAATTTGAAAGCAGGAGGCATGTGATTGGCTGAGAGGGGTTTGCCAGATTCATAATAAGAGACATGATGAAAAATAATATACAATGTGACATTATGAATTTAAAGTGTGAAAGTTGCAATTAAAAGGGTATTTTTACATTATAATTTCCAATAAATAAGAATTAGAACATTTTATAATAACGAGCTGGGTTTTAATAATTACTTAAATTGTTTCACAAATCATTGTTTCATTTCATTTCAATTCATTTTTTTTAATTAAAATGATTACTTCTTCATTTATTTAATATTGAACAGTTAAAGGCTCCATAGTAAGCCCCTAAAGTAGTCTGTTTATCGAATAGGACACTTGGGTTAAAAAGAAAACCTAAATTGTACATGTCAATAGTACTTCTGGTAGGTCATTGAGACTGTGTGTTTAATTTGAGTATTACTAATGCTGCTAGTGATATTTAATTGTCTCGCCTTCTAATAAGTCAAGTGCTGCATGTTTTAATAAGACCCCCTCAGACAAGAACACCAGCACTCATCCAATCAGTGAAGTGTCCAGAGCTTAGCTCCAAACAGCTGCTGGAAGTGTTCAGGCTGAGAGGATCTACTTAACTTTCAGCCTTAGATCAACTTAGGTTCACACTGTTCATCTCATTTTTGGGTCTAATCATGATTTTTGCCACATATATATTGAAGTGTTTCCTCTAGGATTTTTTCAGCAGCGGGGGTAAACGGTTGTTTGTCCCCAGGATGGTGTGCTCATGTAAATATCAATCAGCAACTTAGAAAGTAAATAAAATTATGTAGAACATAACAAGCAAAACAAGCTGTAGAACCAGTGTTTCCCATAGGATTTTCTGAGACTATGATACACATTCTAATGCCACTATTCCAGCTTAATTGTTGCATATTTTAATGAATTGTTGTCAAGGACAATAATGGTTGTTCTGGGGGTTTTTATGACATCGTATTTTGACAGTCTTCTTGTAAATTCTGTGGTGGACTCTGCTGACACATCCATGTGCTCTTATTTTGAAAGCTACATGTGTTTGCTTTTATTTTGAAGGCGGGTTCTTACCGTAACGCTTAGTAAATGCATGCAAAAAACAACAAAACAATCCCCTTCTGAAGCAGCGGTGGGCATAATTTACTTTAACACTAAATTAATATAGTGGACACCCTGCATTGTTTATGAATAACACTAAACATTTTATAGTATATATGTACATATTCAAAATAAATGTACTAGATACTAGATGGATCCAACCCTAGATGATTTCTTAGATAGTTTCTTGTGAGATATTTTAACATCATAACTGAAGCCAAATTGAACCTCACCATTTGCTGTAGATATTCATGTTCCCCACATGATTCCTTACTGTTGTTTCCTGGCACCATCTCACATTATGACAAGGTGTTAACTCTCCTGTTATGTTTGTTTCTCAGGAGAAGCAATAATGTTTGTGTGTCAATTTGACCCCGGGCATGTTCAATTATCCAAAAGTGTCAGAAACCAAAAAATCCCATAAACATTGATTATATTTCATCAATAACTCCATTACTGACCATTTCAATCAATATTTAGTGTTTAGTGTTCTTTACCTCTCACAGATCAGGTTCGATGAGGATAATTCACTCGTTTTTCATGAAAAATGCATGTTAAAAACATGAGATTGAATTATTTTAAATTTTATTTTACATTTTGTTTTTTTTTTCTTTTATGGATTGAGTTGATAAATTAAGTCACCTCTTCTGTTCAGGGTCAGACTGACCATTGAACAGTATCTATATAATATGAACATGCAAATATGTGAAAAGAACCATTTTCATTTTATATGTTATTAAGCCATGCAGAAGAAGTTTCAATCCCGAAAAAATACTTTAGCTATTTTTTTTAGATTTTTAAACTTTGAAATGGGTCAATTTGAACATAACAGGAGGGTTAAAAAACAAATGGCCCAGTTTTAATTAAAGTTGTTGTGGATATTATTAGCTTACAGAGTAACATGATTGGGAAGAAATGACGTAAAAATCCTACCACACATCCCCAGAGGATAAACCTTAGTTTTTCAAAATTGTTATTTTTTTTAACCTCCTGGAAAGTTTTAAGACTAAGATAATTGTCTGGATGTTTTTTCACTGATTCATGGCAGCTTTGATGTGATAATAGGTCTAAAAATCTGACTTCCTCTTCTCCTCAGTGCACTACCAGAAGATCGTCCACCGGGACATCAAACCGTCTAACTTGCTCCTGGGGGACGACGGCCATGTGAAGATCGCAGACTTCGGGGTCAGCAACCAGTTTGAGGGCAACGATGCTTTGCTGTCCAGCACTGCTGGCACTCCTGCCTTCATGGCACCAGAGACGCTCACAGACACGCGAAAGAGCTTCAGCGGGAAAGTGAGTTAACTTTACATTCATGCACTCATTCAGCGAGCATGCCTGAGCTTGAACTCCTGTGGTTAGAGCAGCTGCAGGTGTCGGCCTAAGCCTAAAGCCTCATGATATGAAAATGAGAACCATTAAAGCGAGATGAGCTTTCAGACCTTTGCCGGCTGGATAATCCAAGGAGCAAATTGTCATTGTGAGTCTTTTCCCCTGTGTGTGCCAGCTGGTGTTAATACCACGAAGCCAGTAATACAGCTGAGACCTGCACCATCACAAGCTGTTACAGGCTGTTACTTACCTGATATTGTTTGGGAATGTTCTACATCATCATACTGTTTCGACTTTTACAGTCAAGCTGGACAAATGATCACGTTTGTATTAGAGGTGTGAATCACCAGAGGCCCCACGATACGATTTTATCCCGAAACTTGAGTCACGATACGATATTATTGCAATTTTAAACCTTTTGCTATATGGTGAGTTTTGCGATACAATATGTTTGATTTGACTGTTTAACTGCATTTTGTGTCCACAAAATTAAATTCAATCAAGAATTGTTTTGTCAAATAAGAGAAAATTTCCAGTCTATTCATCTCACTTCAGTCTTTTTATTTCAGGAGTCAAACCCACAGACTGACCAACAAAGTATTCAGTCAAACTGAACTGAACTGATATCAAACATGCAACTGCAGCTTTTTATCAAACTTCCCTCAACTTTAAGCTTCACTGCTCTCAATTTGATTTGAATGAAACATAAAAAAGTACAACAGCGTATTAGGGCCAAGTATGAAGAAAAAAAAATATGGACCCGGGGAAGCGGGGTAATAATCTGAGAAAAAAGTAGCAAATTTATGAGATTAAAGTGGCAAATCTGCTAGAGAAAATAAGTGGCCGATTTACGATATTAAAAGTGGCAAATCTGCGAGAAAAAAGTTGCAGATTTATGAGAAAAAAGTCGGAATAATTGTGTTTTCCTTGCCGCGGATCCGTATTTATTAATTTATTTTTTAATACTTGGCCCTAATACGTTGATGTAAAAAACCCTAACTTTGCAGCTTTGCACTCAGCATTATTTCGACAACTTCCCGCCATGATTTCCTGACACTCATGGTGCCTATAGATTCCTTAGATGTTCTAGTTTCATATGATACCAGTAACTTCAGTATATTCCTAAAAGTGAAAATATCAATACTTTGGATATATATATACAGTATATATATATATATATATATATATATATATATATATACATATTCTGTATATATTTATATATATATACTTTCGGTATTATATTGCTACGCAAAATATTGCGAATATCGCATAGTATCGATTTTTCCCCCCACCTCTAGTTTATATTCTGCCATTCTTCCATAACGATCGGATTGATTTCCACTTGGCTCTACAATAAACCCACTTTATTTGCATTTCAGTCAATCATAAAGCTTCGATTTTTAATACAAGTGAAAGTAATGACTGATTTAATCGGCAGCCAAGACCCCACCCTACATTATAGTTAATATATACAGTATATAGTTAATAACTAGACTGGATATAATGAAGGCAGATGAGAGGGAGCTTATATATCCTCATGGCGCCTGAAGATAATCATCCTTCATTATCCTGAACTGCTGATCTGAACTCTGGTCAGTTCACCTTTGGGGACATAATATGCAGTTGAAAAAAGGGAATCCATCAAAATATATATTATCACAATATATGTTATCACAATACACAGCATATTGATCAAATGTTTAAATGTTTAAAATAGCATTAATATTGTCTTGTCAAATAAGTATGGTAATAATATTGTATCATGGGGCCTCTAGTGATTCCCACCCCTTATATAAATTATGTAGTACCAATTAGACTGTAGATATCTGAAATGGGAGGTTATCCTAGTGGGAATCTATTAAAATATATAAAAAATGAATTAATAATTTATCTTCGTTTTCAGCTGTATACTGTACATCTTGATAATCAAATTTCACACTTTTATCATATATTAAAATAAAAATTAAAGGATTAGGCTGAAGCACATGGCTTATTTTGACTATCCTGTATCATCCAAGGAAAACCCCAGAATATCAGCATCTACATCTACATGATAGTCTAATTAATAATCATTGTCATACATTTAAATTAATCAATCAATATAATCATTAATTATTTTTTAAAGTTCTTCGTAGTCCATTCCACAGTTAAACCCCCAAAACTGAAACGTCTGTATTTGATATTAGTTCTCATTTTACATGTTTCACATATAACCCTCTTGAATTATAATTTCCTTCTCCTAATTTTGTTTGAATACAAACAGGAAGACTGTTGTTCACTACAGGAAAGACTATTTCTAATGTTTAATAATGTTCTGTGTTGATCGATTGGCACTGTCACAGAGTAATTAATTCAACTATACCTTTATTTTAGATATAGTTTTGTGACCTTCATAATAAACATAAAGTAGAAATATTACCTTTCTGACGGTCAACCAAACCTGAAAACCTTCAGAATTAATGGCAGAGCTGTTGTATTACATTGTATTAGATAGTACTGGTGTACCTAATAAAGTGGCTGGTCAGTGCAAATATCCAGTCTGGCTGTTAAATGTTACAACCACCATTTAAAATGACTTAACCACATAATTAAAAGTTGTTTTGACATTTTCTACTATAATTTTTTTTATTGTTAACACACTTTGAGTCCATTCCATAGTATTTTATATTCGTTCTCACTTTACATGTTTCAAATATAAACAACCTTCTTAAATTATAATTTCCTTCTCTTAATTTTGTTTGAATACAAACAGGAAGGCTATTGTTCACTATTACATAGTTCACTATTTCTAATGTTTAATAATGTTCTGTGTTGATTTATTGGCACTGTCACAGAGTTATTAATTCAAATATATCTTTATTTTAGATGTTTTAGTTTTCAGTAGTTTTGAACTGGAGTGTATTATATTAAGAGAGACAACCACCACCACCCACTGTGACCTTCATAATAAACATAAAGTAGAAATATTACCTCTCTGACAGTCAACCAAACCTGAAAAACAACAATCTTTGTAATTTTAGAATTAATTACAGAGCTGTTGCATTACATTGTACTGGTGTACCTAATAAAGTGGCTGGTCAGTGTACATATCCAGTCTAGCTGTTAAATGTTAAAACCGCCATTTAAAATGACTTAACCACATAATTAAATTTAGTTTTGACTAAAACATTTTCTACTAGTAAAATATTATTGTGGATATCTTTAATTCTGACCATGAGAAATGCTATTATGGACATCTCAAATGTCATTACAGTAAGGAGTGTGCTTTGATTAAATGTTAAGAGGCTTTCCATAGGTACAGGTCATGTTGCTTCCTCTAGTGCTTATCACCAATGGCACACTGATTGATTTTTCACAAGGAAAGATATTGCGTGTCTACAAAAGAGGGGCTAGATTACAACATTTGATTGCAGACAGAAACGATTTCGGAGTGCTTGTAGAAATATATGCAGTCCTTTTGTCCACTTTCTGTCTGATTAGTCTTTTAGTCCTGATGATGTGGATTCATTCAAGCTTCTCCAGAGAGCTTTTGCGCCCCTTATGCAGCAACTTTTGTGATTTTGTAGTAAATCGGCAGTGAAATATTTAATATCTGACGCTCGTCTATCACTAATACCCTCTCACTTGTCATTCCCAGTGGCACATCAGGGCCATTACATGTTAGTCATACAGCAGCGTGTCTGATAACTCATGTCTGTGGCATTGTGATAGATTATGTAGGTTCAGAGGGCTAGTTTTATCATCCCATATCTATCAAGGGATAGAAATGGATTCCTGTGAGAGTTATTCACCCAGACAGAGAGAGAGGACAAAGAGCCTGACGGATAGCTGCAGCGCCTCTGTTACCTGATCACACAAATCCATCTCCAAGGGATCTGCCGATGCTCGTCCCCCCAAAAAATTACCTCAAAATGTCTCATAAATCACTGCAGGCAGTTTGCATTTTTTACGTCACTGTGTTTGTTTGTGCAAGTAGGTGTTTGGATCGCTGAAGCGTGTTTCTAAATGTATGTTTTGCAGTCTGTTATGTCACATTTAATGTCTTTTTTCTTTAAGGCGCTGGACGTGTGGGCCATGGGAGTTACTCTCTACTGTTTCGTCTTTGGAAAGGCAAGTCTGCACATTGTGTCATCTGGTCAACAAAAGGTAGCAGTAAAGGCTGGGAAAAGTGTTCATTTCACAGACACCCATGCTTGTTAACAGCACCCAGTGGCACCTCAGTAGCAACACTTGTATTTTATGTTTGATACAACAGCTTTCTAGTGGCATCATTTATTTTAATAAATGCTACTAGAGAGTTTCTCTGGCACAGAAGTAATTCAATGTATCTATCTCTTTTTCTCACTACCTTTACTCTTCTCCACCTGCAGTGCCCGTTTATTGACGAGTACATATTGGCTTTGCACAACAAGATAAGGACCAAGCTTGTGGATTTTCCGGAAACGTGAGTCCATCTCCTGCGTCCTTCCCTCTCCTTGACTTTATTAAAAGAGACAGCAGGGATGTTCAAGCCACCTCCACTCCACAGTTGTAATCATCGTCTTAGCTGTTTGCTATCTTCTCATCTGCACCTCAGTGGCAAAACCATTTTCTTCATCTTTTTCGGTTACAAATTGCATCTGTGAAATTATGAATAGCTTGCCACAACAGCCAGTACCAGCACACGGTAAATGTCACTTGTATGTGATCAAAACAAACGTTAAAAAAAGCAAATGTGGGCAATGGTGGACATGGATACAGGACAGTGGGGGGCTCCAGGTTCAAGAAAGAATGCTGCAAAAGTGTCCTCTTGGGTGCTCCAACGGTAGGTAAAACATGAAAAACAAGTATTCAGAGTCTTTCCAGTGAATAAAACGAGATACAGTGCACTCATAAATACTTATTTATGAGTGAACTGTATCTCGTTTTCTTCACCTGAAAGACTCTCTATGTCTGGGAGAAGGGTGATCCTCTATGGTTAACTTACAATAGAGAAAAGATGATGCAGTGCCTGCTGGGGTGTCTTTCTAGTGAAGAAAATTTTAAGGGTGCCCTTAAAATGAGAAAACATTATGAGGAAAGCATGATGAGGTGCCCCACTAGAGTGGCCTTGAAATTTTGAAAACATGTGAAGCGGTAGGGATGAGAGTCAGCACCTCCAAGTCTGAGGCTGTGGTTTCTCTGCCGGAAAACAGTGGACTGCCCCCTCTGGCTGGGAGAAAGGTACTGCCTCATGTGAAGGAGTTCAAGTATCTCGGGGTCTTGTTGTGAGGGTAGAACGGAGAGTGAGAAGAACGGTTTGGTGCAGCAGTGATTCAGGCGTTGTACCGGATTGTTGTGGTGAAGAAGAAGCTGAGTCAGAAGGTAAAGCTCTCAATTTACCGGTTCATCTACAGTCATGGAAAAAATATTAGAGCACCCTTTTCTTGATAATAACCAAAATCATTATCAAGAAAACCATGGAAACTGTCTAGATATCAGCTCTTAATTTAAACTCTTATGGGCTATTTTTGTTGTTATCATTATATTTGTCCAAACAAATGTACCTTTACTTGTACCAGGCATTAAAATGAACAAGAAATTGAGGAAAACAAGGGTGGTCTAATCATTTTTTCCACGACTCTATGTCCCAAACCCTCACCTATGGTCATGAGCTTTGGGTAGTGACAGAAAGAATGAGATCGCAGATACAAGCGGCTGAAATTAGCGTCCTCCGTAGGGTGGCTGGGCTCAGCCTTAGAGATAGTGTGAGAGGTTCAGACATCCAGAGGGAGCTCGGAGTAGAGCTGCTGCTCCTTCGCGTCGAAAGGAGCTAGCTAAGGTTGTTAGGGCATCTGGTACGAATGGCTCCCGGGAGCCTCCTATTAGAGGTGATCCAGGCACTTCCTGGTAGGAGGCCCCGGAGAAGACCCGGAATACACTGGAGGGATTATATCTGTCGCATGGCCTGGGAACTCCTCGGGGTCCCCCAGGTGGAGCTGGACGCTGTGGCTGCCCCAGCAACCTGGCCCCAGATAAATGGATGGATGAATGGCAAGGCAAGGCAAGTTTATTTGTATAGCACAATTCAATTCAACACAAGGTAATTCAAAGTGCTTTACATACACATTAAAAACAGCAAGACACAATTTAAAACAGTAAAAACAGTCAATTAGAACAGGGAAATAGGAATAAAAATACAAATAAGATAAAATAAGATACAGCAGGATAAGAAAATAGATAAAATAATAAAAAGCACAAGTCAAACATTGCGTAGTTAAAAAGTAAGGGCAGTAGAGTAGAGCAGATAAGTGTTAAAGTTAAGAGTACGCTGCAGTAAACAACAGTTTTTTAGTCCTGATTTAAAGGAGCTGACCTCAGATCTGCAGGTAGTTTGTTCCACAGGTGAGGAGCATAATAACTAAAAGCTGCCTCACCTCGCTTAGTTCTTGTTCTTGGGACACGCAACAAGCCAGTTCAGGATGACCTAAGGGGTCTGGATGCTTCGTAGAGAGGTAGCAGATCAAGAATGGATGGATTATGCAATACCATATAGGCCTGACCTGCTAGAATATATTACATGTGCTTCCTCTCTTCACTTTGCATAGAAGGTTAACATGGAAGTCTTATTGAGTGAATGACAATGAAAAGACAGAGGGAGAACAAGAGAGAGAAACCTAGGCAGAAGCTGGAAGTGGTGATAGACTGAGTAAGTATAAACACAGCCGATGTGAAGGGGCTGTGAGTGGCAGTTGGAGTATTTCTGAGGACAGGGTGTCATATTGTCGGTGATAAGTGTCTTCCCCCGGTGGCCGCGACAGACTCCATGACTGTGGGGAAGGATCGTTCATTAAACGCCACCTTTCTCCCAGACAGAGTATCACATCGCATCACCTAATTCAATCATCTCCACACTGTACCAATCAATGACGGTTAGCAGCACCTTGTTGTCAGCACTGATGGGGCCATTATACTGTAGGTGTAGTGCATTGTGATCAATGGCTGAGCTCACATCTATTTATTCTACTGAGACACTAATAACCTCTATATTCCTCTATTTCTACCATACATTATGGTTTTATTGTATCAGTGTCAGTGAAATGCAACAATGAAAGTCCATCTCCATATGGTAAACTCGAAACTTGATATCACAGATTAATCTCACTGTTATATATATTTTAGAGCATTTCACCTACAGTAGCTCAGAAGAATAAAATAGGCTGTATACTACTTCCCCCGTCCCACACTGTGTCACTTACACCCCCACAGGGCTGTCGGATCTCAAGAACTCCCTAAGCACCACCATTTATTTTATCCAATTACTGTATCCATTACTGAGGCTATTTAGCTATTTTAGCTATTTCTTATGCTTAGCCATTCATTTCAGTGAATTCAACCATTAAGCCATCACCTTTAGCTTTGAATTTTGTGTCCTTTACTTTTAGCTCAATATAACTATTTATCATTAATCTTATTTTAGCTAACTGCTACAACTGTTTATCCATTATTTTCTTGCTAATTAGTAATTATATATCCTTTACTTTTAGCTAAAAAATAATTGTTTATCATTACCCTTCTTTTATCTAACTGTTTTAACTGTTTATCATTCATTTTCTTGCTAGTTATTCATTCTTTGTCCTTTACTTTTAGCTGAATATTAACTGTTTATCATTAACATACTTTTAGCTAACTATTTCAACTGTTTATCCATTATTTCTTGCTAATTATTAATTGTTTATCTATTACTTTTAGCTGACTAATTCAACCATTTATACATTACTTTTAGCCTACTAGCATATTTTAACTGTTTATACATTACTTTTATATATTAACATATTGTTTGGCCATTTGTTTTAGCTAACTATTTCATCACATTATCCATTACAGTAGTATTTGTAGCCTACTTTTAGCTAAATATTAACTGTTTATCATTAGCCTACTTTTTTCTAACTGTTTCAACTGATTATCCATAATGTTTTTGCTAATTATTGTTGATCTATTACTTTTAGCTGACTATTTCAGCCATGTATACATTACTTTTAGCCTACTCGCCTATTTTTTACCATTTGTACATTACCTTTATCTATTAGTAAATTGTTTGTCCATTACATTCAGCCAACTATTTCAACACATTATCCATGACAGTAGGCCTATTTTTAGCTAAATATTAACTGTTTATAATTAGCATAATTTTAGCAAACTGTTTCACTTGCTTATCTATTAATTTCTTGCAAATTATTCATTTTATATCCTTTACTTTTAGCTAAAAAATTAACTGTTTATCATTAGCCTACATTTAGCTAACTGTTTCAACTGTTTATGCATTTGTTAATCCCTGATTCATTTACCTGCGTATCCTTTACTTTTAGTATTTTATTTGTTAATTCCTTACTTTATGCTAACTATTTCAACCAATCATCCATTATTTTGCTTGCTTGTTAACTACAGTACTTCTTTTTTCATGCAGTCTCATTACATGTTGTGTTCAGATGTTGGAGCTGATTTAATGAGGATACGTTTTTTAAATCAAATTATGATTTCTTTTTTGTTTTTTTAATTAGGTGAGCGAGTTAGTCAACAATATTCCAATTTATCTTGATCAAAAAGTAGCAGCCCTGGATAGGAATCACGGTTACAAATAGTTTTCATTTACTTCAACAGCTGATTATTTTACCCATCAACAACTACAATAAGTTTTAGGAGTTAAGCATGTACAACGTAATAGACACCAAAATAATCCAGCATTATCACAAAGGTGAGAAAATTACAAAGACTGTGTACTTTCTGTCTGTGTGTGGTATACACAGGGGTTATAAGAAGACATAGCTTATTTTAAGCAGTCACAAGATGCCACAGCTGCTCTAAATAGAGCTATGAATATCCCTGATGTCCATTTTCTCATAATTTCAAAATGTCCAGATATTTTCTCAACTCATTATTCTGTGTTTCTTGCAGACCAACGATCAGTGAAGAGCTGCGGACTCTGATCTTGCGGATGCTGGACAAGAACCCAGATACCAGGATCACCATCCCTGAGATCAAGGTAACGCAAAGAATAAAGCAGATGTAAACGAGACCACGGGGTCGGTCATTTTTTTCCCCAGGATAACAGACATTATCATAACAAGGACTACATGCTCGGACACAGCATGCCTGTGATTGGCTCAGAAGACCTCACTGTGGTACGTACAGGAGGGTTCAGTCCACATGCCGTGATGCTCCAGGGCATGATGAAACCTGTTAGTCCCTACCGAGGGCTGCATTAGGACTGAGTCAGTAGTTACAGGGGGACGTTCAGGACCAGCATGGACAGATGTTATTCCCCTCTACCCACGGTCTTTCCATGACACAATCTGATCATGTGTCAGTGAGTCATTTTCTCACCAGAGACTCTGTTTGTGTTTATGGAACAAGAGATAATTAGGCATCATGCATAACCCTGTGTGCACACACAAACAAAACATGCTCTGCTAGTGCTACACTGTGTATTAACTAACATTTCTGTCTCATTTTTTTAAAGCAGTTTTTTTATGTATGGGAGTATGGGTATGGGATGTTGTGTATACTATAGCAGCCACTATAAACCGTCTTCGCCATGCATACTGCTTGTTTTCCAGCCTTTGCCACCCTGAGAAATAAAACTTTGACAAAAATAAGCTGGTCACTCACCGTGATGGATTATCTGTCTCAAGCACCCTTTTAGTCTTTTGCAGTTGGGTTTTTGTAGCAAAACAACATTTATCAAAACAGTTGGCTGTGTGACTGGAAGAAAATGCTTGTATATAAATCTAAACAGCTTGCCTTGCTTTAGAATGATGATATAAAATATGAATGCTCTGCAGGGCTTGATCATGAATAAAAACTGCAGACATCCTCTAGAACATGGGTCTCAAACTCGCGGGCCAATTGTGGCCCTTGTGACGATATTTTGTGGCCCTTACCTTGATATAAGTTTAATATGAGTTTTATATGAATGGCACTTTACCGTGTTGTGTGTGGAAGGTCCCTTTATTGTGCAAGCTGGAGCTTTGTTTCACTTGTTTCTATGACGACGTTAACCATAAGAAAGGCAGCTGCTACCGGAACGTTTATTATCTGCCGTGTTGTTGTTACCGGAAGAAGTGGAAATGTTATGTAATATAATTTTGTGTCTTTTATTGGTAATTTTTTGTCTTTTTTTTTTGGTAATTTTTTGTCTTTTTTTTGGTAATTTTTTGTCTTTTTTAAATAATGTTGTGTCATTTTTGGGGGATTGTGTCTTTTTTTAGTAATTTTGTGTATTTTTTTTCGTAATTTTGTGTATTTTTTGGGTCATTTTGTTTCATTTTTTGGTCATTTTGTGTTTTGTTTTTTAAATTAATTTAGCGTTTTTTCAGTCATTTTGTGTCTTTTTTGTCATTTTGTGTCTTTTTTTGGTCATTTTGTGTCTTTTTTTAAGTAATTTAGTTTTTTTCTATCATTTTGAGTCCTTTTTTTTGTAATTTTGTGTGTTTTTTTGGTCATTTTGATACTGCCTCCAGCGAGACAGTTGAGTTTGAGACCCCAGCTCTAGAATAAACTTGAAACATGTATACAGGTGAACGGGCATCATATAAAGCTGTACAGCTGCTCATGTATCATCATGTCCTGTGTGCGTACAGATGGACCAGTGGGTGACCCAGGGAGGCACCGACCCCCTGCCTCTGGAGGAGGAGCACTGCTCTGTGGTGGAGGTGACAGAGGAGGACATCCAGAACTCTGTCAAGTTTGTCCCCAGCCTCTCTGCTGTGGTAAGGAGCCCTGAGAGGCACTTTTGTGTCAAATTGATACATTTTATGCTCATTATTTCCAAGAGAGGTGAAGCTCTGAGAGTGGCTGTTCCCAAACGACTGCCTGCAGTCCCCTCTGCTCCATGATTGTGACAAAGTACAGCAACATAGTGATTGTACATTTTAGAAGGCAGTCTTGATCACAAGGACAAAGTTTCCTCTTATCTCTGAAATAAAATAAAAGCATATTGGCGCCCACCTTTTTTTGCAGCTTTTCCTTTGAACATAAGGGTAAACATGTACAATATTTTACATAAACCATAACACTCCAACTGCAAATGAACTACTTCCTTTTAATGGGGGAAACCAGATGCTACATCATCTGGCTCTATATATAATATAATACAGTCATGGAAAAAATTATTAGACTGCCCTTGGTTTCTTCATTTTCTTGTTTTCTTTGTTGGACAAATATAATGATAACATCATAAATAGCTCATAAGAGTTTAATAAGAGCTGATATCTAGTCATTTTCCATATTTTTTCTTTATAATGATTTTTGTTATTATCAAGAAAACCATGGAAAATGGCTAGATATCAGCTCTTATTAAACTTTTTTTTTTACCCTTAGTTATTTTTGTTTTTACCACCATATTTGTCCAAACAAAAGTACCTTTAGTCGACCAGGCATTAAAATAAACCACCTAATACTTTTTTCCATGACTGTATAATATAATATGATATATATAATATGCTCTAATGTTGCACTAATTTGGAAACAAGCTCATGTAGTTGCATAAGCATGCACAGCTTCTCATAAAGGGCACATTTGAAATTATTAATACCATTGATCCTTGGATCTATAGCGCAATATAGACACGTTACATGTTTACAAACTAATGAGGAAGCAGGGGGTCGATTCTAAAGATCACAATGATATCAATTCAGTTTTATTTACCGGGTCAACAGTATAATGAAGAGGTCAGCACAGCAATAAAAGCACAAGATGCAATTATAGCACTAGTCCTGTAAAGATTAAATAAAATAAATGACAGTAAGATGTGAGATAAGATGGGATGAGATAGATAAAACGTATCACTTTGTAAATGTATGGAAATTAGGCTTGTGGGTAAAGTAATAATGGTGTAATGAGAAAAGGGAATGAGCTATGCAATATGAGATATATAGGTTATTAAAGATAGAGCATGGTACACACTAGCGCTCAAAAGTTTAGGATCACCCAGAAAATGTCAGTGTAGTTTTCCATGAAAACAAACTGTTTTATTCATGAGATAAGTTACAAAATGAATCAAAAATATAGTAAGGACGTGACAAGGGTATAAATAATCATTTTAACATGTACAAATCTCCAATTTTACCTCTATATAGGAAGGATAATTTTATTGCTTCTCAAAGCAGTTTTGGGCTGTGCTAACATAATGCTCAGGTGTTTTAATGATCAATCAGCCTTTCAACACTAAATTATGCTTTTCTTTAAAAAATAAGGACATTTCTAAATGACCCCCTAAACTTTAAAAATTTGAGCGGTAGTGTACATACAGTCATGGAAAAAATTATTAGACCGACCTTGTTTTCTTCAATGTTCATGTTCATTTTAATGCCTGGTACAATTAAAGGTACATTCATTTGGACAAATGTAATGATAACAACAAAAATAGCTGATAAGAGCTTAATTATAGAGCTGATACCTCGCCATTTTCCATGGTTTTCTTGATAACAACCAAAATCCTGATCAAGAAAACCATGGAAAATGGCGAGGTATCAGCTCTATAATTAAGCTCTTATCAGCTATTTTTGTTGTTATCATTATATTTGTCCAAATGAATGTACCTTTAATTGTACCAGGCATTAAGATGAACAAGAAACTGAAGAAAACAGGGGTGGTCTAATACTATTTTCCATGACTGTACAGGAAAGAGATGATTTGTGTGTGAACCTTGAGTCCATACAACAGTATTGCTCACAGCATATTTAGTTGCCCTGGTTAGCAGCAGTTGATGGTGTGTTCATATGTACACTTTAAACACTGTAGTTTTACACATGTAATAATGATGAAATGATATGTAATGGTAAATGGATTGCACTTGTGAAGCACTTTTCTAGATGTAGCGACCACTCAAAGCTTTAACAGGACAAACAATCATTCACCCATTCTCACAAACACACATCCATAAACTGGTGGCCACAATGAGTAAACCATTCAACATTCATACAACCAGTAACACAGTATCGGCATCTTGTCCAAGGAGCCACCAAACTACCAATCAATTGACATTTACAAATAGAGAAACAGGTTGGAAACCAATAATAATACAATTTAAACGTGAAACTTCTGTTAATGCACGTCTCTGACAGTAGAGTCTGACTCAAGTGGAATTTTTGGATACTAATTTTAGAGGGAAAATTCACAGATTGTCAATCATTAGCCTAATAGCATAAATGCCTAAGTAATTTTAACTTAATGTTACAATATTTTTAAAAAATGAATGTGCTTGCTAAAAATTTAGTTTTTTCTTGTTTTCCTAAAACGTTCAAATATGACTTAGACAACTATGCTATTAGGCTAACTATATTTAAAATTGTATTTAGTGTTATACAAATGACTCAACCAGTTCTATAAAAGAAAACAAATGAAATACAAATGAAATAGCTAAACAAATATCAGTACTTTTATACACAATCATGATACTACCAAATGAAGATGTTTACCTGTGGAATTCTCCAAACAGATGTTTTTTGTCACTGTCCCAGCTTTCTTTTAAATCTGTTGCTGGCATGAAATTCAGAATTTATATATGTATAATGTATATTTACAATAAACAATCAGGTTTATGAGTTTGAACATTAAATTTACATTATCTTTTTACAGTTTTCAATGCAAATGATCCCATTCTGTTTTACATTTTTACACAGCATCCTGACATTTTTGGAACTGGGGTTATATAAACATATAAACACAACTTTGTGCTTTATCCATCCAGAGCCATCAGTCTGCTGCATCTATCAGCTATCATAAAGTCTCACACTGAAACTCTAAATGCATGTTAAAATGATCAACCAAGCACTGATCATAGTCTGATAAAAGGTTCTAATACTCATTAAAAAAATCACAGTAACACGATGAGTCTTAAAGCCTTAAAAACAAGCGATTCTTCCTCACCAGTTTCTGTGTAAAACCACCCACTATGCAGTAAAACTCTGAGCAAATTGCTTCGTGCAAATAGCTATATGCACTCTACCTTTTTGTTCAGTTTATGGCACAAAAACAACTGCAACCACATATTCTAGTTTGCTTCGACCCCCTTTGTGCAAGTCTCACAATGTATCCGTCTTCTGTATTGTCTGTGCAGAACCGCAGGCGTCTTTGTAACTGTGCTGTGTCTGTGAATATTTCAGATTTTGGTCAGAGCCATGCTGAGGAAGCGCTCCTTCAGTAACCCCTTCGAGTGTCCTAGCAGGAGAGAGGAGAGGTCCATGTCTGCACCTGGCAGCCTGCTCATGTAAGCACACTCCTCTTACCTCTTACCACTTACCTCTATATCTCATCCATGGAGATAAAGAAGCAAACCACAGAGGCTTATTGTTATTGCAGAGATGCTTGAGACTCTGACATAGATCGCTACTTCGCACCTGTCTCCTCTGTCTGCTCTTTCAGGTTAACTACCATTCACTCCTGCGGCAGCAGCTGCTGCTTTGGGTTGCCATAGCACCATAATTCATTCTTTCATTGTATGCTGTGGAGCTTACAGCTTTTATAAGTGTGTTTGTGTGTTGCTTTAAGCTTTCAAGGCTAGAGGGATTCAGAGTGACAAAGAATGATACAGATCAGGCTGACCTTGGTTTTTCTCTTCCCTGGATTGAACGCCTCACAGGGGAAACAGCCAATCATCTTATCCCTTTGTGTGATTCCAACATATACAGTGCAGCCGTGGGTGAGATGGAGCATCTATAGCTGCTCTATTGTGGGTGCCTTTGGGACAATAATCTGTGCCATGTGTCCAGTAGACTTTGTCATAAAGATTGGCTTCTGCTGAGTGCTGAATATGAAGGAGACTCTTAATCTCCCATTTTGAGGCTTTTATTAGATGATTTCTCATCTATCTAGGCCGAGGTTTCCCCTGTTACACTGAGGCAGTCACAGAGCTGCCATCTAAGGTGAAGGTGTTTTCAGAGGACGTGTAGGGAGATTAGAACAATACTGCCCCCTGCTGGAAAATAGAAAAACAGAGGTTTTGTCAGATAAAGCGTTCAGTAGGATGAAACCCTGAGTGAGTTAGCTCCCAGTTTCTGACTATAAAAGAAAAAAGACCCTGAACAACAACCTTATGTCTTATATGGAGCATTTTGTAGCATCTGTTCCCACCAGTCTGTTTCACTTTCAGTTTTGTTTATTGGGGCCAATATCAAACATTACAAATTTGCCTTAAAGGCTTTATTGACATTATTATTGTACATATTTGAGTCGATTAAAACAACATCCTCTATGAGCCCAAAGAGTAGGGATGGATATAGATAAGTTTTAATCAATACCATTATTGATTTTGCTAATCGGCCCAATTCCTTATTGATTCCTGATCCATTTTCTGTGTGGAAAATAGTAGGCCTGTTTTATTATCTCTGAATCTGAACACTATGGAGGAAATGAGATAATATTTTTACAGCATCTTGGTTTAATTAAGGTTTTCTTAGTCAAGTTAGAAACTGAGAAACCAAACCATGGAAGAAATATGTGTCAAAATACCAAACCTACCATACCTCAATGAAGTAGTGTGGTGCTGCAGAGATGTCCTGGCCAACACATTGTATTCTATATCCTCACATTTAATATAATAGTCAATAGAAATATGAATTATGTTGCAAAAATGATAACTTTTTCCAATATCATGAATCATATCACGCTTGCAACATCAGTCAAAAATTATCGCAATTAAATATTTTTTCCAGAATATGCAGCAATGGGCCAATATATCCTGACTTTTGGTCCATAGTGTGTCAGGCTTCAAACCCACTCAATCCTACATTTCCCATAATGCAACAATGCCATTGTTAGACCATGTTTGTTGGACATGTTTTTCAAAATATCCATCCTCAGATTGTTACACAGATTTCCAGTGTCGGTTTCAAGTCCTAGTTGAGATAACCCTGATGACATCACTGTGACATCACCAAGTTGTTTTTCTCAGACAAAACTCCTTCAGACGTCTTACAACTGTTTTAACACTCTGAATAGTACTCTATATGATGAGTAACCTGAACTTGATTTCTAAAATTGGTGGAGAGCCCCTTTAAAAATGTTAAATGTTTAAACTGTAAATAAGTTTTTTAAAAAGTTGACTTTTTAATCTTGCTTATTTTGGCTGAGCAGTCAGCATCCCAAAATATTAAATTATAATATTTGTATGAAAAGCAATAACTTTTTGTTGTTTGTTTTGTAACTAATTGTTGATCATTATTCTGTTGGTCGATCAATTGATGGGCCATTTCAGCACTTGCATTGAAGCTACACATAAAGTAGCAGCGTCAGGTAAAGTGTGTTGGGGGACCTCCTCTCCACCAGCGACCATGCCTTTGACCCCCTGAGGTGACCTTTGACCTCTCACCTGTGACTTTTCCATCTTTTCTCCCACTTTGCTGCAGGGACTCGTGGCCCTTCCGGCCCACTTTAAAACTTCACCCCTCGCTCAGGTAACACTTTGTGCAATGCAGTCTGTCCAACATCTACCAGCCGCTGCGCCCATCATCATCTTAAACTCCTCGACTCGCTTCTCCCCATCATGAGAACTAATGGAGTAGCCTAACCCTTCCCCAGCTATCATCTCAGAGAGTTTTCTCATCTCCCTCCTGCTGTCATCCAATGCTGTCTTACATTGTGTCTTTAACATTCGTCATGTAACAAAAAAACGGGGGAAAAAGATTCTCTTGTTGTGCTGCATTTGGAAGCACAAGTTTAATAGTAAAATGATTTTATATTGACTGCTTTCTCTGTCTATCCGTTCATTTCTTATTTCAGAAAGAGCAGCACAGGAGATGGCCCCAGAGAAGGAGAGCTGGAGGACCTGCACGAAGACGAGCCCTCCTCTTGAGTCTTAACGATGCTCCCCTCAACATCTTAAATTTCAACAAGTTTCTTTGCTTGAACCACTGTGTGCTCACCCCTTCATCCACACATTTCCTTCAAATAAGCTTCATCCACACTAATACCTTTATGTTTTAAAAAGCGAGTCATTTGCTACGTCGATGCCTCACGTCCACACTACTGTAGTGTTTACGAACCCTTAAAATTCAGTAATACAGGAACGACAAGTTTTGGTTAAGAAAAACTTGGTGGTTGCATTTTAGTCTGGACGACAGACTCTATGACAGTTCTGCGCTTCTACACTAGTGAGGCCAAAACTTCTTGATCGCCCCCTGGTGGTGGGCTGCAGTATATGTTATACATCCCACTCCTCCGTGTTAGTGAAGGGACATGAGCCAAACGAAAAGCTAAAGTCCCAAAAGAGGTCCCAAAATGTTTTCTGTCATTTTAGGTAGTTCTTATCCCGCTATCCTGTTTGTTCAGGTCTCTGAAAATTTTGGTTTTAGCTGGTTATTTGATGTTAAAAAAAAAAAGGGAGCTGTAATAGCACGATTGAGGGCTTGGTTGAGCACGTCACTCTAGCGTCACACACGCACGTCGGTTGCAGAGGGAAAACAACAAAACTTTAATTACAGCAAGAGTTATAAGAGTCGGCTGCCAAAACCAGAAATGGCACTAAGTTATTACATACATTAACATTAATATATACAAGTTGTGATAATATTGAGATAGCATTTTGTCATTAAAATAAAGAAAAAGTTATTTTTTAATCGCTAGTTTTCTTTGTGATCACACTGTTTTTATTGGCGGTCTGTTGTTGTTTTCTTGCAACTGGCATGCATTGTAAATGTTTTGATATACGGAGACTTCTGGTAACAATCAAGCAGACACGTACATCCAACTTTCCCATCAGTAACTTCTGCTGACATTCTTTTTGTGATTTCATGTCTGCTATTAATCAGAATGTTATATGTTAATGTTATATTTATGACCCAATCCCTCAGAGCCCACGGCAATCCTTGTTACACCAGTGTTTGCTTGTTAACCTGGTGCGCACTTTTAATGGCAGGAAATACTGCACCACTGACTTTAGACCGTGTTTTTGTTGGTCAATGGTGTAATTAGTTTCTGCTGCCTCAGGATAGCGCCTGACCACAACTCGTTTTAAGACCAACACGTCTATGGGCGACACTGCACTTGCGACTTGCACTGTGCTGTACTTCGCTTTGAAATGTATTAGTGTGGATGTAGCATCAGTGACACAATACAGCCGTATCTTTCTATACACTGGACGGACTCAAAGTTTTAAATCTGCTTTCAGCTTTTGCCGGCATTCAGACTTCAGTATGCTTAGGCTTGCTTTTGTTTTTTTTGCTTCCTATTTTCGTTCTCCATTATGGAGTCTCTGAATACAATCTACAATCTTGTTTGTCTTACCTGCTCAACCACTAACTGTTGTGACTGGCGTCAGTGAACCAATAACTCTTCTCAATCTTTCTGGATCATTAACAGTTCAAATTATTAACGGGATGAAAGGCATCAACATGTTTGTCAGCTGGCATTACACTCTAATGTGGGAAAAAAACTGTCACTTTTTTTTTCCGCGTCTGCATGGATGAATCGCTGGGCCTCATCATCAAACAACGGATAGCCAGTCTGTCATAGCCGGCCTGACCAAGAGGATAATCATCACAGACTTCAGCATGTAAATTACACTATATTGTCTCTTCAGTGACCTACAGGGCTTTTTATTGTACATAGCGACTTGAGGTAACATCAGTGTTGTCGTCTCACAGCCCCCTTCTTGTATCTGTGCCAGAGGAAGTCCTTACTGTGCTGCCTTCACAGTCTTCAAGCCCGACTCGTTGAACTTCTCCGACAGAAAGATAAGGAAGTCAGCTGTCTGAGGCTGTTCACACACATGAAGGACAGCGACTTTGCCATGCTTGAACACATTTCATAGTGACTTGAGTCACTGTGTAATGTGTAATTATTTCTGTGTTAGAAGTCATTTCACGCTCACTTTCCTATTCTTGTTTGTCTGATGATTTCTGTTCTCTCACACTGTTTCTTTCCTTTCTTGTCGTTCTGTACAGTTTGATTTGATGTGAAGTAATTGTGACAGAAATTGGAGCATTTCGAAGAGTATGCTGTTCAACGGCAAATTTGAACCGACTGAAAAAAGGATTCTGATTGCCTGTACCTTAAATAATTCCTCTTACAAATGAGAATGCTTTATTGCACATCATTTTTGGAAGCAGGGCTGATTTAAATGCAAGAATAACCTCATTGTCCAGGTTAAAAATCAGTGAGTGGTCTTACAGAGGAAGTTAAATTTATACATGTAAAGTTATCCAGGTTAAGGGACTGTACACAAATTATTTATGGGGATGGAGAGGCCAGAAAAAGGAAAAGGGTTATATACGCTTCCTTTGTGCTGAGGGGACAGCACTTTGGATTTTTTGGAAGAGCAAAGAAGTGTCTTTATCTGGTCTTTATAAAAGTGTCTTTTACCCTAGGTTTATATTTCAGTATTTCCTTCAGAGATTAATAAAAATATTGGGATAAGATCACAGGTGTGCACAGTGGGTCATAAAGTTTTGCTTTGCCATATGCAAAGCACAACCATCCTGTCACTGTTTCGGGTATTTATTTTACCCATGACAAGTATAATTTTAAACAAATTTAATTATTTAATGTTTGTCATAAATTAGGAGATTGTTAATTCCATTTCACATGTAGGCATTGGTGGTTATTGGGGAGATGATTATCGTATAAATATTGGTTTCATAGAGACAAATGGCGACTTTCAGGATTATTAAGAAAGTACAAAGCTTCTGCGCCTGTTGGGAATTTTTGGGTTAAGTCCCGATGATAAAGGTGAGCACGGACCAAGCTGTTGTGGGCAGCTTTTGTCATTTTATTTTGGAATACTTTACGGACTGCCTCCGTCTCACACACTAATAGAAATACCTTCATATACCGTATGCGAATGTCAGGAAGGTATGAAAACATAGATACAGTTTAAGCCTAATACAAAAGTATGTTTATAAAATATAACTGGATTGAATTTGAATGACATTTAATTTATTAGAGGACCTGAAACAAGTCAAGAGTAGTGCCTAAATAAAGCATTAAAATATATCCGCCCTCCCCACTCCAGTAATTTTATGACAGTCCCTAACTATTTTGCCTGGGTGACATTCATGAAGCAATCTGAGAGCACAATTGTTGCAGATGAATGGAAAAGAAAATTGTGTTTTTTTGTGATTTAAGTCCTTTGTTTGCCATTCAAGGTGGTAGTTGAATTTTAAAAAAAGCTGAGTCTGTGGGCAGTTTTGTCCTCGCCGACTCGAATCAATGAGAACATTTCTGCCTCCGCAGCAGCTTTTCTCAGATAAATGTTTATATAACTCCATTTTTCATCCCCCCCTCTCTTTTGCTAGCCTGGGTCATCGGCCTGTAAAAAAAAAAGAAAAAAAAAAGTTTGGCAGGCAGAGCGCTCTGATCACTTGCACCGCAGTGAAAAGGAGCATTTCAATGTCATGATTAGGCCCAGGCTGCCAACAACAACAACAACACTTCCCCATCCACTTCAGTGCCGTCCCCAGTGTGGCTGATTAGAAACGGGGAGTGCAGCGCTTTGCATTTCCTCTATTAATCTTGCCCTCAGTATCCTCCAGTGAAGGATGCAAGCAAGAACACAGAGAACAGAGAGGGACAGTCAGAATAGGAAAACATTCCAGATACTGCTTTTGAGCCTCTGTGTTTAGGGACTCAGAGACGTTATGCATAAAAAATGAATGCTGTTGACATTAGAATGGAAACTTTATTATGGTGTGTGTGCCGGGGAATGTAAAGCTTTATATCTTTTTATTTAAATGTTCTGTAAAAGAGATGTTAATTTGTACAGGATATGTTGTATATGCAGTTTGAAATTAAGGGTCGTTCATTTGATAATCTTTTGTTTTTGTTCCTTCTCTCTGCTGAGGATGGTGTACGTGAAAGGAGGTGCTGAGGTCTGTTTGCAGAGTAACCTTCAATGAAGGGCTGTTTGAACCAAAAAAGTATGAAATGATGTGTTATATATTGCTTAGAAACGGTTTAAAACTTGTAACATTCTTGTGAGAATGTTGCCGGCTTTACATTTGTGTGTTTGTCCGGACATTTGTCGTGTCAGAGGTGCAATATTGTCGTTGTCTTTGTCATTGGTGCATTATTCCCCTGCTGTCAGAGCAGGCCGCTCATCCTTTTTTGTCTGTGTAATACAAAACTGCTGATATATACATCTTTGCACTTTTCCCATACAGATAGATATTAATGTTATTGAGGTCACATTTAACACTACTGGTACCTGCCAGTTATTTAACACTGTACAGTTTCTGATCAAGGAAAAAACTGTGTGCTTCACCTGTAAAAGACCATATTTACTGTGTATCGGTATGTTGTCAAAGTCCCCTGTACTTTTAATATCAATCTGCATGTCACAGCACTTCGTTTTTGAGAATTTTTATAACTAAATGTTTCAATTTTCCACTAAGTTATTCTCCTGTCTGTGTCAAAATGCTGTAACAGCTGCAGATGTTGTGCATATTCATATAACAACAGAATTGTGGATGTTGTGTAACTGGGGTAAGAGCCTTCTGGATTTTACTGCTGAAATGATGCATACTGCTAGAAGACTATCAGGCCTGTTATATGAGTAGGGCTCAGAGCACAGCAGCAGCTTGAAATAGCAGCTTTGTGTTAGAGATCTTCTCGAGAGACACAGTGATGGCTGATCAGTAGACACCCCCGAAGATAAAACATTTAACCCTCCAGCTAGGACATTCTCTTCATACCTCCCAGCTACCACTTATTCAACAGTTAAGGTTTGTTATTGCCTTTGCAAAGGTTATAGTGTCTGTTCTGTGCTTGTGTCAGTTTTGGGCATTTGTCGTCAGCTTCTAAACAGATTTCACTTTAATTTGGTAGAAAACAAACAACTGATTTGGTGCAAATAACAATATCACATGGCCCAATCCATTCTCATCCCAACTCATCAGAAACCAACGTTTTCTCACGGCCGTCTGCGTTCATACCGCCCCACACAAGGCACCTCTTGTTTCGGTCTTGGACATGTCAGACACAGTTTCAGTTTCTGCTAGTTACATGCATATTGGCTTTTCAACATAATCTTCTATGTTCACAAGAAATGGTTACATCGGCCCCACTGTGATTTATTGCTTTTCCATCAGTCATTTCTCTGATGGGTCACTTTTCTGCTTTTCTCTGGGAATATTTTGAATTTCATCATTTTCATCATCATTTTCATCATTTTGAAAAATGATATGTGTTTTTAACACATATCATTTTTAACCAGATAGAGTGGGAAACAAATTTCTATGCAGGAAAAGTGACTCTAATTGAATCAATAAAACCAGTTGACTAAGGTTAGGGTTTGAGCAGAGCGTGGGGTTTAAAAACAACTACTTACAACCTGACACCGTTACACAGATTGACTCCAAATAAGAACTTTTGGCTCTTGGTTTCACACAGGACCCAAATAAAGTCTCCTGGGTCAAAGCGGACCACCAATCTCGTACACCCTGGACAGACTTTTGCGCTCTTTGTTGCATATCCAATTGTCTAATATTGCCCCTGATTGGTTTAAACAAAGGTGCCTAATGTGTCAGTATCAGACGCTGGGGGTTGTGACAAAGTGTCAGTATCTGACAAGGGAGGAGTGAGACTGGGCTTTTATGACCACATAAACACTCCAAGATGTGTCAATCAATCCATTAAGATGATACATATTTCCACTTACAATGATTTCCTGAGACTTCTTTTCTATTTTTAAAAAAACACCCCTACAAGTGTTTGCCCAACTTTATTAAATATGATCAGAAAACTATCTTTTTTTAGTTTTTGTAAACACTGGTGCAGACCCGTAGAAAGTATGTATTCGTATAGTGGGAGATTAAGTAGAATTGCGAATAACAGAATTTGCACATTACATGCAGACCACTACAACGTCTGCAACTCCATAAAACACTTACTTTTCATAAGGTACCACACCATCCAGCACATACACATTGAACATTGATATTCGCTGGAAACTATTTGAATATTATTGGAAAATCAAACCTTGTAGCGCACTTTAAAACTCCTAAAGATAGGTAGGCTAAATAGACTAACAGATGAGATGACTCAGGGTGGAAATCCAGAGTGAATTGTGTTACTGACCAGGTGTAGGCCTATCACACAATGGGGCGGAGCTCCCCTAAAAGGCGTCCAATCAGAAAGAGTGCAATGCTGCAACACGTCCTATGTTAATAATTATATTTTGAAAAATTAATTAAAAAATCTTCAAAATCGAGGATGCACACCTTCGTGCCATGCGCAAGCCACATACGGAATCTGAGGCGTTTCTTGCTTTTATAGATAGAGAGATAGATAGTAGTGACATATTGTATCAACTCTGATCAAGCCTGATCAATTTAATGTTGTTCAAAGGTGGGACTAAAGCATTTGCATACACTGAAATGGCCATAACGTAGTGTTCACCTGTATGACTCTCTTTGCAGCACAGTTCGTCCCTGGAGAAAGCCCCAACACTTACGTGCTTCAGATATTCTCTAAAAAATCAGCACAACTGTCCATGTTGATGCAGAAACATATTAGACATAATTAACTGTAGCCCTGGCAGAGGTTTGCTCACTCTAAAGGCTTTCCTGCTTAGTGAAACAGAAGAAAAATCAATGAGTGCAGTTGCCATAGTGGCAGCACAGAAAACGAGTGACTGAATTAATTTCTCCTGTTTTCAAGTCAGAATTATGTCCAAAGGAAGATTCTGGGTGAGTGAGTTTGTACATAATGCTCAGTCAGGGACGATGAGGTGGCTGCTGTGTGCTGAAGGTGCCTGCTGTCTTTGTGTCTCCTGTTGTCTTGTGCATTTCTCTGAATGTTCACTCACCTGTGTCGCTCATACAAAAACAGAAGCATGGCACATCCCTATGGAATGCAGTTGTTACAATGTAAATATGTACCAATATATATAAAGAAGCTATTTTTTTGCATGCTTTTGTACACCTAGACATAATCAAAGACAATAAAAAAACAAATCTGAAGGATTCTGATGTGTTGCCTGTATTCATGTTCGACTTCTCACACTGTGAGACAAAAGAAAAAGCAGAAATCTTACTGTACATCTTTTATTGAATTCTATTCATCGATCACAAGGTGCACACGGGGGATGAGTCACTCCGATAGCGGCACATTCACACGTCATGTGTTTAGACAGAGGTAATTGACGACTTGTGTACACACAGACAAACTGAAGTGGCACAAAGTGTTTCTTTTACCTGCACGAATACGGAGGAGGTGGAGGTTACACCCAAAAATTGTGAACAAAAGCAAACCGAGCTACACCCAAAAAAGTACACATACAGCTGAGCTACGCTAAAGCTCTACATACAACAGCAGGAGTCACAGTCACTCAGGGTGGCTGTAAGAGAGGAGATGCTGCTGAGGACACGTGGACCATAGTCTTTAGGCTGTGTCCTTTCCAATCCCAAGTCCATTTAGAGTGTGTGTGTGTGTGTGTGTGTGTGTGTGATTGCTTCAAGGTTTGAATTGAAGTTTTACTATTTTTGCAAATTCCACAATTATAGAATTTGCTTCTTAGAAAAGGATCTAATTTTCATTGTTTTATGTAAAAGAAGGTCCCCATTAGTCACCAAATAATCTGTGTGAAATATCCCAATTCATGTAAGTGATGTAGCCTGAAAGCATGTTTACTGGTTTTTCCGGATGTCCCCATAAAGCCTGATTAAAACATCACTTCATAATTTCAGAGGTTTGAAGGCATGTATAGGCTAACTGAGTTATGGCAAGTTTACTCAATTTTTTTCAGCTCTCTACAACCTCTATAAAAGGGTGGTCCCCACAAGTGATGATTAAAACAGTCAGTCCCCATGATCTATGAAAACCAGTATGTGTGTGTGTGTGTGTGTGTGTGTGTGTGTGTGTGTGTGTGTGTGTGTGTGTGTGTGTGTGTTGCAGGATCTATTGCAGGGTCCCAGTTCTGTACTCCTTCAAAGCGCCACTAAAACTTTGCTCCCAGGTCACTTCTACAGGAAAAGCAGATAAATAAAACATCAGCCATCATCAAAAAAGCAAATAAACCTCGTTGCTGTAAGAACTATATAATTATCTTACTTTAGATACCTCTGTCGCTGTGCTACATGCCTCTGAGTCAGGGTCCTGTAGGATAAAAGTCAAATCCACAGGATAGCAACTATTTAGACCTCTAATGTAATGGCAAAAAGGATTCTCCTCATGATCACACAAAATACATGGAAATAAAGAATCTACTCTACTGTCTAGACTTCTACAAGCACTCACGTTGGACTGGCCAGTGCCTTGGACTTGTCTTGCATTTGCTTCAAGGGTGTAATAGACGCTTGTTTCTAAACCAAGCGACTCGCTGTCATGCTGTAAATACAAAATGTTCTGCCTGTTTCAGTTAAAGGGGGGAACTGTCTGGGGAGGGATGGGGGAAAGATTTCATCTTCGATCAGATAAATGGATTTACTGTACCAAGCCTGTGAATGTTAGGTTGTAAACACAGCATTAATCTGAAGGTGACTCTTCACCTTCTCTGTGTGCGTCATGGAAGGATTACTGAATGGGCCAACTGGGCACAGGCCAAGGGGGCAAAAGTGGCATGGACCCCCCTGGCTGTCACCTCCAAAATCACTCAAAAAGACTTGTACCAACGAGGAAGAGATGACTACAAAGAAACATTAAAAAAAACTACAAAAAGACTCAAAATGGCTATGAAAAGTTCTAAAGAACAAAAACATAACACAAATCAACTACAAAGAGGCATGAAATGACTACAAAGACACACAAAACAACTTCAAAGAGACTCATAATTGCTATAAAAGGGGCTAAACAACCCCCAAGAAATACAGAGACACAACACAACTACAAAGAGACACAAAACAGCCACAAAGAGAGAAAACTAGTACAAAGGGATACAAAATGACTTTAGAGACACAAAGCAACTACAAAGAGATACAAAATTACTACAGAGAGACAAAGCAACTAGGAGGAGATACAAAAAACAGCTACAAAGAGAGACAACATGACTATGAAGACACACAAAGCAACTACAAAGAAACGCAAAGCAACTACAAAGAAGCACAAAGCAGCTACAAAAAGACAAAACAACTACAAAGAGATACAAAATAGCTACAAAGAAACACAAAGCAGCTACAAAGAAACACCAAACAGCTACAAAATGACAAAACAATTACAGAGAGATACAAATAGCAAAAAAGAGACACAAAGCAACTACAAAGGTACACAGAACAGCTACAAAGAAACATAAAGCTGCTTCAAAAAGACAAAACAAGTACAAAGAGATACAAAATAGTAAAAAAAAAAAAACTACAAAGAAACACAAAACAGCTACAAAGACACACAAAGCTAACAAGGCTGTACAAGTACAAAGAGATGCAAAACAGCTCCAAAACAGACACAAATATATTACAAAGAGACAAAGCCAGTACAATGAGACCAAAACAACAACATATACACAAAACAGACACAAAAAAGACACAACACCACTGCAAAGAGATACAAAACAGCTACAAAATTACTAGAAAAGTGGCGAAACAACCATAGACAAAAATAACTACAAAAATATGTGACACAAAACGATTAGAAAGACACACAAAATGACCATAAAGTAACATAAATATACAGAGATAAGTACAAAATAGACACACAACAACAAACAGAGGCTAAATAATATAATAAAGATCTGTGCCCAGGGGCCTGTTGTCTCATAATCCGCCCATGGTGAACTAGTTCTGACGCTGTATGTAGCATTCCTTCACAAATACTGAAATGTATCCAAAATAAATAAAATAAAAAATAAATCAGATAAAGAATGACACTGTTGATGTCTGTTCTGTGTCTGTATGCAGTGGTATTGTTAAAAGCCTCTCTGCTGCCATCTTGTGTTCATACTACATTTCTATCACAACAGAATTAATATCAGATTATTATCACGTTTTATGTATAATAAAAGCTTACCTGTACATGTGTGTCTGTGTATTTGAATTTCATGTCTCTGTAAAAATCTCTTTTTGGTAGCAAATAGAGCAGCACCAAGTCACATACTACAGTTGCCTGTAAAATCAGAATAATTATAGTTAAAATACAAAGTATTCCACAGAAAATGAATAATAATTGCAGGTAGTCAGGCTTTAACATACCACTCCAAAGATGCCCACTCCCGAGCCTATAGCTGTCAGTGTTGGGATGATATCAAACTTTCTCGCCTGTGAATGACAAAGTACCAATGATTCCACATTTCCTTTATTTCTTAAGTCAGAATTTCATCTGAATAATAAAATATATTACTCACCAGTGACTGCACAATGATATCCAACCTGATCCCGAACACCTTTAGAAGAGTTCTTTTCTGATCTCCGTCCTCCAAATAGTGCTTCGCAAACCTAGAAACAGCCGTGGGAACCATCACAACGGGTTACATAGAAGCGTGCACAAGTAAATATTTACATTTCCCACATATCCCCAATCATCTGTTTGATACTAGGCTTAATGCTGTGCAGCTTGAATATCAGCACATTTCTCCCACATAATAAACTACATGGTGGCATTTAAACCTTCAGAATCTAATGAATTATTACCAATAAAAACAGTATTTATAGTGGTATGGCATTGAATACTTCCCATGCAGCTATAATCATCAAGCCCCTAATGCAAATTAACTACTTAATGTTCAGAAGATCTGGCAGCCAATAAGTTTGAAGAACAGAGGTGCAGAAAATATAGAAATCTCCAAAATGACCAAAGTTTTTGAACCCAAATCACCTCATGGATTTTTCCATGTTGTTCCAAAGTTCTTGGCATATTGATGTTATATTCTGGAGGGTTTTTCTGACCATTTTTCTCCATTCTTGGTATCAATAAAATTGCATTATTCAGCACCAAATGAGTGTAACAAATGGTATCAACCCAAAAATTGCTGCAACAATTTATGAGACATAGTTGAACATGGAAATGGACTTAAGAACCACCACTAACATCATGACCCTTTATACACCATAATAGGTTTTAATAAATAATCCATTAATTTATTCATTAAGTCATTATAATTATATATTTTTGACCAGAACAACTTGACACACAGTGCTGAGCTGCATCTCAAATTAATCTTCAGGTTCACAGTTTTCAGATGAAGTCACCACTTCTATGTGGCATTTATTGTTAACCTGCTATCTCCCCCTAAACATCCACTGCGCACAACCACCGATTCTCAAATAATATCCTATGTGTTTGCACAGCGAGCGGACTGTCCCCATATTATTTATAGCAGGTTTGAAGAACACTTGAGTGCCACGTTGAGCAGTTTAACTGAGGGCAAGTAAACATCATAAACTCCAGACAGGCTGCTCAACTCAACAGACATGAAGCAGAGCAGCTTTCCTCTCCACTTCCTGTTAGTTGCTTATTACTTGGTTACTACAGGCTTCTACTTGTTAAGGTTGTCTGTCCGGCAGGCTGGTCTCAGATTGATGAATCAATCAAGCCCGTAGTACTAATGAAACCACTGCATCTCTCTAACCGTCTGTTTGCTAATATCTTTTCGTGAACAGCTGTTTGCCCTCTCTTTCCTCTGGCTGTTGCTGCTCATTCCAGATTTTTTGGATCCTCCAGGACATGAGGCTTGTTTGTATACTCTGTCCTCATTCCAGGTTGCCATGGTGGTGGAGAGGAGGTCGTCTAGCTCAGCTCTCGGCGCCTAAAGTGTCTTCCTAGATCAGTCATTAATATACAGTCATTGGAAAAATTATTAGACCCTTGCCTGATACAACTAAAGGTACATTTGTTTGGACAAATATAACGATAACAACAAAGATTGCTGATAAAAGTTTAATTTAAGAGCTGATATCTAGACATGTTCATGGTTTTCTTGATAATAACCAAAATCATTATCAAGAAAACCATGGAAAATGTCTGCATGTATGTATCATATTTGTCCAAACAAATGTACCTTTAGTTGTTGTACCAGGCATTAAAATGAACAAGAAATTGAAGAAAAAGGGTGGTCTAATAATTTTTTCCATGAATGCATGTTTGCAATCTATTATTTATTCATTATTTATTATCTAGAATTTTGTCATCCTGATTGTCCATACTGTAATTTTACTTTCTTGGTCTATTCTTAGGCTAACATAGCCAGACCCATCTCAGAACAATCTGCCTGCACCTGTTATCATTCTGACAAAAGGGGATAAAAACAGTCACAGTCGTCTTGGGCAGCATTCAGGAGGCAGCGATGGTGCTCCTGCAAAAGATAGCAGAATAATGCCGTCTGCAGCCAACGGCAGGCCTATAGCCATGGTCTACAACTGGTGAGTCAGACTGCACACAACATTTGTGTTATGCATATGCACATGTCCGTCCTGTGAGAGGGATTTGTCCTCTCTAAAGGACCAGTCTCTAAGGTGAAAGTCGGGTCCATTGGCAAAAAATATAATATTCCTTAATATATTTTCATTGATGTCTAATCACTTGAAACTAAGCATTGTTGTGCTTTCATTAGCATAGATTCTTGTTATATTTGAATAATTGTGTTCTCACAGAAGTAAGATGTGACTACAATCATGTTTAAGGCCTGTAAGGACAACTCACACACACACATTTTGTGTATCACAATCATTGAACGAGACTTTTGAACAGCTGTTGGCCTGTCCATGTCATAGGTAACTGGCGATCCTGCAAGAGCGATGTCAGTCTGAGTCCAGCGCTGCATAACTTTACCTGTGACAATATCTACAAAGGAAGTGGCTCTTCTTTACAGAGTCCATCGTGTTGCACCTTCATGTTTCTGTAGTAGCTCAGAACGGACCAACCAAACACTGACTCTAGAGAGGGAATTTCACATTTTTTTTACACCATGGGTTCTGCTACATGCTTGGAAAAGGGAGGGGTATTCAGTTGCAATCTGCTACCTCACTGCTAGCTCCCTCTGAAGCCTACACACTTCTCCTTTAAAGGTTTTTTTAAGGGGATGAGTTCTTTTTATCCCAATCAAGGTTATGATGACACAGGGTGGCATAGTTGTCCTTTGTATTTTAAAGCCCCTTAAGGCAAAAGCGGACAGGTCTCCAGACTATCACAGGGCTGTACCAACTCTACCAACTGAGCCACAGCCGCCCACAAGCACTCTCATCTGTCCGTTCAATTTGAAGCTCAAATTTAGCTTAGCTATCATAAAAACAGGAAACAGTTAGCCTAGCTCTATCCAGAGGTCACAACGTTCACTTAACAGCCTATCTAACTCAGTAATTAACACATTTATATATTGTTTGTTTTATCTGTACAAAAACTGAAAGTGTAAAGCATAACACTTTATGGGTTTATGAGGTGTTATGTACACTCGATAAACCCGGACCAGCTGTTTCCCGGTGTTTCCTGTGTTTATGTTAATCTAAGCTAACCAGCTGCTGGCTCCGGCGTCATACATAGCTTAATGTGGCAACAGCAGATAAGTGTATTTCCCACAATAAGCGTATTATATCACTACTGCTGTGTAAAAATACCTGAGCCTATGTTTATTCAGTGAAGTATATTCACACACCTGAAATTGTAGCCTACTGAAGCTCTGGCTTTGTCTGTCTCAGCAGGGTTTCCGTACAGACCGTGGAATTTGTACTTTGGTTTACAGTGTTTCACATCCACATCAAGGTTGCATGTCCAGTCCACCACAATACCAATGGCCCCTCCCTGTCAGAACACAAGAACATAATACTCAATACAAGTCTCCATAAAACACGAGAAATAAAAGAAACAAAACACCAAAAGACAGTCAGTACATGTGCAGCTGTGACTAGATAGAGTAGATATCTTCTTCTACCTGAACAATCATTCCTATTCATTCATTGTTAGGTAGAGATCATCTAACTTACCACTTTGGCTATTGTTTCGAAGTTGAAGCCAGACAGTCTGACTATGTCTCCCAGTTTGAATATGGGGCACAGTGGAGCCGTCACTGGATCATGAAGGCATTTGCTGATGTAGTGAGCATCAATACCCTCCACCAGGTTACTCCTGAAAGCACAATTGAGCATTATAGAACACATAAATAGTGCTATGTTAAAGTCCAGGAAAACATGACCTCAAATTACTTTTTTGTTTGTTTCATAGAACCCATTTTCATACAGATATCTCGGAAATGGCCTTGTCATTTTTTCCCTTGTTAAAATATAGCCTAACTTTAAAGCAGATCTGGGCATTAGGCAGCCCGGGGGCCACATCCGGCCTGTTGGTAGTACCTGTCTCGCCCACGTGAGGTTACCCCGAAATTAGAAATCAATCTAACCACAGTGCTTTTATTTTGAAGGCGATTTACGTATGTGCGTGCATGCATAAGCACCCGCACAGATTTATCTTGTTAAAAACACTTTGTTTTTTGCACAGGGTAAATAAATTGTTTGTTTACTGCATAAGAAACATGGTCTATATTGTTTTTGTGGTTTGAATGCATGTTGTGTTTAAAATAAATTGTTTTTTACTGCTATATTTGACTAACTCCACATTAACATAGTCTTTTCATAACATATATTCTTACCAGTAACAGCTCTAAAAGCATCCATTTTACTGCATTTTATAAGCCTATACAGTATCTCATGTGGCCCCTTGGGAAAATGAATTGCCCACCCCTGCTTTAAAACGTTATTCCCTGACAAGATATCACGGCACTTCTCAGATCTTCTAGTTTCATATGATATCAAGATATTTTATGCAGCCTTAAAATTAAGTCTGCGACAGCCTCTGAAAGACAGAAATAAGCAAAAAGTCCCGCCGGCCCTCCAGCCTTTAGCGTTAAACTAAAAGTCTGACCATATCTTACACATTGAACCTTTAAACACTTATGGCAAAACTTTAAGGGACACTCCAGCTATTTAGTGTCACACTTTCATAAAGTTTGAGAACTTGTGAGGGACAGATTTAAGAAAATCACAGGATCCTACAATTCCCATAATGCAATTCAGATTTTTACCTGCCTGGATAAATGCCCTTAATTATTTTTATTTTTCTTATTGATTTTTATTCTGTTTAAAATAAAGCTTGAACATATGATTTTGTAATCAATTAATGTAAAATAGCGAATTTCAATTTGTTCATCTACATGTAGAAACAATTGTAACAATTGTAATCTGGTTTGAATGGAAAGGTCCATCACCTTGAGACTTCAAATAAGGGGAAAGTAATGGAGTTTTTGATGAACAGCGTGTAGTTCTCTGCAGACATCAGCATAGGAGGACTGGATGGGAATAAACAGAGGAGAGAACAGCATTAAAACCAGTATGTTGAGGAATCAACACAAATTATATTTGTATTATTATATTATGACTTTACCGGTTTATTTATTTGCACATTAGGCCTATATTAGGCCTTCTGTATTTTTTTATCCCGTATTATGTATGTCACATACCACTTATACTATACTGTATATATCTCTGCATATATTCAAATATATTTATTCATTGATGTTCATATTGCTACATGCAACGACTTAATTATTAGCATGCTAAAATATATTTTTCCAGTATGCAATATCTGTAAAATGCAAAGTGCTTTCAGGAAAACAAACACAAAAAATATGTATTAATAATAAATGCCAAAAAGCAGAAATGTATGTATATAATTTCTACAGAATGTATGTATATGTCTTATTTTTTTCATTCTTATCCTGTCTTCTATATCTATGTGTCTGTATCTTGAGTTGCTGTGACAACTACATTTCCCCACTGCAGGATAAATAAAGTCACATCTTATCTTATCTTATTTCTCAAGTACAGACAATATATGTGACCCAGCTAATGGCACAGAATCATCACATGCATTGCAAGCCAGTATCAGCTTGCATCATGAAAAATTTAAAAAAAAATTGTTTTTACATACTCTGGTATGCCATGATCATCCTCAACGGGACACCAAGCCAACACCTCACAGGTCTTGGTGCTATTCACACAGACTCCCGTCATTTGTCCTTGAAATAGAAACATCATTAGAGTTCATCATTAGACCAAACTTCAAACTGGAGCATGTGTTTTCAAGCAGCAATGAAAAAGAAGTCATAGAGTTGAAAAATTAAAGCAATTTTTAAGCATTTCTCCGCCACCACTTTTATCATCTTATCTTGAATTAGCATCAACAGCAGTAAGCAAGATATAGAAGAGCAAGGGAGCAAAGCAAGCGCTGAAGTAGCTGTTTCCTTTATCTCATCCCGATCCTAACATAGAATTTCTCTGCATGCGATTGGCTTCGTTGCTATCTCATCATGTGCTGGTTGAGTTCACCGACAGTTCTTCCAGCAGGCGTTTGGCCACTCAGCTTCAGTCTCTGACCTTTTACTGGAGGCCACCGGTCTGTTTAGCTACAGGGACGCCCTCCTGTGTTTACTTGTCCATAAGCATAGAGACAGTATGCCGCCTCTAAAGAGATACTGGCACCTCAAGGTGAATTTGACTGGTCTGAAACGGACAGATCTAAAGCTTTGGCTAACGTTTGTCTCATTGAAGTCGATGTAGGGCACAGAGAGGACTTCAAAGGCCCATAATTTAACCCTGGGACAGATGGAGGACAATAAATTTATATAACTGCTCTTTGAACTCAAAGATACTCTATATGTTATTAGAAAAGCATGTTTGAATTTGTTTTCAATGTCTCTGTGTGCCTATAACTTGTGTTTACTATGACGTTTGTGATTATACATGCATCATGTGTCTACTTGCTTAAGGCAGGGTTTTTCTGGCATGCTTCAGTGATCTCCAAGCCCTGATCCAAACACACTCTAGTTGCTTAGACTAAGGCTGTTAATTTTTATGTGTTTTTCTTGCTACTGGACAAGAGCAATGCAGGAGTTAAATGTAAATGTTTACCTTAGGAGTCATACGGTGTATTTAAGTTTCTACTGCATAAGATCATTCTATAGTGGTTCTCAAGAGCCATAACCAATTCTGCAAATATACACTGGTCGTTAACATGACATGATCCTTTACCTCCCTCAGTGCATCATGGTCCTGTCACTGGCTTCTAGAAGTTAGAGTTTATGAATTTTGAGATCGGTTTTCATCCCTGGCCAAACAGAAGCAGATAACAGAAAGCCAAAGATCTGGACTGATCTGAGTTTGGCGACAGACAGTGGTGGAATAAGTATCTAGATCCCTTTAAAAGGTGAAAAAAAAGTTGTTCATAATTTTTTCTACATGTCCTAAAACCAGTCTTCCTTTTTGACTCCTGAGGACCACAGGTGTGATTATTTTATTATGTTTGCTGCCATCCAAATATGTATAATGCTTTCAAAAAAGATTTAGGTCTTATTACATTTTTTCTCTTTAAATGAGGCCTAATGTTGTATATTTGAAATTGACCAATAATAATGAAAAAATATCAAAATCATATATCAATTTGTTGGTCATGAGTTGCCTTTAAATGTGGAGAAAAAAAGTTGTGAATATTTTTTTTCTACATGTCTAAAACCAGTCTAATGTCATGGGGTCCTTTTTGAACCCTGAGGACCACCAGTGCATAGTCGACGGGAGGACTACACAAGGGTTAATTAGGTAAAAGTACTAATACCAAACTTCAGAATTACTCAACTAGCCTACAAATAAATGTCCCGTATTCAGTTAAAGTAGGCTACAAAAGAATGGCCCCTCATTCAGATTGTTTATTGATTGTATATTCCAAATCAGGGCTGGACTGACATCTGCCATACTGGGCAAATGGCCCGTCCGGCTGAACGACTATAAAAAACGAAATAGAAATTTAAAAACATATTTTTTTATTTCTTTTTTGGTAGACTGATTGCCCAATGGCCAATAAAACAGGTAGAGGGAGGGCCCCCTCCTCCTTGGCCCCTTCTGCTGTCAATCAATCAGCCAATCACGTCACGCCCCGATAGGTCTTTTCGGCCGAACAACCTTGTTTTTGGTAGACTCATTCTCATTGGCCAATGGTCAATTAAAAGAACAGGTAGAGGTCCGAGAGCCCGCCTCCTTGGGCCCAACGGCTGTCAATCAAATAATCAGTCACGGCACAGCTAGAAAATAAAAATGTAGAAGAGACGGCGGCACTGGCAACATGCGGTAAGAAGCAATAAATGTTTCTCTGCCTGGCTCAAATATCATGAAGTCAGGTTAATAACTTTATTTTGTTAGCTTGCTAACTTTTTAACACAGCATGTGTAGTTTACTTGCTACATCATCAACGTCTCCTGTATAGATTGTGACTTGTTTACAAATATTACTGGGTGCGTGCGCAGCCAGGGGGCAGAAGCCCGGGAAGAGTAAAGTTTCTGCTGCCTCAACTATGTCCCACTGATGACTGTAAATTTCGCCCGTCCGGACTTTTAATGGAGTTTAACAGTTATGGACTTAACTTAATCATTTAATTGGTTGAAGTTCATTGACTGGCACAGCAACATGCTAGGCTTGCTCTTGTTACTGTTCAGTTATATTACCAGTTTAACATTCTAGTGCCTTGTCATAATAACATGTTGGTCGGTCCTGTTAGTGTTGAGAAGCTAATTTGCTGTTACCTGCGTCAGCGTGATCAGTTGTTGATAGATTTGGAGGTGATGATAAACAGACCAGCAGTTAGACGTGAAGGTTATAATAGCAGTGTTAAATGTGCTAGTAGGACATTTCTGTCTCTGTAGGGTAATTTGCCCACCCAAAGGGATCTTTTCCGATCTGTAAACATTTGTTTCCTGAGCGTTGGTAGAGCACAATTTTACAGTGAGCAATGAAGTTTCCACTGTACTTTCACAGTACTGTGTGTTCTCTCATATTTTCTTGCAGGCCTATGGGCTTGCTTTGTTGTGCTGCATGTTATTGCATGTATATTAAAGTGTGAGGGCTGTCTTATGTAGCCTGCATGTAGTGTAGTGTGGAGTGATATGGTTAGATTATCTATGTGGTTAGAAGAGCACTAAGATAGTTGGTGAGTTACTAGACGTGGTAGGCTGGTCAGGGCAAAAATGCCAGGGCCGTTTTTTTTTTTTGTCCTAGTCCAGCCCTGCTGCAAGTATATTATTGGATCATTATTTTTGATGTATTTATGTAAGCAGCATTTTAATGTTGTCCAGGCAGGGTAAATTTTAACCACTTGATACATTGTTGTGTGGTTTATTCTAGAAACATGCATAATCATTTTAAATTGATCACGTTTTTCATGCTAAATCCTGACTATAAAAGTAACTAAAGCTGTCAGCTAAATGTACAATATTTGCCTCTAAAATGTAGTGGAGTAGAAGCGTAAAGTAATATGGAAATACTCAAGTAATGTACAAGTACCTCAAAATTGTACTTAAGTACAGTACTTGAGTAAATGTACTTAGTTACTTTCCACCACCGCAACAGATGCACAGACGGTTACTCAGTGAGGACGGCTGATGTCACACACTGTCGGGCCGTCAGGATTTACCATGTCCCGTACGTTTGATACTCCCTCCTTCACAGTCAGCGTTAGAGCTGCAGTTGTGCTTGCCTTTGAGCTGTTGCAAACAAAGAGATCGGGGTCAGTGAGTGGACAAACAACTGTGGAATGTGGGTGTAAACAACATGAAAACAATATGACAATGACAAAGTAGAGTTTTGCTTTTACTTTGCTGTTTTGCAGCATGCAGAATCTGCTGTTTATGTCATCTTGAGGCAATTACAGTTAGCTGTTTGACGGCTTCACAATTACCCACTTACAGAAACAGTCTTGGAATGACACACAATTCCTGTTTGCTTTGACTATTTATGGAAGTGTGTAAGTCTGAGTAAAAAGGAGAGACGAGAAGGAAAAACGAGGGAGCATTTGCATTTACCTCTGGACACTTTCCCATCTTCTGTCCTTCAGTTATGATGTAGTTTGTCATCACCACAAAAGATGAATCTCCCTAAGGTTGATTAAAACAAGTAATATGTTAAAAAAAAGATTAAATCAGTTTTTTATGCCATAAATGGCATAGTGACCCAGGCATAGTGAGTTCTGAGGCAACATGCTAAAATGTATTGTCAACAACCTGTCAAACATTAATAAATTGTGTCCAATTAGTGACCATGCCGAAAACCAAAACTCAAACCAAAACTTTCACATCCCAATAAGTCCTGCATCTTTGTCTTCTTCAATCTTTTAATAGTTTTAGTTTAGTTTAGTTTGCTGGCGAAACAGACAGTTTGTTTTACTCAAATTTAACTAAATCCACCCACAAGCACCTTTTAAAAGCTCACCAATTAACATATAAATACAAAAACAACACACCTTGTGGTTTTATGGGGTGTTATGTGAGGTATAACACCCCATAAACCAGGCGACTAGCTGTTTCCCCTGATGCTAGTCGTTATGCTAAGTCAGGTATAAACCAGTTCCTGCAGCTTCATACTTACTGCAGGTACACATACCTCCAATCGAACTCTATTACTTTACATCTTATTTCAATTGTTTAATCTGTTCAAAAACTGAAATGGAAAAAGTTTTTGTTTACAGTGGTTATGTGCTGGACTATTTCCTGGCCACGAGCAAGGACTTCCTGTATGAAACAAGTTATAAGGGTTAATGTCCATCAAGGTGTCCATTTTCACAAGTTAACGGATGATTGGGAGGCTAGAACTGTCCCATGTGGAGACCGTTAATTCCTGATTATGGAAACCTCAAAGGGCATTATCCCACTTGGCATGGTCACTTGCCAAAGAGCCCTTTATACAGTCATGGAAATAACATTAGACCATTGTTTTCTTCAATTTCTTGTTCATTTTAATGCCTGGCACAACAACAAGGTACATTTGTTTGGACAAATATGTCCAAACAAATGGTAATGAGAGCTGATATCTAGCCATTTTCCATGGTTTTATTGATAATAACCAAAATCATTATCAAGAAAACCATGGAAAATGTCTAGATATCAGTTCTTAAATTAAACTCTTGTGAGCTATTTGTGTTGTTATCATTATATTTGTCCAAACAAATGTACCTTTAGTTGTACCAGGCATTACAATGAACAAGAAATTGAAGAAAAATGGTGGTCTAATAATTGTTTCCATGACTGTAGGGCACTTAATGAAATACTTACCAACCAAGTGTTGTTGGAGGATATTACAAGACTTTTACTTTTGTGACTTTTTTCAAAATGTTTCATTTTTATGTTGCAAACCAAGGTCAATTGAGTTATTATTATTATTATTATTATACTGGTTGGTCAGATGCCATGGTGGCACTGTCTGTGGCGTAGCCTGATCGTTGCTGATTGGCTGTGAGGAACCCATATAGTTATTGGTATGTGTGCTGAAGTTACCAAACATGGTTATTTGCCCGATAAAGGGGTTAATGACCCTTAAAGGCTTAATGAGCCAGAAAGCTAACGTTATGCTTGTAAGGTTTGAAGTTAATCACACTGTGCACAGTCCACAGATTACAAATATACATTTGACAGTAAGACAAAGAGCAAGACTAGCCAGCTATCCAGCCATGTTACTAACCCCAAATCATTATCAAGATTTTCACGAACACATGATACCCCATGTGCACTGTCGCCCACAGCCTGAAGTAGGAAATTGAAGAGCAGATGGGCTCACCAACCTGGGGTGTTCAGATTTAAGATACTAGATACTATATATAGTAGACGTCTGATACCACAATGTCAGAACTTTATTTTGCAACGGTAAACAGTTTAACTCGAACTAGTAGGTGTCCTTTTGCGCAAATTTGACTGCTGGACCACTGTGCAGTGTTGACTGACACCAAAGAGCCAATGTACCAACCCAACAACTTCTCCAACCTAAACCAGAGAGGAGGTCGTGTGACAGTAAAACCCATCGGCTGGCGGTACAGCGGCGCAATCTAAAAATAGCATGCACGTCATTATACATACACATACAGTTGCGGTTGTAAAAAAGGCTGTAGTTTCTGTGGATTTATGTTGTAAAACCACTGACCTAGGTTTAGGGAAAAAAACTTCTGGTAAGGTGTCATAAAAGACAGTTTAAAATAAATAAATGTACATAAATGCCGGATGTGAAGTAGTTACAAGGGTCCCATGCCTAACGCAAGTTACGTTCATGATTCATGATACAAAAACATGATTCACGTAACTTAAGTTAAAAATCGTTCACTTCTGTTTTTACACAGGACCCAAACCCCGCTCTCCTGGGTGATAGTCCACCGTTTGTTCGTCCCAGAAACTCCAGATTTTGTGTTACTTTAATTTATCAAATTCAAATCTTATCGCCTCTTTCCATTAAATCCATATATTCATATACTTTTTGGCTGCAGTTAAGCTTTAATGTCAGGCTTAATGTAAGGTGGTATCACTGATATACTAGAGACAAGATGCTGGGTGTTCTACCAGAATAAGTTTATTGTCACAGAGGTCATTGTTTAGAACATAATGTGTGACCTATATCAAGTTTCTATGTTATGGTCTGCTTCTCTTTTATAATGGTTTGCTTGTCTTTTGTGTGCACTTCCTGTTTTATTTTGTAGTTTTGGTTCTTGTATGTTGTGTCTACTTTCACTTCCTTTTTTGTCCCCACACACCTGTGTCTCATTTGTGATTAGGCTTCCCCATTTTTTACCCTGTGTGCGTCCCATGTTCCTTATTTTATGTCTCCTCTATCCTCTGTCCTCGCTTAAACTGGAAGTTCTTTCGTGTGCGCCATCTTTACGACCATCCCAAAGCTCTTATTTGTTTGTTTGCTTGAAGGATATTGACTAGACGCTGCTGCTCATCGGACTGATCTTATCGCAACATCGCTGTAGTTTCACACCGGACAGAAGACAGATCACAGATTAAACTCAAGTGTGTCACCACAAGTTTTATATTTCATTTATATGATTCGCCTTAAAGTGAAAATCAGTTTTATTGTGGCTCTGAACACCAAAAAGACCACAAACACATTTCTACATTTTATAATAATTAAAAGAAAGAAAGTTCTAGAAGCTTTTTTCCCTTTCGTGTTTTCGGAGGGAAGGACGTCTCGTTTCTTAAAACGTCTCCTCTCTCCTCACTTCGTTTCCCTGCATCTCTCCATACATCCCCAGTGGGCGGGACAAAGACGCAAGTGAACGACGCAGGTGAGCGAAGCGGGGATGCAAAATGTTTTGTTGCTTTTGGATTGTTTTGCCTATTTTGGATATTAATTAAAGGTTGGATTTTACACCAGTCCTGGTTTCAGCCACTTTTCTTCTGCACCCGAGTCCCTGTATTGAATCGTTTCATTGTGATTGATAAAATGTGGTTTATTAAATATATACAAGGTCTTGGTTGATACCTCATCAAAGTAAAAAATTATACCTAAGTGACCTTTTCATCTTTGTGGATGGGATTATCTTGCCAAACCCACTCTCAATTAAAAAAGGTCCACACCCAGATCTCAAAGCAAACATGACAATCTTCATTGTGTCTCTTTATTTCATTCCCAAAGATAACAGGGCACAGTGACATAATAAGTAAACAAAGATATATTTGACAAGAGTCTCTGTTAGTTAAGCTGTTTGTTCAGTTTTTTACTGGATGCACGCAAAGACTTTGGCAAAGCACAGGCACACAAGCATGACTAAACCTCGAACTCTCTTCAAAGCGTTTTGACGTTGCTAGTCTGACTCATAAACTTATGTTTATTCACTTTGACAGTTTGATTCATGGACTGTGGATATGGACCATATGACATGTGACTCTAGGCCAGATTTACTATAATCCTAACCATGGCCAGTGACTTGTACCAGGTGCGAAAGAAATTCTTGACCAATTAGAGTCATGTGATGAGTACATATCAAATGTTCTGGCATGCGTGAAAAGGTTCAGCCAACCAGTCACCAACCTGCGGAGGGAAGACGTAGTCGGCCACATCCCAGACTCTCTCAGATCCGTTTACGTTAGTGTAGCCCACGCCTTTCATCTTGGTGAAGACGGAGCTTACTGCTATGTCTGTGGACTGGTAGCCTTTCTCGTAGATGAACACCCACCTGTAGGAGACAGAGAAAGTATCTTTACAGGTCCATCAACACCTCAGAGTCCCACTCCACCCCAGCCAACCATCCAGCTCCACAGGCAAGGGCATGTATGGTGGTGATGTCGACATCCTGCTCCACATATCTCACATGCCAGCAGCAAACCTCGCAGGGGCACATGTGCAAGTGATGGTGGCTGTGCAATGTTACGGTGGTCGTCCTTTATGACCACAAAGATAAATGGGACATCAGAGTGCAGACATTTATTAATATACTGATGTTAGCCAGATACAGTGGTGGAAGAAGTGTTCAGATCCCTTACTTAAGTAAAAGTACTAATACCACACTGCAGAATTACTCCACTACAGTAAAATGCCTGCATTCAACAATTATTAAGTAAAAGTACAAAATTTTCCACATCAAAATGTACTTAAAGTTTCAAAAGTAAAAAAAGTACTTGTTATGCAGAAAGGACCCACTCAGATTGTTTTATATATTCTAAATATATTATTACATTATTTGCATTGGTGCATTTATGAAAGCTGCATTTAATTACTTGTTATACTGTTTAATTGCTTCATTTAAAAAAAATGTCATGTAGTGGAGTAAGAAGTCCAATATTTGCCTATATTTACATAAAATGGAAATACTCAAGTAAAGAACATGTACGTCAGAGTTGTACTTAGGTACAGTACTTGAGTAAATGTACTCAGTTTCACCACTGGCGAGATACAATCTGGTCTCTCACAACTCCGTAGCGAGCTAAGCTAACGTTAGCCTAATAATGATCGATGTCACCAATCAACCCAATCGTTAGAATAAAAACACTGGCGTTGTAATGTTAAATTTCTGCAAACAACGGATACATTTAAACAAATTGAAACCTAAAAAGTTACCTAACCTTGGTCATTGAATAATTATGTTTTATGTTGTGACTTTCCTGGGACTTGACTTGCATGAACTAAGGACTCGACTTGAATGTTTAACTATTTAATGTCTCTACATTGAAGTTTAACTGGGAGTCTCTTGAAAGTTTAAAGAAAATGAACAAGAGCTGCTGTTCTGAAACATTGTGTCCATACATAGATGTGTTGATAAGCGAGAAGAATTTTAGCACTTTTTTGGTAAAGAAATCACATTTTAAATCTCTTCTTAAAACATACTTTTATCAGATAGCTTTTCCTGATTTTACCTTCCCTTCCCTTCCCTTGAACTGTCTTTTAATTGCACAGAACTATGTCATTTTCTAACATTATTTTTAGCTGTATGTCTGTTTTTAACTTGTCTTTGTATTGCAATTTGTGACATGTGTTTTGAAAAGTGCTCTGTAATTAAAGATTATTATTATTATTATCATTATTATTTTAAAGGATATTGTCAGATTGGAAATTTTGAAAAAATAATTAGATTTTTTTTTTTTTTTTCCCATTTCGCCCACCCCTACTTGTGACCTGTTTTGGACCAAATGGCTTAAATCAAATCTCTGCTAAACAATACTACTAATACTACTGGTATTTCTTTTCTTTTTTTTTCACTTACTAGCAAAGGATCTAAGGGCTTCTTGCACCACTGACGATAATCTTTAAAGAGATATGAAATCCACAGTAGAACTCTTTGGTTCAAAGTTAAATATTCACGGTTTGTTCTGGTCACTCTCTGGTACAGTTTGGTTTTTTTTCATCTTGTAGTGAAGCTTCTGCTCGTGCCGCTCTATCTGTGTGTCTAGCCAGGAGATATGGGCGACAGCTGGCGTGCACTGGGAAGACGATGTATGTGCACACACACATGCATAGATATTTTATATAGGGTGTGAAAAAGCAATTACCCCGCAGCAAAAAGCCTACAGAACACATGTATTGCAGCACCAGCTCATTTGTCCATGTACAATGAAAGCACCTTACAGCAACAAACGACCAGTAACATCCTTCAAACTGCAGACCTAAATAATGTACCGGCTGCTCAACAAGATAAAAACCACAACTTCTATCAGTTATGCAAATCAAATTATGTAAGTTGGAGCTTACATTGAAGAGGAAAGGGGAGAAAAAAATAGAGCACATTAATGGAATAAAGAAACGCATGAGCGTGAAATAATGGAAGGATCTTCCAAAACAGCAGTCTAAGTGAGATCTGTATCTGCCCCGACAGAAGCAGAACAGAGAGCCACGGAGGCTTTTCTTTCCAACATACTGTGGCGCTGAGATTAGTGTTCATTTTGTTAAGACAAATTAGAATGAAAAAAGAAGAAGTCAACCTTCAGCTAATTATTATGAAATGCAAACAATAGATTAGCATTTTTGTCAACTTAAGAGTGACAAGATGATAATTAATTATGGCTTGCTGAGGCTGCTGTTCTCTGTTAATTTAGTCTTTGCTTCTGAATTAAGAGATTAACTTCCGGTTGATTAATAAAAACCATTCATGTGTGATTTATGCAGTGCTGTATGGTATGTGTATTCCCAAACTGTAGCTGGCCATGAGTGCTTACATCTTCATATAGAAGAATTCTTAGTTGTGATGATGAAATCACAAGAATAAAGACATTAAAAACATTGTTGGACCACCCTTTTTCTTGAATTTGTTGTTCATTTTAATGCCTGGCACAGCTAAAGGTACATTTGTTTGGACAAATATAAGCTCATAAGAGTTTAATTTAAGAGCTGATATCTAGACATTTTCCTTGATTTTGGTTATTATCAAGTAAAACCATTGAAAATGGCTAAATATCAGCATTATATTTGTCCAAACAAATGTACCTTTAGTTGTACCAGGCATTAAAATGAACAAATAACTGAAGAAAACAATTGTGTTCTAATATTTTTGTCCATGACTGCATGTCATATATAAAATAGGTGTGTCAACGACTATTTGTACAATAATTTCTTATTTTTTGCTGATAAAAACAGAGACTGTTGAATAATAAATGTCTTCACAGCATGCCTGAGGTTAAAATGCATCTAAAAATGCATCTAAAATTCCTAACAAGTCAACCAGTGATTCCCCGGTTCACTGCAAGTGTCTGAAAGATACAGGCTGACTTCTGCTCCGACCTGTCAGCCTGCTGTTAGAATCCTGAAGAGGAGAATCTGGACAGCTTTATAATTACATCTCATTTCATGCCCATCATCGCTCAGCCTAAATGTGGTCTGATGACTGCAAAAGGCAGGTGACAGGAGGAGTTCTGTCACGCACCGGGAGCCTTAACACTAAAAGAAATAAAATCTTTGAATGACATCAGGATTGTTCTTTTTGCCTTTATACCAGCCCACGGTGGAAGCTAAAATCGCATTTCACAGTCACCTCAGCTTAAGATTTCTTTTTCAAGGTTTGAAATGGAAGGAATGTTCATCCATATTTATTGTGGCCTGACTCTGAAGTGTGCACAATGCAAGGTACTGTAGTAAGGCCAGGCACTATAGCAACATGATTAGGACATAGTGCATCACTTTTAAGGACATTTTAGGCATTTAAAGTTTTTTTGTGTAATAGGGATTTGGAAGAAACCTAACGTTAAAGATCAATCAATTAATCGCTATGCATTGTCAAAATAAAAGTGTACTATGTACTATGCAAAAGCCTGTTTAGATAACGGACGCTTTTATTTTGAAAGGACGAAAAGAGGCTTCCTGTCGATCGTAAAACTAAATCAAGTGAGATTATACTGTAAAGATAACATCAAGGAGTTCAATGTTTTATGTGTTTTGTGTTTAAAAATATTTTTGGATAAAATTAAACCTAGTAATTCATGCTAACAAGGTTTGATACAGTAAGCTAGCTTTGCTCAAATTAATACTCTTTTATTTCTGTGTGTTTTATAATTGTTATTTCAACTTTCAGTTTGCAAACTGTAGCTTTATCCAACCTAATTCTCAGCTTATTGGCTAATTGAGTTACGGTCGCAGAACTGAACGCTCAGCCGTGTTTCAGTTCATTGATACTGATAGACAGTCAGAGATAGAATTAGAAAATACACAGATCTATCTATATTTACATGTTTATGCATTGTTTTGTTTTTATTCTGTGTATTTTTGTTGAATGTGGTTGATTTGTTTGTGTTGAAGTTTGATGTCTTTTGTATGATGTTTGACATAAAAGAAATTAAATCAAAACTTAAATAACAAAAAAAATACACAGATCGATTAAAAATTCCATGTGATCGACCAAATTCTTAACGACCATTAATCAACCATTGATTCATTATTCCCATCCCTAATTAGGACATAGTACGCCACCTTTAAGGACATTTGCATATAAAGCATTTAGAGCTATATATGTGTAATTTTACAGCCCATTTTATGGCTTTTAAAACATTGTGAAACTGTTGCTTGGCTGCTGTTTTAAACATATAAAGGACTTGACGGTTACATGATCATGAATGTTGTAAAACTGAACTACTTTTTTTTTTCATCCATCCATCCATCCATTTTCCTCCGCTTATCCGGGGCTGTTAGTTCTTCTTTTCAAATGGAAAAATAAACTACAACGTAAACAACAACAATGTAAGCCAGATGCATATGCATATACATACTCACATACACACCGTTATACAGATGTACATATAAACTACTTGGTTATAAACTACTGTTAGGTTTAGGTTTAGACAACAGAACTACTTGTTCAGGTTAGGGAAAAAAACAAAGTAACACATTAAGTCAGAGGAAATCATGTGGTGTCTCAGGATGTAACCACATTTCAAAACAAAAGGTTCTGCTGAAATAACTATGACTCAATAAAATATTTGAGCTACAGTCCAGTTCCTTGTCCTGTTCTTGTTGTTTCCATCCACCAGCCCTCTGGCCCACTCTGAGAATACTCTAATGGCCTTTATGCTTCGTCGCCTCACTTCCGGGCTCCGACCATTTATTTTATTATATATTGCTGCTGCATGAAAAGCAAAAACCATTCTGACAATACACAAAATGACTTTGAAATTGACATGTTATTTGTATGCCTTTTGGTTATTCCATGCTAGATATTACAAAAAAAATATCAAATATCATTATAATTTTCACTAAAAGCCTCAATATCAATAATGTGACTACACTGTAGAGTTAGGGTTGTATTGGGGTTTTCACAAAATATTTTGAATAGATCATCAGTATTGTGGAAATAATGTTTAGTTGGGTAAAGGCAAATAATAAGTCTTGTAAGTTCAGAAAAGCACATCACTTTACTGTTATTGAGCCTTTAAAACCAACCAATCATATTACAATATCCAAAATCAAAGTGAACCCTGTTCAACGAGTTTATATCAGTTTCCTGTTCACCCTGGACTAAAACAAACCTTGCCATTAGCAAGAGAATATTCTTGATATTTGTCTGTCTCGATCACGTTTCTGAGTGTCACCAGCAGAAGGTAACACGTCTCACTGCCGTTTGGCTTCGAATTGGGCAGCGGTTGATTGTGATACGTGTTAGCATATGCCTCAGCGTGTTCATCTCACACAGCTCCTCAGGTTCTGCTGCTCAGAGGTGCAGAGACAGTTGGGGATGAAAAAAAGCACTCACTCATGCACAAGCGCAAACATGCACAAACACAAACGGTCAATGAGTAATTTGTACTGGAACAGCAGAAACTCATGAAATGATATTTGAAAGACTCTCCCTTCTACGGAATGATTTTTTTAAGGAATGACTCCCAACATGTCATAACAAGTGTGTGGGGAAAGTCTGCGTCAGTCAACAAGCATGTTGTATTCTTTAGTCTTAACTTGAGATGGGCAGATGATAAGATAACAGATATTACTCAGAGCAGGGCCGGCCCTACACTTTTAGGGGCCCGAAGCAAGATCCCCACCCCCACCCCCCATTGTAACATGGTGCCACTCCACATGAAGCTGAACCAATTTGTGTATTGTAAAAATATGTTACGCAAACATAATTTACAAAGAAGCATGTGAAGACTAAAGTTAAAGTTATAAGCAGCAACATTAATTAACTTTTAATAGATTACAGTAAATAGTATTTGTCTCTATGAATGGTCCTTTAAAGGGAGTGCTGGTTTTGTCGGAGAAAGTTAATTACTTAAAACCCCCATGCCAAAAAAGTTGGAATGCTGTGTCAAATGTAAATAAAAACAGAATGCATCAAATTCAGAAAGACTGAATGATGATTGTATGTATTTAGAAATAAGAAAGAAAGAAAGAAAGAAAGAAAGAAAGAAAGAAAGAAAGAAAGAAAGAAAGAAAGAGAACATTTTTCCAGTTTATGAATTACATCTATTGTCTTTGTGTTGTATTCAGTTGAACGTAGGTCAAAAATCATTATATCTTAATATATATCTTATATTAAATCTTAACTTTTTTGGAATCGGGTTGGCATATTGGGTATATTCTCCATCTCTGAGCTTATTGTTTTGTGTTCAAACATAGCACAAAATGTTGTCAGTTTTTCTTGAGAAAGTTTCTGAAGTTCCTTTTATAATTGGTTAACTCCTTATACCTCTTAATGGGCAGAGCGCCTCTGACTTGCAGTTTGTTTGCAGTGCCTGTTTGCTGTGTCAACATTACCTGCCAACTTACAGTAAGTATCTCTGACCATCGGTGGCACCCTCCAGGAGTCAAATAGGATTTTAAAAAATTGTTTTTCCAACAATATGATCAGTACATGATGCTCTTATCATCATGTAACTATATTATAACTCTAAACCGAGCCAACAATAAAGGATAAAGTTGCAGGAATGTGCAGGGTCACACTGAAAGGTCATTTTACATCATTCCAAACAAGTTGAAACATGACTTCTCTGCACTCAAGTCTGCTTGTTTTCCCTCTGAACAGCACAGAAACAATGGGATGAATGTAGCAAGTCTTACCCAATGATATAAGCCAAGACGCCCAGCTGGATCAGACGGCACACCACTCCCACCCTCCTGTTCCTCACCAGCACCTGGCGAGGGGTCTCATACTCAAAGAAGAAGTCGGAGAGGGCGTTGGTGATTTGGCTCTTCATCTTCTCTCATCGGCTGACCCACAAGAGAGGAGGCTCTCTCTCTCCTTCTTCTTCATAAAAACACTCCACTTCTCCTCCTGGTCACCTCTGCCTCGTTCTTCACTGCTGACGAAGGTCCTCTGCCTCCTCTCATAAGTAACGTCTGACACGCTTCATGACAAGTCCTGAAGTGTAGGACTTCCTCCCTCCCACGCTGCTCTCTCTCTCTCTCTCTCTCTCTCTCTCTCTCTCTCTCTCTCTCTCTCTCTCTCTTTTGCTTTCTCTCTCTCTTCCTGCACAGGGTCACTCTGTTTTCACCCCCCTCCCCATTCACATCACAACTGTATCTCCTGGCTTTTCACTGCATCCCTTTTACCCTTTTTTTTGCTTATGTGCTGCACATCAAATTAATGAAAAGACAGTTTTGGAATTCATTCATGACTTGCTTGCAAATAACTCAACAGCTGCCACACAAGCGCTGGACCTCCTCCACCTCCTCCTCCTCCTCCTTCTCCTCCTCTCTGTGCAATCAAACCTTATCGTTTCCACTGACACCCTCTTCCTGCATGCGAGGCACAGACACATAAGCTCAACACAAACACACACAGTGCCACAGTTGAGCTTATTGCCTACTCTCATGTCACCGTTCTCAGACATTAAGCCCTCTTATGTTTTATCATCAGCTCGTTTGGGGAAATACTTTGGGTTTCCTAAAAAAATTCACTTACTTGCTCTCCTTTCATATACTGCAAGAGACGCTTTGCATTTCTAATCTACGTTCTTAGAGGAAAGGAAGTGGCACAATCATAATAAAACTCCATTTCGGTATGAATACATTGAAATATTAATAATATTACATAAAAGGTTTCCCATCTGTGGAATGTTTTCTTTCACTTGTTCGCAGCGCTTTCTAATCTCCAGAGATTAGCAAATGGAACATCTTCTTTTGGAATCATGCTCAAAATCCAAATCTAAATCTGGTTAAAGCCCGTTCCAAATTAATATATATTTATTGGGAATCGCCACAAAATAACCATGTCTAGAATTTGGTGGGATTGCAAGGATTTGGCAGGATTGTACGGATTTTGCAAGGATTGCAATAAAATGGGGCAGTATGACGATCTAAATAATAACCTAAAACGCTCTATAGGAACAATTCATTGTGCTCCAATTTGCACAAAGTGCTTTTAAAGGGATGCTGGAGATAAAAAAGACAGAGTTAAGGCTCTGCTTGTAATCATAGGTAATACTTTATAATAATCATCATTATCATCGCGCATGAGACTCTGCGCTTGTTTTAGTGTTTTATGGTTTGCTTTTATTTTTATTTTTTTATTGTTTTGTTTTTTAAAAGCAAAGCAAATATTTATTTTAGTGTGTATTCCTGTTTTGTTTATTTTATTGTTTCTTGTTTGCACTTTGTTGCGGCTGTGGTTGTTTTTAAAGTGATTTACAAATAAAGTTGAGTTAAAATATTATGTGTTTATTTAGTAAAATCTGATTTAAAAAACATTTTTTAATTGATGGTACAATTTTAATAATTATAATAATATTTGACTAAATATCATTGTTTATAAACCTACATAACCTTTTAGTTTATGTTGTACAGAATTTATTTATATAAAGTGTTTGAAGATAATCCAAGAAACGATCACAATAAACCAAAAAATAAAATAAAACAAACTAAATAAATGAGTGTTTGTATTGCAGATGAAACTATCTAAACGTCACTGCTCATAAAAATAATAATTTCAGAGTTTATTCAACTTATTTTACTGTTAATATTTAACTTTTAGTAAACCATAAAATGTCCGTTATTCATGCTTATCCATTATTAGTAATGCTATAATTTATGTTATTATTATTGTTGTACCAATCTAAAATGTTTATCATACAATTTCAACTGATGATTATAATACTTGACACTAAATAGTTATCAAAACCTTTTTAAAGTATTTAAAATTATACTTTAGATATACATTTTTGCTGCACAAGCAATCTAATTTACAGATCATCAATAAAAGATTAAATGGGGCCCAACGAATGAAACAAACAACTAATTAATGATTTACTAATCATAAGCGTGAGTTGAAACTTTATAGTAGCCCTTCAAATAATGTTCACAAACCACTTTCATCTAGAGATTTCTACCCTCCGCCCCCACACTTCCTTCCATTTCCGCCTATTCAGCTTTTGACAGATTAGAAACATGTACTTTCTATTTGTAGATCGACAGACAGACAGACTGTCATTACAGCTAAGATTGTGAAAAGTGTCAATACTTTAATACTTTTTCAATACCTCATGTTTGAAAATGATAAAATATCCACATTCATAGTTTTGACAGTAATGAAGCTGTGAGAAGAGACAGATCTACAATCAGATACTCAACCCCAGTCTGCACAGATAAAATAACTGGGAAGGAAGTGAGATAGAAAAGATGTATACAGCATAATATCTCGATATTTTGAGTGGCAATATTATATTGATTCACAGCCGCCAAGTATCGGTATTAAGTTTTCCAACAGTTTGCAGAATTTCAGGATATCGTATCTAACTCTGCAAAGTTCTGCTTTTTTATGTTTCTTTCAAAAAAATTCAGGGCAGAGAAGCTTAAAGTTTTTGAAAGTTTGATAAAATGCTGCAGTTGTTGTCGTCCATACATGTTTGATATCAGTTCAGTTCAGTTGGACTGAATACTTTGTTGGTCAGTCTGTGGGTTTGACTCTCATTGTGGAGAAATAAAAAGACTGAAGTGAGATCAATACACTGAGAATTTTCTCTTATTTGACAAAACAATTCTTGATTGAATTTAATTTTGTGGACACAAAATGCAGATAAACAGTTAAATCGCAATATATTGTATCCCAATGCTCACCATATTGCAAAATGCTTAAATATCAGTATCGGGTAAACATCGTATCGTGGGGCCTCCGCTGATTCACACCTCTAAACGGCACTGTGTGAAGGTTGATAATTGTAAAAGAGGGAAAGAAATCTCATATTATTGTGTCTCTGATTTCTTTCATTTTTGCTGTGCCATCAAAAAAGGTATGAAGTAGGGCTGGGCGATATATTTTTAAAAGTGATATGGAACCGTATCGCATATATCGATATAGTTCAATTTTTTTTTCTTTATATATAAATGCTGCCCTTACTAGGGTTTGTCATATTTAGTTCTTTTGTAATGTTTGTTATTCTTTTCTCATATGGTTTATTATACACCTCCTGGTGCAACCTAGACACATCATCAGTGATGTAACCTGGGGTCATCGGGTGTTTCGGGTCTTTCAACATCAGACATCCTCGCCCAGGTGACCCAGCCGAGGATGATCAGTCCCCGGCTTGTGTCTAGGTAGCTTTTATGGCCCACGGATCACCCCTCTTGATCCACAGCCATCTTGATGCCTTCTCAGCAGTATCAGTAGTGTTCCTGATGGCTTTCTTGCTGTGCAGTCCCCTTATGCCCAATATCTTGAGAGCCCTGCAGAGTGACTGGCCTGCGAACCCACGGCATCCAACCTCAATGGGGTTACATCGGGTCTTCCATCCGTTTCGTCTGCATTCGCTTGCCAGCTCTTCATACTTGGCCGTCTTCCTCTCAAATGCCTCCTCCATCCGGTCTTCCCAGGGCACAGTCAACTCCAACAGTATCACCTGCCTTGTTGATTCTGACATGAGAACCAAGTCCGGCCTGAGTGTTGTTACTGCGATGGTCTCTGGGAACTTGAGCTGTTTCCCCAGGTCCACCTTCAGCTGCCAGTCCCTAGCAGTGGCCAGGAGCCCTGCTGCTTGGCTTGCGCATTGTTGTGGCTTCTCTCCAGCTTTAACAATGCTGATGGAGTGCCTAGCTGGCTGTTGTTGCTTACTGAGAGAGATCCCGGTGCAGATGGTATCTGCTATGACTCTCAGCACCTGGTCATGGCGCCACCGGTAACGTCCCTCCCCCAGGGCTTTTGGGCAGCAGCTAAGGATGTGCTCCAGTGATCCTCTCCTCTGACACAGAGGGCAGGCGGGTGTTTCTGCCAGTCCCCAACAGAAGAGGTTGGATGGGCTGGGGAGGACATCATAGACTGACTGGATCAAAAACCTTATCCGGAGCGGCTCCGCCTTCCAAATGTCAGACCACGAAATCTTCTGGTCCAGTGCCTGCTCCCATCTAGTCCATGCGCCCTGTGGTCTCATTCCGACCATCCTGCTCGAGCGGGTCTCCTCCACTCCTGCTCGAACCTCTTCCTGGATGAGCTGACGCCTCTCCTTCCCCTGTGTCTTGTTGTACTGGGGTCTTGGGTTGCTCCCAAGCCCTGCCTGGCCTGACGCAACTGATCCCACCAGCACACTGTGGCGTAGTCGTGCTTCAGCTCGCTCCACCGCATCCTGGGCTCTCCACTTCCGGCCAGTCCGCACTTCAATCCCAGCTGAGGAGACTTTGGTGTCACTCGAGTCTCTATACAGCAGCACCTCTCTTGCACGGGTGACCATGAACTCCTCCGTCAGACTGCTGAAGGGAAGTCGCAGCTTGTTCTTATTCCCATACAAGGCTATGCTGCTAAGGCTACGTGGTAGGCCTAACCACCTGCGAAGGTAGCCACTGACCTTTCTCTCGAAGAGATTGCGGTGTTATCAGAACGCTGCAGGGTCCGAGGTCCTGCTCCCTTGCGCTGTCGCTGTAGGATGCCCTGAGGTACTCGTCAACCTCTTCCTGAGTGCAAGCCAATTGTCCTCCTCGCTTCTGCCCGAGGATCTTCTTGGTGAAACTGAACGGGCCTGCAATAAAGGCAGCACGCTTCTTGGCTCTCTCCTTCCCCCTTTTCCTGTGCCATTCGGCTCGGCGGAGTGTTGTCAGGTCCCTCCTTATGTTGTTACGGAGCTCTGCAAGCCCGGCCTTCTCTTCTTCTCTTGCCTGCTTGTACTGCCGTCCCAGCAGTCTGAGCTCTTGCCGCAGTTGTTTGATCTTCTTCTGCCGTGGATTAGGCTCCCCTTCACCGCTGGTAGGGCGCCGCTCTTTGGTGCCAAACCTCTCAGCGGCAATGCTGACAATCATCGCGCTCATTATGCGCAACTTCTGATCAGCATCCCCTCTGGCTGTGGCTTCGAGAACCTGATTGACATCCTCATCGAACTGGCACCACTCTTTCACCTTTTTGGCCAAAGGCCACTTGACCCGACGGTGTTCTGACTGCCTGACTTGGGGTGGGGCTTGTGGAGCATGGAGGGTCTGGGCACTGTGGGGTGACTCCGGGCCGGACTCCTCCTCCGTCTCACCAGGCACTGGTCCTGTGCGTTGCACCACTTGCCTTCCAGTCAAGCATCTCATTTTGGTCTGGTGGATCTTCAGACCACGCGGGTTTTTGCAGACCTTGCCGCAATACAAACTGCACTCGTAGTCGTCATTCCATTAGCTTGGGTCGATACCTGTGTGTCGGTCCTGTTGGGGTGTTCATCCTCCCCCCCTCTCGGGCACCCCCGGGGGTATAACTCTTCAGGGTTATAAATATAAATATATTTATTTCAGAAAAAGATTGGCCTATTTTATCATCTTTTATTGTTACTTGTGACATGTCATATTTGACTTTGACTGAACATTTGCTCTCACTTATATTGCGATATATATATAGTTTATCGATATTCAGCCTTAATATATCGGGATATGACTTTTGGTCCATATCGCCCAGCCCTAGTACAAAGTATTGGGTTTTTTTTAATCATTATTATTATTATTATTATTATTTTCAAACTAGTATTGTATGGAAGTTTTAAATTCAGCTGTCGTGCCAACCTTACTCCCAGCCTCGCCACATGTGGCTCTGAAGGAACTTCTGGTTACATAAGAGAGGACGGAGATTTCTTCACCTTAGGCCAGGATGTGATAACATGACAGAAGTGTAGAGCTGTGTGCAGCTTCAGCTCCAGGAAACTCAGGGTGATACCTCTGTTCATATTGACAGTGCACAGGATGCCAGTAATGAAGCAGATGGGTGATTATCTGGTTATCTAGGCAGTGCATGAGACTGGTTGTCCATGATTGTCATTGATCAGTTCTGAAGGAGGACTGCTGATCTGTAAAGAGGAACTGCAGGTTACTGAGGCCACAGCAGTGAGAAGTGTAACATCTGCTCAACTAGGAGAGAAAAAGGAACATGAAATATTTACAAAATGCAGGTCAGCTCCGGAACAGAGCAATCATGCAAGCCTTCATTATGTCACAAGCAAACCTGTGCAGAACAAAACTATTAGACATGACAAGTGGTTGTGGTCGTCTCGTCTGGTGTCTCCTTGTGGGCATACATGACGCATACGGGTCAATGACGTGATCTAATCCATTGTCAGTTGGTGTAACCAGTATTTTTTTCCCCATAAAAATCTTATATCTGAATACAGGAAAACAAAAGTGAACTAAAATGAGAAAAAAAAATACAATCCATATTTTCATTGCAACATTATGGTATATAACAGATTGTACACAATTTGTCAAAACTTTAGAAAAAAATGGTTGTTTAAAGAATATGTTCTGCTCAATATTGACAAAATGTGTAAATGTAGAAATACTCAGAACTATGTTTCTTAAAATGAAGTAATTATATGTATAAGTCCACTTAAATACACTGTAGGTGGAAAAATGTTTATATTCTTTTTTTTTTTTTAATTCGTTAAAAAAATATTTTGTGGTTACACCATTTGACATCTTGCCAACCCTTATTTGTCACTGACCCATACATGCACTTATACAATGGTGTGATTTGACTTGTGAATGGTCACCTGTACTAATGTTAATGATTGATGACTTTGTAATATGGAGGCTTGAAGGAGTGCTTCATCCTTGTTATCTGATGAATCTAACAATTAGTAGTGGTCAGTGGTGGAAAAAGTATTCAGATCCCTTTCTTAACTAAAAGTACTAATACCACACTGTAGAGTTACGCCAGTACAAGTAAAAGTCCTGCATTCAAAACTTACTGAAGTAAAAGTGCAAAAGGATCAGCATCAAAATGTACTTAAAGTATCAAAAGTAAAAGTTCTCGTTAAGCAGAATGGACCCAGACTCAGATTGTTTTATACATTCTAAACATATTATTGGATTATTCTTATTGATGCATTTATGAAAGCAGCGTTTTAATTTTCTCAATGTACGGCTCATTTTAACTACTTAATATACTGTTATGAGGTTTAATTTAAAAACATGTTTAATTTTAAATTGATCATGTTTTTATGTTAAATCCTGAAAAGTTCCTAAAGCTGTCGCCTAAATGTAATGGAGTAAAAAGTACAATATTTGTCTCAAAATGTAGTGGAGTAGAAGTATAAAGTTACATAAATGGAAATACACAAGTTAAGAAGACATGCCTCAAAATTGTTCTTAAGTACAGTAGTTAAGTAAATGTAATTAGTTAAATTTCACCACTGGTAGCGGTATATCTATGTATAAAATCAAGAAGCGCGTGTGTGTCTAGGTCATATCTCGCTGACCGTTAGTCAGACTGACCTCAGATTTCGTATGTGGCTTGCGCATGGCACGAAGGTGTGCATCCTTGATTTTGAAGATTTTTGAATTCATTTTTCAAAATATTATTTACGTAGGACGTGTTGCGGCATTGCACTGTTTCTGATCGGACGCCTTTTAGGGGAGCTCCGCCCCATTGTGTGATAGGCCTACACCTGGTCAGTAACACAATCCACTCTGGATTTCCACACTGACTCATCTCATCTGTAAGTCTATTTAGCCTACCTATCTTTAGGAGTTTTAAAGTGCGCTACAAGGTTTGATTTTCCAATAATATTCAAATAGTTTCCGACCAATATCAATGTTCAATGTGTATGTGCTGGATGGTGTGCGTACCTTATGAAAAGTAAGTGTTTTATGGAGTTGCAGACGTTGTAGTGGTCTGCATGTAATGTGCAAATTCTGTTATTAACATCCATCTGTTTGTGCTGCATGAAAACTTATTCGCTCCTATATTTGTGTCTGTATATATGTCTAACCATGTTGTATATTTTAGCTTTAAAATATCAACTCAGTTAAAGAGCTTCTATATACTGCTGCATTAACCATTACAGAAACATACAAACTGATTTTGGTAATAACTAATGCTGTTAACCCTCTGAAATCTTATGTATTATGTCCTGTATTATGTCTGTTAAAAAATCTTTACAGTTTTTTCAGCGTTACCTCACCGATATATGTCCTGATAATTGATTTTTAACTTTAACTTACTTGGTAAAAATGTTGAACCCAAAAGAAATAAAGGAAAACATAAAATCTGATCTTGAAAATTATATTTCAATACACAGAATTTTAAATGTTGCAAATATGAACACAGGTTGCAAATATTACATATAAGAGTGAAAATGAGGATAATCTCTAGTTCTATATGTTCATACTAAATATATTTGACATTATATCCGGTTCTACTTGGCCGAATATAATCCAAAAAAAATCTGGTATGGAGTTTCAAGCCAGAACTTTAGAGGGCAGCTGATGGCAAGACTCAATGTTGCTTCATTTTTATGTCTTCACGTCATGAAAAAGTAATGTGCAGGTGCGTTCATGGACTCCAGAGGGTTAATTTAGGACAGCTGTGTCACAAACTGGTGGTGTAATAAATGTTTTGCACTGTACTTATGTAGAAAGGAGAATTTGCATCATTACCTGTGTGTTGATTAATGTCCTGTCCTTCTGCCGAAATCAAGCTGGTGGCTTTCAAAACAACTGTGAGTCATGACAAGTCCGGTCTGTGAAGCCATGCTCACAGACCGCTGTCCTGTATTGACCTGATAAAGTTTGAGGAATCTGAGGACGCTTTGCTCCTCAGATCCCCCCCCCCCCCCGGCTCCGGATGTAGCTATTGTTGCTTAAAATCAGAGCTGTTGACACACTAACCAGGGGCAGGAGAGGGTGAGAATAATATATCCAATAGATGTTTATTAAAGAACAACATGAGAAAATTATTTTACTGGGGTTTTTTTTCTGAAGAGAAAAATCCGTACTTATATTTGTAGCTTTGAATGTCACACCATGACCCATTATTATTCAACCTTAACACACCCTTTAGACTTTGTGTTTATTTATTATGTTATCTTGTTTATTTATTTATTTTGTCACCTCCACACACACACACACACACACACACACACACACACACACACACACTCACACTCACACACACCCTTTAACATTTGGTATTTCATTTCACTAATTAAGTCACATTAACTGCCAGATGTTATAACAGTTATTTTGACATTTATTTCTTTTTTAAGTTCATTAGCTTGTCTGTTTAGATGTGTGTCTGTTCATCTCCTTGTCTGTATCTGGGGTATTTTTATTCCTCATAGATCATAGTAGTCGGCTAAATCCAGCATCAAGAGGCTTATGAGAATCAGAAATAAACTGTAAACAGATCATATGAAACAGACACACAAAGCTGATTTACAGTCTGTCTGTCAGTCTGTCTGTGAGGTGAAGTCACCATGTTGCCCTCTGGTGGTTGCATCAAAGGGAACTAACACAATTGTGACCTTTATTTTGTCGGGACCCAAAGGCTAAGAAGGTTTGAAATGCCTCAACTCTCATAAACCAAACAAAGAAATAAAACGACTTTCAGGACACTTTGTAATTCATATTTTAATATCATGTGTGCATTAACTGTGTCCTAATGAAAAGGGTGTTTGAACAACTATTATTTTGCTTTTGATTAGATTGAATATGAGAGTGGCTTGTGCTGCTGTACAGTCAGAATTTTTCTTGGCAGAAATCCTGGTAAGTGTTGACAGCTAATTACTGTCATCACTAGCTTATCACTAGTTTAATAGGAGAAGATTAGTTAAAGCTAAAAGGCTTAGATGTCTGTAAGAATTACTGACAGTCAGCTGTCACTATTGCTTCTTTTCTGACAACACAACACAGAGCTACATTCAGCGATTAAACATGACTGAAATACTGCCGTCTGTAGCAGTAATGCTGCTGCACACTGCAAACATCCACCAATCCTGTAGTATCACTTTCTATTTACCTTGTGGACAACTTAATAGATGTCATTAACTTGTCCCACCTCATTAAACCAATAAGTGTTTACTGACTAACAAAAGCTAACTGACACCTTTACTTTGTCAACATTAACCCAGATGATCTCTCTAAGTGTGTGCACAGCTTCCTGCAGCACAGTCCGTCACTTCAAACTGCACACAGTCAATCACAAATCGTCACCCTGTTAAAATAATCGCCTAACTCATTTGCAGGAAACACAAAAACTTCCCCAAAAGTGTAACATATGACATTTATTGATCATTTCACTCAAAAAGGATGTACCAAAGGATGGCTATTGGCATAGTAATAACACTGTGTGTAAATCATGTAACTTAAGAGAAATAAATAACTTAGGCAATTTTTTGAACATGCCTTTGTGACTTAAGCAAGATATGGTAACACTTTATTTTGAAGGTGTCTACATAAGAGTCACACAAGCCTGTCAGAAACATGACATGATAACGCTCATGTCACTCATATGTAGACACCTTCAAAATAAAGTGTTACCATATCTTGCTTAAGTCACAAAGGCATGTTCAAAAAATTGCCTAAATCACATTTTATTTTGAATTAGGCATAATAAATCAGCTTAAGTCACACACTTGACATAGGCCATTATCTTAAAGGGGTAAAATCACATGATCTGATCAACTGAGGATGCAGGCGATTTTACCATAGGTGGTAATGAGGAGATGATTTAGGCTAAAAAACAATATTGACAAAAAATGACGATTATTTTAACAGTGTGAGGAAATGGAACTAAATGGACAGAAAATCCTGGTGGCCCTCCAGCGGGTTAGGCCCCAGGAAGCTATCGTAATATGATAGACGTTTCAGTTATGCTAAGTCCCGCCCCCAAGCTACAGTTTGTCATGTTTTCATTCACAATCATGTACATGTCAACAGAGAAAAAGCTTTCTTGCATCCATGGATTTATTAAAGAGAACTTGTACCATATTCACACAAGCTGGCACCCATTCATTCATATGAAGGTTCTCTTCTGTGTGCATACTGCACTTCCTTGCCACCAGAGGGCGCACAAGATAAGTGAGACAGTTTAGAACTACCAGATTTGCAGGGTGTAGATAATAAGCATGGCAACACTCCAGTAGGTTACAGTTTTTCTCTGTCACTTTGGTGCATTTCTCACATCTATATTAACAGTCATCAATTGCTTTCATAGAACTCTCTGCTGTTTCATAATCGAAATTAACTATACTTGTGAATGCTGAATCGTCATTCCATGTAAAACTAATAGTCCTCATTTCATTGTTTGAGTCATTACATACAAAAATGTTGAACTGGTTGTCAAATCTGTCAAGCAAATTTTATACAATTTTTTAAATCTTTTTTTTTCCTGAAAATGTTTCCTGCTTTCACTGATTAGAAGGGCTGTGTGACGCGTTAGTTGCAACCAATGATAAGCCACTTCTCTACAATCACTCAGAGCTGAATCCATAAACCCATTAACACTTTACAACATATATGAACCAGGCAGGACATAGTGTGGACCATTTCTACAATACCTTGACACAGAAATAAAAGGTCAGCCTCGTGGCAGAGGGCAGAGGGTTCGGGGAGGAAGGGGATGACATGTGATGACATCACAGCAGAGTCCTGCAGAGGGTGGATTCACCACTCGAGGAGATACTTTCCTCGCTGCATTGCAAGAGATGATATTGGCTGTGATGTAGATGAAACTATGTGGCCAGACAGAGAGGAACATCTGGATGTGCATCAATGATTTACAATACTATGTATGTTGTATGTTCAGTTCTGTTATGTGCTGCAATATTGTTTACAGTTGTGCACAGCTCTACCCAAAGGGAGTTTATGTTTGTTGTAAATAAGGGTGTTTTTTTCTTTTGCAAAATGCTTTGAACAAATAAGATTTTTGCAAAGAGCATATGCAGTAAAAATATGAAATATAAATATTCAGTGTGTTGTACTCAGTTACCTCACTAAATACAGTAATTAGTAACTTTACTGTAGTTTTCAAATGGCTGTGCAAAAAAGTAGGCCTATATAGTGCTGTTTTGAGCATTTTCAGGTAATAACACCAAGATCTGACTTTTTTTGTATTGGAAAACATTTACAGAGTAAACTGTCATAATGAAAACATGACAGAGCCATTTGACTATCTTGTTCATAAACATGGTGTCAGGACTTTTCATCTTGATGTCACTGACACTTTCATCGAAAAGAATACTTGCTTTTGAGGAATGAGCTATCCATTTTGAGCAAGTGAAACACTTTTGCAGGTTATCAACTAGGTTTTGCAGTTTGTACTAATTGTTTTGAGAAATGCATTAACTGTTGTGCAAATGTAAATAGTGATGTGAGAAATGCACCAAAGCGACTGAGAAAAACTGTAACATATTGGTCATTGTAATGCCTGGTACAACTAAAAGTACATTTGTTTGGACAAATATAAAGATAACAACAAAAATAGCTCATGAGAGTTTGATTTAAGAGCTGATATCTAGCCATTTTCGACAGTTTTCTTGAGAATAACCAAAATCATAATTAAGACAACCATGGAAAATGTCTAGATACCAGCTCTTAAATTAAACTCTTATGAGCTATTTTTGTTGTTATCATTATATTTGTCCAAACAAATGTACCTTTAGTTGTACCAGGCATTAAAATGAACAAAAAAAATGAGAAAAGGGGTGGTCTAATAATTTTTTCCATGATTGTATATGCACACCTGTGGTTTTCAGTAGCTGTCAAATTTACCTGACAGTCCTTACTCGGGTTAAAATTCACCCTGTGTTTCTGACGTCAATGAACTGCGACGAATTGAACCACGTGGGGACGTTTTTGCAGAGGTAGCAAAACATCCGCAGTGACGCTGACGCTTGCTCGTCTGTCAGTGAGCGTGAAAAATACTTTTTTTTCTGTTTCTTTTTGACTCTAAAACAATCTTAAGAAGACGCTACGTACGTTTCGCTATCATAGTCACTTTTTCTAGACCATGCCCCACGACCCCGACCCTCCTCCGGCTAAAAAATTCAAGCCGGGGTCTGTTTTTTTCCGTCTCGATAAGAATAAACCTGGAATGCTGCTGCCTAGAAAGGGAAATGCAACCACTCCATTAGAAGTCCAGAGGAAACAGCTTCCAATTTACCAGGCGAAACCTCAGCTACTGAACCAACTGAGACAGCTACACAATGCTATTCTCATAGGTAAGCTGCTCGTGAGCTAAAGATGCTAACAGCGTTAGCACTCTGAAATATAAACATGTCGTCAGCTCTGTCATACTGTTTATTGTGACGTTTGTAAATGTCAACAAAATGCCCTTTTCTGATTCACAACTCGATTTAAGTGATTGTTATAGCCTGAATTATTTTATTTCAATGTTGTCACCCTGTTAAAATAATCACCTCTCTGGGGGGAAAATGAGTTACATTTTTCCCCCAAGTTTTGCAGGAAACACAATAAACTTCACCAAAAGTGTAACATATGACATTTATTGATCATTTCACTCAAAAAGGATGTAACAAAGGATGGCTATTAACATAGAAATAACACTGTGTGTAAATTATGTAACTTAAGAGAAATAAATGACTTTTAAAATGATTTTTTTTGAACATGCCTTTGTGACTTAAGCAAGATATGGTAACACTTTATTTTGAAGGTGTCTACATAAGAGTCACACAAGCCTGTCAGAAACATGACATGACAAGTATCATGAACATTAATGTTACTTCAAAGTGTCATTAATGTTCATGACACATCCCATGTCATGTTAATGACACGCTCATGTCACTCTTATGTATACACCTTCAAAATAAATATTTAGTTACGTTTCGGGTTAAATTTAACATAAAGTACATGATCAATTTGAAAGGATTAGACTTTTATTTTAATTAAACCTCATAACAGTATATTAAATATTTCACATTAGCACAATCTTTACAAAATTACAACACTGCTAACATAAGTACTTTTTTCAAATATATGGCTTGAATATATAAAACAATCTGCGTAACGAGTACTTATATTTTTGATACTTTAAGTGCATTTTAAGTGCATACAATATTTGCCTCAAAATGTAGTGAAGTAAAAGTACAAAGTAATATGTGGAAAACTCAAGTAAAGTACAAGTACCTCAAAATTGTACTTAAATACAGTACTTGAGTAAATGAACTTGGTTACTTCCACCATTGGCCATTGTGCATAATCGTCACTTTTACTTTTGGTATTTTAAGTATGTTATGCTAATAATTTTGCATAACTTGGAACATGGTATTCTTGAAATGTGTTGCTCCTTTTACTCGATTAAAAGTTCTGAATAATTCTTCCAGCACTGCTGAGTTGCACTTGTGTCATAACAATCATGCTCAGAAATAATGATTTCTACTCAATAGAATATTGATATCTGAACTCTGTCTAACCCGACCCATTCTCTCTCATTGATCAGGGGAGACTGGCTCTGGGAAGACCACTCAGATCCCCCAGTATCTGTATGAGGCGGGCATCGGACGGCAGGGCATCATCGCCATCACTCAGCCCCGCCGAGTCGCTGCGATCTCACTGGCAGGACGAGTGGCCGAGGAGAAGAGGACTCAGCTCGGCAAACTGGTATGCACAATATAGCCCTGTTCCCCAGTCCTACCTACGAAAAGGGGGTGTAATTGTAAGAGATTGCAGAATAGACTATGCGGGTATTTGGGAAACCTATACAAGTGCATCTCAATAAATTAGAATAAAGAAAGTTTATTTATGTCAGTAATTCAATTCAAAAAGTGGAAATAACACATTATATAGATCCATTACACACAGAATGAAACATTTCATGTCTTAATGTATTTCATTTCTTCTATTTATAATGATTATGGCTTACATTTAGTGAAGACCTAAAATTCAGTGTCTCAAAAAATTGGAATATTTTCACAGGACCATTTTTAAAAGTATGTTTAATATGGAAATGTTGGCCTCTGAAAAGTATGTGCATCTATATGACTCAATACTTGGTTGGGGATATTTGACTTGAACTACTGGAAATTTACGTTTCCATCATATTCTAATGTATTGAGATGCACCTGTAAGTCGTTCCAAGCTATTTTTGGTAAATCAACAAACTACTTTTCAGGTTGGTTACACAGTGCGCTTTGAGGATGTCACCTCCTCTGAGACAAAGCTGAAGTTCATGACAGATGGCATGCTCCTGCGTGAGGCCATCGGAGACCCCTTGCTGCTGCGCTACACCGTGGTGGTCCTGGACGAAGCCCACGAGCGCACCGTGCACACCGATGTGCTGTTCGGCGTGGTCAAGACTGCTCAGCGTAGACGCAGAGAACTTAATAAGATTCCTCTGAAGGTAGGAGCTCCACCTGTCCTGGCACATGCTCATGAGATAAAAAGCTTGCTCTACATAATTTCTATCAGCTCATTTTCTGCTCCTGCTGGGTCAGTGTGTTTAACCCATTTAAGCCTGGAAAGCATTACTGCATTTCTACCATTAAAACCGGGGGCGCTGTTGTGTTATTCTACCATTAAAGCTCGGAAAGTGGATACGTCGTTTTGTAGTATTTGTAGTTTTTTCCACCTATTTTCAGTCTCTTGGCCAATGAAATGCATCAGAATACATGTGGGAGTGTCGCAATGCAACATGGGACTTTTCCAGAACTGAAATCATGGCGACTATAGTGGAGGGAGCTCAGATATAACAGCTATAAGCTCTCAAATACTTTTTGAATTTCATTTCTATCTGCTACAGAGGCTGAAAAATCTATTATTTAGTAGGAGTTGACACTTCTGTTGAATGTCCAGAAGAACTTCAGGCTTTAGGGGGTTATTTTAAAATGGTCCAGAGGTTTTACAGGCATTTTTTACAGGTGTTTTAGGCTTAAATGGGTTAAGCTTCTACTAATATTCAAATCCCAAACTGACACCTCTTTGTTTTGTGTGACCTACACAGGTCATAGTGATGTCAGCCACGATGGATGTGGATTTGTTCTCCGAGTACTTCAACAAGTCACCTGTACTGTACCTGGAGGGCAGGCAGCATCCCATTCAGATCTACTACACCAAGCAGCCCCAGTCAGACTACCTGCAGGCTGCACTCGTCTCCGTCTTCCAGATCCATCAGGTAGACTTTAGGAAACTCTTATAGTAACCCTCCTCTTATTTTGCGGGTCAAATTGGCCATTTCAAAGTTAAAAAAAAAAAAAAAGTTAAAAGTATTTTTTCTTAAAAATACATTTTAAAAAAATATAAAATAAAAAAATAAAAAATCAATGTCATGTAAAACCATTGTATTTCTTATGTGGGTGTTTCCAATGTGCATAAAAAAAAAAGTTTTAACATGCATTTTTTTATGAAAAACTAGTGAATTATCCTCATTGAACAATGACATGTGAGAGGTAAAGAACACCATTGCGTTAGTAATAGAGTTATTAATGAAATATAAACAATGTTTATTGGGATTTTTGGGATCTGACACTTTTGGATAATTAATTAAACATACCCCAGGTCAAATTGACCCACGATATTATTGCTGTTCCTGGAAAACGAACATAACAGGAGGGTTAACCATCTGAACCCAACAGGGTTTGAAGGGCATGTTGTCTCAAAGCCAGAAACTGTAAAACCAGAAATTATTGTCGGAATTTCTCTTTTCTGACAGTCCTTGAACGCATCAAATGTAACAAATAATGGAATCTAAGCTTATAATGGTAATTTTTTATCGAAATCACTTTATTCTACACATATCCTTTTCAAAAAGAAAAAAAAGTGACATTTCACCCTTTTTAGGTGATTGGAATATATATATATATATATATATATTATTTTATTTTTTTGCCAAAAATAAATTATTTGCACTAACCAGATCCTGTAAAAATGGCATTTATAACTCTGTTATCCTGCACAAAAGACACGATTGTGGTCTTCCTGCTTCTAGCCATGATTGTGTTGTTTCCATAGAGGTGCAGCACTGATTAATTCCAGTGAAAAATGAGACCACATTGAGTAAAATGTGAGAGTACCAAAAAAAAACAACCCTGAAACTACTTGGGATTCAGAGGGTTAATATTTCTCTTGGGTTTGTATTAGTGCTTCAAATCTATTGTTTTTATTTCAGTTGAGTACAAAGGATCCTGACAAATAGCAATTTATTTGACCACTCATGTGAAATAAGTTTTATTTCCAATTTAAGACACAGCCAAAACAATGGGCTCTCTTTCCTTTAGCATTATATAAAACACAGACCTCGGGGTCAAGTTCTCCTGTGTGCATGTTGTTACGCTGCTGATTCTTCTCGACACTGGAACATAACGCTGTCCTGTTGTTGTCCACAGGAGGCACCTCCGTCCCATGATATCTTAGTGTTCATGACGGGTCAGGAGGAGATCGAGGCTCTTGCGCGGACATGCCGGGACATCGCCAAGCATCTGCCCGACGGCTGCGGTCCCATGGTGGTCATCCCTCTGTACGCATCGCTGCCCCCAGCACAGCAGCTCAGGGTCTTCCAGCCGGCTCCCAAGGTAGAGAAACAGGCAACATGCAGGAGAAGCAGAGGAGTGGAGACAAAGGGACAAAAAATAGCCACATTGTTTTCAGAGAGCAGCTGAAATCTGCTGCTTCCAACTGTTTGTCTTGTCTTTTCTACCCTGTTTTTAGGGCTGTAGGAAGGTCATCCTCTCAACCAACATCGCCGAGACGTCAGTTACAATCTCTGGGATCAAGTTCGTCATAGACACGGGCATGGTGAAGGCCAAACGTTTCAATCCTGGTAAACAAAGCAGTCTATTGAATCATGAAACACCTACTCATAACAAGTGCCTTTTTTAATCACAGAGGAAGAGGCAACCTAGTTTTTTTTATTACAATACAGTTGTAAGTAGAGTTTTGATATACAGGTGCATCTCAATAAATTAGAATAGCATAGAGCATAAGTTTATTTATGTCAGTAATTCAATTCAACCATGCCATGTTCACAGTCACTTAAATCAGTGATTCCCAACCTTTTTCTTGAGGGACCCACATTTTTTACCATTGTAAACTTTGGCGACCCCCCTCTTTGGGGGCTAGCTTAGAGTTTTCGCCGCACAGTGATGTGACACATATCTTTATAATCAGCGTAGTTTCTGCTTTCAAGGGACCAAGTTTGTGTGGACTTTTGGCTTTAAGAGGTTAAATTTACACTTATATGCTAAATTACTTTTGAAAAAGCAGACATTCAAACTTGAATGAAGCCTCGCCATGTTTTGTGAGCTTGGAGATTGACTTTTATCAAATTTATAGGTATAGATGTATATATTTAACCCATTAGATTTATTACATCCCTTAAAATCAAGAGGGCTTTGCGACCCCCCGTGGATCTTTTGGGCCCCCCCGGTTGGGAATCACTGACTTAAATCACCTTTGTTCCCCATCCTGATGCTCAGTTTGAATTTATTGTTATTTGTTACTATCATTTTTCTCTGATCTTGTGGTACATGTGCTGTGTGACCCTCAGACAGCGGGCTGGAGGTGCTGGCGGTGCAGCGGGTCTCTAAAGCCCAGGCGTGGCAGCGAGCGGGTCGGGCCGGCAGAGAGGACTCCGGCTCCTGCTATCGACTCTACACGGAGCAGGAGTTCGACAACCTCATCCCCATGACTGTGCCTGAGATCCAGAGGTACTGTAGGACACACTTTTTATTTTTTCACCATGCAGATAATAAAGCTCAGTATGTGCTGATCCGCAGGAAAGCTGAGAGTGCTGATTTATCTAGGTCAGAATGATTGAATAGTCTCTTCCTCTGTGTGTGTGTGTGTGTGTGTGTGCTGCAGGTGTAACCTGGCTGGTGTGATGCTGCAGCTTATGGCTCTGGGGATTCCAGATGTGATGAATTTTGATTTCATGTCCAAGCCTTCTCCAGGTTAGATGCTATTGATCATGAATGCCCTGTGGTCATACTGGAGGCTTGATCGCCCGTAGTAACCAGTTGTGTTTATCCCAGAGGCCGTCCGCTCTGCTGTGGAGCATTTAGAGCTGCTGGGGGCTGTGGAGAGGAAAGACGGCCAGGCTTTCCTCACTGCTCTGGGAAAGAAGATGGCAAGCTTCCCTCTGGAGCCTAGATATGCCAAGGTAAGAAAAACAAAAAAGTGACAGTGACAGCCTGTGGCTCATAGCGTGAGTGGGTCACACATGCAGCCAGACAGAATTCGGCCTAACACTTCCCTGCCTTGTTTGCTCACAGACGATCCTGGTGTCCCCCGACTACTCCTGTTCTGAGGAGATTTTGAGCATCGTGTCCCTGCTGTCAGTGGACACCGTGCTGTATAACCCTCCGGCCCGGCGGGACGAGGTGCTCGCCGCACGCAAGAAGTTCTCCTCCAGCGAAGGAGACCACATGACGCTGCTCAACATTTACAGAGCGTTCAAGAAAGTCAGCGGTAATAAGGTGAGTAAAGATGGAGGAGGAACATGTATGTGAATAAACCCAGAAATCAAATGATGTCATGGCTAGGGATGGGAATAATTAATCGATGATCGATTAATGGTTGTTAAGAATTTGGTCGATCATGAGGAATTTATAATTGATCTGTGCATTTTTTCATTTTCATTTTATCTCTGACTGCGTATCAGTATCACTGAACTGAAACACGGCCGAGCGTTCAGTCAGTAAGTAAATGAGCTGAGAATTAAGTTGGATAAAGCTACAGTTTTACAAACTGAAAGTTGCAATATCAATTATAAAACACAGAGAAATACAAGTATTAATTGGAGCAAAACTAGCTTACTGTATCAAACCTTGCTAGCATGAATTACTGAGTTTAATTTTATCCAAAACTTATTTAAACACAAAACACATTTAAATATCAAGATTACTGTGAAAACTAACATCATGCCTCTTCAGGGCTAAAACATAAAACATTGACTCCTTGACATTATCTTTACTGTTTTATCTCACTTGAGTTAGTTTTACGATTGACAGTATCAAGTCTCTTTTCGTCCTTTCAAAATAAAAGTGTCTGTTATCAAAACAGGCGTTTGCATAGTACTGTGTGTGTATATATATATATATATATAATCTGCTTTGTGTCTGCTGTTCCAGGAGTGGTGTCGAGAGAACTTTGTCAACAGCAGGAACATGGGTCTGGTGAAAGACGTCCAGGCACAACTCAAAGATATCTGCCTTAAGGTATGAATCTGAAACACATTGATGAATGCTGTGTATGTCGGTGTGTTGTGTAGGGCTGGGCAATATTACCTGCTATCAGTATTACAAGTAACTGCCACATTTATCTCCGTAACGATTAATGAAACTGTTACAGCAGTCAGTAGTTCTTCATTTTACAGGTGCATCTCAAAAATAGAATATCTTAGAAAAGTTTGTTTATGTCAGTAATTCAATTCAAAAAGTGGAAATAACACATTATATAGATCCATTACACACAGAATGAAACATTTCATGTCTTCATTTATTTAATTTATTCTAATTATAATAATTATGGCTTACATTTAATGAAGACCTAAAATTCATTGTCTCAAAAAATGTTAATATTAGAAAAGACCAATTTTAAAAAGTATGTTTAATATGGAAATGTTGGTCTCTGAAAAGTATGTCCATCTATATGACTCAATACTTGGTTGGGGCTATTTGACTTGAACTACTGGAAGTGGACTTATGATATTCTAATGTATTGAGATGCACCTGTATGTAGAGTATGTGGAGCCACTTTCTTCCTATTATTGGCAACACTTTCATTCACCCTGTTTCTATCCATGATTGTGCTGTTTCCATAGAGATGTAGGACTGCCTGAACAGGAGGTTGTATCACTAAATACTGTCACAGATTGTCAGTGAATCACCTCTTTGAGTTAACTCACCCGCTTGTGTTTGTTGTTTCACCAGCTCAATTTGAAGCTGGAGTCATGCGGAGCAGAAACGGGGAACGTCCGCCGCTGCCTGGCCCACGGGATGTTCGTCAACGCTGCGGAGCTCCAACCTGACGGCAGCTACCTGGCTCTGGACACCCACCAGCCCGTGTCCATCCACCCCTCCTCCGTCCTGTTCCAGGCCAAGCCGGCGTACGTGGTCTTCAACGAGCTGCTGCACACGTCCCGCTGCTACATGAGAGACCTGTGTCTGGTGGATGCCGACTGGCTGCTGGACGCCGCACCAGAGTACTTTGGCCGCAAGCTCCACCCCTCCAAGAGCTAACCAACAGAGAAACAGGACTGGAGTAAATCCCTTCCTCAGATCACCCAGTGACAATACAACTGGAACATGTATTCTCTTCACAAAGCTGAATTTGGATAAAGACACAAATCAGAACAGAACATTTTCTGTGTGGTAAACTTCTCTGGATTTCACTACCTCCCAGTTGACAAGCATTTGGCATGTGTCACTGCAGCAGAAATCTGCATATCGAGGCCTCACAACTTTGACTTCCTGTAAGACTGTAATTCACATTTTGTAAGCTGTGTTCCTTCTGCCTGGTAGTTTAATCGTCTTGCGATTCGGCCACCTGTTCAACACCTAAAGAAAAAGTATTTTTCAGGTGCCATGCATCAGTTCTTTAAGCATTTGCATGCATTTTAACAGCACTGATAACCTCACCAGTAAGCATTGTCTGATATGATTTGTTTTTTTTCTTCAAATTTAAATCAAACTCAATAGAATCTCTATATGTTAATCTCATAAAATATTCTAATTGTTAATTCTTAATTGTTAAGTTACCTTTCCACCAAGATTCAGAAATTCATAGCAGACTGGCTCGTGGTTATTTTCAGTGTCATTTTGAATAATAATGAGGAGTGTTTGAAATGTTAGCTTCTCAGAAGTTAAGTAAAGCAGTCTTGTCTTAAGCTTTCCCACCACGTAGTTTTGGGTTTATACAAAGTGGTCTTAAGGGGTTTTATATATGCAAAGGACAGTAGATTTGTCTTAATCTATGAGGTTATGTAAATACAAAAAAATATGAAAAATCACCAAAGTTGGAGTTGGATTATGAGGTTTTTACACGTCACAGTGACATGACTTCACTTTTCTAATTACTCTTCATGCAGCACTTGTCAGCTGGTGCATGCCTTTTTCTTTCACATCTCTGATTGTATCCCCACATACATGCACATGAGGAGAAGCAGCATGCCTTATTCTCCAGGTTCTACTCTTTGCTGTTGTGTTACTCAGTCCTGACACACACTAACCACAGACGTATGCTGAACAACAACATATGTATGCAATGCATGGAGGTTATAGTTAACGATCTGATCCCTCAGGTCTTTCATACTTTGTAGAATGTAAATCACACAATGTTTAGGAATAGGGTGGATGCTCCTCTTGTTTTTGTTTTTTTACACTGGACTCAGGATTGTAAAATATATACTGTAACCTGAATAAATTACATTTCTAACTATTAAAATACCAAATGCATCTGGGGTACAGAATCATCAGACCATGTTACAAAGAGGTTTGTGTTCAGTGTTTGACTTGCTTACAGCTCATATTTATAAGACTTTTTTTTTCAGTCGCAAAGGAAGAGTAGACCATTAAGATCTGCATGTTAATACGTTCGCTAGATGAAATGATCAGTCTTGCATAACCACTATTGGTTTCATTTCGAATAAAATCAAGCCACTGTTCTACAGAAAAAGTCTACATGTGAGAGTAAAGCTTCAGAGGCACAGGGGGATTTTTAACAGTCCCACAGTCTGTATCTGTGTGTCTGTTAAATGCTGCTGTATCAGAATTTAATATACAGCCATGGAAAAAATTATTGATAATTGATAATAACCAAAATTATTATCAGTAAAACCATGGAAAATGTCTAGATATCAGATCTTAAATTAAACTCTTATGTGCTATTTTTTTGTTATCATTATATTTGTCCAAACAAATGTACCTTTAGTTGTACCAGGCATTAAAATGAACAAGAAATTGAAGAAAACAAGGGTGGTCTAATAATTTTTTCCATGACTGTAGAGTTGAGCAATGTCTTCCAAGGTTGCTGTGACCTTGTTTTTTTCCACATTCACATGATGAAATCAACATATATTCTTTTAAATGTCAGCTGCCTTAAAAGATGATCGTAATAATACATTCCATATATATATATATATATATCGCTTTTCTAGACACTCACAGATGATGCAAAACTGCAAAAACCCAACAACTGCAGCTTTATGCAGTTAACAGCTCTATTTGTTACAGTTTAACATTCCCAATTATTTACTCATATTTAGATCAATACATTTCCATGTTGAACACATTTCCTGAGGAATTGAACTGAGCATTCAGATGTATTTTCAGTGTTGGCAAAGATCTGATGAAAAATTAAGCATTCATTTCACTAATTTGTAGGACAGAGGACAACTGAAAGGTTGCTGTCTTGGGTTAGTTGTGTGAAAACGGCACCATCTTCTGGAGAACAGGGCATATCATGTCTATATGATGCAACTGGCTCACCTTATTACCCTGAAAAATACTGAGAATGATGCAACCCGTATGCCCACCGTAGCCAGGCATTGATTGTATGTCATGGATTTTGATTTGGTGCAGCAGATTATGTGGATCTGTAGCAATTCTGACTGTATGCGATTATATGAGAGACAGCCTCCTTGCTGTGATGATGCTGGCCTAACTTTTAGATTTACTGATGATGCATTTACTTTCTATCATAGGGAGTCATACAGAGACAGATACACTCATGGAAAACATTATTATACCAACCATAGACTGTATATACCAACATACTATCATTATGTCAACTTTCTATGGTGGTAAAGTCCTTCTAACCACCAATCACTGAAGATGGTAATTATTAATAGACCAATACGAGCAGGAAATATCAGTTTTATTTTTTGCATGAAACCCCTATTGACTTAATCCGTGGCGGAATGTAACTACAGTCATGGAAAACATTATTAGACAATTGATTTCTTCAATTTCTTGTTATATTTAATGCCTGGTACAACTAAAGGTACATTTGTTTGGACAAATATAATGATAACAACAAAAATAGCTCATAAGAGTTTAATTTAAGAGCTGATATCTAGACATGTTCCATGGTTTTCTTGATAACAGCCAAAATCATTATTAAGAAAACCATGGAAAGTGGTTAAATATCAGCTCTTAAGTTAAACTCTTTTGAGCTATTCTTGTTGTCATTATATCTGTCCAAACAAATGTACCCTTAGTTGTGTCAGGCATTAAAATGAACTACAAACTGACTGTCTTAAAAAAACAAAAAAAACGACCTTTTTTCTTATCAAGCCACAGGGGGCGCTGTAGGGTAGTTTTATCGTTGTTACGCACTATTACCTATAACTTTTTTTTAAATGTATAATTTACTTTATTATATTGTAAATACTTATCCACGTAGCTATGATCGTATTCGAGATTTCCTTAAAACTCTGATTAATTAATTTTTTTATTTATTTCGCTTTCAAAGTACTACTTCCGGTGTAAAGGTCATAGTGACGGAGGTCAATGTGTCCTTCCACACGTGTTTTCTGTCATCTTCCAGAAGCAGCAGCAGTAAGGGGGACCCGGCCGGCTCTTGTCTTGTGTCAGACTCATTTATTCTGTCTTTAAACGTCTTTATATTTCTACACAGTCATGCTTAAGTCGGTTGTTCGTGCGGTGGGAGCCGCTGTTCGCGTTTCTTCAGTTACTACGTCCACAGCCCGAGCTCTGCCACTCAGCTGCCCGACTCTGCTCGCTCCAAGTTCGGCCACAACTCGGCCCTTCACCCGGTCTCTGTGGATGCTGAATAACAACGGAGCCTCGTCGGGATACAGACCAAAACTGTTCAGTTCAAAAGTGTTGAGTCCGTCAGTATCATGTGGATGTGGAGGACTACACACAGAAGGTAAAGTTTGATGTTAAAGTCCTTATTAAATAAGCTAGCTCGCGTTAGCTTGCTTCGTCTAATAAAGGGCGATATTAACCTCCATGATGAGAGAAACACGCTTATTAACGCTAGCTGTAAAGAGAAGTCCTCACGCCAAATGTGGCTCGATTAATCGTGACTTTGCTGGTGTTTAAGGAGTTATGAAATAACACGTTTTCCTGTTAGAAATGGAGTCATAGCATCCTCCCACTGCAGACTGCTAGCCTCAGGTTAGCATTCACCTTGAAAGATGTGTTCAAGTGCCCTCCACAAAATAAGTTAAAAGAAAATAAATAACAGAAAATTGAAATAAGTCACTACATTTTGTGTGGTATATGGTGACGTTAAAGTTAAAAGGTTAATCACTGAAAGACTGATAAGTGAATAATTTTTGACATGCATTTTATTAATAATTGTGCTCCATAGTGGTGTTTCGTTAGAATACACAAGAAGACTCTTCCAAAGTTTCTTGTTCTTTACTGAATGTGGTTTCTAGTTCAATAGAAAACCATATAGCATAATCTTTAACACAGCACAATATAAAATAAGCAACATACTCTTTGTTTGTGCTAAACGTTGAACTTTAAGGAACATGACTGAAATTAAACATTAAACATATAACTTATTATTCCTACATTTTTACAATGAAGACACATATTAAAGCATGCTTACATATTATTAACTGACGCACATAACCGCATATACAGCTAGAATTAGGGTTCTGAAATATGGACCAAAAGTCATATCCCGATATATTTAGGCTGAATATTGATATACGATGTATATCCCGAAATTTTTATCGCAGAGTCAGTCAAAGTTAAAGCCAAATGACATGTCACAAGTAGTTTTTATTGAAACCGTTTATTTAAGTGAACATAAATACTATATAACAGGAGTACCTTTTAAAAAAAATTAAAAACATCAACCATAAAGTGCATTACATTACATTACATTACATTACATTACATGTCATTTAGCAGACGCTTTTGTCCAAAGCGACTTACAATAAGTGCATTCAACCTGATGGTACTAGACATAGACCACACATTTAAATAGTGCACATTTAAATAAAAAATATCTTGAAAATGAATAGCCTATGAAATGGGCCAATCTTTTTCTGAAATAAATATATTTATGTGAGAGAAGAATAACAAAAGAACTAAATATGACAACCCCTAGTAAGAGCAGCATTTATATATAAAAGAAAAAATGGTGAACTATGTCGATATATGCGATATGGTCTAATTCCATCTCGAATTAAAAAATATATCGATACATTTTTTTATATCGCTATATCGCCCAGCCCTAACTAGAATGACAACCTCTCTCCCAAGGTGAAAGCTGGAAAAAACGCCAAAACTGCACCAAGAGCCAGTATAAAGCTTAACTACTCCAAGTAGCAGATTGGCTCCTGACACATGCTGTCCAATGAGATCGAGCGGGGTGCTGTACCTGTACTCTGTGTGAACTGCAAACCTACTTAACAAAATGCAATTACACAGTAACGTTTTATTATTAATCTAACTAAGCTAACCATCAGCATGTGCATATTCTGTTTAACAGATATGTTTTAAATTTCCAAAAGGCCTTAAGGTACTGAAACAAAAGTATAGAATAGTTTTGTGTATTGTGAATGAAATGTTATGCGAAATAGGTGCTAACGGCCAAGCTAATGAAATTGCAGGATTAGAAATAATTTGTTTTACCACTTTTGAAAAACATGTCATGTCTTGTAAATAGGTGACAAAGCATTCGGGGATTTCCTGTCCGATGAAATCAAAGAGGAGAAAAAAATCCAGAAGTCCAAAACCCTGCCCAAGATGTCTGGAGGATGGGAGCTGGAGATGAACGGCACAGAAGCTAAACTCACCAGGAATGTTGCTGGAGAAACGTAAGACTGGCACAGTTGGTGGTTATCCAATCCTTGTTGACACGTGGGCAAACTAATGAACTTTTGATCTGTCCTCTTTTTACAGAGTCACTGTCACATTCAATGTCAATAACAGCATCCCTCCTAACTTTGAAGAAGAAGCAGAACAGGGACAGCAGAAGTCAGCAGAAGAAGAGGTGAGTTTCAACAGACCTGTTGGTCATCTGGGGGTTTAAGTGAAATGTATTGGATGTATGTGAAATGTAATAAAGCTGTTAATATTAAAATATGAACATTATTAATGTTATTTCTGTTTCTCCTTACAGGAGGACATTGTGTCGACACCCAACTTTGTTGTTGAAGTAACGAAACAGGCTGGAAAACATTCCCTGGTATTTGACTGCCACTTCCCTGAAGACGAGGTAAACAGAGACTGCATTCATTTTTAAGATTTGTGAGAGAATTTGGATTGTTTTAAGTTTTAAGTGAGGTTGTAAGATATCCGTATCCACGGTCAGTGAATTAAGATAAAATATGACTTTTTTTATCCCACAGTGGGGAAATTTAGTCATCACAGCAGCTGAAGTAACAGACTTGGATATATAAACAGAATAAAGAATAAAAAATAAGACGTACACATACATTACAAACATCTTATATAAATATATACTTACATGGTTGCTATTTGGCATTTATTATTAATATTGCAGTTTGTTTTTTTATACACAGTATAGTATAAAACCTAATATAGAAAAAGAAGATATTTATATGTAAGGTATGCTCTGCCACAAATATGTTAAAGTATAAAGTTTGGTATTTAGTATGATTATAAGTATGATAATACTACAATATAAGATGAGATTATTATTATACCATAGTGGGGAAATTTAGTTTTCACAGCAGCTCAAGATACAGACACATAGAAGACAGAATAAGAATATAAAAAATAAGACGTATACATACATTTCTGCTATTTGGCAATGTGTGTGTGTGTATTATTTGTGTTTACCTGAAAGTACACGTATAAGTATAATAATGCAGTATTAAAAAGTACAATATAAAACATTATACTTTCTGTGGTTGGATGTAAACAGAGATGTAAGCAAAGAAAACCAGTAAAGTGATCTGGTGATATGATCATTGCTGTATTATGTGGTGCTGCTGTTAAACAGTCTGATTGCACCATCTTTCTTACACATTGTCTGCCTTCAGTTGACACACTGTTAACACCCCCCCAGTTTAGAGAAGCACAAAGGAGTACTGGTATGGTTCTCTAAACTGGGGCTGTACTGACTACCTTCTATTGACTATGGATAAATACCTCATACAACCCCACTTCAAAAAATCTGAACTATCCCTTTATTTTATCAGGTGTGTAATATTGACAGCAGCAACATGTCTGACAGATGGAAGACTCTTGATAGTTTCAACGCAATAATAACACTGGATTTGCATTTTCTAGATGAGTCACGGTGAAGGAGAAGAAGAAAGTGACATCTTTGCCATTCGTGAGGTCAGTTTCCAGCCCGAGGGAGACACGGACTGGAAGGAGACCAGCTACACACTCAACACAGACTCTCTGGACTGGGTAAGGTTTCAGTAAACGCAGAATAATAGCCAGGGTTCATACGGGTGCTTGAAATCCTTGAAAATGCTCGAATTTAAATGTTGTATTTCCAAGGTTTAAAAAGTGCTTGGATTTTGGATAAAGTGCTTGTAAATGCTTGAAATTCTTACTGTATTTCAATAAAAAACAGTTGTGCAAAAAGAAACTGCAACTATGATAACAAGCTTCAGATACTCGATACTTTTGAAAATGAGTATCGTATCCAGATACAACGTTTTAGTATCAATACTTTTTTGAGTATCGATACTTTTGACAACCCTACAATCTGACTATATCCATCTGTAGACTATAGATGATCACATGTTTAATGTAAAAATAATGAGTAGCCTATCTGAAATGAAGACCGTTCCTCCTAAAAGTGTAATACCATCTCTGTCTGTATGGTTAAGTGAAATCTCCCCCTTTTAGTATGTAAGTACTCATCTTAAACATGCAATTTACAACAGGTGTAAGATACTGGAAAAGCTTGAAAATTTACCTTGAAAGTCCTTGAAAAATGGTTGAATTTGACCACTGCTAAAGTGTATGAACCCTGAATAGTAATACTCATAATAACAGTTAATGGAGCGGACAGCTGTGTTTAACGTATGATAACCTCATTGCTGTTGTTTTTCAGGCCCTGTACGACCACCTAATGGACTTCCTGGCTGACCGGGGGGTCGACAACACCTTCGCTGATGAACTGATGGAGCTGAGCACCGCCGCAGAGCATCAAGAGTACATCAAGTTCCTGGAAAACCTCCAAATCTTTGTCAAATGTAACTAATGTTAGATACTAGCTATATTTCACTTTTCCTCCATACACACCCTGGCAGAGTCGAGTATCATGATACAATACGACTAAAGCAAATGTTGCAGCACTGATTGATTGATTGATCTGATACACTAAAGAGACTGATGGTTACGTGCTTCAGTGTCGGTGACAGTGAGCACTTCAGTTCTTGGCTGCAAATAAGTTCTTTGTTAAAATGTGACTTTATTTTTCTGTAACTTAAATGAGGTAGTTTAAATTAAAATATATGAAGGTCATAAACAGTCATGGAAAAAGTTATTAGACCACTGTTTTCTTTAATTTATTAATTTTAATGCCTGGTACAATTAAATGTATATTTGTTTGGACAAATATAATGATGAACAACAAAAATGGTTCATAAGAGTTTAATTTAAGAGCTGATATCTAGACATTTTCCTTGATTTTGGTTATTATCAAGAAAACCATGGAAAATGTCCAGATATCAGCTCTTAAAATAAACTCTTATGAGCTGTTTTGTTTATCATTATATTTGTCCAAACAAGTGTCCCTTTAGTTGTACCAGGCATTAAAATGAACACAAATTGAAGAAAAAAGGTGGTTTAATATTTTTTTCCATGACTGTTTAATACAGGTCATGACTGTGCAGAAACCATCTTTTTAAGAAATGTCTCTCAATTGTAGAGGACCCGTCTTAATTGTAGTGGTTTTTATACGGTCCAGTCGGTATTTGTGAACGTCCAACTATCCGAAAGCCAATTAAAGGGACAATGTGTCAAGATTTAAAATAAAAAACTCCACAAAGTGAAACGGTTTACATAATCAACCCCCTCTTCAGCACATGTGAGCGCTCCTGGTTTTTCAGCTTGAGCCTCACTTCTTGCTTGCTTGGTAAAGAAGTTCATGTTGACTAATATTGATTTGACTGTAAGACCATAACATGTGAAGAGAAAAAAGATCAGTGTTCAATTAAACAGTTTGATATTAATACATGGTGTTTTGGGTTTTTTGTGCAAAGTAAATCAGAAGTTTAAAAACTATATTTATTAGAACACAACAAAGCACAAATAGTTGAGAGAAACTGTTTTGACTTCTGGGTATCTGACCTAAATATATATACACTTGTATAAAGTGTACAGGTACATCTCAATAAATTAGAATATTATGGAAAAGTTCATTTCCAGTAGTTCAAGTCAAACAGCCCCAACCAAGTATTGAGCCATATACTTTTCAGAGGCCAACATTTCCATATTAAATACTTTTTTAAATTGGTCTTTTGAGATATGACAGTTTTTTTTGAGACACTGAATTGTAGGACTTCATTAAATGTAAGCCATAATCATTATAATTAGAAGAAACTAAATGAATTAAGACGTGAAATGTTTCATTCCGTGTGTAATGGATCTATATAATGTGTTATTTCCATTTTTTGAATTGAATTACTGACAACCTTTTCTATGATATTCTGATTTATTGAGATGCACCTGTAGGCTCTATTATAATAAATATTTCCATTATGATTAAGGATAGAATTGGACTGTGAATGTTAAAAGACTTTAGTCAGACCAGCATTTTCTCTAACATTTAATTTTCAGCATTTTCTCAGTTAAAAGGTGAAGTTTTGCCTTTCTAATCCAATAAGCTTTTTGTTAAATTCAGTGAAGATCTCACTGACATCGAGCTGTCCGTTCTGTTTGCGCTGCAAAAAATAATTGGTGTTCATATTCAGCCCACCTTTAATATTGGGTTAAAGTAAAAAAGGACATAGGTTGCACACCACATACTTGGTGCACATGCTCATGTTTTTTTTATTTTGCAAAGTTGGAATTACATAAAATAACAAATCATATAAAGTGCAGGGAGAGGCAGAAAACCCAGATTGGCTTATTTAAAGCCTCCAACTACAATGTAATAGTTATAAGAAAGTAATAAACTGATAATAGAAAAAAACATGTATAACATCAACAAGTTATAATGACAATAGCAAAATTAACAATATAAAAACAAAAATATGAACATGATATAAAAGTGTATTTGTGTGTGAATTAGAATTTTAAAATCCCCAAACAACCAGACCCAGTCAAACAAAGTTTTTTCCTATTATTTTCTCGTGTGAAATTCCCTCTTTCTGTGTGTCTCCTGATAGAGATTCTTTGTTGAGCTGCAGTGGGGGGAAAGTAACACACAGAAGACACTTTGTAATAAAAAGAATCAGAAACTCATCCTGCTGAAGCCTTATATTTTTATTTCATTTATAGCACTTTAAAAAGTTCACCTAAAGCTCAAAATGTTTTACATCAAAGTGCTTCACACAGACACACAGAGTGATTTTTAAAGTGCTTTAGAAATGAAGTCAACTTTAAAGTAATATGAGGTTTCGGCAGCCTGACCTAGTTATGAAGTTTAGATAAAGTTTGGATTCTATTTTAACACATAGAGGACTGTGGACTTTCTCTCCTCACTTTCATAGGAAACACATTTTATGTAGGAGGTGAAGTCTTGTGGCCAGAAATAATTACTGAAAGCAAAAATACTTTTGATGTGTACTGGAATATTGTTTGATGACTGAATGTGTTAACCTATTCTTCAAGTATAGTACTTTAGTAAATTTACTCTCCACTTCAACAAGACAGATACAGTATATCTGTGTGATATTATCAGATGATATATCGGTATCCATTGGTATCAGTGTACATGTCGATGATATGCATCTTTGTACAGAACATACAGGTGCATCTCAATAAATTAAAATATGATAGAAAAGTTTATTTATGTCAGTAATTAAATTCAAAAAGTGGAAATAACACATTATATAGATCCATTACACACAGAATGAAACATTTCATGTCTTAATTTATCCAACTTCTTCTAATTATAATGATTATGGCTTACATTTAGTAAATACCTAACGTTCAGTGTCTGAATATTTTCACAGGACCATTTTTCAAAAGTATGTTTAATATGGAAATGTTGGCCTCTGAACAGTATGTCCATCTATATTACTCAATACTTGGTTGGGGCTATTTGACTTGAACTACTGGAAATGGACTTTTCCATCTTATTCTAATGTATTGAGATGCACCTGTATAGCGATAGGGGTGATTTAGAAATAGTGCCATCATCACCTTGTTTGTCCAGCAGAGCACTGGACTGCAGAATGGGTGCAAATGCCATCGGTAGCCATACCAATAATTCAGTTTGATTATAACCAAAATCAATATCAAGAAAACCATGGAAAATGTCTAGATATCAGCTCTTTAATTAAACTCTTATGAGCTAGTTTGGTTGTTATCATTATATTTGCTCAAACAAATGTACCTTTAGTTGTACCAGGCATTAAATGAACAAGAAATTGAAGAAAACAATTGCCTAATAATGTGTTTTTTTCATGACGGTTGTTACATTCTGTCACAGGTTAAGTCAATAGTAGGGGTTTGATACAAAAAAAATAATACTGATATTTTCTGCACGTATCGGTCTATTAATAATTACCGTCTCCAGTGATTGGTGGTTAGGAGGACTTTACCACCATAGGAAGTTGACATAATGATAGTATGCTCTTGCACAACAGTCCACACATAGTGTCCCGAGCTGTGCTGTGCAGGGGAGACAGTGTCTCTCAGCTGACAGATGAGGGGCCTCGCTGCTGAGCTCCACTCTGAGGAGGTGTTGGAATAACTGAAGACAACAGCGGAGGAGGAGCAGGAGGAGCAGGAGGGGGAGTCACTCGAGGAGAAAGTTCACCGTTTGGCGGACGGACGGTCAACACTGAGTGTAAAAGCAACCATGGCGGGCAGGGGGAAAGTTTGTCCCGCCGGACAGAGCCAGCTCCAGGACGACTCGGACTCGGACTCGGAGCCGGAGGGTGAGCCCGTCCGGGTGACAGGCAGCGGCCCTTCCGCCGCAGCCTTCCCCCGCTCTCAGGTCATCCACAGCGGACACTTCATGGTGTCGTCCCCGCACAGCGACTCGGCGCCGCGCAGGAAGAGCGGCGGCTCCATGAGATATGACTTTGACACGGTGAACCGGACCTGGTGCCAGACGTACCGGTTCAGCTCCGGCTGCCTGAGCATCGACCCCACTCTGACCCGCCTGTTTGACTGCATGTCCCTGGCCTACAGGTATAGTCAGAGGCTGCAGCATGCACACACCTCATTCTGCAGATTTCCCTTCTCTGTGTAGTCTAGAGTAGGGCTGGGCGATATGGACCAAAAGTCATATCCCGATACACAGGTGCATCTCAATAAATTAGAACAGGGATGGGCAGCTTAAATGCTGCAGGGGGCCACAATTTTTCATCGACACTACCACAGGGCCATATATAGGACCGTGCACTTCACCAGATATGATGAAACTGCAATTTTAAATATGTTTAAAGTGCAGTAACTTAACATATTTCATGCTCAAATGCATGTTTAACACTATAAATAGGAATACAAAAGGTTTGAAGCAAATAAAAAACAACCACTTACTGCGATTTCTTTTTTTTTTCAATGCAAGAACAGCTGACCAACATTAATTGCAAGAAGTAATTTTGTGCATTTTTACACTGCACTTTTAAGATTTCATGCTCAGATGCATGTTGTTGTACGGAGGGCCGCTTCAAGTAAGGCAGAGGGCCGTATGCGGTCCCCGGGCTTCCAGTTGCCCATCTCTGAATTAGAATATCATAGAAAAGTTTATTTATGTCAGTAATTCAATTCAGAAAGTAGAAATAACACATTATATAGATCCATTACACACAAAATGAAACATTTCATGTCTTAATTTATTTATTTATTTCTAATTATAATGAGTATGGCTTACATTTAATGAAGACCTAAAATTCAGTGTCTCAAAAAAGTTTAATATTACAAAAGACTAATTTTCAAAAGTATGTATATCCCGATATTTTTATCGTCAAGTGAGAGCAAATGTTCAGTCAAAGCCAAATATGACATATCACAAGTAGTTTTATTGAAGCCTTTTATTTAAGTGAATATAAATACTATATAACAACAGGGGTACATAAAAAAAAAAAATCAAAGCTCCATAAAGTGCACATTTAAATAAGAAAAGATCTTAAATAAAAATAGCCTATGAAATGAAATAGGCCAATCTTTTTCTGAAATAAATATATTTGTATGAGAAAAGAATAACGGACATTACAAAAGAACTAAATATGACAAACCCTAGTAAGGGCAGTATTTATATATAAGGAAAGAAAAAAATGTAACTATATCGATATATGTGATATGGTCTAATTCCATATCACATTTAAAAATATATCGATATATCTTTTATATGGATATATCGCCCAGCCCTAGTCTACAGCCAACTTTTTTTTTTTTCACTTCTCTCCCCTACATTTTATTTTAATTTTTAGGAGCTATGTTCACAAGAAAGTCAGTCCTCCTTACACAGTAGTATTAAAGTATTAAAATCTACACATTAATTATGTATATTTAACCTGCAGGCTATAATTGACAGTTCTTTCCCCCTGCAGTGATCTCTCTGTACTTCATAACTTACATATGTTGTATCGAGCGTGTGTTTCAGCAGGTTCCCCTCATGAGCCTGACAGCTGGTTGGGCTGTAATGTGGATGTGTTGGAGGGCTTTTTCTGTCTCTTGTGCAACCGCTTGGAAAGTCTTCACTGAAATGTGGACTTTGATTCTAGTTGGCAGCACAGGAGAGATTGCAGTGTAACTGAGGGAAAGGAGACAAGATCCTGAAATGATGCCTCAGGCTTTACTTTAGCATATGTGTTTATTATTATAATTTATTACACACACATACACATAGTAATTTGACAGGAATAGAATCCAAACTAGCATTTGTGTGTTTTTTTTTACCTGCCATTTTAAGTTGGTTTGTTTGGTTCTTTTTTTTAAATTACTCTTTACATTAGTCTTTAGTCCAGATTTAAAATGTTTTTCATAAGAGTTGCCATCAACCTTTGGCCTGAAGAAGACATTTCCCCTACCAGTGTCCGTGCCAATTTGGTATTTTTTATAGTTTGATGATAGTTGCACAATAAATCCTGAGCCAGGTTTGGTTACAGGCAGGGCATGAAGAACTTCAGGCTATAGTTTTAAATAATGAATAAAAATAAATAAGATAAAATAGGTCTAGAGACAGTTCTATCAACATTAGTGCACTTCCACATTCTAATGAAAACTACAACATATTTGATATAAAACAAGAATAAATTAAAATAAAGTAGACCATGATGAAATAGATTAAATATTTTGCAATGCACTGCCACAACCTACTAAAAACAACTAAACATATATTCAACATTTTTCTAAACTATATCATACTATACATTCAAGTTGGTAACAGCAAAAAGTTGTTTTTCCCTTAATTGCACAATTCATAACACAAGACAAAACGCAAGCATTTTTCATTGTGAAATATACAGTATATAAATAGTAATATAATATATAAAATAATGTGCTGCAGGATAATAATTTTAACTCCATTATGTTCTTCATAATAAAAGATATAAAAAATAATTAAAAATCAATAAATCCTCCAGTTTTAGAAGAACTTAACAAACATAAAGGTGTGTTTGCAGTTTTTAAATGGATGTAGGTGTAATATGTAATGTATATTATGAGCATTATGTGCAGCAGGGAGACGTATTAGTGTGGAGTAATGCTCTGCTGCACAGTGTCTCATTAACTAAACTGCTGCTAATTGGTTCTTCTCCTAACATGTTTTTTTCACTAATATGCTGTCTCTGCTGTTTTGCAGTGAGACATATAGTGCTGTCACTCTATTAAAAGCAGGTAGAAAATGATTCTCCAGGCTTCCTAGCAACTCCCTGAGCACCTCACATTAGGAGGCCTCCTCCTCGCAGCACTCAGCAGGCTGAAAGAGTGCAAACAGCCTGACAGTGTGCTGGTGAATTAGCTGATTGGGCACTATTAGTCAAAATCAGGACATAATACTAACACGGGGGAGGCGACCGGACATTTTCCAGTGTGTCATATCTAGCTATTACTGCATGTCTGTCCCTCTGAGACACAGCAGTTTGGAAAATTTGGGCTATTTTGCCTCTTCTCTTAGACTAATGGGACGAAAACATTTGAAATACACACACTTCACTTCACTTATCCCCATTACGCCGGCTGGTGCATAGGGCAGCAACAAAGGTTCTCCACTTGCATCTGTCTTTGGCGATCTTCTCTATGGTCCCCCAGCTCTGTTGGTGCTGCTGGAGCTCTTTCTCTATTGTCCTACGCCAGGTTGTTTTTGGCCTCCCTTTCTTTCTCTTGCCTTCTGGGGTCCAGTGCAGTGCCACTCTTGGGATGGTGTTGATGTCCATTCTGAGGACATGGCCAATCCAGGTCCATCTACGTTTACTGACTATATAATAGATAGATAGATAGATAGATAGATAGATAGATAGATAGATAGATAGAGAGATAGAGAGATAGATAGATAGACTTTATTCATCCCAAGCTGGGAAACTACAGTGTAGCAGCAGCATTGCACACATAGACAATGACAACACAATTAAATAAAAAGAACAACCTAGGCATACTTCAAGCAATAAAATATAAAAATACAATAAAAATACAATAAAATATAAAGTGTCTAAAGAAGGAGTAGAATAGAATTCCAGTGCAGAATAAATATGAATATACAGTATAAAAAGGTTGGTGCTATGAAACAAATAAGGTGCAATGAACAGTGTGCATAAAGAACACATAAAGTGCATAGACAGTATGTAATGAACCAGGTTATTATTTGTTATTGTACAGTGTGATGGCATGTGGAAGGAATACATGTATATGTACATAATACATGTCTTGTTGTTCAGTGATGTTGAGGAGGTTATTGTTGAAGATGGTCTTGGGCCAGAAAATATGCAGGACCTTGCGCAGGCATGATGTGTGGAAGGTGGATAGTTTATGGCAGTCATTTTCTGTAGTTTTCCAGCATTCTGTGCCATACAGTAATGAAATACACAGTTAGGTGTTCATTTCACTAAACTTTATCTATTTGTTTAACTCTCCTATTATGTTAGTTTTTTCAGTAACAGCAATAACCCAGTGCATGTTTAACTATCCAAAAGTGTAAGAAACTAAAAAAATCCTAATAATCATTGTTTATATTTGATTGATACCTCCATTATTGACCATTTCAATCAATATTTAGTGTAATGTTTTTCATAAAAACTTTTTTCATTAAAACTTTTTTATGTACATTGAAAAATCAACATATAAAATACAATTGTTATACATGAAAGTGATTTTTTTGTAAATTTTATTTTACAATTTTTATTTTTTTATTTTTATGAAAAAATACTTTTAACAATTTTTTTGATTTTTAAACTTTGAATTCGGTCAATTTGACCCGCAACATAAGAGGAGGGTTAAATGTTAATAGATTATGCCTAATTTACATATTTCAACCAGCCAATTCTGAAAACTTAATTGAAATCTTAATGTAAGTAATAAATTGGGGAAGTTTCATGGGGATATGACCAAATGACCAAAAAAAGACACAAAATTACTAAAAAAAAGACACAAAATTACTAAAAAAAAAGACACAAAATTACCAAAAAAGACACAAAATTCCAAAAAAATACACAAAATGACTGGAAAACACTAAATTACTTTAAAAAGACACAAAATGACAAAAAAGGCACAAAATTCCCAAAAAATACACAAAATGACTGAAAAACACTAAATTACTTTAAAAAGACACAAAATGACCCAAAAAAGATACAAAATGACAGAAAAAAGCTTAATTACTTAAAAAAGAAACAAAATGAACTAAAAAAGACAGAATTACTAAAAAAGACACAAAATTATAAAAAAAAAAAAAAGACACATTTAAAAAAAAA